>NC_136068.1:1210066795-1210666795 GCF_964261635.1 Lissotriton helveticus
GGTCATGGGGGGCCTGAAGGGAAGAGCCAGGCAGCTGCCGTGCGAGAAGGGCTGCTCCTTGGTCGCCGGTCGGGCCGGGACTCATGCGTGGGAGTGCACAGGGCAGCAGTGCCTTTCAGGGGGGTGGTCCCAGCCCAGGGAGGCACTGCCATACGGTTTTCTCCAGCGGGAGGGGTTGGTTGTGCCGGGTGAGCATGGGTTCCTTCTCGGGAGGGTATACCGATGTGCCCCTTTTTGGAGGGGCCGCCCCCCGTTCTCCAGTCCCTCGAGTGTCGGTTGGTCGGGTCCTCCCTGGTGGAGCAGCCCAGCCAAAGGCCTGGTCCTCCCCCAAGCGGCCATGGACCGCTCTGCCAGCCGGGACGTGCGAGGAACAGGCCCTGTGCCTACGGTGTGTGTACTTACTTTGTAAGATGTTTCTTGATAACTCACCATCTTCTCTTGGGAAAACTTCACTTTATTCCTCAGTTTTTTCTCATCAAACTTACAAACACCACTCATGACAAATTTCTCCCCGTCTTCCAACCACCCCGGCACCGAATTGGAATGCGCTTTCCTCGCCTTTTAGCAACACAAATGGTGATATTCCAGTAACCGAATACTGGGTATTATGATAAGCCCAAATCCTCTCCCTCAAAAATTCAATAGCACCCATACCACTTGTAAGAGCAGTTTGAATACCCTACTTGGGTATTCTAATGGCCCTCTCTTCAGCACCATTAGCTTGTTCACTATGGAGAGCCAAAGTATAGTGCTTCACTTTGTCTCTTAACCTTTCTAGTGCTCTGCAACTTCTTGCATTTATTGCATGTTTTCTACTGTTTCCGTTGTTTTTCAGGTATTTGAGACAATGTACAGGGATGTGCTTTATTGTGACTTTGATACAGTAGAGTATCCAATCTCGAGTCCTAAAAGCTTGTAAACCATAAACCAAGATTATACATGCAAACCCACTGGAGTTCTGTAAATGCCAAAAAGACCACATAATGTGCTACACGGGTAGGAAGAGCTGTTCAGATGCAATAGAAGTTTATTGATTCCTAAGTTAATGTGTTCCCTTGGGTTGGACTGTAACTCCTCTAGAACTCTTTGATTATTAAGTAGCAAATCGGAAAGGCAGATAAACACAGTGAACTTGAGATGCTGTTCTTTACTTTAAGCTAATTATTAACAAGCTGTGATTGGTAAGGGTAAGCCTAATTGTTGAAATTGTAATAAAATGGGTAGAACTGAAGACACTGGGAGGTGGCAGGTATGACTTGCAGCTCCGTTTGGAAAGGAGCTGACCTAAGCTGTCCTTGTGCATCCACAATAACCCCTTAGCTTTGTCCATTGAGCAAAGCTTGGAAGGGAATCATCAAAGCAGCTGCCCTGGGGCAAGAACTCGAAAGCTGGTGCAAAAGACCCACGAGTCACCGTAACGCGATGCCAGATAAGGAAAAAAGCACACATCCAATATGTTCAAGGACAGCACCGATTTTTGTTGTGTTTGACTGCTCAACCCATTCTGACTCCTTTGTTCTTATTCTTTCCTGAAGAACTTTGGTGGCCTGGACGTTGATTTCCCAAGTGTTTGCCAAGTGACAATGCATTGACAGTTTGCTCAAGGAGGGATCAAACATGACCATTCTTTTGTGATTTTTTTCAGGGGCATAGGAAATGGGTCCCATGGCTTACCGGGGCTAGTACTGCTCAGGTCTTGCCATTTATATTTTTAGGATTGCAGTAATATATTGTCCACGTTGTTTGGACACCCAGTGTCCACAATAAACCTGATGTTTTGCCAATAATCAGACCCTCCAGAATTTCGCGATTTCGCGATTTGCAATAAAATCGCGAAATCGGCAGTTTTGTAAAAATGCCGCGATTTTTACAAAACTGCCGCGAAATTTCGAAAATGTGGTGAGACGTTTGCCCTGACTGAATTAATTAGTGTCCAACATGTTGTGAAATATTGCTGTCACTGCCACAGAATGCGCCGGATTATGCCACATGATTTGCCTTTGTTTTTTGCATAATTTGACTGACTAGAAACTCGGCAGGTGTGGAAAAAGCGTGCTCAAGTAAACAGTGGCACTGTAATATCGACAAGATGTAATGCCGCAGAAAAATCTTTGACAAAAGTGGCAGACCTTGAGTTTGTTCTTCATGTGGCTGTTAATCACAGCGGACGCTTTATGCAAGATGTTGTTAGTGAATACATGCTGAGCTCCAGACATTTCCTTTCATGCTTTGGTATGTATAAACATTTCTGGGGGGCTAAATCTTCCAGCAATAGACTTGATATGCAGGGGCTCTACGAAGGGGCGAAAAACAATTAAGACTTGTTAACACGTTAATGGCCTCTGAAAGAACTGTGAAGTACTTGGTGCGGCTGCAATGATAGCCAGGAAGCTGCGTCAGCCCGGGCTGCACACATGAAGGGAGGCGGGGGGGGGGGGGAATTGGGGTTGGGGGGGGGGGGGAATTGGGGTTGGGGGGGGGGGGGTTACTAGGGCCTGAATCCCTTTGAGCCCTGAATGCTTTTTAGCCCCAGGACGGCGCAAAAAATAAATGGTGTGTAATATGCCTCCCCTTTTAAAATGTGTCATTGCATTATGTTCCCAGGGTATGACAGTGCCGCGGTGCTCTCTGTGTCTCAATGTCCCACCTGAAACATTAGCACAACCTATGAGTGTGCCAGGCTGCTTCTCGCTCCCCTTCCCCAGAGAGCATAAACATAGTACCACTGCTGGCACTTGCTGTTGTATGTCCTCAAGTTTCCTGAAAACAAGTAAAATTGATCCCCTGGATAAAATAAAGCCAATCAGGATTTATTTAATCCTGCTACATTCCTGGTAGCGAAGTTGAGAATAATAGCAGATGGTCTGCCCTGGGCTACACCCTTCGAACTGGCAATGGGTTACATACCTTAACAGCAGTGCCATCGTTATTATTGACTGAATCAACAAGTAATGGTTAAGGGTTATTCAGCTCACCAGCAAAAATAGCTACATCTTTCACAAGAAATAATTGACAGCCTGTCAACCCCAAGGTATTGCGTCAGTCTAGATAGCCAGATGGCACCTGCAGAGCATACCTGCTGACAGTAGGTATGTTGCAAGGGTATTGCCTGCAACTGTAATAGCCCTGATTACTTGTGGAATCTCACAGAGCAAACATTCAGATCGCTTGTAAAAATAGCCCAAAAGATAGCACCTTTATCTTACTGTGAGAAAAAGGGGGGACATTATTCCACTCTGAGAGGGTATCAACAACACATGCCCTTTTAAAATGGATCACTATGCAGTCCCCATAATCTCGCTTTTGCCCGTTGCCCACCCAAGGAAACCTTCTAGCCATAATGATTTCATTATGAAAAAAACTAAAATCCATAATCTCCTGCTGAACCAATGAATGACTTTATTAATAAATTGTTCTGAGGTGGGCAAGTCGAAATGGTACACTCTATTGCTTTTAGTCTACCATGAATGCGTCCAATAGTATCTTGAGTGCTAGGTATGTACAGTGTTTGTGCTGTTGAAACTGACCTAACCTCCAAATTGGCCTAATCTCCAAATTCACTACAGCAGTAGTGAAATACACTGAACTGCCAACTAGATTTGGCAGCACTTTATCCTTACGGTGAACAGTACGCAAAGGTTCCTTTTTTTACTTTTCCATGGGTGTGAACTGAGAAAAATCAGTCAAAGGTTTCACAGCATTAACATGATCTGAATCATTAGTTACAAGTTCATGTGAAATACAAGGATTAACTCTCCTCCATCAGGAGGACCCAGATGTCTTTAATGAAATCAGGTTACTTGATTTAGTACTGGTGCCGGTGACTTCTGATTCTGGTAGAGTCTGCTTATCTTCCAGCAAAACCTGTTTGGTGACACCTAGGCTTCCCTCAACATTACTGATCTCTTGGTTGAGCGCCCCCATAGCATTAGTTAAAAAATTTTAAAAAGTGGCTGCCTGAGAGAGAGGTTTCCTGCCTCTTGGATCCGGATCAGCGGTGCCCTGATAGGAGTGCATACATGGGCACTATAACATACCAGGGAGAAATACAGCACCCTCCCACAAGGTTAGGACTGGAGCTGTGCTTCTGTAGAGCTGCAGACACTTTAAGCATGCCTATTCCAAGTGCAATACTCTGCTAAAACAGTTTCCATTGATTTAAGGCTGAAAATGAATGATAATGAGTAAAATAAAGGGCCGCAAAATGCCGCTAAATTTCCATATTTGTGCCGCTAAATTTCCATATTTGTGCCGCTAAATTTGCTAATCCATGCCGCTATATCCTGGGGGGTCTGAATAATGCAACACCACTTCACTTAGTATAAGTCTTGTAAAACAATTTTGCCAAATACACATCATAGTGGATGTTATGTTGGACATCAGAATTCGAAAACATTGTAATATTATCTCTAGAAACAGCAGACACATTTATTGAAGTGTCCTTTTGTTAATGGAGCTCTACAGCTTTAGGAAAATCATGTAAATAATTATCTATATGCTACTCAGAACTCTTCTTCACTCTCTTAACCAATACATAATTGTATTGAAGGTGGATACATTAAGATATATCTTGGACTTGTCAGCTACATTGTTTCAAACAGGAAGAAAGTGGAGGTAAAAAAACACAGTCAAGAATTGTATGCAAGATAGTGATACCAGCTAATACCTATTGCGTTCACACAGCAGATGGTCTAATTGGCTGACAGAGACTCAACAGTTGACTGGGAGGTGGGGAGATCTAGCTTACTGGCTAACAGCTGTATCTAAGTGTAGCACAAGTCTTTGGAAAGTTTGCAGTTTAAGCATGGGGAAAATAATAGTTATAGGTCTGGCTTGATAGCACATATTACCACAAGAAAAATATCTTTAAGAAGCACCACTGAGAGGGAGTTTAGGAGTGCCCTCATATTGGTTTGACGCGGCTTAACTTTTTACTTGAGCAGTAGTTTGTTGTCCAGCTAAGAAGTTTAATGCAGCCACGTGACAGCAAAACAGAGTTTCACGTTAAGTGTGCACTGCATCAGTGTGCAGTCACAGGTAGACTGAGCAGTAACAGAGAACCATTAGTGGGAAGAGGTGGTTGCTGTGGGAGTAGGCAAGATATTACTCACCAGAGTTCACTCACTCTCCCTTTAGATAATCGTCACCAGAGTTCAGTCCATCGGCCTTAAGATTGTTACAAATCGGAGAGGCTGGCAGCAAATGTACCAGTTAAGTTTAGCCCTTCTACCTTTATCCTCGTGGTGAGCAAGGTGACAGCATGCAACTGACAGCCCTCTTCCCGACCAGATTGCAAGAAAAGTCTTTAGCCGTACCTCACACATGTGGGCAGTGTGTACTGCACAATTCCTTAGCGCCATTTCAAAACCTTATTTTATTTTCACATCGGGAACCAAAATGCTTTGTGAACACATCTTTGTAAAATGGTGCATTGTGTGCTGCAAGGTCATGTCACGTCTTGTTTCTCTTTCATCTTGGCGCTGGGCTGTAGCCTGCAGTGTTGCGGAGAAGCAAAAGGTGGTGTCATGCCGGCGTCAGTCCTGAAGTATTACCTATATGATTAACAGGGATGCCTTCTGATGTTCTGAATTAAAAGTATGCTGTTTGGCTACGCAGCTCGAGTCTACCAGTCTCGTGTGTACTTTAAAGGATTCTTATGCTGAAGCAACCGAGTTTTGTCAAAGTACCTTCAGGGCATACACCAAAGCCCAGTGGACTCTCTTGGAGAGCTGGGGTGCCTGCCTCGAGCCAACTAGCTAGTCCCAGAAATGCTCGTTAGTATTATGAGCTGGCGCTGCATCAGTATGTTGGGCAGCCCTAGGCAGTAACTGGAGAAAGCATCCCCGCGGCCGGGTACACACTCTGTGTTCGAGGCATGTGGGCTGCTAAATTCATATCTTAGCATTAGATCGCCGCCTAGTGTTGGGTCCGGATGATCGCACATTGTTGTCCTGGAAGAGTCTTCGAAGTATCCTGAGATAGGTGGCTCCTCCCCTGGACTACAGTGCGCATGGGCATCGGCTCCATCCCCAGATTGTTTTTTTTCCGCCATTGGGTTCGGATGCGGTCTCGACGTCTCTCTGTCGGAACCGAGAAAAACTAACTTTAAACGGCCAAAAGGCCTTGTATTCTTTGCGTCGGTATTGTTTGCGTGCGGTCTCGAGTTCTTCCGTCTCTTGGAGTCGGAATCAGCAGAGTGCTTACACTCTTCGGACATCGGGGCCTTCTCATCGCGACACGACTGCAACTTTACAGCATGGAGCGGAGTCCGTTTCAGCTCTGTCCGCTCTGTGGGTCCAAATACCCACATATAGACCTGCACCTGGTCTGTAACAAATGCCTTTCGCCAGACCATGACGACGGCAACTGCAGGGCCTGCGCAAGGTTCAGGTCCAAGAAAACACTCAAGATTCGGCGCGCGGTGCGCCTTGAAGCCAGACAAGCGGCCCCAGATCCGGAAAACATCTTCGGCGACCAAGAAGACGAGGACCAGAGCCATCATCTTCAAATCTCCCCGCCCGAGACGGAGGTCGAGGCAGATCCGGAACACGACGACGGAGTCGGGGGTCAAGGCCTTGAATATGTCGAAGAGGTAGGGGACGTCGAAGAGGGTTATGGGGCCGCGGAAGATAGCTCAGGGGACGAGCTATGCCCCGAAGGTTACGAAGATCGGGATCGGGTCACGGGATCGCCTCTCGGCCTTACCCTACACCCCGTACCGCAAGCCACGGCCCTGCCTTCCGGCCCGGCCACGGACAAACTTGCTGGGCAGCCCTTATCGAAACCGAAACCTACGGTATCCACTACACCTAAAATGGCCGACCCAAAATCGAAACCGAAACTTATGGATTCGAGCACACCTAAAATGGCGGCCGTAACAACTAAAACGACCAAACACGCTGCTTCATCGACTCCGTCGACCTCCGGTCCACAGAAGTCGAAGAAATCTGTCGATTCCACAGTGTCAAAATCGGCGACAGAGGAGGGATCCTCTAAGAAGGGTGGTCGGCACGGGTCAACCGCTGCGGCGCCGTCAAAGCCCGCGACAGCCAGCGAAACGGCTCCGGTTCCGACTGGGACTCCGTTAGTCGGACGCGTGGTGGAGACGGAGCCGATAAAGTCACACGGATCGAAAGCTGGTACATCTGCGCATCGGTCCAAGGACTCTGGGTCGGCGGCTGCGGCATCGTCGTCCAAGACTCAGAAGGGCCAACAGGACGTCGGATCCGAGGGCAAGGCCAAGACCTCCTCGTCGGCGCCAAGGGCCGCTGTAAGTGACGCGTCCCTCGTCGCCGCTTCACTACAGAGAATCAGGGAGAAGGCCTCTGCTACGCCGGCTCCGATGCCATCGCCACAGAAGCCGATGGACATTCCGGTGAAGCCTGCGGGTAAACTTCTCTTCCTTCTGCCGCCAAAAGAGACGCCGAAGGCCTTTTCCACAAAATCGACGCCAAAGAAGTCGGATTCTTCGACGGCAGGGGCACTTTCGAGTCGGGTACTCGACTCTGAAGAGGATTCGGAGCGTTTTATCGACGCAGACACGGGCAAATTGACCCTTTACAAGAGGAGGATCACTGCACAGCCAGTGGACTCCTATGTCATCCCCCTAAAGAAAAAAAGGCTTCCTGAAGACGCTTCAGGCCTCATGGAACCTATCCAGCCTCCTCCAAGAAGGAGCCCAACTCCTTCCCCAGAACACTCTGAGGGTGAAGGATATGTTGAAGATGACCAATACACTTTCCCCATCAATGAACCAGATGCACAACCGGATTCATATGATGACATTGGTGACCAAGGCACCCAAGATGTGGGGCAAGACCCACAGCCTTTCACTGCACGTGCATCCCCAACAGAAGATTCTGCAGGTTTTCATGCACTCATTGAACGGGCAGCTGCTAATCATGATGTGGACATGCATGCTGACCCAGTAGAAGAAGACTTTCTATTTGACACTTTTTCAGTCTCTGAACGGACAGTAAAGACACTGCCTATGCTCAAAGGGGTCCTCAAACATGCTGCGGACATCTTTAAGGAACCTACCAGGGCGAGAGTGGTCAATCCACGTATCGAAAAAAAGTACAGACCAGCACCTGCAGACCCTGCATACATTCGGGGACAGTTGCCGCTTGACTCCCTGGTGGTCGCAAATGCCCGCAAAAGGGCCAACTCCCAAACAACGGGTGAAGCTCCTCCCCCGGATAAGGAGTCCAAAGTGCTAGAGGCAGGAGGCAAAAGAGTAGCTGCACAGGCTGCCAATTTTTGGCGTATTGCAAATACACAAGCACTCTTGGCACGTTATGATAGGGCGCATTACGACACCCTAGAGCGGGTTTTAGAACACCTGCCTTCGCAGTTTCAAGAGGGCACCAAACTGCTTATAGAAGAGGGAAAACTGATCTCCAACACAGCCATAAAGTGTGCACTTGATGCCGCAGACACAGCAGCTAGGGCCATTAACACTAGCGTCATGCTCAGACGACAGGCGTGGCTCCGCATATCGGGGTTTAAACCTGACATTCAGACAACCATTCTTAATCAGCCAGTCAATCCTGATAGACTGTTTGGTCCAGATGTGGACACCACACTAGAAAAAATTAAGAAAGACACCGAAACTGCTAAGTCTATGGGGGCCCTACAATCACAACAGTTTCGTGGCAACAATTTTCGTCGCTCAGGTGTACGTGGAGTCACCAGAGGACAGATGGGTCAACAGTCACAATTCTCCAGAGGTGGAGCACAATCCTCGTACCCCAAACAGAACAAGGGGGGTTACCGAGGAAACAGCACCAGAGGACGTGGCAGAGGGAACAACAACTCCCGCTCCTCTGCCCCAAGCAAACAGTGACTCTCTGTCACTGCCCCCCGACCACCTAACACCTGTCGGGGGGAGGCTACGGCAGTTCCTGCCCGTCTGGAGAAACATCACCACAGACAGGTGGGTGCGACAACTTGTCCAGTACGGTTATTGTCTAGAGTTAAAGTCCACTCCACCCAACATTCCACCAAGGCAACGGCCTATGTCCGCAGAGCATTTGCACTTATTGCAGCAGGAAGTAGTGGTGATGCTGCAAAAAGGCGCTATCGAGCTCGTGCCAGTGGAGGAGGAGGGCACAGGGGTATATTCCCTGGACTTCCTTATTCCAAAGAAGGACGGATCTCTCAGACCCATTCTAGATCTGCGTCCCCTCAACCTGTATATACTATCAGAACATTTCCATATGCTTACACTGCAACAGATTCTTCCCTTGCTAAAACAAGGGGACTTCTTAGCAACCTTAGACCTCAAGGATGCTTATTTCCACATTCCACTACACCCGTCCCACAGGAAATACCTCAGATTCACTATCCAAGGCAAACATTATCAGTTCAAGGTCCTACCCTTCGGAGTGACCACAGCCCCAAGAGTGTTTACCAAGTGTCTGGCGACAGTGGCGGCGCACCTCAGGAGGCAGAACATCCATGTCTACCCCTACCTAGATGACTGGCTCGTTCAAGCCAAGTCGGAACAACAGTGTGCCGCGGACATGTCGACTACCATTCACCTCCTTCACGATCTGGGCTTCTCGTTGAACTACCCAAAGTCGCATCTTCAGCCGGCACATGTCCGGCAGTTTCTGGGTGCGACGATCAATACCCTGACGGCCATGGCTCACCCAAACCAAGTCAGGATAGACAGCATGCAGTCTCTAATCCAGAAGTTCAGACCACAACACTCACTTCCAGCGAGAGTGTTCATGCAGTTGATAGGCATGATGGCCTCCTGCATCTTCATAGTCCCTCACGCACGGTTGCATATGCGCCCGCTCCAGGAGTGCTTAGCAAATCAGTGGACACAGGCTCAGGGACAATTAACAGACCTAGTGTTGGTTACCAGTCGGGCATACGACTCTCTGCATTGGTGGACTCCACACAACCTTTGCAAGGGCCGACTGTTCCAGGAGCCAGTGCCACAGATTATCCTGACAACGGACGCATCTCTCCAGGGATGGGGAGCTCATCTGCTCACTTACACAGTGCAGGGACTATGGACGACGCAGCAACAGAAGATGCACATCAACTATCTGGAACTGATGGCAATCTTCATGGCGCTCAAGTCCTTCATTGTACATCTGTGCAACAAGGTAGTGTTAGTCCGGATGGACAACATGACCGCGATGTACTACATTCAAAAACAGGGGGGCACCCACTCGCCACAGCTGTCTCATCTGGCTCAGGGCATGTGGCGGTGGGCCATTCAGAGGAACATCTTCCTCATGGCAGAACACCTCCCGGGCAAGGACAATCAGATGGCGGATCTGCTCAGCAGATACAGCCATCAAATGCACGAGTGGGAGTTACATCCGTCTGTACTCCTCCCGTACTTCCAGCAGTGGGGTCATCCGGAGATAGACCTGTTTGCAACAAAAGAAAACGCAAAATGCCAACACTTTGCCGCCAGGTTCCCTCACCCACAGTCGCAGGGGAATGCGATATGGATGAACTGGTCAGGCAAATTTGCGTACGCTTTTCCGCCAGCCCCTCTGATACCGCTGGTGGCAAGAAAGCTAAGGCAGCACGCGATGACTCTCATCCTGGTTGCTCCAACGTGGGCGCGCCAAGCGTGGTACACCACGTTCCTCGAACTCTCAGTGGTGCCGCATCAAAGACTGCGCCTCACGCCCAGACTCTTGACGCAGAACCATGGAGAAATTCAGCATCCAGATCCGCAACAGCTCAACCTGGCGATCTGGCTCCTGAAGTCCTAGAGTTTGGACACCTTAACCTACCTCCAGAATGCATGAACATCATCAAGGAGGCAAGGAAGCCAACTACCAGAGCATGCTATGCTGCAAAATGGAAGCGTTTTGTCATTTACTGTACAGCCAATGACATCAACCCGCTAGATGCATCTATCCCTAACATCATTTGCTATCTGCTACATCTTTACAAGTGCAATCTAGCGTTCACTTCTATTCGGATACATCTATCCGCCATCGCAGCTTATCTTCAAAATAGGCAGCATCTCTCTGTTTTCAGGGTGCCTGCTATTAAAGCTTTCCTTGAAGGCCTGAAACGAGTCATTCCCCCAAGAACACCGCCAGCTCCGGTGTGGAACCTCAATGTGGTCCTCACCAGACTGATGGGACCACCATTTGAGCCACTGCACTCGTGTGAACTCCAGTTCCTAACGTGGAAAGTGGCTTTCCTAATTGCTATTACGTCACTGAGGCGTGTTAGTGAGCTACAAGCGCTCACGATCCAAGAGCCATTCATTCAGATTCATCCAAATAGGGTAGTGCTACGTACTAACCCCAAATTCCTTCCGAAGGTGGTGTCACAGTTTCATCTCAACCAAACTATTGACTTGCCGGCATTCTTCCAAAACCCACAAACGGTAGCGGAAAGAATGCTCCATACGTTAGACGTACGGAGGGCGTTAATGTACTACATAGACAGAACACAACACTTTAGGAAAACAAAACAACTTTTTGTTGCCTTCTCACCACAACACAAAGGCAACCCTATTTCCAAAGCAGGAATAGCCAGGTGGATTGTTAAGTGCATCCAAATCTGTTATCAAAAGGCCAAGCGCACGTTAACGATACCCCCAAGGGCGCACTCTACACGCAAATTGGGGGCATCCATGGCTTTCCTAGGGAACATTCCTTTAGAGGACATTTGCAGAGCAGCCACGTGGGTTACACCACATACCTTTACAAAACACTACTGTGTTGATGTGCATTCCAAGCAGCAGGCTGCTGTAGGACAGGCTGTTCTCAAGACACTTTTTCAGGTTTCTGCAGCTGGCACGGGCAACCGCCGCTAATGGAGGGACTGCTATGTATTCTATGCTAAGATATGAATTTAGCAGCCCACATGCCTCGAACTGAATATGCTACTTACCAGTATGCATCTGTTCTTGGCATGTAGGGCTGCTAACATTCATATCGCCCACCCTCCTCCCCGGTGCCTGTCGCAGCTGCAGATATACTATTGTATTCAATCATTAGCATGGACATCCTTTACACTTTTCACTCCATCTTTTGCCACAATGGCGAAAAACAATCTGGGGATGGAGCCGATGCCCATGCGCACTGTAGTCCAGGGGAGGAGCCACCTATCTCAGGATACTTCGAAGACTCTTCCAGGACAACAATGTGCGATCATCCGGACCCAACACTAGGCGGCGATCTAATGCTAAGATATGAATGTTAGCAGCCCTACATGCCAAGAACAGATGCATACTGGTAAGTAGCATATTCAATTTCACCGGCTATATTTAGAAAAAGTGAAAGCATGTATTCGAATTTGTGTATCAAGAATTATACTTCTTCTAAGCAGCCCTGCCAAATGTACAACTTGTCTTCAAATCTTGCAGCACTGTATAAATAACTCATCCACCCAGACCTTGCATATATGAAAGTGCTGGGCACACTGTGAAATCCATAGTTATTAGAATTACTGGTTACCAATTTGTTGGCTTCTTTGTCAATCACATTTTTTGCATTTTTTTCAGTGGCTTGCCTTCCTCTTCGGGTATATGCTCCTCCCCTCAAGTAGCTCTTCTTTGCCATCCTTTTAATTGGTTGACATATATCCTTTCACTGCTCCCACTCAATTACTTTTTTGTTTTGCTTTTAGCATTCTATAGTTTGCAGTTGCATGTGTTTCTTGCTGTCTACCCTGTGAGCTGCTTTCGCGCTCACACACATCCCCTGCACTTTTCGTGTTGGCCCCCCACTCATCTCAGTCGCTTTTTGGTATTTTATTTTTCTATTGAAGCCCAAACCCCCAATCTTGTTCTTCCTGCTGTGTTCCTGTTAATATCACCACTCATCAGCATTTACTTCTCACCGCCCCTGCCTGCTAGTATTTGCTCCCAAGAAGCTTCCTGGCTCATTATTTTGAAGGAAAAAAAAGTTTTTCCCCGTTGTTAGGTCTTGCCTAAGCCAGTGCATGCGCTGCTCTGTGAGACATTTAGTAAGTGGGTTTTCTAAGTGCTACTTCACGCTTTTGCTGGCCTCAAGCTTGCGGTTTTTGTCATGGCTCCTTAAGCCGTACAGCGCGTGAATCACTTTCGTTTTAAGGCTCCACCACCCCCTTGCTCTCTGCTCTCCCTACCCCATCCCTTCTCCCTCCCTCTCACTACCCCCTCGCTTGTCCTCATCCCTCCTTGTTAGTCACCGAGCTGAATTTGTGCGTCCGTTGTTTCTTAATGCATTACAGCTCAAGCGCGCGTCTCGCTCCTCCCCCAGCACAGAGCGCGGCCTTTGCTACTACATAACGCCAAGAAATGCACGTGCGTCTCGCGACGCTAGTAGCCACAGCTCCTTTTGGTCATCGGGATGATGTTCAGCTTTGTGCCCTAATAGTGAACAGCGAGGGCAAGCTGTGGCTGCAGTGTGCGATGAGTGCACAGGTCCACCAAGATCTCCTCCCAGAGACCATCCAAAGGCACAGGCTGCCCCTCCACGCCACGTGTCCAGCCTGCGCGCTGCGTCCCCTCTTTCAAGCCCGGTCAGCCTGTATTTATGTGCGCATTCATTAAGCTATCCTCGAGTACATTACAGAGTCGGCCGACCCCCACAGCGCCCCACTGCAACAACCAGCTCCCCTTTGACGTCTGCATCAAAAGTGAAATCACATCCACCAAGTAAACTCGCACGTCATCGGCATGTCAAGGCATGATGAACCCGGAGAAAGGGGCCAGCAGGATCTGAGAGACCCCCCTTGCTTGTGTGATGACTCCGCAAACAGCTGCTACGAACATCTCAACGTCCGCTGCACTTGAAGCCTCTTGATACGCTCAACCCTTCTCATATACATTGGATAATAAAATCGATGACCATTTACACCAGACTGAATGGTGTCTTGCCACTTCTACGCAGCTATTAGTAACAAATCCCAATTATAAGCATTCATTTTATCGACACTTGAAGGATAAAAGACGGAGTTGGCCTTCACGGTATTCAACTCTCTTGGTTGCAATTAGATCACTGCAACAGGCGCAACCCTTCCCCTACCCCCGAGATATCTAACCAGCTAAGTAATGCACGCGTTTTATTTCCCTATGTTTCATAGTTTTTTATTCTTGTCTGGGTGTAGACTCATTAATTGCTGTTTACGTGGGAGAGTCTTCCATCACAGTGCAGCTTTAAAAAGAAAAATCCTCAAATGTCTTTGTTGCCCCTCTCACTCCCCAACCAGCTCCTCCAAAAAGTGTGCATTATGCCACTGAGTCCACGGCCTACTCAAGCCCTGCCTGTGTTCCCCCACGTTCTGCATGTGTGACGGTAGCGCTAGTGCTGCCCGCCCTATATTTCAGCTTGTGCGAATGAAGCTTTCACTTCTGCCGTCCGGGTGTTTCTGCCATACTCAAACTTACTTTCTGAAACAAAAATACTTTCTGATTACAAATCCACGAATCCAGAGCGGGAGCAGTTAGCTCATTAGGCAGTTCCACACAGGCCAGAAAGCACGCATAAACGTGGAAAAGTCTGAGATACGCTTTCACTTACGAACGCCTGAATGCGTCTGTAAAAGATTAACAAAATGCACATGTTTTACCTTAACCGCGGATGCTGAAAGAAACCATTAGTTCCACATGGGTGTTGTGTTAGTGCAGCAGAGCTTCATGCTGCATTGCCGCCACCTGGGTTCCAGGGAGCTTGGAACGTGGAAGACGTTTTAGCAGCTACGAATCGTGCCACAATTACGCAGCTCCACATGAGCTCTGGGCCTAGCTCTTCTTTTGCAGTTCTCACCTACCACGTGGGATTAGGCGCAACCTCCTCTTGTTTAGGGGAAGGGAGAGGCAAGTGGAATATAAGCAGCCTCGCAGACAGAGGGAACCTTGTCAATAAAGTACTGGGTTAAATTCAGAGGCTCTAAAAGTGGGGTGCCGGGAGTGTAGCAAACCCATCCCCACCGCACCCCCAATAACTCTGCAGAAGTTCAAAAGGAAAATGATAAAAGAGGGATTTAAGGTTAGTATTATTGTGTTGTATCTCCTTTGAGTTCACTTACAGAGATCAAAATTAGTGTACTCTTCCTTTCCATGGTTGCAAATGGGGCACTTTTATAATGTGAACCAAGTGACAATCTTCCTGGAGGACAATCCACCTGAAAGGAAAGACTGCAGGATGTAGGTCAAGCATATTTTTCACCTTCTGCGAAAGCCTTCCCCCTCCTCCACCCGCCCACTGTCCTCCGCCCACCCACTGTCCTCCGCCTGCCCACTGTCCTCCGCCTGCCCACTGCTGAATATACATCAACTTAACAACTAGAGTGCGTAATTAGCTGTTACTGTGTCTGGCGAGTGACGATTTTAGAGGTAAGTATGCACGTTACTGTCTGTGTGAAGAATACCATCCAGAGAATTAATTGGAAAAGTCTAAAGACGAACCAACAAAGTGAACAGTTTTGTGAGGTCTAAATGTAATAGTGGCCACGTTTTCAGTTTGCTCATCTGTAACATCCCCATGTTATTATGTGTGCTAATATATTATACATCGATGCCTTTTGTAAAACGAAGCAACCAGAGACATAACAGCACAGCATCAGTCAGCACCACCAAAGCATCACACAGGACCACCAAAGCATCACACAGGACCACCACAGCATCACACAGGACCACCACAGCATCACACAGGACCACCACAGCATCACAC
The DNA here is from genome assembly GCF_964261635.1 of Lissotriton helveticus. NCBI lineage: Eukaryota > Metazoa > Chordata > Amphibia > Caudata > Salamandridae > Lissotriton > Lissotriton helveticus. The sequence continues at coordinate 1,210,082,446 of NC_136068.1, forward strand.
AGGACCACCACAGCATCACACAGGACCACCACAGCATCACACAGGACCACCACAGCATCACACAGGACCACCACAGCATCACACAGGACCACCACAGCATCACACAGGACCACCACAGCATCACTCAAGGCCAGCACAGCATCACTCAAGGCCAGCACAGCATCACTCAAGGCCAGCACAGCATCACTCAAGGCCAGCACAGCATCACTCAATGACACCACAGCATCACTCAGTGCTTCTTACACTTTTTAATTACAACTTCTCAGCATGCTGCACAGCAACCACGCTTCTCTACTGCACAGCTTAGAAACATTGGCAAAGTCAGTAGCTCTACCTAAACACTTCCAATGCATAGCCGATAGGTCTGTCTTTAGGACATTATAAGTGTTTAGTTATCCAGCACAATATCCTTGATTAAACAACATCAAGTGTTGTATGGCTAAACACTTATAAGGTCCCAAAAGCGAGACATATTGGCTATGCCAATGCTTATTTTAAATGACTAGCCAGATGCAATTTACTCCTGGACCGCTCCTTTTTAAAAACCTGCTTTCACACAAAGTTTACTTTTTTTTATGTACTGCAACAACATTGGCGTCCTCCCTCCTGGAATAATAAATAAAGAAAGCGGTGGAAGAGTTATGCTGTATTTACGGGCAGGCATAGTGATGCATGCACATCTATAGGTCATCATGCTGACAGTCATAGCGTCATGATGTATACATGCACATGCAACACTTACACATCCTCAAGCTTTTCATTTCTTTTTTTGCTGATGCTGAATAGCATCTGAACAAAAGCATTGCCAAATCCAATAGGTCTTTATTGGCAAAGTCAAAAGTCAACACCTTTTAGCTTTGCCATTTTAATGTGTTGAGTGTTTTTTGCTTTAAGGCATGCTTTAATAATAACTTGACATTTTTGTAGGGCTGCTTACCTGCACTTTACTTAACGAGCACAACAACCTGTATTTATCTTGGTAGGAAAACTCCCTAGTGCCTGGGCACACAGGTCGGGTCGTTGTCTCAATAATATGTGAAGTCGAGGCAGAGTACTTTGAATTGCATTCGCTCTCTGATGGGCAGCCAGAAGAGCATTTGTGGGACTGGCCTTAAGTATTCCTGTTTCACTCAAGCCTTTCTGACTGATGTGCCCTGCTTTGAACAATTTGTTATTTATTTATGTGGCATCATATCGGTTAATAGGACCCAAGGCAGAGGCAAAGACTACTTGAATAGATTGTGTTGTTGTGATTAGGATTCAAACCCAATGAACAGAAATGTGCACACAGATCTTTGCAGTCGGTGCATTAACCCCCTTATCTTATACATTTGCAATGAGTCTAGCACCTTGATTGTGGAGGGAATGCTTCTCTGCTGCACAAATTGTCCTACTTTTTCATCATAGCATTCAGGGATTTCACACGGTTCTAAACTCTTCCAGCTTTGGTCCACAGAGGTGCACAAAAGGCACTATGTACTTCTGAGGCTGCTACGTTTTATTTTACTTAGTTGGCAGAAAATACCCTGTTAATGCCATGGATGACAGGCTCTCTATATGGGTGACGTGCTGGAGGGGTGATTCTGGCCACAAATCATGCAGGTTGTTAGAAGTTGTCCTGGTATATGCTGTCCACTAATTAAAGTGGGCACCTTGCACCAGTCCAAATAACCCTTATGGTGATTAGGTCAAAGATCACCTTGATTGCAAGCTATCCTAGTGGTAGCTATGGAAAGCAGCTTTCAGGCTAAGTCTTGAAGGAATGTTAAGCACCTTGTTTTACCAGAATGAAACCATATAGTATTCGTTAAACGAAAGGGAAACCACACAGTAGTTATAAAAATATGTATGTATTATCTATAACTCTCTAGTATCCTCTACACGAGGATAGAACACAAATCAAATAAAACAGTGGCAAAGAATCAAACGTAAGTAGCACAATACACAGTGGGCTCCAGGGGGAGACTAAACCATATACTTAATAAGTGGTATAAGAACCACGATTCGGGGCTAGACGTAGTCTAGGGGGTGTAGAATTGCTAGGGACCCCAAGGAACCACCCAAGATTAGTGAGTAGGGACCCCACGCAGGACAGTTGCAGAGTGAGAACTTGACTGCGTCTTGCTTACAATTCAATGGGAAAGTCGCAGTTGGAAAATCAGAGATTAAGAACCCTTCCCAGCAGATAACAAAGACAACCCTTGGAACTTAAGAGTTTGGAGAGCCACCCCTCCCGTGGATTCCTTTGTACCAGAGTTACCTATCTCAAAGGAGGCGGGTGCGAAGTGGCGTCGGAAACCCTTGTCATTTTCTATGGATGTCAACAAAGAAATGCTGCTGCTGGAAGTATGAAAAGTGTCTGGTGGAATCCAAATGTGGATTCTAGATGAGAATAACCTGAAAATAGAGGGGACAGAGTCTGGGTCACTTTGGAGTGACCAGGGGCTCAGAAGATGAATGCCCACCGATGTTGGGTGCTTCGGGTGCGTTGACGGTGATCTTGACTCTTCAGCTGCGAGGACCCGGTGACATCTAGGACGACCAGGAGCCGGAGGTGAGCTGTCCCACGAAGGATGTCAAGTGCTGAGGGGTTGGTGTCCGGTGGGAGCACTAACAAGCCTTGGCTGCGGAAAACATCGTAGATGGTCAAATTCAGTTTTGATCTGGCCCAGCAAGGACCAGGGGACTCACCACAGCTAGGGGAGTCAGGGCAGGCCTGGACCAACCAGGGGAGCCCAAATTAAGCTAAGCTGACCCTCAAGTGGACCCACAGGACAAAGGCACAGGATTCGCAAGAGGACCTCAGGCGGTTTCACAGGATACCAGCTAGCAGGGCACAGAGTACGAGGATGCCGGAGTCCTTCTCAGAAAAGATCGCAGGGGTCAGGGCTACAAATGGCCCAATGCACGACAACAAGCATGTGCAGCTGCAAAAGGACGCGGTGCACAGGAGTACGGGTATACAGTCCCCACAAGGGATATCTGCCTCAAACTGTGAAAGGACAGCTCAACCTCGGAGACCTTCAGAAACCCACCTCCTGTATTGCTGGAGCCTTCGGAGTCTGCAGGAGCTCAGGATCAGCAAACCTGTCAGATGCGTTACGGTGTCTGTGTTTGCAGGGGAGTGACTCCTTCACCCCAAGGGAGATTCTTTTGTTGTCTTGGAGGTCCACAGGGTCTAGCATGGAGCCTGTATGGATCACGGACAGTGGCGAGACTGGGGATGGCAAGGGAAGACTAAGTTGAGCCCAAGGGAGGTCCAGCGCAATCCAGCATGTCCAGACGGTCGAAATGTAGTGGTATCTTCTTTCAGAATCTGGTCCACGTAAAATCTAATATCCTGTAGCCAGGAAACCCATTTTATACCTACGGGAAAGGGTTGGACAGATTCTAGGGACCCTCCCAGGGGAGGGACAGGACAGAGGGGTGGCTACACCCATGTTCTTTGTCCAGTTTTGCGCAGGAGCAAATGGCTCCCAGAACTGGTTTGAGCTGGACTATGCACAGGGACACCAAATGTGCCCCTCGTGCAGACTTTCTGGCACTGAGACAGTGCACCCACCCAGCCCCAATACACTAAATCCTGTCTGGGATGTGGTCACACCTCCCTGTGACAGGATACCTGTTGTCAGACCTTCCTCTGCGTCATCTTGGCTCAGCAGCAGGAGGGCAGACTCGTGTCTGTGGCAGGCAGCATCCATTTTGTGATGTAAGGATTAACAAAGTTGGTACCGGTAGACTTGGGTACCCCCTGAACCTCTGCTCTGAGGGGGGGGAATCCTACCTCTCACACCAGTCACTGGTGTGGAGGTATGATTCCAAGGTGTTTGACACCAAACACGATATACTTCGTTGAAGTCGTTTTTGAGATAGCATTTACCGTGAGGTTATAATGCACCTCTACCTAAATGTCTGGCAGTATCACATTGAGCCCGGGAGAATGGTCTCCGAAGACTGCAGAGGGGCCCTGCTCATGCAGGAGCACCCTCTCACGTAAAAACCCAGCACCCTACCTTCAGGATTGTTAAGGCCTGCTTACACAGCCTGCAGTAGCAGACCTAGGGTTCAATTTTGCATGGCCTCTCAGGGGTGACATAATACATGCTTCAGCCCATGGGATGCCTCTGGGGTACCTATGCGATGGGTACCATATACCTGGGACTGATAAGGGTGCCCCAGTATCCAATGTGGAGTTGTTCCAAGGTACATACATATCAATTTAAAGGAGAAAGCAGATAGGCTGGTGTCCTGAATAGCAGGATCCCAGCCAGACTAGTCAAAACAGTGGGTGCAAAAAGTGGGGGTCACCATAAGAAGCAGATCCTACTTTCCTAGACAGTGCAGTTAAACGAAAAAGATCTGCTACTATCTTGGTTGGTATTGTAAATCTATACATATATCCTGCTGAAAGTGCTGCTGATACATAGCTGGAGGCTACTGTCTAATGTAGTTATTTGGAGAAAAAAAAAGCTTTGGCTGACTGACTGAAACCATGCAGTGACAAAAATAATGAAATTATTGCTTAATGTATAAAATGCATCTTTTAGAGAAAGTGTTTAATTTGTGACGGTTTAGAGTCCTTTTGAGACCTAAGAGTCCCTCATAAATTGTCATGGATGCTCTTTATAGGAGGCAGAATATTGTACCAAACAACCAGAAACTTGGAGAGAGAGCGGGAAACAGGTATAGGACCGAAGCCTACACTATCTATATTTTAAAGATTTGGTAACTGTAGGTCTTGGATACTGATGCTGTATCACGCCAGACCAAACTAGCATAACACTGTGTAAATGTTCTGCTGTGCTGCACCCATGCTGCTTTAGTGCTTTGTGTTTTTCTAGGGAACATGGCCATTTAACTTTTGGTTTCTTAATCATGGAATCACACAGATAATGAAAGATAGTACGTCTTAGTTGGTCACGTCAGTCTAAAAGAGATGAATCTTGAAGAAGGTGAGAGGTGAAATGTTTAAAAGAAATTGATACCGTGAAGAGTAGCAGTATAGAGGGTAAAGGTAATCTGTAAATTCTGACTAGGCGTTTCATAATAAAATGATGAATAATAATCTGGCTGCTCAGATAATAGGTGCTGTTGTCCAACCATTGCCACTCATTTATCTACCTTTGAAGGTGAAAGGTTGAGTCAGCCTAGCCAAAAATAAAACCGGTTACGCCCAGGTTTTTGGCTTTGCACGTACACCATTGAACTACCATGCCGATTATATGTGTGGGCTCTCAAATGAATTCAAATATAGACTTTAAATTGTTACCTTGACTGCAGGGAAAACAATTTTAATGTGATTCCATAGTAATGTCAAAATACAGGCTGTTGGATCATTTCTGTTTAGTGATTTTTTTTGTTTTGCATAATTATTTTTCAGAACCCTCCTGAGAATCCAAAGAGAGATTACAGTGCTATGCCTCTGTTGGCTGCTCCTCCTCCAGTTGGGCAAAAGATTGCATTCAAGGTAACTAAGGTCTCAAACCTGGATGGTTTTGTTCGAAAATGATTCACTCCTCACCGTTTATCCTAGTCTGTCTTTGTTCCACAAGCTTGCAATGGTAGTTAGGACATCGGCAGACACAGATGCCAAGGGCGCAAGCATGGTTTAGAGAGGAACCACAGAGGCATTTCATCATTTCGGAAAGGTTCTCTTTCATGAGTTTAGTACCCCTGGTTTTACAGCAAATCCTTTAATCACTTCCAAGGGTGTGGGTATTTTTTGTTCTTTGTTTCCCATTCCCAATATTTACCATCCACCAACTGTGGTTTTGAGTGCGGGGAGCAACTTGATGCAACCCCTCACTCCCTTTCCACTCCTATTTCTCCCATTTTGTTTTTATATTTCTCACTAGTTTGACAGTACATCTGTATGGCAGCGCTTTTGACGCTACTCTTTTAAAATATACTGTCTATCTGGGATAACGTGCGCAAGTCCCCTTTAAAATGGTCCAATAACAGGAAGCCAAGTGGAGGCACACCATGTCAATAATAAACAAGAATTTAGCGAACATGTCCCTGATCAGCAAGCATTGGAAAAGGTAGTATGTCTAGCTTTAACATGCTTTTGCTTGTAACAGTCTTTCCCCAGTAGAGTCAGAACTATTTGCTTTGCCAGAGCTCGTTTACTTTGTGGTTCAGATGGTGTGCCGCCAGTCCAGCACACCAGGTCTTGAGCCTGTGTAACCATTGTCTGCCCTCCGGTTCTGATGTGTTGTGGCTCAAAAAGTAAGGTTTAGTTATGCCTTTTTCAATAGATAATGCTCAAATTGTCTTGATTTTTACTTTAAAAAAAAAAGGAATGCATAAAGCTCCCTAAACGTGTGAAGTGGGTTTTTGTTTTTTTGTACTCCATCAATTCTTTTTGTACACTTTCACAGTTTTAAAACACTGTATATGTAAACCAAAGAATGATCCTTGGCATGGCTTTGTTAATTAAGCTAAATATTATTATATTATCAAAACCAGCACCCACACTTCCGTTGCAGACAAAATGACCATCTTTGGTGGTTCTCTGCACATCCACAGTCAGGACACCATATTACTACAGATTAAGAAGTGTAAAAAAGAAAGAAGACTACTTTTTCTATCTATGCACCCAGAATCTAGAACAATAACCAAATATCCACCAGGGCCACCCTAGCGCTGCTCCAGTTCTGGAAAGAGTTGAAGACTCACCTCTTTAAAGAACACTGCATAACAATGCATTAACCATCCGCAACCCAGCCTCCACTTTTAATTGCCAAATGCCATGTGCAACGGTGGGTTGGCCCACTGAGGCAGGGTTGGGTCCAGTGCCTGGACTGTGGCTAGGCCCTGCAACCAACACCTCGCTGCACACAACCTTCAGCAGTGTGCAGCAGAGGAGGTGCCCATGCTGGAGTTGGGTGCAGGACCTGACCTGTGGCCCAACTCCCCCAATGTGCACAGTTGAAGGACATGCACAGCGGGCGGTTGCCTGCGGGGGGAGGGGGGCTGGGTGCAGGTTCAGGCCAGAGGCCAGGCCACGCAGCCGAACCTCTGTTGCACAAGGCCAAAGTCAATGTACATTGAGGGAGTGCCTGATTATGATACCAAATGTTAAAGTGATGTTCTTGTTGGGCTTATAAATAAGATAAAAACAAATGTTTAAAAAACAAAAAACTGAAATTCACTTGTTTTAGTTTATTGAGCGAACTATAACTATAACTTGCTTTCTGCCTTGCACTGCTTTTCACCTAATATCACTCATGACATATAAGATTACATAACTGATGACATCATACAATCACTGTGACTAGAAATAAATCAACATGCTACATCTGTTGGCAATTTTCAATTCAGTTAATGGGGTTACCCTCTGAAAGACTTCACATGACCAGCAGTTGTAAGTCAAGCCAATGCCTGAAAAGGCACCTTCTGCCAAGCCCTATGGACAACCCTCCATAGTTTGATTAAATGTAAAATGACATATTACCTTACAGACATGCTTACAACACCAGTGTGTTATAAACCACCTCTAGATTTTGAATGAAAAATCAGGAAAAATGATATCCCAACACAGCAACTCTTTCACCCACCTTTCATCCACTGCACAATTTAGAGCCTTAAAACATGGCCCACATGTTCCACCACCCCTAATCCACCCTAGACAGACGCAATCAAAATAATCAACATGTCATTCTTAACGACTTCGCATCGCCATGTCTGTCTGTTACACAATTAGACTACTTGACAAAAAAAACACAGCTCTCCAATTCACTCTCAACCACTGTCTCCACCACCTACACAGGCTGACCAGACAAAATGCCTTCTAAGCCTGCTTGACGAGGAATGCGATATAGATAAACAACACCATGGCTACCCTCATACACTTAATGCGAGCACTAATGACAGACCTGCTGCAAGTTAAAAAATATACTGCTCACTGTTCTAGAAAGAAAAGTCACACCATCACCAAAAAGCAATCTCTAATTGGCCTACTAATAAATGCTTGATCCCTCTCTAAAAACAAGCACCAAATTTACGACCTACTCACAACCTAACTTACTCTTAATAACTGAATCATGGTTGGGAGGTGACATGGCTCCAGTGTTACATGATGCCGTTCCTCCAGACAAGCATACAAAAACATATAGGCAAAATAGGTAGTGGACCTGCTGTTATATTTAAGCAAACAATAAATCTCACAAAAGCGGGTTACATTTGTATACAAGGATGCGAGGCCCTCATCACCAGATGCTACCCTGCACCGACTTCCTCCTGTAACTTACTCCTCTTTTACAGACCGCCACGTAGCAATACAACATTCCCAGGCACTTTTCTGGACACAGTTTCAAACCTTATAACACTACACTCAAACATATGCATTCTTGGTGACTTAAACATTTGGTTTGGCTAATCCAATATGCCCCATCTAAAAACTGTCATCACTGACCTAGTCACACTGAAACTACATCAGATTGTACACAAACCCATACACATTGCTAGGCACATCCTAGACGTCTTTTTTGCAAATCCAGAGCTAGTTACTTTTCAAAAGATTACTCCAGTCACACGGTCTGACCACCATCTGGTAGCTTTGCAACATAAAACATGACAAATCAACACACCTAAGACCACCTTACATGCGTCCACTTATCAACCGTGGAACAAACTCAACTGACATCCAACATAGATGTAGAGACTATAAAGTCAGTTCAAAAACTTTGAGTAGCTACACGAAGCTTTTGATATCCTAAGACCACTAAGAACAACAAAACAGGACAAGAGAAAATAAGCGTCTTGGAGAAATAGAGAACTTAAAAACATAAAACAACAAATAATAAAGCTGATTTGCCCCTGGTTCAAAACAAACAGCAACCAAGATTAATTTCACCTGCACAAACTTAACAGAATTTACGTCAACAATCAAAAAAGCGAAAACTAGAAGGTACTAATCAGACAGAATTCAAAACACTAAGGGGTCCATTAGGATGTCGGGCGGATTGCCTCCACCAGGGTGGCAGTGGCCACCGCCACCCTGGCGGAGGCAATCCGCCCGACAACCACTCTCGTTTTCCCCTCCGCCAGATTAGGATGGCGGAGGGGACTGCGACGGACGGAAAAACCGTCCGCCGCTTTACTGCCGCGGTCGCAAGGCGACCGCGGCGGTAATAGATTAATATGGTGGCGGTGTCCAATGGACACCGCCAGCCATATTACGATGGCACAGTGTAGGGGCCTTTCCACGGCGGCAATGCCGCCACGGAAAGGCAGGCGGAGATTGCTGCGGGTGCCCTCTGCAGGGCCCCCAGGTTGCCGCCACTGTCGGGGGGGGGCACATGGGGGGTACCTATGGTACCCCCCCACATTTACATATGCAAAGCGGCAGGCACCGCACGGTGCCTGCCGCTTTGCATATGTAAATGCGTCAGCTTATGTTTTGCATTGTGGCGGGCGGTGCAGAGAGCACCGCCCGCCACAATGTAAAACATATAGGATGTGCCTGCCACTGTGGCGGGCACATCCTAATTCCCCCAACGGGACCCCCGCCCTTATGGCGGGCGGTCCCGATCTCCGTTCCGCCCGCCATCCTCATGGACCCCTAAATGTGCAAATACATTTTTTTATACATTTCCCACCAAATTTCGTAACCCTAAATGCACAGAAGGAACTCTTCACATTACCCAAGAATTCACTGGCAAATCATTACAAAATCAAAACAGGCACGTTGGACTCCTATTCAAAACAAAGAAAAACCACCAGCACAACCCCATTTCAAAGAACCTCCTCCAAGTGTAGGCTAACGCAGCATCTGCATTCCTTCAAACAAATATCGCAAAGTGAATTTATTGATCTTGCCAAAGCAAACAGGCCAGCTGGCTGTCCTTCTAACCCATGTCCAACACAAACCTTTACGAACATTCTTTTAACTACCTCAGCTGCCATACCAGTAAGAAGATTCCTCAATAATTCTATAAATACAGCACTTTTTCCAGACGTCCTAAAAGAAGCATACATATGCCCATTATTAAAGAAACCTAACCTGGACCCCACATGACCCCAACAACTACAGACCAATTACAAATGGACCTTTCCTGGACAAACTAATATAAAGAGGAGCATTCGGCCAGATGTCCCAATTCAGTGAAGAGAACTCCGTATTTTCATACTACTAAACAGTATTCAGGAAGAGGCACAGAATCTGCCCTCATCGCCATCTGGGATGACCTTAAATATGCACTACTTCTCTTGAACATCTCCGCTGCCTTTGACACACATTTGACCATGGAAATCTAATACAAAGACTCTACAAAGACGGCATAGATGGGGCTGCTTCTGACTGGATCACATTCTACCTTCAAATCAGAACAAATGTCATCCATACTCCCCCTTTCTCATCGAAACTGTATTTCACAAAAGCAGGGTTCCCTCAAGGCTCTATCTTTTCACCCATGCTTTTCAATATCTACATGGAGTCACTCCCAGAAATGAGCAAGGAATTCCAGCTCACATGCTATAACTATGCAGATGTCACCCAAATATTTCTTCATCTGGAAAGTCCCAAAGACATTGGAAACTCAAAGATCTTCTGTTCTCTCAGAGCCGTTAATCAGTGTATGACATGGCACCATCTCAAATTGAATGCTTCCAAAACTGAAATACTCATGTGGGGATTGGAAAAAGTATTACCCACTCTGCGTCCACCTCCCAAAGGAAGTAAGAAATTGTGGAATTACTATGGACACCATGTCATCAATGAATGCCCAAGAGGACAAACTTGCAAGATCAAGCTTCATTATTATAAAAACTCTGCGACGCATCTTCCTCCCCACCTGGGATTTTCACACAAGGTCCAGGCTATCTTTCTTGTACTGTCTAAACTTGATTACGCCAAAGTCCTCTGCCACGGATCCTCTTTATCAACTATGAAAAGACTGCAACAGATTCAGAACTCTGCTGCCAGACTTCTCCTACATGTAAAGCCACAAGCCCACGTCCCCCCTGCCTTGAGGGCTCTACACTGGCTACCAGTTGCAAGATGATCCACCTTCAAGCTGCTTTGTATCACCCACAAAGCAATACATGGAATAGGACTGCTTTTCTACAGGAATAAAATCACCAAATACATTCAACAAAGGTACCTCCATTCAAGTTTGGAGCCTCACCTCAAAACCCTACCATACAAGAAAAACAAGCATTGGCATAGCCAATAGATCTCGCCTTTGGGACCTTATGAGTGTTTAGCCATGCAACAGTTGATGTTGTTGCACCAAAGATATTGTGCTGGATAACTAAACACTTATAAGGTCCCAAAGGCGAGACCTATTGGCTATGCCAATGCTTGTTTTTATATGCCCCGCTGCCGTCCTCCTACCGCCTTCTGCCCTGCACAGGACAAGGACCGCAGGTTGTCTTATGACAGGAAGGTCAGGTTTCACATTGTAACCTTCTCTCATTCGCATCGGGCATCCTCCAGTTCTGCTGGAGACTGTGAGGTTACAGATTGTAACACAGCACTGTCTCCAGCACTGACAGCACAGGCCTTGCTGTATTTTAAATATCGCACATTTTTAGGTTTTTGGCCGCAAAATCCTGGAGGGTAATACTAGTGTCCCCATAGTCCTTCGTGCAGCATGCGGGCCTGTTACAGTGGTCCAGGGAGTGCTATATACAACTGAATAAATTCTAAGCATAACACCAACAAAGAGTAAAAGAACTGATTCTCCTGCGTCGGTGTCACTCCTTCTTATATATCTTTAAGTCAGGGTGTAGAATAGATACTGTGTAGTTATACTAAGGAGCTATATCTAATAGAAATAACACACTTTTGAACTACTTCCTGGAACCAGTGACTTACTATTCTGTTATTCAGTGTCATTTTAAGGGATACGTTGTGCGTTCATCACACTGATTCTGTATCCAACAAAGTCTGAGTGAAGTCTCCTGGGTCTTCTTGGTCCTCGCTGAAAGACTCAGACTTGTCTTGGAGCAGGGAACAGAGCGTCCAGCCCCTGCTGCCACCTCTCAGCATCACTCAGATTCTATGCATGATCTACGCATCTCCACAGCTGGGGCAGGAAGCCAGCTGTGACCGTGTTTTAGTCAGCAGTGATTCAGCTGCCGTGTTACGGCTGCAGCGGGCTCAGGTGTGCGCTGGCGCCCCCCGGCCAGAAATGCTCATTGAGGGCCATTCTTCCGGCTGACTTTGTCCTCCGCTCAGACGCGCGGTGGCGGCTCCCTGGGCAGAAATACTCGCCGAGAGCAGCCATGGCTGACTGTGTGTCGTGTCCTCCTCTCCTGTGCTGTTTGTAGAGGGGTTAGGCACGGACGGGGGAAAGTGACCACTTGCTGCATACCTTGCGAAAAGGTTAATCAATAAAAAGAAACAAAAAGGCATCTATGGGATCCCGCTTTCCACAATAAGACCTAGACCAAAGAGGCACCTAACAATTTATTATTTTCATAGACTATCTTGTGTTGGAAAATTATTCCAACTAACTCCCCTATTTTGGTTAATGGGGTAGGAGATACACCTATATTGTGCGACATTAAAAATAGCCCAGTCCCTTTCACAAAGACGTTGTGAGACAAACTTCACACACCCAAGTGTAAACTAAACTCAAGAAAAAAGTGTGTGAGAGCGAGATGGCACCTCACGGGCGAAACACCAACGGGAACCTGGCAGGTACTCACCAGGATTGCCCTGTTCTCATCATTGGTACCATCAAGCTCCAAAGAAAATGTGTCCAAAAAACAAACCAAGTGTTTGTGAAAAGAATGCAGTGTAGACAAACCACAAGTAACACATACGGTGTCAAAACAACATATAAAACAACAAACAACACGGATATTTAGCTTTATTCTGTCTCTTTCGTGTTGGTTGTGGACTCTAAAAAAGTAGGTATGGCTCCTACTTAGCCTACCATATTCTACTTTCTGCCGACATGTTTCATTGCCATTTCAAAGTTTTAGGCAATTTTTTCAGGGCATCACAATTTCCTGCCACTGCATCGGACAAAATGTAGTCTTCACAACTATAAAACATACAAAACACATAAAAGTCACCAAACCTTTTTTAAAAACTCCTGAATTAGGTGCGGGTAAAACCAGGAGGAGTCCCCTGTCTTGTGGACCGGATGCATTCTGTGCAAAAGTATGCAGATCTACAGCTCTACATGCCAAGAACAGATGCATACTGATAAGTAGCATTTTCCTTATCTTCCATATGAGCCCTTCATTCTTTGTGCTCTTTCAGCATAGATTTAGGTGAGGTAGGAACTGTATTTTCACTCAACCTTTTCCCTGAACTTTAATAGTTTTCCTGCTTTTAAATAATATAGTTTTGCAGGTTAGTCAACATTTTCTGTGAAGTGTCATTGGTGGTGGTCTCTAAAGCTGTAATCTGGTTATTACAACATGTGCACGCTGTATTTCTAGTGTTTAGTACCTGTGCGACCACTGCAAGACAAATGTGAGTGTGGATGTTTTCACATTGAACATAGTACCACAAATGTTTTTCCTTTGTACTGCTAATGAAGGATATTTCAAGTACATTTGGGAAATTAAGAATGTAGAAATCATGCTGCTGAATATATTTAGAGAGGTTAGTTTATATGTGCTGCTCAATTTGCAGACAATCTCATAAATTCTTCTAGAAGGGCTGGTGGTGGTTTTCAGGTTTAAAGTTGCATTTTGAGGGTTTTTCTATAGATGTCTACTGTGAGTGGGTTGCGTAACCTGGATCTCTGATTTACAAAGTGGCATGAACATTGTGAGTTACACTACGTTATGCTTGGAATTTGCAACGAAATTGGACATCTTTACCCACAATGAGAGGTAGCTACATTCAAATTAGCATTTTGGAGGCTGGGTGTCAGGCGGTTTCTTAAGCCTATTTATTGACTTAAATGCAGAATACAGCATGACGTGGGAAAGTTGATATTTCAGTAGACCACTGTAAGTTGGTGTAGTTGGGTTCGATTGTTCACACTGATGGGGTATTTTGAGGGACATGAAGTGACGGGCAGATGTGAATAGTATTTACCTTGTTACGTCTTTGATTGGCACTCACAAGTAGTTTATCTCAAAGAATTTTTCTTTGAGTCGTGCGAGTACTAATCTCTATGGAAGTGTTGAGAGTGACGCAAAAGGGTGAGGATCTGAGAAACAGGCTGCTGAGTTTTCCTTAAACCACCTTGCCTCCACCTCCTCAGTTCCCCCTCCCTCCTCGCTTATATCTGTTTTGGAGTCTGAGTTTGAGAGAGCGATGTGCTTTGATGGAGGATCTGCAGTTCTCATGATCATGAGCCTGTGTAAATTGGTTTGTTCAGTTAAAGCATCTATTGTTTCTTTGTAGGTGTATGATGCAGAACAAGATTTTTGTAGGTTGTTGGAATGATGTTCATAAAGTAAAGGGGAGATGGGTTGGCCTAACGGCTAAGGCGCTCGACCTCGGACCTGGGGATCTGGGTTCGAGTCTCGGTAACGACGCCAAAAACCCCCTGTGATTCTGGGCAAATCACTTAATCTCCCCGTGCCTAAAATGAAAGTGTGTCCTCATGTAACGTAACTGGTGCTATGTAAAGCGCTCTGATAACTGATTCAGTTCGGTTCTAGTTCGCGCTATATAAAACTCTGCAAAAAAAATGCACATAACTGTGTAATAGTTACCCTCAATCGGCCCAACTGACTCGTACCAGGCCGAGAGGGCGGGACCCCTTTTAAGGTTTATTCGGGACTCCCTATGTAAGTCGCTTCTGTGTCCCTTCGGTATTTTTCACTGCAAGAGATAGAGCAGCCATCATTAATGTCCCTTCTAATGTATATTCTTACTTGCCCCAGTATTGGAACTTTCATAGATTCCCATGCTTTGTATCATTCCCCGTCGTCGGACTGGGAGTCTCGGTAATAAAAAATATCATAGTAGTAGGTACAAAAGAGAAAGGAAAGGCCTAGGCCTCATTCCCTTTTGTAACATATCAGCCTCTTTTTGTAAAAGAGACCAAACTCTAGGCGTCAGCCAATCAGAAGAGCCTCACCCTTAGAACCTTCCTGAAGGAACCTCAGAGCCTCAGATTTTCTACTGCACGTTGTGCTAGGGAGTCTCCATTGAGCTCTGCTCTATTTCTACTCTTTAAAACTCATTTCTACAGATATTTCTTGAGAATTTTCTTCAGATTTCTTCAGGAAACTCTTTCTTCTTCAAAATGTCTGAGGTTGAGAAGAAGAAAGCCCTTTTCAAGCCCTGTTCCACCTGTGGAAAGAAAAGGCTGTTTGTGGAAGACAAACACAAGGATTGCATCTACTGCCTGTATCCAGATCACAAGGCAGAGGACTGTAAGATTTGCCGCACTCTCTCCACCAAGACCTTGAGAGATCGTGCTGGAAGGCTTCTTACATGGTTGCAGAGGCAGAAGGAAAGGAAACATGGAGTTTCCAGTGATGAGGAGGAATCGGCGTCCTGTGCTTCCTCTAGAAGGTCAGTGAAAAGGGGTAGAGGTTCCCCATCTTCCTCTATTGGGCGCCCCTCTAAGGCTTCAAAGAAGACCCCCAGGGAGTCTGATGGCCGGGGTTCAGGAGGTTCCCCCCACCACAGTGGGTCGGGCAAGGCAGAACTGGTTTCGCCTCCTAAGGGTGAGAAGACAGACCCAGCCTTCAAAAGACCCTCTTCACACTCTTCAGAGAGGAGTTCCAAGTCCTCTACGACGAAGACTTCGTCGACGGTGGCTCCGTCGACGACGAAAATGAAGCCCAAGATCCAATTGGTCCCGTCGACGGGCTCGTCGGCGGGAGCGTCGACGACGAAAGCTTCGTCGTCGTGTACGAAGAGCTCGACGACTGCGGCGTCGACGGGAAGTATGCCGACGACATCGTCGACGAAGGCGAAGTCATCGTCGACGAAGAAACCATCGTCGACGACGACGGCAGTACTGACGACGACGTCGACGACTGTGTCGACGACGGTCATGTCGTCGACGAGTGCTACGACGACGACAACAATTTCTACATCGACGGCGGGCACGTCGTCGGTGGCGCCGACGACGACATCTACTATTCCTATCTCGTCGACGAGGATTTCACCGGCGTCGACGGACCAACCAACGATACTGGCTGCAGAGAGAAGGGTAACAATATCTCTCACAAGGATCACGCCTGAAATGACATCCCCAAGGAGGGTGACATCATTACCCCCAACGATGTTGCTAGACCAGGAGTACTCTGAGGGAGACGGTCAGGATGGCTTTGATTATGCGAATAGCCCATCTCAGCTTCTCATTAAAAGTCAATGGACGGACTCAGAGGAGGCATATGGACAAGGTGTAGGTGACTACCCACAAACAGACCACTTAATGGACTGTGAATCACAAGACATGGTTTCAGTCCAGACGTCCTTCCTGCATGACCTGCACAAGATGTTGCAAGACTACAAGTCCAAGGCCGAGCGACCAGCGCCGAGGAGGTCTACTCCGTCAACACCAGTAAAGGACCACTCTTCAATTGTCCCTCCTGTACACCCAGTGCAGACTCCTCCTCAACCTCAGTGGCCAGTGCCCCAGGCTGCGTCTGGAATAATCAGGACTCGGATCAGGAAGGGGATGAATACAATGACTACATCATCCCGGATCCAGCTTCGCCCCACCAGGACCTAGGTGATTCTCCTCCTGCTGACATTGGCAGTTTTCACCAACTGATGGAACGTGCAGCCGGCCGATTTAAGTTGGTATTGCCTGCGCAAACCACAGACTGTTTCTTGTACGATTTTAAAGACACTCACCGCAAGACTACGAGGTCCATTCCGATTGTGGACCATCTATGGGAGGAGGGTTTGAAGACCATGAAAAACCCAGCGACGGTGGTCCCTGTGCTACCGCGCCTTGACAAAAAGTATAAAGCGCCGGAGGATGGACCGGCTGCCCTGACAGGTCATCCCAAACCGGACTCTGTAATCTCACAAGCGGCGCAAAGGAAATCACGGAACCCTTCTGCTCCCTTGACAGCCCCTCCTGACAAGGATGGACGACGGCTGGATAACACAGGCAAGAGATTTTCATCCATTGCTAGCCTTCTGGTTCGCGCCGCCAATGCTTTGGCAATATTGGGACGATATGATCGCCAGTTATGGTGCGATATAGCTCCCTATTTGGATCAGCTTACACCAGAAAACGGGCTGGAAGCCAAGAAAACCTTGCAAGAAGGTGAAGCGGTCTCCATGGAGATAATAGACTGTGCCATGGACATTGCCACAACGTCCTTTAGGGCTTTGGCAGGAGCGGCAGTATTAAGACGCCAAGGGTGGCTAAAAGCGACTTGGTTTCGGCCAGAAATCCAAAACAAGGTCCTTGATCTACCTTTTGATGGCGAGGCACTCTTCGGCAAATTGATCGACGACACGCTGCAAGACATCAAAAAGGACACGGAGACAGCTAGATCGCTGGGAACACTCCAGTACCGCAAAACTCCTTTTAGGGGCACAAGAGGCAGAGGTGGCACCTACAGAGGCGCATACCAACAACAGCGCTATTCTTCGAACAGCTCTGGGTACCAGCCGAATCGCCAGTCATACCAACAAAGGCAGGGCCAGTCCTCTGGTTATTCACAGCCTTACAACAAAGGCAAGCAAGCTGCCCGTGGACGAGACTCGTCCAAACGCCAATAGCGGCCTTCTGGCTCTGCCTACTGCTCCCTCCTCCGAGAGATCATCAGTTGGAGGCAGGGTGTCAAAATTCCTTCTGAACTGGTCCCAAATTACATCGGACCGTTGGGTGCTCAACATCATCAGACGGGGACATACTTTGGAGTTTACGGAAGTCCCTCCACCCAGACCCCCATCAGCCATCCCTTCAAAACATCTGCATCTCCTGCGGCTAGAGGTACAACAAATGCTCCGCAAAGGAGCGGTAGAGCCGGTCCCCTCCAATCAACAGGGCCACGGTTTCTATTCCAGGTTCTTCCTGGTGAGAAAAACGCAGGAGAAATGGCGTCCCATCCTGGACCTCAGGGAGCTAAATGCCTATCTCATCTCCTTGTCCTTCAGGATGGTATCCCTACAGGACGTTTTGAAAATGGTCAACCCGGGGTTTTATATGGCCACACTCGATCTGGAGGATGCGTACTTCCATATCCCGATTCACCCAGCGCACAGAAGGTTCCTAGGCTTCACAGTAGCCAAGAGCCATTTTCAGTTCAGAGTCTTGCCGTTCAGCCTTCGCTCTGCTCCAAGGATTTTTACGAAGGTGCTTGCACCTGTAGCAGCATTTCTGCGGAAAAACCACTTCCAGGTCTTCCCTTACCTGGACGATTGGTTACTAAAGGCCCCGACCAGAGAATTAGCGCAGGACGCGGTGCAGGCTTGCACCACTCTGTTCCAAAATCTGGGTCTCACCTTGAACATGGAGAAATCCACGCTGCTGCCGTCACGGACAGCGCGGTTCCTGGGAGCGATGTTGGATTTGCGGCTCTCAAAGGCATTTCCTACTCGAGAAAGGGTACAGAAACTGCAAAGATTAGCAGGAAGCCTTCAAAGAAAAAAGTGTCTTTCTGTACGCAGCTACAAGTCGCTGTTGGGGGTGATGTCATCTTGTATACCCCTGATCCCGCACTGCAGGCTCCAGATGCGCCCCCTGCAGGAGCAACGGGACCTCCAGTGGCAGCAAGTGCACGGATCGTTCGACGACAAAGTAATGGTCACTCGAGAGATGAAGGAGGCAGTGCTTTGGTGGTCGAATCCGCAGAACTTATGCCAAGGTCTATCCTTCGCAAGCGTTCCATCACCTCACATACTGACGACGGATGCGTCATTGGAGGGATGGGGAGCAGTGATGCAGGACCTGCAGGTCAGCGGCCATTGGTCTCCAAGCGACCAAAAGCGACACATCAACCTGTTGGAGCTGAGAGCGATCAGGCTAGCCCTTCAAGCCTTTCTTCCGCGTCTCCAGGGTTCACAGGTGCTAGTCAGGACAGACAACACCACGGCTATGCATTATGTGAACAAGGAAGGAGGGACGAGGTCACTCCCCTTGTCGCGAGAGGCTCAACAGATTCTGGAATGGACAATTCTTCACGGAATTTCTCTAAAGGCGGAGCACTTACCAGGAGTGCTCAACGAGGGCGCCGACAGGCTGAGCAGGCTCGCCTCAGTCAGTCACGAGTGGGAGCTGAAACAACAAGTAATAGATCTACTCTTTCAAAAATGGGGCACACCAGAGGTGGACCTTTTTGCGACGCCGACCAACAAAAAGTGCCTAGCCTACGCCAGCAGGTTCCATCACCAAGGCTCATTGGGCAATGCCCTATCGATAGCCTTGACGGGGAGGTTTCTCTATGCATTTCCACCGATTCCCCTGCTTCCTCGTCTCCTCAGGAAAATGAGGACGGAACCATGCAAGCTCATCCTTATAGCCCCGGCATGGCCAAGACAATTCTGGTACACCGAGCTCCATCTGCTATCGCTAGTACCTCCGATAAAGCTGGAAGATGTTCCGGATCTCCTGGCAATGTCCGAAGGACAAGTTTGGCATCCAGACCCAAGATCGTTGCACCTGACTGCATGGCTCCTGACCAGCGAGAATACATGAATGTTCCTCTTTCCAATGAGGTCAAAGACATCCTCTCTCAGGCAAGGGCTCCGTCCATAAACAAAACATACAGACTAAAGTGGAAAAGATTCTGTATCTGGTGCAAAAAAGAAAAGATTGATCCTTTCACGTCAAAACCTCATCAGCTCCTACCTTACCTACTCTCGCTAGCTAAGTCTAATCTGTCCCATTCTACTATCAAGGTTCATTTAGCGGCGATTTCGAGATTCAGAAGATCTGATTCTGGTCCTTCGTTGTGGTCTGCAAGAATTATCAAACAATTCCTCAAAGGCCTGTTCAGGGTCTATCCGCCAGTGCGATCTCCTCCTCCAACATGGCATCTAAACTTAGTTCTGGCTCAACTAATGAAGGGACCTTTTGAGCCGATTCACCGCTCTGACCTAAAATTCTTATCATGGAAGTTAGCTTTACTCTTGGCCCTCACGTCAGCGAGGCGAGTGGGGGAGATGCAAGCCCTAACTATCCAAGAACCGTTTTTGCAGTTCAAAAAGAACACTACCATCTTAAGGACGAACCCAAGGTTTATTCCCAAGGTCCCCACTGACTTTCACCTAAATGAGCCGGTCATACTAAAGACATTTTTTCCGAACCCAGTCACTCCAGCAGAAAAGACATTGCACACTCTGGATTTGCAACGCTGTCTAAAGTTCTACATGGACCGAACCAAAGACTTTAGAAAATCTTCACAATTGTTCATTGCTTTCGGCGGTCCAAACAAAGGTCTCCCTCTGTCTAAGCAGGGGATCTCGAGATGGATTTCAAGTGCCATTCTGCATTGCCACAAGTTAGCAGGAAAACCTCTAGTGGGCAAGATCCGTGCTCACTCGACGAGATCAGTGGCTTCTTCTACAGCCCTCTTTGCGGGGGTACATATCAAGGACATCTGCAGAGCTGCTACCTGGAGCAGCGTGCACACGTTCACTAAGCATTATTGCTTAGAGTCATTGCAGCAGGATGACGCGGCTGTGGGCCAGGCTGTCCTGAGAAACCTCTTCAAGTGATGGGTGAGCTTTCCTTTCTATCCCACCTTCCATGGGTGACACATTTTGTAATTTTCTGGCTAATGTTATGGTATACTGCTTTACAAAATGTGTTTATGGTGTTTACTGCTTGCTATTCTGATACAAAGCATGGGAATCTATGAAAGTTCCAATACTGGGGCAAGAAAACAAGTTACTTACCTGTAACTTTGGTTCCCCAGTATTGGTAACTTTCATAGATTCCCATGCGCCCACCCACCTCCCCGGGGAAAGCTCAGCCTTCAGCAAGTATGGTGTCTAGCACACTACGGCTACGAAAATCTGAGGCTCTGAGGTTCCTTCAGGAAGGTTCTAAGGGTGAGGCTCTTCTGATTGGCTGACGCCTAGAGTTTGGTCTCTTTTACAAAAAGAGGCTGATATGTTACAAAAGGGAATGAGGCCTAGGCCTTTCCTTTCTCTTTTGTACCTACTACTATGATATTTTTTATTACCGAGACTCCCAGTCCGACGACGGGGAATGATACAAAGCATGGGAATCTATGAAAGTTACCAATACTGGGGAACCAAAGTTACAGGTAAGTAACTTGTTTTCTTCACCAGAGTTCATATTTCAAACTATTTAGTGCGTTCTAACCCATGTTCCTTTACCCACAATTTTTAGACATGTGCAGAAAATGCCTTTCACTATTATTATACTATTCTTGGCCAGACCCCCATCATATCCGGGTGCTCGTTACATAAAGTGTACCCCCTCCGTATTAAACCAGTCGAGGGATCCTGAAGAAATCGATGAAACTCATCTTCTCCTCGGTCGCACACTACCCCCTCTCCTTACCGATAGGGCACTAAGCCTGCCGCGTTTCATCAGCCTCAAAGTCTAACTGTGAACCGCAACCTTCCTTATTGCACTCGATAGGTGTCTGCGTCCCCACGTGATGAACGTATGACGTGTACATCAGCGTAGAGATGTATCGCCATCTTGGAACGGGATCCGATTTGGTCTCGCACTGGAAAATGCTACACCTATGCAGATATTACGCTATTATGCGCTCTCTCTGATTTTCAAAACGTCTTCGTTTTTTACAGAAAAAAGACTTAATTTGTCTAATGTCGTTGCACCTATAGGTGGACATTCTGCTATTGCGAACTCCCTTTCATTTTTTCAAAACCCTTCGTTTCTTGCAACAAAAACTTTTTTTCGTCTTGTGTCATCCCAACATAAATCGTCACGATGTTTCAGAAAAATTCACTCTCCTGCCATACTCTAACTATTTCTAGCATCTTATATGCATAGTGACACGGAAGGGAGGCGCCATCTTAGAATGGAACTTAACTCGATTTATTCATGGGCAATCCTGCTATTCTGTACATGTCGCAGAACCACTAGTCCGTTTTATTAACTTTTTAATTCTTGCCCGGCTTGACATTATTGTTTTATCTTTTATAGATGATGTAAAATTAAAAATCAAGAATTAAACATTTTTAGCAGAGATGTTCACTTTCTACTATCAATCCTATTTGGCTAATCTTTTTCATGCATTTTAACAATTCATCTTTTCTTACTTTACAGGCCTGTAAAGGAATATCCTCAGACGTTGCATATAATCTCACTCAGGAGATTTTTGCGCTTCAACACCTTCACCAATACAAATGAGATCCCGACAGTATCTTAAGACAGTTTATAATAATAATCAGTGTCCCCTCAGTGTATTTTGTTCCATTCCAGAAGCTCATTGAGCCCACTTCTTTCACTTTTTTAGGTCTCGCCTGGAATAGCATCCGAAGGATGCGTCCAGGCTGGAGACTTATAGCTGCCCGTCTCGGGGGAATGAGGGACAAGAGCGTGCCACGCGCTTCTCTTGTGCTGGATTTGACTGCGTGCACGCGCACCCACACTCACGCATGCGCACATACACAGCCACACGCATACACATACACAGGCACACATACACACACACCCCGTCGCCGCCGCACCTACACACACTAGCGCACCTACACGCACACACAGAGACCCACACACACACCAGCGCACCTACACACATGCACGCACACATACAAAGACCCCCCGCCGCCGCCAGCGCACACATACACACACAAGCGCACCCCACTCCCCCTAGAACTAAGCCCCACTTACCGCCATTCGGGACTTCTGTAGCCGGGGCTCTCCCTCGGGCATGGGAGCCCCGCTCTCAGGCACTCCGTGGGCGCGTGCGCGGGACTTCCGAAGACTGAAGTCCCGCCCAAAGGAACTGGCTCATCCGGCTCGTACAGGCGTCTCCAGCGACTTCCCTCACTGCTAGTCCTCGTTCTCTTTTCCATTTCTACTGAAAAGTCCGTCTTCTACGTCTACTGGTGACCCTTATTGGCTGGTCCGCGCGCACAGTATACGGGAGACGACGCAGATCCGCCCTTCGAATTTTACCAGCTCTGTCGTCCTGTATTTGTGCAGCACGTTGGGGATTTGTACCTAGTGTTACCCTTCTGAAAAGGTAAGTCATTCCGTAGGTGCCTGCCTCGTGGTTAGGGGCAACGATCAGCGCTGACTACCCATGCCTTTAGATGTTTCTAATGCGCATGCCCTTACTTTTGCATAGTGCGCATGCGGGAACAGAAAACACTTTCTTTGGGCGGACAGTACTGACTGATAAGTCATGCCTGATGTTGCCACAACTCTTCCCCACGGCAGGAAATTAATGCCCATGTGTCTTTTACTTGTTTTCAAATTTCTTTTCATGTGCATGTGTAAATATTTAGCTGTTTTGTGAAACAATACTGAAGGCAGTACATGTCCGCATGTATTTACCGACAAATGCACACTGGATCGTGGTGGGTTTTGGGGTTACTTAAAATACAACTACTCGCCCCTGTGAAAATAGCATTGTAGTGCAGGCTCGGAGCGTCACTGGCTATTTAAACTTCTTAAGGAAACATTGGTTTTTTTGCACGCCCTATGCTTTAACAGATCACAGCTGTTGGCCTGGCAGTCACGATAAGTCATCAGAATGGCTCAAAGGAAGCACGATTTTATTTTGTTTCTTTTACAAAAAGAGAGACAGATAAATAGACGGTTGTCTGAATTTAGATCTCAAAACCAGTAGAACCGAAATCATGGAAACCTATGTTGCATGTCTCTACTGCCGGTTCGGCGCCTCAACGCTGAGTCTTGAAAAAGCAGGCCGCACGCCCACAGTTCCCGTAACGTTCCATGACGTCAAGTGCATACTGGGAGCCCCTGTTTCAGCAGCTGGCCCTTCACTCACCGTCTGCCGGGCACAGAATGTGTTAATGTGTTGTGGCTATAAAGCTCTCGCTGAATCCCCCTTCAGGCCAAAGCTCTCCCTAAGTATGATAACATTTAAATAAATGAAAACGGTGATCTCTATAAATTGTATGGTGGCAAGGTCTGCCGAAGCAACTGCTTCCAGGCTGCTGCAGTAGGCGCAGTAACCCGCTGATCTATTTCGCCCTCAGACAAGAGTTGCGCCGGGGTTAATGCAGACATAAAGCGCTGTGTGCTTGGGTGTAAGGGCTCTGTACCTCCGCGATTCTGGGGGCTCTTAGTAACAACTCCTGGCAGGCGGGTGGGGGCGTTGACATGAACCACCTGAGTTACCTTTTGACGCCGTGTGCGTCACTGGCTGAATCCGAAATACTGTATATTATGTAATATGTGGCCTTTATTTTAGTCCAAAATTAATCAATTAGTTAAAAAATACCACATTATACACGTAAGCTTACTTCTACCAATTAATTTAACAGTAATAAGACAATAAATATATTTAAACAGGTACATTTAGCCGTACGTATAGACTGCAGATGTCAACGTATTTAACCGCACAATATCAGATATAGGTCACTATAATGTATCCAATACTGTTACTGGAGCCGATAACACACTGGGGCAAAAACGTGTATTAGAAAAAAAAAAGCATTTGCAATGCAATAGGTCTCGCATATACGCAAGTTTAAGCTATTGGCATTGTAAATGACAATGCCTTTTATTTATGTTTTAAAAACTAAAATAAAAGGCATTGTCATTTATAATGTCAATAGCTCAAACTTGCGTAAATGCGAGACCTATTGCATTGCAAATGCTTGTTCTTGGAATATCCATCTCGATTCCTTGGTGATGAGCAGTTGTTCTACTGTTCTAGAGTCCCCTATCACCTTTTCTAACACCACCCACTTGAAAGTATGTTTGTTATTGTGGCAATGTTGGACTAGCTTCGTGGTCAATTTTCCTGCCCGGATTGTGCTAAGATGTTCCATTATCCGCGTTTTTATTTTTCGTGTGGTTAGGCCAATGTATTGTAACCCACACTCGCAGTCAATCCTATATACCACATTCGTGGTATTGCAGTTACTGAACTGTTTCAGGAACCATTCCTTACCCGATTGCAACCTCACACTTGTTGTTTTTGATGTTAGAGGGCAAACAGAGCATGTACCACATGGGTAATGTCCAATGGGGATCCTACTTTTACTCGCTGCATTGCAAAGTTGTGCCCGTGTGTGTACCAATTTATCTTTGAGATTACATGCGCGCTTGAAGGCGAACCTAGGAGGTGGCATTTTGAAGTCTTTATTGGATAACAATGCCCAATGCTTACGTATTGACTGTCTTATTTTGGTAGCCAGAGGATCAAAAGTCATTACTACTGGAAGGCAATCTTCTTTTTCTTTGTGTTTGACTTCCAATAGCGCACTCCTAGGTGTATTCAATGCTCTCTTCTTAGCTTGTTTTATAATCCTCACAGGATAATTTCTGTTTTCCAACTTATTACACAAAACTTGTGCCTGCTCTTTATAGCCCTCAGTTGTGGAGCAATTTCTCCGATACCGAAGGAACTGCCCCACCGGCAGGTTGTCTCTAAGTGCCCTCGGATGATATGAGTCATAGGACAACAAAGAGTTCCTGTCGGTGGGTTTCTGATGGACACTCGTTCTTAGGCCACCATTAACTGCTTCAATATCCAGGTCCAAGTATACTGCTGAGTTATGGCTATAGGACCAGGTAAAACGAAGGCACTGATCTTCAACATTGAGCCAATTCAAAAATTCCACTAATTGGGATTCCTCTCCAGTCCAGATGCAGAGCACGTCGTCTATATATCTCCTCCAAAGACGCAGATGGTCTTTGAAGGGATTGGTGGATGGGTGGACGCCGTGCTCCTCAAATTGGCCCACATATATGCAGGCCAAACTGGGTGCCATTGTAGCACCCATAGAGGTCCCTGTAGTCTGCAAAAACAGTTGGTCCTTGTAACTGAAAAAGTTTTTTGTTAATGCCAATTCAATGCACTGCAAAACAAAAGTTTGCGGTGCATCATAAAACCATTCCTGCATCCTCAAAGCTCGCGCTGCTGCCACCAGCGCGGCATCCTGTAGGATGCAGGAATACAGGGACTCTACGTCAATGGTCACCAAAATCTCTTTAAATGGATCGAACGACATCTCGTCAATCAAATTTAAAATGTCCATCGTATCTTTCACATATGATTCCTGAGTGACAACGGATTCCCGCAGAAAGTAGTCCGCAAATTGAGACAAGGGCTCAAGAACCGATTGTACCCCCGATACAATCGGCCTGCCCGGCGGTGGCCAGGCAGGCTTATGTATTTTGGGTAAGATGTAGAATGCAGGGGTCCTGGGACTGGTGTTCACCAGGAAATCCGCCTCCTTTGAGGAAATCCACTTCTTCTCCCTTGCATCTCCTACCAGATCTTTTATGGTTTTCAATAGCTATGGGGTGGGATCTTTATTTAGTGGCTGATAATTTGCTCGAACATTCAGGAGGCGGTAAACTTGTGCCTCATAGTCGTGGGTGTTGAGCACAACTACCGCTCCCCCTTTATCAGCATTTTTTATCGTCCGCGCAGGATTATTCTGTAAGCTTTTCACAGCTTCCCAGTCCGATTTAGACATATTTTTATAGTTTGTGTTTCTTTCATTAGTTTCTAATGATTCTATGTCTTGTAGGACTTTAGCCTCAAACACTGCAATCTCGGGACCCAATATTCCACTCGGTGGCATAAAGGTTGAAGGTTTCCTCAAGTTAGTATTGAGCCCAGTCCGATCATCTTGCTGTTGATTTGCAAAAAACTTTTTAAGTGTAATCTTGCGGACCGTCTCAAAAAACTCCACTCTGCACCTGAAGGAGTCATGGGTGGGTGTAGGGACAAACCCCAATCCTTTATTGAGTACACGATCTTCACTCTCTGACAAGGTGTAATCTGACAGATTAACAAAAATGTTGTTCATAGCTGTTGTCTGCCTCTGCTCCGTGTTTGTCGCGGGGAGAAGGTTTGCCATTGAGGTGGGGGACGAGAACCTCGTCCCCTTCCTCTTCCTGCTTGCCGTGTCCCCCTGTTGGTCCCTTGACCCTGTACTAAAAAAAGAGCGCAGTAATACTCCCAAGTCAGCGTTGTTTTGTTCTTGGGGGGTGAATCTCACTCTATTAGCCTGGGGCCTGTCCTGTTCGTCTTCACTGGAGGTGTCTATGAGATCCCGTCAAACAAAAACACAAGAAATAACATGAGCGACAGGAGATGGAATGGAATTGCCGGCAGTGGTCAGCCATTGAAATATTAAGTAATTCCAGAAAAAAAGAAATAATAAAAACGTGTCTAAAAGCTGCCTAGTCATAGTAGAGGGGACGAGCCAGCAGGTCAATATCTGTGCCTGTACCAGGTTTTTTTGCGGTTTGGTTTTCCCAGGAGGTGTTATGAGGGTGTAAAAGTAAATTCTACCTATCTGGAGCCACTGTGCTTCGAGCTTTGTTTAGACTCCTGACAAGAAAATTAAAGCAAATCAGTTTAGTTGCCCATTTTAACTATTGTGATAGTTTGTTTCTTCACTTTACTTGCAGGAAATGACAGCAAATAATCAACGTTCAAATATCCAGCGCTGCCTCTTTTATCACCCAATGACCTTTTCTTCAGTTCTGAATCAGAATTGGTGCGTGGCAACTAAGACAAGCGCGCCTGGCACAGCAGCAGGGAAGGGTGCCTGCGTGATTCCTTGCGGGAGGGTGGAACCCTATGGTGCCACCATATGGCGTCCGGCGCTCCCGCAAGGAAATCGCTAGACGTGCACACGTTTCCATTGCAAGCAATGCAACGCTGCACGTTTTTGCCCCCAAAGCTGTGCCAATGACATTAGGTCTCTCTCCTATGCAGCGCATGCGCGCTGCGTAGGCGAGACCTAAAACATAGGTGGTACTCCTTTCTCTGTTTATGCATCCAAACTATGGAATTTATAACCCCCTAACTGAAGATCCAAGGATAACTATATTATCTTCAGCAGACTTCTCGAGAGTTGGCTCTTTTATACGCAACCCCAACACTTAATCAATCAATTAGGATTTATAAAGCACAGCAAATCACCCATGAGTGTCTCAAGGCACTGTAGTTGCTAGCTATTTTGTGGAAAGAAAAGTGAAAAAAATGAGACAAATGTAAGAAAAGTATTCAGAAAAACGGGTGGGGAAGGAAGGAGAAAGCAGTAAAAACAAGGAAAAAGCAGGGAAAGCACTCAGAAAAACAGGGATGAAAGAATGAAAAAGGAGAAAAGTACAAAGAAGAGGCAAAAGCAGGAGAAAGTACTCAGAAAAATGGAGAGGAAGCAGAGTGTTGCAGCAGCATGGGAGGCCTGGGGCCTGCTCAATGGGGTTGCGCTGCTGCCTCCATTTAAGTAGGTCCTGGGAGGAGAGGGGGCGCTGTAAGGTGGTAGGTGGGGCTAGGCGGGAAAACAGGCAGGAGTGACAAACGAGGGAAAAAACAAGGAGAAGCAGTTAAAAATTATGCAAAATGAGAAAGCACTAAATAAAATATGGGAGAAGGAGAAAGCAGTAAAAAACAAGGCAAAAGCAGGACAAAGCACTCCGAAAAGGGGAAAAGGAAGGGCAGATCAGGGAAAGACAAGGCAAAAGCAGGAGAAAGTAGTCAAAAAAATTTTGGGAGAGGAAGGAGAAAGCCGTAAAAAAAAGAGGCAAAAGCAGGATAAACATTCAGGAAAAAAAGGGAAACGACGGAGAAAAGTAAAAAAATGAGGCAAAAGCAGGAAAAGCACTCAGAACAACAGGGGAAAGGAAGACGAAAGCAGTAAAAAAACGAGGGAAAAGCACTCGGGGGGGGGGGGGGGGGGGGGAAAGGGAAAGGAAGGAGTAAGATTTTTTTTAAATAAGGCAAAAGCAGGAGAAAGCACTCAGAACAGCGGGGAGGAAGCACGGGAGAGCTATGCCTGTGGCCTGCTCAATAGGGTTGTACTTTTGTTTCCATGAAGTAGGTCCTGGGAGGAGGAAGGGGCACTGCGAGGAGGTGGGCAGGTCTAGGAGGGAAAACCGGCGGCAGGCTGGAGCGGCAAATGATGGAAAAATCACGAAGAAGCAGTAAAAAATGTACTCAAACAGTAAAGTACAGCATAGCCCTGTGTATGTAAACATTTATAATTTGATTATATGCATTTATTTAGATGTGTATCTCTTTGAACAAATATGAATAACAACTATGGTTTAAAAACAAATATGTATTCCTTAGGTCCGCTTAACAAATGTGTATATTATTTATGGTTTAATATACATATATATTCTATGCGTGACATTTTTATAGGTCACTCCATAGTTTTCATTTAAGTTCTTTGATTAGATGCTTAATGGTCTCTGTTTTCTTTATCTATCACTATATCATAACTATTTTATCTACAAATGCTACACTATTGAAATATTGAAGAAAAGATACAATTTAAAATAAAATATAGTTAAACAAAATCCACAAATCCACTTCAAGTACAGCATTACTTGAACATCTGAGTTTATACAATGCTACTTTAAATCTCAATATATTATCTTCCTTAAACATGTATACTCTTTCTATGTAGTTATGTATATATATATCTATGCACCCACCAGTATACACACAGTAACTCTATGCTGTATGTGACTATAGGCCCTTTACTAGACTTTCTTTTTTTAGATTATGTAAGGATTTATGAAGTAATGTGCATAGCTGCATCATGGATGATGTTATCAAAGATGTCATCAGTGATATAATTTCAGATCGCATCAGTGATGTTATTAGTAATGTCATTTAACATGACATGAATCATAAGCAATGTATGACAGGAGCAAGTTGTACTTATTTTACTAAATCATAAGTGGCTAATTTAATTTGTTTTAAATTTCCTTATCTCATTTCAAAAGCTTACTTAAGCGTCACTTTCACCTTGGGCTTTTTTTAAGTACATTTTAAGTTTTTTTTTAATGTAAGCTACGATCTTATTAACATACCTAGATATGACATCACTTTAAACTTAGCTTTTTCATTGACAAAACACACACACACCCTCTCTATTCTTGGACAGAGTGGCTGTTACTATCCAAAGGTGCTCAGCTTAAGCCATTTGGTGCTGTCAGTTTAATGAATCAATAATTTTCCAAAAACACCTCTTGTAAAGGAGACGGCACACTCAGATACGTGTTTTTTCTTATATTGTGGCTAGTAAAGGCCGTAACATATTTTGAACACAAGATCTTGTGTGCGCAAACCCTTGAAATATTCACAGTAAATATTACACCAAACACTTTAGCCGTTTGCAAACATACATAACCTTTAGGTTGACACTAACGGTTTAAAATCGTGCTGTTTTTCATCCCTGCGTTTTTCGATTCAGTGGTTAGAAGACTTTTTGATGACTTGTATGTACTCAGTTCTTGTATTACGTCTTTTAACAGCTTTTGGAATTAGCTGAAAACTACAGCCCAGAAGTGTCCGAATATAAGGTACATCTTTAAATCGCTATTGTATTTTGTGTACTGTGGTTACGCCATCCTTTGATAACTTGGTAACAGATGTTACGCTCTATTGAAAAGTATATTTGATTATTCCATGTAGTGGTTAGTAAATTATTTTGACAATGTATTTTGTTTAGATTTTCTGTTTTCTTTGTCATTGGTTTCTTTCAGCTGAAATTTTGTGTAAATTCATATTTACGTTTGACACACAAAAAATTGTGTATTTATGTTAAGCTAATTTGTGTCCCATCTTGTTCCCATCCTAAGCTTTCAGGAACTCAAGCCATATGGCAGGTGCACCAGAAATTCAGTTTAAAATCTTAGCATTTTAATTAGTGTAAAGGATCCCAATGCACTGATTTCTTTCTCTCTTCAGTAATTGTTTATGTGTACTTGATTAGTTTGGCAGCTTTGAGTATATCAGCGCCAAGAAACCAACCGGTGAACGAGCGCTCTACAAAACCCTTATAACATAACATATATCATTTGTGAGAGGCATATTTACGTTGTGTAGAAGATCCCACGTCTTGTAAGACCATCAATAAGTAGCTGATTATTACTAATTTATTTTCAGTAGTTTAATTAGCACAGACCATACCCAGTTGCTTGTTCTAGAGCACTTTGAAGTACAAAAAGAATGCAGGCCATATAGAGAAAATTAAATTGCTCAAGTTAATGCAGGTGGACATATGTTCACAATTTGGGACTCGTAAGCAGTCAGCAAGAGAGGAGTAGGAAATTGAACAGGAGCAGTTTGTCTTCCCAACAATGTAAAAGTCTTGTTGTGGGCAGTGATGTGAAGCCCTTGTGGAAGTGTATGTGATTGACGGCATTAATGCAGATATAGGTTACAATCTTGTTGTTTTGTTCGTGGAGAACGTGGTTTGTAGCTTTGGGGCATGAATGTTGCATGAGAGATGGGTCTCAACACACCTTCAGAGCATATAGTTCAGTGAAGTCTGCTCTTTGGTCAGTGTAATTATGTGTAATGCATTGAAGTTTGAAGTGTGATTTATTGTTTAGGCTACTTTGGTTGACATGCTGGATTTTATACACTGCGAAATCCAATGAAAAAAATGTATTGAAGCATAAAAAACAAAGGGGCTGATTACGATGGCGGAAGGCCTGCCAGCCATGTGGTGGCAGGCCTTCCGCCATCGGACCGCGATTTTGTCCCTGCCAAATTAGGATGGCGGAGGGAGCTAGCAGCCCCCACTGCAATGTAAAAGATGGTAGATTCAACCGCCACAGTGGCGATGGCATCGTAATACCACCGGTGGGACTGCCGCCTTGTAGACTGGCGGTCCCACTCCCCGATACGATGGCGGACCGACTGAAGTTCACCCGCCATCGTAATCACCCCCAAAGCCTGCTTACCACCAAATTTGCATTCATGTGTTTATTACTGGCCAGAATGAATCTTGTTGGCGGTCTTATCAGGTCAGTGAGCTCACACCAGTGAGTGATCTTGTTACAGAAGTGAGGCATGGTTGAGAGGAAGTTTAGGAAGATTACGTCTGAACCCACAGAGGTAGAAGCTAAACTCCACACAGGGGCCGAACTATAAAACCTGCATGATTTTCCATCCTATTGCTTCCCATCATGATTAATGTGAATGCCCTATGGAATTCTCTCGATTAAATACATGTGATAAGGGGCTCTTAATTTTTTAATTAAATGGTGGTGTAAGTATTGACTCTTATACACTAAAAGGTGGAATATTGTGTTTAATGATATATTTTAGTTTATAGTGTCCAATTGAACTGGCTTGATTTGGGGAAGCTGCTATATGTTCTGTTGTTCATAATATAGAAAATCAATAACTTTATAATGGAAAAAATAAGGCACCCAGTATTTTAATGAAGGGCTCCATTATGCCTGCAATTCCTACTATAAAGCAGGAAGGCCACCACTATGCCCCCAGCCCGAGCTATGTTAGTGGTGTGTCTACTGCACTGACTAACTAACTGTGGTTACCCAGGTGAGCACGTTGGTGGGCAGTGGGCCCCATTCTTCTAATGATGCATTTAATTTGCCCAAAACGACTACCATAAAAAAAGGGCTTGTAATTCCATTAGTTGTCCTCTTCATGCCAATGTTCCTCCTTTATATTGGAAGAGATGCTTTACAGTAAGACACTATTATGCCAGGGATGTACCCCATCATACTAGGGATGGCCCATGTATATATGTCTGGATGTTGGTGTTGTGTACTAGAAGCTGTAGGTGAAAATAAAAAATACATCAATAATTGATACTCTCACTCACACCTTCAAATAGTCACGTACACCAACGTCTATTCCCATATATGCTCACACTCACCTTTATCTCTCATTACATGCAAATGTACTCATTTGGCCATGGTGCTCTACTCTGCATCTTCCTCTCAATCTCCTCTGTGTTAATCCCAGATCAATAGCTGTATCAGGCCCAGGCGGCAACATTGCACTGGCATCCTGAGGCCTAATCCCTTGCAAACCTTGCACTTGTACATTTGGGTGTCATTGACCGCATAGGACTTACAATTTATATGGACAATCGCCATATAACCTTTTAGTAATCGGTATGGTACTGGTCATATATTGCAAGGTTATATATACATATATATTATTAAAGTTACGATGTTTCACAAGGAGGAAAGCATTATAGTTGGTGCAGAGCTCACTGGGTCTCGGACGTTTATAGAGACATAGTGCTAGTGGACTCTGGGGGGGCACGTAGTACAGTTCTTTTGTTTCCTTTCAGGGTGCCAATTAAGAGTTCTGGAAAACTCCCAGATGGTGGGATACATCTAAAAGTATATAGATCTGGAGAGGGTATCTCGCTACACAGAACTTCATTTGGCCTTTTTAAATATGTCTGAGTACATGAACGGCTTTTCCTTAGAAAAAGAGGCATATATAAACTAGAACAAGCAAATGGTATGCTTCAGCTTCAAGAGGAAATCTGTTACGCTCCAGGGAAGAGGACCCTTTGTTTTCAAGCTGGGCTCACAGTGCCATCATTTTTAAATTGATCGTTAATGAGTTCCACAGTGTTGTTGTTAGAAAAACATTAATTGACAGTCTTGTACCTGTCGTTTTTCCAGCAAATCTACCTTGGTGTAATAACAGACATAACGTTTGTAACAATAAATACACCAACTCAACTCTTAGGTTAAAACGAAGGACTCCTAAGGGTAAAACCTTGTTCAGTGTTCACCAAGAAAGTTTGTGGATTTCTCCCATTCCGAAGTTTACATTCAACATGATTCATAAGGATTCATAAAATTATATATCTTTTTATATATTTTCCTCCTTATTGACTTGTGTGTGTGGTCTAAATTGTAATGTCTGCTCTGTAAGATTCTTATGTGTTTCATTCCAAGGAAGGAAAAATAATGACCTTCAATCCAGTAACCCAAGATTTGGACCTTGAGTTGGCTTCAGCTTCAGGAGGCAAGTACGATTCGATGTGACCGTTTCTCAGTGCTAGACTAGTCTTCTAAAGTTGCAGTCCCTGATTTCAAAAATTTCAAAGGAAAGTTGCATTTTTTGTTAGATTTAAGGCGTGTTGGACTTGACTCTACATAGCATTTATGTAATACCGTACGTGACCTGGTAGAACTAAATAAATTAGATTGTTAAATTAATTCGTCTATGAAGGTATGTGCAGTACTGATCAATAACAAGCATTTGCAATGCAATAGGTCTCGCATTTACGCGAGTTTGAACTATTGACATTGTAAATGACAATGCTTATATTTATGTTTGGGTTTTTAAAACGAAATAACAGGCATTGTCATTTGCAATGCCTATAACTTAAAGTTGTGTAAAAGCGAGACCTATTGCATTGCAAATGCTTGTTTTATGTGTTCTCATAGCTAGTATGCTGTGCTACTTTGCTTTCTGAAAACAGCATGTTTGAAACCCTGCAAAAGGTTGAGGCCAGATGAAATAACCTGATCAGATAGAGCAAAGACTGAAATTGGATGTTATTTACTCTAAAAGTGGTTATTGTAAGCGAATGCCTCAGAAGCAGAAAAGTTGCAGAAAAGCAGGAGGGCCAGTGCGTATTCTGAGATGAAAGATGTGATATCATGATGATGCACGTTATAACCTTTTAGCCTCCACAACATAAGTAATAGGTTGCGGTCATTACAAGTGACAAAGGCAACCGTCCAACACGTTCTCTTACTTTAAATTCACTTTTATAAAATAAACGGGTATAAAAATCCCGCATTCCCCCCCCCCAAAAAAAAATGCTGTGCGACCATAATGGTTTCTGCAAACAAACTTGGAATTGTTGTTTGTTTAAAAAATATCTTTATTCCTGCTGCTAGCAATGAAAGCCCCACAGTAGTAAGAATTGAAGTGCGGAAATGACTGTGGAAGTGTCCTTTTTCATACGCTTGGGAGTATGACGTTTCCGTATTTTCGCAGAATTCTTCTCTACAGAACCTAACCACCCAAAATATATGTCAAACGGAAAAGAAAATACGTGGCTGAGTTAAAAGAGAGAGCAAGTTTACAAATACCGATGTTTTGCAGCTAAACATCAAATAATCTGGGAGATAGCCAGCTAAATTCAGACTCTATGTGAAGTTTTCACAGCAGGTGCATTCATGCCATGTTTACAACAAAACACACATTTGCAAGTGCAATACAGATCTTTACTGCTAGGCTCATTTTCTCTTCATTGGAGTTTGCTTTCAAAACAGAAGACCCCTGAAAGTGGTAGAAAAGCAGGTGCGACCCTATGTTCATAGAAATGCAAACGAGATAGTTTAATAAAGCATGTTGATAAAATGTTGTTCAAAGATAAAATGTAATCACACGGAAAAGAAATCAAGCAGCTGCTATGTCCAAACCTGAAAAGTAAATAGCACTCCTTTCCACTTAAAACACAATACTGTAGCTTGTGTAAAAGTATAACTGTGCACCTGCCAGTACGAACACTTTCCAAACAAGCATTGGCCGTGAAAGAGACACGGCCGTGAAAGTGCGGCCTTGAGAAGTGGTAAAATCTTGCGGGGGTGAGAACAAAAACAAGGAAGATAGCTGCAGATTGAAATCGTACTTTCAAAGCTGCAATGCCACAATAAACAAGCAAACAAATCCCCCCCGGCCCTCACTTACCACATGCCGTCTACCTCCTTGGACACAGAAACGCTGGAGCACGCACACCGCAAGTTGGCCTGGAGCGCGCCTCGGAAGAGACGCCGGAGGGCAGGAGCGTGACACCGTGAGCGTGCACGTTGGCGTTCACAGACCTGAGTCGGCTCGTGCCCAGGTCTGGAGCGGATCCTGCACAGCTCTGACTCCCTTGGGACCTAGCAAGGTGACTATAAGTCTCGTTGGCGGCAGCGCTTTGCGCTGCAACGCCAGCGAGACCTAAAAAAGGCAAATCATGGACTACATTTGTAAATGTTTTCTGCAGAATTAATATCTGGGTACCAACATCTAGCAGTCTTTTTCCCACTACATCTCCACCCAGCATTTTCTGTGATTTTCTCCACGCTTGTTTGAAATCCATCTCTAATCGTGGTCCTCCAGAGTTAAAAAGGTGAAAAATCGCAGCAAACCATACCTTGTGAATACATAGAACTGGGTAGGCAACTTTATTGCTTTACCTGCCAACTGCTATAACAGTGGTGAAGTGTCCTCTGAAGGCATGAACAGAGGACTAGGTACACCAAGCTCTCTAATATCATTTGTTAAAAATTGTGATATCCTTTCACTGTCAACCCTAGTTTTCAGTTATTGTTAAAGTGGTTAACCACACAATATTTATATGAAAAATAAACTGGGTGTTAGACCTTTCAGCCTTGGGGTGGTCTTCCCCCAAACATTTTGCCTTACTGTTTCATTTTTGCTGATCTTGTTTTTGTTGGCCTTGGGGCTCTATTTGCCACTGCTAACCAGTGCTAAAGAGTGTGCTCTCTCCTTTAACCATGATGACATTAGCTTCCACCTAATTGGCACATTTAATTTACTTGCAAGTCCCTAGTAAAGTAGTACTACATGTACCCATGGCCTGAAAATTAAATGCTGCTGGTTGGTCTGAAGCACTGATTGAGCCACCCACTTAAGTATCCATTTTAAACATCTCAGGCCTGCCATTGTAGCCTGTGGGTGCAGTTTTAAATTGCCATTTCAACCTGGCAACATAAACCTTTTTCCAGGCTTAAGCATTCCTTGTTAAAATATTTAAGTGATCCCCTAGGTAGGCCCTGAGCAGCCCATAGGACAGGTCAGTATATTTAAAATGTTGGGCATGATTTTTCAACTTTTACATGCTCTGGTAGTGAAAAACTCTTAAATCTGAAAGAAACAGTTAGTTATAGATTCCTTACCTTAGAATTACCCCCAGGTGTCAGACTGGATCCGGAAAGTTTCTCATCAGGAGGTGGTGTCAGTCGGCTCTGCGTCTGTTGTCGGCATTGTGGTTGCCGGTAGCTAAGTCGATGCTGTCCGCGCGTGCTGACGTCAGTTCTTTCTTTTTCCGCGCCAGCAAGCGCAGATCTGGAGAGAGCAGTAACCCCAGTACATTTTTGACTGAGTTTTTGCGACGTTTGTTGACTTTATTTTTTAGTCTTAAACTGACTCCTGGTGCACGAGGGATGCCCGGCTTCAAGGCCTGCGGTACCTGTACCAAACTGATGTCGCTGACGGATCCACACCGCGTGTGCCTCTTCTGACTGGAGCACGACCTTAACCCCAAGTCGTGCTCCGACTGTCGAACCATGGCCCCAATGTCTTTGTGGGAGTGGTCCCGAAAGCTCCTCGAGGCCCCGCAGTAAGCTCCGCATCGCGCAAGGTGCCGATTGCGTGGGAGGTAGAGGGACCGATCGCGAAGTCATCCTCCTCATCACTCCTCTTCTAAGTCTTCGCACTCTGGGTCAGGTAAGTCGATGCATGAGAAGAAATCGAAGAAGCATCTTAGCTCTTCGACTTCCCCTCGTCCATCGGCCGACACGATGCAGGGTGCGGGTGGTGCTACTCCCACGGCTCCCCGTGCGGAGCCTTCAGGTTCGACTCCGGCCTTCATTCCCGGCGCCGGGAGCGACTCCTTCCCAGCTTTGTAAATTTTACGAAGCGATGCACGCCATCTTTGGGCAGCCCGACTCCGCCGGCGCGCTTTCATGCCCCGCGGACTCGGCTGGGGACCTTAGGCCTTCGATGCCAGCACCTCTGGCCTCGGCATCGCAGGGCTCCCCAGGATCCAGATCTGCACTGGTCGACCCAGTGACACCTTCACCGGCGCCGATTCGCCAGCTTCGACCCCGGCTTCCAGCTCGACATGGACCCGGACCGGTGTCTGCGGACGCCGGATCCGGCGCCGATGGGTACTTTTGCCCCTTGTGTTCCACACTGTGCATTTTTAGCCAGCTTGGCAGCCAGAGGAGGATGAGGAAGACTGGGAGGAGTCTGGGGACCCTTTGTCAGACCAGTTGGAGTACGATCTGGACTAGAGAAAGGAACAGGGGGATGCCAGTGGTCTGGATACCTCCCCAGACTTTGGCATGTTGTCTCCTCCTACCGTGGCTACGGAGGAGGAAGCGTCATACTCAGTGGTGTTGTGAAGTGTGGCCGAGGCTCTCGACCTTGAGCTTCCTACGGTGGCAGTCAGGACTAACCTCCTGACAGAGGTGCTTCAGCCGGCAGCGAGCTCTATGGAACCCCTGCTTGCGTTCAATGAGGCCCTCACGGACATCCTTTTGGGCACCTGGTCCAGGCCCAACACAGGGGCTCCTGTAGATAGGATGATTGCCAGACACCACCGCCTGGCCCCAGGTGACCTAACTATCCTCACACAACACCCCACCTTGGATCAAGCCTCCACTTCCAAAGGAGCCTTCCCTACCGCACCACCAGAAAGGGAACCCAAACATCTGGACCACCTTGGGAAGAAAATGTTTTTTTCTGCCAGCTTGGGACTGCGGTTGGTAAATATTGCATGTTTGCTGGGCCGTTATACCCACTCTGTGTAGGATACGGTGGCGCAGGTGCTGCCTCAGTTCCCGGAGGAGGCCCGGGCCATACTCTTCCGTGCAGTTGCCAAGGGGAGAGACGCATCGAAGTTTACCATCCACTGTGGGCTGGATACCGCTGACGCACTTGGCAGGACGATTTCAATGCCAGTAGCCCTTCAATGCTAAGCCTGGTAGCGTTCGACTGGTTTTTCCGGGGATGTCCAATCCACCCTTATAGACATGCCCTTTGATGGCCGTCTCCTTTTCGGCGACAAGGCGGACAACGTGCTAGAAAGCTTTAAGGACTCTCTGGCTATGGCCAGGTCCTTGGGCCTCTCCACCACCCGCCCTGCGCAGTCTGCCTTTCGCCCCTTTCGTGGCTACGGAAGGGGTGCCCTGCTACGTCCAGTCCAGGGCCACATGCCAGCGCAAGCTGTTCAGCAACAGCGCGGCCGGGGACGTGGGTACCACAACGTGGTTCTGGAGGCCAGTGAGCGGGCCTGTCCACCACAGCCCCCTCTGCAGCAGCCTCCAAACCTCCCTAGTCCGACCTTTCAGGGCCACCAAACGCCAGTGGGCGGTAGGATCCACTATCACCTTCCCCACTGGCGCACCATCATGTCGGACAGGTTGGTTTTGCAAATAGTCCGAAGGGGCTACTCCCTCCCCTTCCTCCATGCCACCTCAGTACCATCTCATGTCAGAGGATAACCTGGCCCTTCTCCAACAGGAAGTTTCAGCACTCTTGGCCAAGAGTGCCATTGAGCGCGTTCCTGCCCCAGAAGTAGGTAGTGGTTGCTATTCTAACTACTTTCTGGTACCCAAGAAGGACAAAGGCCTGCGTTCTATCTTGGAGCTCAGGAACGTCAACCACTTCCTCCTGAAGGAGAAGTTTAAGATGTTGACGTTCACTCAGGTCTTGTCTGCTCTCGACCCTGGAGACTGAATGGTAGTGTTGGACTTGCAGGACGCTTACTTTCACATCCCTGTCCTGCCGGCCCACTTGCGTTACCTGCCGTTCCTGGTAGGCCACGAGCACTTCCAGTTTACCGTGCTCCCATTTGGCCTTACCAGTGCCGCTCGGGTGTTAACGAAAGTGATGGCGGTGGTTGCAGTTTATCTGCACAGATCAGGGGTTCCAGTCTTCCCCTATTTCGACGACTGGCTGTTGAAGGCAGGCTTGCCACAGGCGGTCGTCTCCAGACTACAGCGATCTCCTGCATTCGCTGGGGTTATCCATCAACGTGCCGAAGTCACACCTGACCCCCTCTCAGAAGCTCCTCTTCATTGGAGTGGTTTTGGACACAACGCAGTTTCGGGTTTATCCTCCTGAACAGCGAGTCCGAGATGTTTGTGCTATGATTCCGATCTTTCAGCCCCTATCCCGGGTTTCGGTCAGGATGACCCTGAAGCTGCTGGGCCTCATGGCCTCCTGCATCCTGCTGGTCGATCATGCCAGGTGGCATATGCAGTGGTACCTAAAGTTCCAGGGGGCGCAGCATC
Organism: Lissotriton helveticus; assembly: GCF_964261635.1. Classification (NCBI taxonomy): domain Eukaryota; kingdom Metazoa; phylum Chordata; class Amphibia; order Caudata; family Salamandridae; genus Lissotriton; species Lissotriton helveticus. The sequence continues at coordinate 1,210,122,231 of NC_136068.1, forward strand.
AGGGGAATCTGTCCGATTGCATCCAGATCTCAGAGGGCACTGCACGACAATTGCAGTGGTGGCTCACAAACCAGGATTGGGTCAACAGCAGATCCCTCGCCCATCCCAATCAGAACACACAGTCATGACTTCTGACCCTGCTCGCAGGCAGGTCGCTCCCCACGCCACCACACGCCGCCAGCTGCATCGTACCTGCTCCCTGCCGCCTGCCTGTTTTCCCGCCGTTTCCCGCTCCTTCCCGCCACTGCATCCCTGCGGACCTGCTCCCGATTGGCCACCCCGCTCCTGCCTCCCAGCTGCTTCTCCCTCCCTATCCCCCACTTATGGAGGCGGTGCAGCAGGCGCGCCAAAGGCAAGCCCGTCCGCGCCCAGCGTCAGAACCCCTGGACCCCACGAACGCCATAACACCAAACTCCGCTACGACGCCAGCACCCTCTACGCACTCAACGCCGGCCAAAACCACACCTGCTTCCAAGCCGCCCCGAAACGGACTCACAGACCTTTCTCCTGCCTCACCTGCAGCTTAACCTGCGACAGAGCCACCAAACCTCCAAGGACTGGACCCAACCACCTCAGATGCATACTCCTCAACACCCGCTCCGCACTCAATCGAGCTCTGGGATCTGCTTGACACCTCCGCCCCAGACGTGGCCGTCCTGACTGAGACCTGGTGGAACGACTCCTCGGCGCCCAACATCACCTTAGCCATCCCGGACGGCTACAATATCACCCGCAGGGATCGTGCCATCAGAATCGGAGGAATAGCCATCGTCCACAAGTCCTCCCTCAAGGTCGCCGCCCACGCAGACGACACCCTCAACACCGCTGAACACCTGCACTTCTGGATCCACACAGACCCCAACACCACCCTCAGAGTAGCACTCATATACAGACCCCCGGACCCTGAGCTAAATTCAGCGACTCAATCGCCGACCTCGCCAGCACACACGCACTCGCCTCCACGTACTACATCCTCCATCTCGAGAACAACAACGACGTCAACTCCGCCACCCTGATCGACAACCTCGCCGACCTCCGCCTCAGACAGCTCGTCACCGCACCCACCCACGCCGCTGGCCACATGCTGGACCCCCTCTTCTCCACAGGCACCCACGTCACCTTCAACCACACCACCGAACTCCACTAGACCGACCACTGCTGCATCCATTTCACCTTCAATAAACCAACCACGCACCACCGCACCCAACAACTACCTCGCCGCTGCTGGAGCAAAGTCACCGAAGACCAGCTGATCACCACTCTCGCCCAAAACCCACCCACGAACCCAGACACCGCAGCCCGCAACCTCAGACAGTGGATAGACGACTGCGCCAGCACCCTCGCCCCACTCAAGAAACCCTCAAACAACCACGCCAGCCTTAGAGCCACCTGGTTCACCGACGAGCTGCAGACCTCCAAACGTGCATGCCGGAAACTGGTGAAGATATGGCTCCACAAACGCACTCCAGACAACCACGCAGCCCACAAGGACGCCACCCGCAGACATCACCACATCAGATTAGCCAAGAGATCCTCCTTCAAAGACTGCCTGGATAACAACGCACACAACAGCAAAGAGGTTTTCAGCATCGTAAAGGAACTCTCCAACCCCAGCGCCAACGACATACCGCCCTCACAAGACATGTGCAACTCACTGGCCATCTTTTTCCACCGCAAGATCGCTGACATCCATGATAGCTTCAACACCATGACCGCCCGACTACGCCAGACCCCACCTCCCCTGTGAACACCACCAGCACCAACCGCCTGACCTCCTGGTCCAATGTCAACGACGACGAGACACGCAAGGTCATGAACTCCATCCACTCAGCATCTCCATCAGACCCGTGCCCACACCACGTATTCAACAAAGCAGACGCTGCCAACGCACCCCAACTAAGGAAGGTCATCAACATCTCCTTCGAAACAGCGACATTCCCGGAAAGCTGGAAACACGCCGAAACCAACACCCTCCTCAAGAAGCCCAAGGCAGACCCCAAGGACCTCAAGAACTTCCGGCCCATCTCCCTGCTCCCGTTCCCGGCGAAGGTCAACGAGAAAATCGTCAACATGCAACTGGCCCGCCACCTGGAAGACCACAACATCTTGAACCCGTCCCAGTCCGAGTTTCAGACGAAACCACAGCACCGAGACAGCCCTCATCGCCGCGACAGACGACATCAGGTGCCAACTAGACAACGGCGAAACATCAGCCCTCATCCTCCTGGACCTGTCAGCTGCCATCGCACTCTAAAGACACGCCTCCTAGAAGCCGGAATTCAAGAGAAGGCCCTTGACTGGACCATGTCCTTACTCTCTGGCAGAACCCAGAGCGTCCGCCTCCCGCCCTTCCGATCCAAGGCCAACGACCTCATCTGCGGCATCCCCCAGGGCTCATCCCTCAGCCTGATGCTGTTCAACGTCTACATGGCCCGCCAACACGACCTTAATATCATCTCCTACGCTGACAACACCCTGCTCATCCTCGCCCTCACCAAGGACCCGCACACCGCCAAATCAACCTCCACGAGGGAATGAAGGCCGTTGCTTACTGGATGAGGAACAGCTGTCTGAAGCTGAACTCGGAGAAGACTGAGGTACTCCTCGGACCCACCCCCTCAGCCTGGGACGACTCCTGGTGGCAGACCACACTGGGAACAGCACCGACACCCACCGACCTTGCACACAACCTAGGATTCATCCTCGACTTCTCCCTCTCCATGTCTAAACAGGTCAACGCTGTCTCCTCCTCCTGTTACAACACCCTCTGCATGCTCCGCAGGATCTACAAGTGGATCCCGACCGAAACAAGTAGAACGGTGACACAGGCCCTCGTCAGCAGCAGACTGGACTACGGCAACGCACTCTATGCAGGAATCCAAGCCAAACACCTACGACGACTACAACGCATCCAAAACGCCTCCGCCCGACTGATCGTCAACACCCCCGCCGCAGCCACATCACCCCCCACCTGAGAGACCTACACTGACTCCCCGTCGACAAGAGGATCACCTTCAAGCTCCTCACCCATGCACACAAAGCACTCCACAACGCCGGACCAGCCTACCCGAACAGCAGACTCAGCTTCTACACCCCCACCCGCCAGCCTCGCCCTCGTCGCTGTTCCCCGCATCCAACGAACAACCTCCGGCGGCAGATCCTTCTCCTACCTCGCCGCCAAGACCTGGAACACCCTCCCTACCCACCTACGGCAGACCCAAGACCTACTCGCCTTCAGAAGACTCCTCAAGACCTGGCTCTTCGAGCAGTAGCGGCACCCCCTCCCCTCAGCGCCTTGAGACCCTCACGGGTAAGTAGCGCGCTTTACAAGTACTCTGATTGATTGATTGACAAACGCACCCCTTCTGGAATGGGGCGGCCACATGGGCGAGGCGGAGATCAGAGGCCTCTGGTCTCTGGAGGAGTCCTGGCTCCACATCAACCTTTTGGAGTTTCGGGCAATCTGTCTTGGACTGAAAGCCTTCCTTCACTCTGTCCAGGGAAGAGTAGTGCAGGTGTTCACGGACAACACCACCGCCATGTGGTACTGCAACAAACATGGCGGGTGGGGTCGTGGGCCCTATGTCAAGAGGCCCTCCGCCTCAGGACATGGCTAGAAAATCAGGGCATATCCCTGGTGGTTCAACACCTGACAGGTTCACTGAACGCCAGGGCGGATGAACTCAGCCGCAGGTGCATGATGGATGACGAATGGGGTCTTCACTAGGAGGTGGTGCAAGGTCTCTTTCAGCAGTGGGGAGAGCCTTGGTTAGATCTATTTGCCACAGAAGAGAATGCGCAATGTCAGCAATTCTGCATGTTGGAATTTCCAAGGCGGCAATGGTTAGGCGACGCTTTTTGTCGCGAGCAGAGTTGTGATCTAATGTAGGCCTTTCAGACTATACCACTTCTGCCCAAGAGTGCTGAAGAAGATCAAGCGCGACCAGGCTCAAGTCATTCTTGTGGCTCTGGATTGGGCACGAAGAGTCTGGTATCCCGAGCTGCTACACCTGGCCATCGATCCTCCGATCCGACTGCCTTTTTGAGAGGATCTTCTGTCGCAGCAGAAGGGACGGTCCTCCACCCGAACGTGTCCAGCCTCCACCTCCTTGTGTGGAGATTGAACGGCAGCAGTTCATGTCGTTTGACTTGCCGTCCGAAGTCGGTAATGTAATTTTGACAGCCAGGCGTCCCTCCACTAAGACTGTATATGTAGGAAAGTAGGATCCGCTTCTTAGGGTTATCCCCACTTTTTAGGTCGAGCTAGAATACGCTTGCTTGCATGCGTCTGGCTCGACAACTATAGCCGTCCGTCTCCTGGGAATCTGAGACAGGGAAGAGTAGTGCACGAGCGTCGACTTCACCTCGTGGGTGCGCACGCCCAGCCCGGCGCCATGCGCATCCCCTGCCTCAGATTCACAGCAAGACAGGCTCTCGCTGCTCTCAATCGCGCGCATGCGCACACACAGACACACATACGCACACACACACATGCACGCCCCCCCACCCTCCCCCTGCTCACGTGCACACACACAGCCACGTACGCACCCCCCTCCCCCCCACCTCCTCACCACTACAGTAGACAGCGAGCTTGCCCTCCGCTGCTGCCGGTCCTCTGCTTTAATCCGACCGCAGCCTCACTTCATGCCTTTTAATCGCGCCCCACGCCGCTGCCCGCTCCCTGGCCACACACCGAGCAAGGTGTCTCCGCTCCCTGCCGCCACCCAACGCTATAATAACGAGCCAGGAGGAGCCTCGTACCTGGTGACGCGCTCCTCCTGCCCCCACCACAGCTTATTTTCAGTTTCTGCTCTCGCGTTTCTTGTCCTCCCTGCCCTACACGTAAGCCCCGCCCCCGCGCACCTCCCTCCCCTGGGCTTTTTTTTCACAATGGCGACAGCTTGTTTTGCATTTGTTCCCCGGACCCGCCTTGCATCGGGGCTTCGGCGGAGCGGGCAAGGAAGATGCTTATCAGCACAGGCCGTGCCGGCTCCCAAGGAAGGCAGCAGCTCCCCGAATCCACTCTGCCTGCCCGTTGGAGCCAGCCCAGCAGACAACCCGAGGGCGGAGAACCGACAACCCCACCCTGTCCGCCCGTCGAAAAGCACTACATCTCGCTCCGCCTGACAAAAGCACAACATCCCCGCTCCCCCTCCCTCAGCAGCACCCTGGCAACACACAAGCACACAGCCTCGTCACACAGCAGCAGCCTCTTCCTACATCCCCGCTCCCCCTCCCCGCTCCCCCTCCCCGCTTCCCAGTACCTCCGCCATGGGCACCACAGATGCTGCATAACACCCGCTGGGGCAACAAACACTACAGAGCCCAATTGAACAGCGGCGCCACACCATCCCCTGGGAAATACAACACCGGCCACCTGAAAGCGCTTCATCTGCGCCCCCACCATTGCCCGTTGCGCAGCCGCAACGCACCCGTGACTGACCTGAAGGTGTAACCACGAAGCCCCCCAGCCCCCAATCACCGGCGTCCCTATGGTGGTGCCAACGCTATCAGTCACGCTCACACCTGGTCAGCACCCAGGACATGCTAACATGCAGTCCAGCCTTCCGGGACTGCAGTATCATCCCCGCGTATCATCCCCTCGTATCACCACTGCCTCGCGCCCCTAGAGCCCCCTCGCCCCTTTCCTGACGGTGACCGTCCGCTCCCCAACCATCTGCGCAAAGTACCTCCCGGCTCCCCTGCATTTCTCCCTGTATTGCGCATATCCCCTCTTGTTTTAGGATGTTATTTCCTGAGCGCTAAAGGGGTTCAAGGCATTGATGGATCTTCCATCGGCGTCAGCAAGCATGGCATGTTAAATTCTCAGACTTAGTAAAGTATTTTGTATTTGTTGTTTGCAGTGCGCTAACATCTGATTGCTTCCTCCGGTTGGGATTCTTTTACCCAAAAAGGAGATTCTGTCATCTCATTGCAGGGGTTGGGACTCAGTGGACTAACGCATCCACTGTAGGGAGCTGTGTTTGACCCTACGGTCACAGGTTCGAACTGCGACATGTCCACTCCGCTTTCATTCTTCCGATGTTGATAAAAAAGGTACCATTGTGTTGGTAAAAACAATATAAAAAATGATTTATCACTGTCAATAGCACCAACATGCCCCCGAGTAAACGTGCGCCCTATGCATAATATGTAATAGAGGGGCCCGCCTTGTACTGTTCTTATCACGTTTTGCACGCTGCTGACGTTAGACAACAGTGGAATGTGTCAGCCCCTCAAACAGCTTTTCAGTCTTCTGTACGAATACTTGGATATTGTGTATTGTGAACTAAGACGAAGCAGATCTCGCAGACACTGAGGCGATATCCTTGTGCAACAGTGAACTATTTTCTAAAAGGGACTGTCCTGCCACTCACCTGGGGACCCCTGCTCAGTGAGCAGGCACTGTGGGCCCCAGCCTTATAAAATAAAATTCCACCCGTTATATAAGTTGCTTGGACAGCGGATACTGCGGTCGTTTTCCTGTAGTCGCCCAGAGAGGGAGGGGGAGGGCCTGGGGCTATTGCAGTTCATGGACTGAGTGGTTGCCACTGACCCCATGTGTGACCTTGGGCTAAGTTACATCCCAGTTTAGCCATTGCACATTTTGGGACAAATATCACCGGGCGTCTCAAGTTGGGAGACTGAAACACCCCAGGGGTGGTTTCATGTAATTAAAAAACTGCTGGCAAAATAAACCTACGTGTGGAGAATACCACTACACATTAGTATGTAATTCCAAAGCTAACGCGTGCACATTCCAGAGTTTGAATTCTTTAAAACAAACTGAAAAGTTGTATGACAGACAAAGCTATCTGTAGTGTCTGTGTGGTAATTTCATTATATTGGAATTATATAGCGCTTACTACCTCGACAAGGCGTTGAAGCGCTTTATTATGTATTTTTTTGCTCCCTAAGAACGGCGAACCCTAGCATTGCCTCATTGCCGCCAAAACCTTCGGTTGTATAGTTGTGAAATTGCGCCTCGCTCTTGTTTATTTCACATCGACACTTTGTGTGGGAGCAACAAATGTTAGCAGGCAGTTTGGACACATTTTTGGCAGGTCTGTTTCTCCCCGTCTCTGCTGTGTGGGATACTTGTAAAGCGCACTGTTACTCTACCCGAGTGTCCTGGCGCTGTAGACCGCTGGGGAACCCGTCCTGGTTTTCCCTGTGAGATGGTCCCTTTCTGGGTATCTCCAGGGTGAAACCAGGCATCCCTGGCGTCTGTGGGGGGCCGTTGTAGAGATGAGGCAAGCTTAATGCCCAGAGTTACTGAGTGTGTTCCCTGGTTAGAGTAGGCACTGAGGCGAGAATTATCGAGTCCGTTGACCCTGGTCCAAGACCCTGCCGCGTCGGGAATTGAACCCTGGTCCCAAGCCGTACTGTGCTTACAGGTCTGCCGCCTCTAACCAGTGAGCCACACCTCTCCACTGTTGCAGAATGTAGGTACAAAAGGGGGTGGTGATGGACGGAGCATCTGAACCAATCAAACACTCACACCCAGTCAAAAGATCTGGGTTTGATCCATCACCGTTCTTTAGCCCACTCTGCCACCCCAGTTCAGACATGGCTATATGCAAATCAGTCTGACCCTGTGCCTCATGGGAACAGTCCAGCCCGAACTGCCAAGCCATGCCTTCCCTGGACCGGAAACAAGCTTCCGAGGACCGGTTTCTGGCATTCCAGCCGTCTTCAGCCCGGCTTGCTTGAATCCAGTGGCAAAGTGAGCAAGGGACTCACATCTGAGCATACCCTGCCACACTTATGGCGGCCAAAGCGGTACAAAAGATGCTCCGTCCATCACCACCCCCTTTTGTACCGTTGCAGAATGTAAGCAGCATATTCTATACCGTGGGAAGAGCAAGCATGTCTGCTGGCACAGTGCTGCAGACGCCAGAGCAGCGTGGTGTGGGTTTTTTCACCCTGCAGTAACGCTTCCCAACACCCCTTAGCTGCACAGGGGCTGACGGCAGCGTGCGCCCTGTGGTTAGCCTCGCATTGTCTCACTTTTCCGTCTCTGTGCTGTAATCTTTCTGTCTCCCTGGCAGGCTTCCTCTCTGTTCCCTAGGCCTGCTTTGTGGCAGCGCTTCCTCCCATTAGCCCTCTGCTGGCTCTCCTCCAGCCCTGGTACAGTTCCTCTCTTCGCCAGGGGAAGCCATGGCTCAGGCTCAGAATGAGCATCGCAGGCCGATTGTGCAATGCTTGTTCATCCAAAGTTTTTAGGGACGCACAGCCTAGGTGCTTAATCCAATTCAAAGTATGTATCCACACAAGCATTTTCGTTGTGTTCTGTTACTCGTTTTTGCGCCATTGCTTTATTAATTTAGGAGACTACAAGTACCAGAATGCACAGGAAGGGCATTGCTGTATGTGCCAGGGACCCCAGCAAAGGAAGGCTTGTGTGCTCTTCGACCAGGTCGTGTCGGTGTGCTGGAAAAAACATGTTCTGGTTCTAAGTTTAAGCAAACTTGATGTCTGCTGGCTGTGTGACGAAACATCCACTTAGACTTGTGTAGTCATCAGAACACCCAAGGGGGTTTGTGAAAGGTCACCAGAAAAGGTTGCTGAGAAAATACACCACTACATCACTCAGCCCAACCACACCATCACTCAGCACCACAACAGCACTGTCCTTGCTTGCTACCAACAAGCATTGCCATAGCCAATAGGACTCGCATTTGGAAAATGAAAGCTATTGGCTTTGGGAATAACAATGCTATTAATTTATATATTTTCAAAGCCAACCCTTATTAAAAAAAATTGTAATTTACAATACCAATAGCTCACACTTTCCTAATGCGAGACCTATTGCATTGCAAATGCTTGTGGTTTTTGCCCCCACTGTTTTGATTAGTCTGGCTGGGATCCTGCTATTCAGGACCCCAGCCTACCTGCTTTCTCCTCTAAATTGACATATATGTACTTTGGTACAACTCCAGATTGGATACTGGGGTACCCTTATCAGTCCCTAGTATATGGTACCCAGGGCATAGGTACCCCAGAGGCCTCTTCTGGGCTGAAGCATTCATCATGTCACTCATGAGAGACCATGCAAAATGTTACCTCAGGTCTGCTACTGCTGCCTGTGTAAGCTAGTGCTTGTACCACTTACGAGAGATATAGATTCACTATATCTATATTTATAATATATATATCTCACTATACTTAAAAATGTATAAGTCACCCCTATAACAGGCCTTAACAATCCTGAAGGCAGGGTGCTGGGTTTTACGTGAGAGGGTGTTCCTGCATGAGCAGGGCCCCTGTGCAGTCTTCGGAGACAATTTTCCCGGGCTGTATGTGATACTGCCAGACATATAAGTAGAGGTGCATTATAACCTCGCGGTAAATGCTATCTTGAAAACAACTGCAACGAAGTATGTCGTGTTTGGTGTCAAACACCTTGGAATCATACCTCCAACCAGTAACTGGTGTGAGAGGTATGATCCCTCCCCTCAGAACCGAGGTTCTGGGGATACCCAAGTCTACCGGTACTAACTTTCTCGAGCCTTACAGCACAAAATGGATGCTGCCAGCCACAGACAGACACGAGTCTGCCCTACTGATGTTGAGCCAAGCTCGCGCAGAGGAAGGTCGGACAATAGGTATCCTGTCATAGGGAGGTGAGGCCACATCCCAGACAGGATTTAGTGTATTGGGGCTGGGTGCCAGAAAGTCTGCACAAGGGGCACTTTTGGTGTCCCTGTGCATAGTCCAATTCAAACCAGTTCTGGGAGCCATTTGCTCCTGTTCTGGCGTGAAACTGGACAAAGGACATGGGTGTAGCCACCCCTCTGTCCTGTCCCTCCCCTAGGAGGGTCCCTAGAATCTGTCCAACCCTTTCCCGTGGGTATAAAATGGGTTACCTGGCTACAGAACATTAGATTTTACGTTGACAAGATTCTGCAAGAAGATAACACTACACTTCGACCGTCGGACACGCTGGACTCCCTTGGGCTTGACTTCATCTTCCCTTGCCGTCCCCAGTCTTGCCACTGTCCGTGATACATACAGGCTCTGTGCTGGACCCTGTGGACCTCCAAGACAACAGAAGAATCTCCCTTGGGGTGAAGGAGTTACTCCCCTGCAAACGCAGGAACCGTAATGCATCTGACTGGTGTGCTGCTCCAGAGCTCCTGCGGACTTCAAAGTCTCCAGCAACACAGGAGGTGGGTTTCTAAAGGTCTGCGAGGTTGAGCTGCCCACTCACTGAGCTTAAGGCAGATATCCCTCGTGGGGACTGTATAACTGTACCCTTGTGCACCGCGTTCATTTCCAGCTGCCCATGCTTTTTGTTGTGGAACAATTCCGTGCATTGGGCCATTTGCAGCCCTGTCCCCAGTGCATCTTTTCTGAGAAGGACTCAGTCATCCTCTTGTTGGTACTCCTGCCGGACACTGACCCCTCAGTACTCGACATCTTCGTGGGATAGCTCGCCTCCGGCTCCTGGTCATCCTAGACGTCTCCGGGCCCTCGCAACTGAAGAGTCACGATCAACGTCAACGCACCTGAAGCACCAGACATCGGTGGACATTAGTCTACCCAACCCTGGTCAGTCCAAAGTCACCCAGACTCTATCCCCTCTGCTTTCAGGTTCTTATCTAGATACCACGTTTGGATTCGACCGGACACTTTTCGTACTTCAAGCAGCAGCATTTCATTGTCGACATCCATTGAAAACGACGAGGGTTTCCCACGCCACTTCGTACCTATGCACCGGGCTCCTCTTGGGAAAGGTAACTCTGGTACAAAGGTATCCATGGGTGGGATGGCTCTTCACGTTCCCAGCCGCGTAGCCCTAACAAAAATGATAGTCCTATTTATTTATTTATTTATTCAAAGTTTTATATAGCGCGTACAAGATCCTTACAGATATCAGAGCGCTTCACAAAGACAGGGTAGGGGCAGTAGGAATGAGCAGAGGTAATTGGAGCAACGTAGTAGTCACAAACATAATAGGATAATAATAACATATATAAAACATATCAATATACAATCAGTTAGACAAATAATATAAGACGACCATTGATCCCCCTACAGAGGTGTTCAGGTGCACCTTGGGTGTGTGGAAGGCTTATACCAATGTTTTAGTATAGAGAGAGCATTGAGTGGGGGCATCGGGAGAGTGAATCTGTGGCTCAGCGTGTATCATGTATTGGTCGGTAGTAAGCAAGTAGCGTAGTAGTGTCCCCATCAGGTAGAGGTATAGTGCCAAAGGGCAAGGTGTGCATTGACACAAGGCAATGCAGGGTCTCTGATCAGCACCTATAATGTTCCGGAGATCTTGGCCAGAAGGATGTTTTTCACCTCTTTCTTGAAGAGTGCAGTGGAGGAGATACGCCTGGTTTCAGGAGGGAGCGCATTCCAAATCCTGGGTGCCATTCCTGAGAAGGAGCGCTTGTAAGTTTTCTCTTTCCGGAATCTACGCGGTTTCAGGAGTAGATTTTTTGAGCTTCTATTGGTTCTCGAACCTCCTGATATAGACAACTTTTGGGCGAGGTAGTTGGGTGCATTGTGGTGCACGGCCGCGTGTGTCATAACTGTAATTTTTAGCTGTATTCTGGCTTCAAAAGGCAGCCATTTTAGGGACTTTAAGTCTGGGGATATATGCGAATGTTTTCTTGAGCCAGTGATGAGTCTCGCAGCAGCGTTCAGGGAGGCTCTTAAGGGTGCTGTTGTGGATAGCGGGAGTCCGCTGAGGGCCACAATTCCGTAGTCTATTCGAGGGATGACTAACGCTTGTACAGCAGTTTGGAAGTCTTCAGCAGGGAGGAAGGGTTTAATTTTCCTCAGTGTGTTGATTTGGAAATTAGCTGCTTTTGTAGCTTTGCTGACGTGCTGCTGCATGTTGAGCTTGGCGTCCAGTGTGATGCCTAGGGATTTCGCTGAGTCCACGATGGTGGGTTGGACATTGAGTGCTGTTAGGTTGTTGAGCCATGTTTGGGTGGTGGAAATTTTCTCCGGGGGTGAGATGAGTAGGAACTCAGTTTTCAGAGCATTTAGTTTGAGGTGGTTATGGGCTAGCCAGGCTTGAGTGTTAATAAGCGTGGAATTCAGATGTTTGATATCATCCGGGGATTGAAGCTTTAGGTACAGTTGTGTGTCGTCGGCGTACATATGGAATTGGACACTGGAAGCTTGTAGCAAGGTGGTAAGCGGTTCCATGACAAGGTTGAACAATGTAGGGGAGAGGGAGGATCCTTGTGGAACGCCTAGATCTGCAGGCACAGGTGAAGATAGCACATTGTCGATCTTGAACTTCTGAGACCGGTTGTGAAGGAAGGACGAAAACCATTTGAGAACTGTTCCCGATAGACCCATTCTAGTGCTTAGCAGCTCCAGCAAGTTCTCGTGTTTGACCGTGTCAAATGCTGACGAGAGGTCGAGAAGGATGAGGAGGCAGGACTCATTGCGATCAAGAATTTGGAGGGCGTCATCAATTATGTGTGTCATAGCTGTTTCTGTGCTATGTTTCGCTCGGAAGCCTGATTGATGAGAGTTGAGGAGGTCAAATTGGTCAATGTGTTTTGTTAGTTGGAGTTGGACACATTTCTCCAGCAGTTTGGCCAGGGTGGGGATATTGGTGATGGGCCGGTAATTGTTTAGGTCGGACGGATCAGCTGTAGGTTTCTTGAGAATAGGCGTGACTTGCCCCACCTTGAGGGAGTCTGGAATGAGGCCTTGTTGCAGGGAGCTGTTGATGATTTTGGTCCAGAGAGGGAGGAGCAAAGGGATGAAGTCTTTTACAGCATTAGCAGGTAGAGGGTCTGTGAGGTGATTAGAGGGCTTCAAGGTGCAGAGCAGTTTGTATATTGTTTCTTCCGAGTAGGTATCGAAGTACAGCCAAGATGCCTTGTTTTTAGGTTGAGTGTTAGCCATTCTGGTGTGGTTGGGGAAACGGCTTACATCCATGATGAGGTCATTTCTTATGTTGTCAGTCTTTAGCTTAAAGAAAGCAGCGAAGGCTTCACAGTGTGGGGCGTCGCTTGTTGTGCTGTTTGATGGTAGGGGTTGTGTCTTTGTTTGGGTCTTGATTAGTTCGAATAGTTTTCTTGGCCTGTTTTTTGCTTGGTCCAACTGACGGCTGAAGAAGTCCAACTTTGTGCGCTTTATTTTCCTGAAGTAGGCATTTCTCTTGCTTTTAAGCCTTTTGAGGTGCAGTGCTGAAGGGTCCGATCTCCAGGTGCGCTCTGCCATTCGCATAGTACGCCTGTCGTCATTGAGGCTATCGTCATACCAGGGGTTAGATGTTTTGGTGGAGACTCTCTTCAGTTGCAGTGGGGCGACTTCATTGACTATTGTATTCATAGATTCAAGGTAGTGGTCAGTCAGTGATTGAACATCCGAGGCACCAGAAGGGGGAAGGAGGAGATTGCCGATGTGGGGAGGCAGGGTAGATGGGTTAAGATTCTTCATGTCCCTCTTCCATGTTTTGGATTTGATTGGTTGAGCCGGGTTGGGTTTAACTTTTTCATTGATAAAGAAGGTGATAATGTGGTGATCTGACCAGTCGCATGGTAGAATCGCCTCCAGTTGTGTAGAATTCTCTTTGGCAATGATGAGGTCAAGTATCGCGCCTTTGTCGTGTGTTGGTTTATCGCATATTTGGGTGAGGTCAAGTGCATTGAGGAAAGTTTTGAGACTGTTCACCACTGTGTCTTTCTGATCGTTCCAATGGAGATTGAAGTCACCCAGGTAGATTTGGGTGGTCTGCCGACCGGCATTGGAGGTGATCAAGTCCATGAGTTGTTGGGTGAATATGAGATTGTCACCAGGCGGGTGATAGATGAGATGTAAAGCACAAACTTGTTTGCCCTCACTGGTGATGTCGAGGCAGAGGAGTTCACAGGAGGAGAGGGAAGGGGAGGTGACTTTAGTAACGGAGAGGTTGCTCCTAAAAATGCATGCAATTCCCCCGCCCGTCTTGTCTGAGGACCTGTCTAGCCTAATGATGTGATAGTTAGGGGGGACTAGTATGTCCATAATCCGGGTGGAGGCTTCAGTAAGCCAGGTTTCTGTTAGAATGGCTAGGTCCAGATCCCTAGCTGAGACGAGGTCAGCGATGTCGGAGGAGTGTTTATGGGCAGATCTGCAGTTGAGTAGGATGCATTTGAGTTTGGGATAGAGAAGGGTGGTCGAACTTTCTAGAGTGAGGGGAACTTTTCTGAGGTTGTATGGGACGGAACCTCTGTTGTTGAGTGTTGGGAGCCTCAGAGGGTTTGTAAGAATTGTGGGTATGGGGATGTGTGTGTTGGGTATGTGTTTTACCGGACCTGGGCCATAAGAGTCTAGGAGAGAGCATAGGTCGCAGTCCGACAATGTGTTGAGGACACGACGGGCGGTGGGAGTTATTGCGAACGGGGATAGTCGGCCAACGCTGGTGTCGTTGGAGGCGAGGGTATGTAGGGCGGGTGCGTCGTTTGTCGGGTAGAGGGATGATGGGAGGTAGACTGGGCTGTGATGAGAGAAGGTCTTTGATTGCGTGGACATCTATTTTGATTTGTAGAATATCCTCTTTGAGTTGTTGGAGGGTGGATAAAGTCAGGTCAGGAGGTGTATTGGGGATGGCGTTGGTGGTGAGAGCCATTGGTGAATGGTTGTGTAGTGAGCTGGAAAGCGGGCAGGGTATCGAAGGGGGGGATGTACTCGCGTTGATGGAAGGTTCTGCGGTGCTAATGAGTGGGATGGCCTTCAAAGTGTGGGCGTGTTTGTGGGCGAGGGGTGTGGGTGAGGTAGGTGAAATAGGCGGTGGGTGGGAGGCATAGGTAGTGACGTCAGTGGGAGACGGAGCCGGTGAATAGAAGAGCAAGTGGAGGCTGAAGACAGTGGGGGAGACAGGAGGGTAATGCGGGCTGAGTATAGGAGGAAGGAGGGAGGGGGATGCTAAGGTAGAGGAGACGGTATGTTCTGTATCTTTTGTTGGGAGGGTGAGAGTGTCGAGGGTGGGAGTGGGGAGGGAGCTAGGGCGGGAGAGATGTCCGCCGTGGGTGGAATGGGAGGGAGGGGTGGATAAATTCCGGCTGGTGGTGTGTTCAGATGGTGGCGTGTTGTGGGTGAGAGTTGTTGTGTCAGGTGTGAGAGTCTCGTGGGTGGGAGTGGGGAGGGGGCTGGGGAGGGAGCGGGGTCTACCGCGTGGGGGATGGGGGGGTGGATAGACTCCGATCGGTGGTGTGTTCAGATGGTGGCGTGAAGTGGGTGGGAGTTGTTATGTCAGGGGGAGGGGAATGGAGGGAGTATGAGTGGGGAAACGAGGGGTCAAGTTAAAGGGGCGGCTAGTATATGAGGTGGGGATATTTGTGACGGTCCTAGGGGAGTGTGGGGCGTTAACAATAGGTGGGACATTTACTGGGGTGCTGGGGGTAGAGGTGTTGTAGGTGGGGGCTGCGACGTCAGGGGTGATAGTGCTGGTGTGTTTTTTGGTGGGGTCCTCAGTTTGGAAAGGTGCTCTTTGAACTTGGGGAACAAGTTGTCTAGTAGTTCCAGGTTCTTGTCCGTGGATTGAATTAGGACAATCCCGTTATTGTAGATAGTAATGGTAGTCCTGCCAGGGAAGAGGTGGGAAGGTGTGATGGAGAGAGTTAGGCCATGAGTTGTTTTCCTGGTGGTGGAGACGGTGAGTAGGGATATGAACGCTTTTCTCCATTGGGCTCTGCGTGCAGTGTGGAAGATGATATCAGTATTCAGGGCTCCCTTACCCGATGAGAAGTAGGTGTCAGCAAAGGGTGTTTCCGGGTGCAGCCTCAACAAGTTATGTTTAAAACGTTTATTGGCTTTTTTGGAGAGTGTGGAAGGGTAGTTAATTCTAAAAGTGTGCTTGCCGTTGAGCTCCATTTTGGAGTGAAGTGATGTTGGGTGTAGGAGATAGGACGACAATAAGAAAACTGTCAGCCGCTAGTTACAGGGCAGAGGAATGACATTAGTGAGTGGCCAACTGTATAAAAGATAGAGGTCAGTGTAAATCGAAAAACAAACAAAACAGTGCAGGTGTGGCCTACCTGTTGTGTCCTATATGCGGGGTAGCAGTCAGCTTACACCATGGACAAAATATGAGAGGTGGAACCGATTAGGTAGAATCAAAATTTACACATCAGAATGTCCTAGGTAACAGCAGCGTAGTCAAGTGTAGAAAGTGGCTGGGTGCAGTTTACATGACTAAACGAGTGAATGAGGTAGTAATAATCAGTGCAGCATCGTGAGGTAGCTTATATCGAAGAATCAACAAATAAATGAGGTAGCGAACACTGAATGGTGAGTGATAGGGATGAGGGTGAGATAGGTGTATCTTACCACATATACAATATAGAAAAGGGCAGAGCTACTTATGAATTACTGAATCCGAGGAGGCACAAAAGTAATACACGAGTGCAAGAACAAATGTCAACCGTAGGTTGCATAGCATAAATGGGGCACTAGCGAGTGGCCAAATATCCAATATGTGAGGTAGCGATCGGTGTCGTCCAGGAGTAAACAGTGAGTAGGTGCAGCATACAAAAATGTACAGGTAATATGAGGTAGCAATCAGTTAAATGGAACCAACCGTGATGCTAAAGAGTGTCCAGAATTAACCCAAATGTAAGGGTAGCATCAATGTAATCCAGTAGTATAAAGTGAATGGGTGTAATTTACAACTTAATGAGGTATATGAGGTATCAATCAGTGCATAGTAGGGATAGAAGTGAGATGGGATCAGCTAACAAAAATATACGCTATGCAAATAGGGATAGAATACTAAATACCTGCTGGAATAAATGCTAAGCATATACTGGTACCAGTATAGGTGCAGACTTAGGTTACAATAGACACATAAGACTCTAGTGCTCAACCAGTAAAATATGAGAGCAGGTTACATAAAATGTGTGAAATACCATCTATAATACTGCAATAAAAGGCAGCCATTTAGTCCCACGAAGAATTAGATGCAGCGCTAGGCAAAGTCTGTGATGGGTGGGACTGGTATAAATGGCCAGTTCTAAGGATATGTTCAATGATGGGAATGACTAGTCCAAGATGGCCGCCAAAGCAGCCGCCAAGTAGGGGGATAGTATCATTGGTCCTCTTTCTGTTGTTGCTGTTTTCAAAGCAGGGAAAGCAGTTTCAGATTCTATTCCGGCTGGCTCGGACCTTGCATTCCAGGGGAGTGTTATCTTCAGTCTGGTTATCTTAGTTATCTTAAGTGGTGCTGCTGAGGGGCCTCGTGGACTCAGGCGTGGTGCAAGAGGGGATTAATTGCAGTTTATGGCCCCGGCCATTTTGAGCAGAGATGTTTTGCAAAACAAACGAAAAACGAATGGGGCAAAGTAGATACCTTTCCCCATCAAACGGATGGGGCAATGTAAACACTGTAAACACCTTTTCCAGCTTTCTCCTGATGAGTTAGGCGCCTTTTCCAGCTTTCGCCTGTTGAGTTATGCAGCAAAGAGTAGTTATAATGCGGAGTAAAATTTACCGCATTCGCCGATCAGCCGCTGCAGCCGCCACCTATTCTGCTGTGGAGCCGGCGTCTCTCATCCTATGTTGCTCTATTTCCCGCTCGTCTCAGAAACCAGCGCAACAGTCTGCCTTTCTTTCGTGGGGCGGGTGGGGCCTCTCTCCGCCCTCGGGGCTGCCGTGAGTCTTGTCAGGCCGCTCCGGTAGATCGACCCCCTTAGCCAGGAGCCCTCCTACAGGCAGCACAGGGCTCGTAGCTTCGAGCGCGGCCAGCGCCGCGAGACCCCACAGACCGGTGCAGTCCCTGGGGCCCTCCTGCGGCTCACTCCCCTCAGGACCGCTCCGGTGTTGCTGCGGATGCCCTCAGCCCGTCAGGAGCCCTCCCGCAGGCAGTGAAGTGCTCACTGTGCGTGCGTCAGGCGGCTCCTCTCTGCATTTCCACGCCAGTCGCAGCAGCCGGCGCACCAACTCGCGCCTCTGCCTTGGAGCGGTCGGGGGGCGGGGGGGGCGGGGGGCCTCACTCACCTCCCCAGTGTCGCTGCGAGTCCTCTTCTGTGGTGTGTGTCGGTCACTGAGGTGCGGGTAGCACGGTACACTCTGCAGGCTCCCGGAGTTCCAGCCGCCCTGTCCCACTGACGCGACGGGGGGGAAAGTCCAGAGTCACGGCGTTGCGATGTGTCCAGTGGCCGGTCGGTGCTCCTCAGACTCCAGGCTCCGTCGTCGATCAGGTTCGTAATTCAGTAATCCAGTTACTTGTGGAATCCTGTTACTTGTTTTGTTGATCCAGTTACTTTTCTTTCTGCTTCTGATGGGTGCTAATCGGGATAAAGCCCGAGGCAGGGTCCCAAGCACTGGGAGCTCTTCACAGGAGCTCCTACCAGGCGGCCATCTTGGCAGGCTGGTACAATTGCCACGGCTATTGTACTACTTTGCCAATATTCCGTCCTATGTCCCCAACTGAGTGTTTCGTGACCTTGAGGTCCTACTGCGTGACCTGATCTGGAACAAGGGTCGGCCGCGCATTGCGCTGGCGAATCTATATACGCCTACTGAAACAGGAGGACTGGCTGTTCCCAACATGGAGCTATATTATCTGGCAGCACAAATGCAATGGGTGTCAGGGTGGCTAGGTGGTAAGAACTTGGGGGACACCGCCACGGACGCCGCTGTCTGGTCCCAGTTACAGATCCAAGTCCTGTTTCACCCGCTGACCCAGACTCCCCGCCCTTCACAACTGTATCTTGCGGTGGCGCGCAGATGTTTCCTCCGCTGCCTGCGCCTAACCCGGGAGACGGTACTGTTTGCCCCGATACTCCCTCTACAGGGCACCCCGACTGCAGCGGGGACTCTGACGGCTGTGAAGCTTGACAGCTGGACCACTGAGTGAGTGGAAACACTAGGGGACCTGTACTCTGATGGCGCCCTCCTCACCTTCGCCAATCTTGTAGAAGACGCATCTCTTCCAGCGGGGCAGTTCTTGTTACACGCGTCGCTCACCCACACGCTGACTGCCGCCTGGGGCGACATATCTAACGAGTTGCCCATGCACCATTTTATACAATACCTCCACGTTATGAGTAATGGCACGCACATAATACACTGGCTAGCACAAGCTCTCCTTCTTCATACTCATCCCGCCACTGTGCAACTGAGAGAGAAATGGGCGACGGACAGGGGGAGGGATTGGACAGATAAGGAATGGGCGATGGTCCTGGCTGGCCCAGTTAACGTCCCACGTAACCCTCGCTTCAAAATTATACAGCTCTACATACTACACCGTGCATACCTCACCGCGGACAAAATAAATAGGTATTTTTTGGTCGCGGATACTGCCTGCAGCTGCTGCTCCTTGGTGGGAGCGGACCTCCTCCACATGCTCTGGCTCTGTCCTGCCCTTCAACATTACTGGGATGGGGTGACCACACTGCTTACGCATTGCACTAAAGAACGAGTGCCGAGGACTTGGGAGGCCTGCATATTGGGGTTGTACAAACGCACACGGCTGAATAAGGTCCCAGCCCGGTACTGGGATCTCGGCCGGATCACGGCCAAGCGACTGCTTACCAAGCGGTGGAAGGCTGACACCCCCCCCCCCCCCACATCCGACACTGGTGCCTATCGCTCACAAACTGGGCGCGAGCGGCGAGCACTGTCCTGCGGCGAGAGGAGACAGCGGGCCTTAGGAAATTTCCGATTGCACAATACTGGGATGACATCCTCCAATCCTTTCAGCAGAAATGTGTGGAACAGGGGATCATGTAATGAGATATATGCTGCCCCCCCTTCCCCTCCCTACAGTGGACACCATGAGGAACATCCGCACCCAACGGACTCCCCTACTCATATGACCTTCCTTCTTCCCCCTCCCCCGGCATCCCCGCGTAGTTACACCTTCACATATACTACACTGCTCGCTGCCTACATGACCCCCATGTCTTGATCGCCATATGCTACAAATCTGGCTGTCCCGCACTGGCGAGTGTGTTGCCCCTCCCGCACCCACGTCCCCACACGTCCAACCATTGCTGGGGGTCCTGCCACCGACTGCCTCACGCACAATACTGTATTACCACACCTAACACGCCCCTATGACGGGGATCCCCCCTTGAGTATTTGACATGCAGGCGAGCCGCCCGCCATGGTCTCTTGCCCGCCCGCCCACTGGACCACTACCGATGCATTGGCACCACATTTACCTCCCTAAACCCATGGCAATCTCTACCTCCATTCCCCCCCCTCCCTTAGCATATGTTTTCCATGTTATTGTTTTAAAGTTCATTGATATACTGGTCCCATTTCCCTTTGGACCAGGCTCCTCCAAATTGGATATTGTACGCGCTGCACCATGGGCCCTTCGAGAGTAACAGTCATGGCCGAAGCGATCCTACCTGAACAGCGGTACAAACACCAGACACTCTCATCAGAGTGGATGAGCTGTATAGATATTCGCTCACCGACACACTTAGGATGCTGAATAGCCTCATCCCTCACTATTACTACCCCGCGCCCTCTTGGGAGGTGACTTCACCTGACACTCCTCCTCATGACCTACGTATGTCAAAGCGGGCCATAATCCACCTGGAGGCATTGATGAGTGCTGACATAGCCCTATAACTACCGGTTCACATATTAAAAAACAGAAAACTCTACAGACCCATACCTCTACATTACCAAATGTTTATGATTGTACAGTGTTGAAATAGACCGTTTTATGCTGCCGTACCTCAGGGTTGTCGGCCTTGAGGCGGTGTTCATTAAATGCCTGTGAAGCAATTCAACATGCATGCGGCTGGCCCGGATGGGTTGTAAGCGGAACGCTGTGTAACACTCATGCTGAATAATAAAGGTCTTAAAATATAAAATAAAAAAAAACAAAAAAAATGGGTGGGATGGCTCTTCAAACTCTTAAGTTCCAAGGGTTGTCTTCGTAATCTGCTGGAAAGGGTCCCTAATCTCTGATTTTCCAACCGCTACTTTTTCCCATTGAATTGTACCTAGCACGCGGTTGTGTTCTCACTCTCACCTTGGGTGGTTCCTTGGGGTCCCAGCAATTCTATACCTCATAGACTAAGTCTAGTCCCGAGTCGTGATTCTTATACCACTTATTTAGTATATGGTTTGGTCTCCCCATGGAGCCCAAAGTGTATTGTGGGCTTCAGTTTGATTCTTTGCAACTGTATTTTTTATTTTTATTTTTTTATTTTTTTTATTTTTTTGCAGAGTTTTATATAGCGCAAACTAGAACCGAACTGAATCAGTTATCAGAGCGCTTTACATAGCACCAGTTACGTTACATGAGGACACACTTTCATTTTAGGCACGGGGAGATTAAGTGATTTGCCCAGAATCACAGGGGGTTTTTGGCGTCGTTACCGAGACTCGAACCCAGATCCCCAGGTCCGAGGTCGAGTGCCTTAGCCGTTAGGCCAACCCATCTCCCCTTTACTTTATGAAAATCATTCCAACAACCTACAAAAATCTTGTTCTGCATCATACACCTACAAAGAAACAATAGATGCTTTAACTGAACAAACCAATTTACACAGGCTCATGATCATGAGAACTGCAGATCCTCCATCAAAGCACATCGCTCTCTCAAACTCAGACTCCAAAACAGATATAAGCGAGGAGGGAGGGGGGACTGAGGAGGTGGAGGCAAGGTGGTTTAAGGAAAACTCAGCAGCCTGTTTCTCAGATCCTCACCCTTTTGCGTCACTCAACACTTCCATAGAGATTAGTACTCGCACGACTCAAAGAAAAATTCTTTGAGATAAACTACTTGTGAGTGCCAATCAAAGACGTAACAAGGTAAATACTATTCACATCTGCCCGTCACTTCATGTCCCTCAAAATACCCCATCAGTGTGAACAATCGAACCCAACTACACCAACTTACAGTGGTCTACTGAAATATCAACTTTCCCACGTCATGCTGTATTCTGCATTTAAGTCAATAAATAGGCTTAAGAAACCGCCTGACACCCAGCCTCCAAAATGCTAATTTGAATGTAGCTACCTCTCATTGTGGGTAAAGATGTCCAATTTCGTTGCAAATTCCAAGCATAACGTAATGTAACTCACAATGTTCATGCCACTTTGTAAATCAGAGATCCAGGTTACGCAACCCACTCACAGTAGACATCTATAGAAAAACCCTCAAAATGCAACTTTAAACCTGAAAACCACCACCAGCCCTTCTAGAAGAATTTATGAGATTGTCTGCAAATTGAGCAGCACATATAAACTAACCTCTCTAAATATATTCAGCAGCATGATTTCTACATTCTTAATTTCCCAAATGTACTTGAAATATCCTTCATTAGCAGTACAAAGGAAAAACATTTGTGTTACTATGTTCAATGTGAAAACATCCACACTCACATTTGTCTTGCAGTGGTCGCACAGGTACTAAACACAAGAAATACAGTGTGCACATGTTGTAATAACCAGATTACAGCTTTAGAGACCACCACCAATGACACTTCACAGAAAATGTTGACTAACCTGCAAAACTATATTATTTAAAAGCAGGAAAACGATTAAAGTTCAGGGAAAAGGTTGAGTGAAAATACAGTTCCTACCTCACCTAAATCTATGCTGAAAGAGCACAAAGAATGAAGGGCTCATATGGAAGATAAGGAAAATGCTACTTATCAGTATGCATCTGTTCTTGGCATGTAGAGCTGTAGATCTGCATACTTTTGCACAGATCGCCATCCGGTGCCGGGCTCGGATACCTGCACCCTGTCACTGCAGAAGCCTTTGTAGACACAAGACAGGGGACTCCTCCTGGTTTTACCCGCACCTAATTCAGGTGTTTTTAAAAAAGGTTTGGTGACTTTTATGTGTTTTGTATGTTTTATAGTTGTGAAGAATACATTTTGTCCGATGCAGTGGCAGGAAATTGTGATGCCCTAAAAAAATTGCCTAAAACTTTGAAATGGCAATGAAACATGTCGGCAGTAAGTAGAGTATGGTAGGCTAAGTAGGAGCCATACCTACTTTTTTAGAGTCCACAACCAACACGAAAGAGACAGAATAAAGCTAAATATCCGTGTTGTTTGTTGTTTTATATGTTGTTTTGACACCGTATGTGTTACTTGTGGTTTGTCTACACTGCATTCTTTTCACAAACACTTGGTTTGTTTTTTGGACACATTTTCTTTGGAGCTTGATGGTACCAATGATGAGAACAGGGCAATCCTGGTTATTTGATTTGTGATGTATCCTCTTGTAGAGGATACTAGAGAGTGTTGTAGATAATGAATACATATTTTTATAACCAATACTATAAGGTTGCATTCTGGTAAAACAAGGTGCTTAACATTCCTTCAAGACTTAGCCTGAAGGCTGCTCTCCATAGCTACCACTAGGATAGCTTTCAATAAAGGTTATCTTTGACCTAATCACCATGAGGGTTGTTTGGACTAGTAAAGGGTGCCCACTTTAATTAGTGGACCGCATATACCAGGCCAACTTCTCACAGTATACGTCTGCAGATGGAATACATTTGTGGCATGGTGCCCAGCAAAGGTTGTGAATCCCCTTTCTGCCCTTCTTTCTGAGGTTCTTCTGTTCCTCCTTTCGCTGGCACAGCGGTGCTCTGCCCTGGGCACTCTGAAGGGCTACCTCTCAGCCATTTCAGCCTTTCTCAGGCTACCTGATCAGTCTTCTCTTTTCAAGTCCCATGTTGTAAATAGATTTCTTAAGGGCAATACTCATCTCTTTCCTCCGGTTTCCTTCGTAATGCCCCAGTAGGACTTGAACTTGGCCCTGACATATCTTATGTGCGCTCCCTTAGGCTCCCTGCTCTTTTAGGCTTCTCACTTTGAAAACTGCTTTTCTGGTGGCCATTACCTCTGCGCACATTAATAAAGCTACACTTCAAAGTTTTTTTCACACCCCACGTGACTTGGGGAAGGAATCACTTTTAACGCACAGCGTCAGAGGCGGGACCGCTGATAACGTTTGGGCGGAGCAATAGTGTGCGGACAAGATAGACGGCGTCTACTGAACGGTACTTTCACAGATGCAGGTAAACACGGAATGGTTCATTTCGGGATTTCTAGTTCGTGTCTAATACATGTTTCTTTTGGAAGGCGTTTTGTAATCTGGGCTTTCCGATACTTTGTAGATAAATCACGCGGCTGCTTTATAATTCTTCGGGACATCATTGGACTGATACATACTACCCGCAATTCCTGAGAGCACTACACTATCTTCGATACGCCTTGGCATCAATCATCAAGGTATATGTTTTTTTACTCATTCATACACTCGGGCAATACTGAGCTATACACGTAACTGAACTATATACTTATGATATTGGCAGGAAGAATCTAAACTTGTATACAAACCAGGCAACCGGATGCGGTGCTTTGAAATCAATGTGAGTAGGGAATTTTCCCGCTTCATTTTATCTCGGGTTTCATCACACTTTGTTATGGTGATAGTTTGACCTCTGATCACAGGGTTACCTTGCATGTGCAAAACACCCCAATTGATTCTGAGTATATGTAAATCGCAACCCACAAATCATTATGTTCTTTCATATGTTTTATTTGGGACATATTATTTACAGTGACAGCGGAAACGGACCACACAGAATACAACCTGGATGCCCGTCGAACGTGATTTTGTCTACTGTGTTAACAGTTTGAAAATAATACGATTGTTTGTCACCCCTGAAGAAGGGTCTAAGCAGACCCGAAATGCATTGGGTGTTTTTGAGTTTGTAAATGTTTTGACAACATCTCAATTTGTGAGAGCTTGTTGTTTAAGACATATCGTGACAGTATAACTGCACATAAACACATTTTGTTTTCAAGTGTTTACAATTTTGAAGAAGTAAATTAACTGAAGTGGTTCAAATATAATATTGAAAGTCACACAGTTTGATGTTGATTCGATTTTCGATCTATTAACTTTTTTTTAACACATTAGGAGTACATGGCATATTGATTTTTGAGCTTTTGAAACCTTCGGGACGAGGGTTGAGCATCTCATAGACCAGGTGACACCTGGCCTCGACAGCACCTATCACACTTGCACATCTCAAAGGCTCTGCCTTAGCACACACACAAAGAGTTTTAACACTAGTCTTTTGTGACTAGAGAAGCTGGGGCCAGGGCAGGGAGGTAGCAAATTTCAGACACACCTTGGAGTGGAACCCTCCAGAACATTTTACTACTTCAAAGTGAGTACCAGGTGTAAATATTGGAGCCTCAGAGCCAGCTCTTTAGTACACCTCTGAACTTGAGGAGGACTCAAATGGACTGCTGTGCTGCTCTGCAAGAAGGACTGGAAACCCACATGTTGTAGACAATCTCTTATCACACACATAAGGAGAAGCTACTCTGCCCTTGTTTTCACTGACAGGATAGGGAATTCCCCGTTTTGCACCCCAGGGAGGCCAACCCGAGCCTTGAAGAAAGTCCAGGAACTTAAAGGCCACATATGGACTGAAACATGTTGGCACTAGGGTCTTAGGACCATAATACTCCTACACCGACCC
This sequence comes from Lissotriton helveticus, assembly GCF_964261635.1. Classification (NCBI taxonomy): domain Eukaryota; kingdom Metazoa; phylum Chordata; class Amphibia; order Caudata; family Salamandridae; genus Lissotriton; species Lissotriton helveticus. The sequence continues at coordinate 1,210,147,675 of NC_136068.1, forward strand.
GATTTTTACTTAATTTTAATAACCCTGACAGACCCAATAATAAAGGGAAACTGTGGTTCTGTCAGAGGTTTTTTACTTCTTTTGCCCCCTGGTCTTCTACAAACTTCAAAGAGCTCCCAACACTGTGGTAGAGCCCACCCCGACTTTTAGGCGTCGGGGTGACCCGATGATGAAGCATGACACCACTAGGGTGTGTGAGGGTAACTAAACAAAAAGGAATCCTTTCCTTCCTCACCGAGTGGTGAAGTTACACATTCCTCCACACACTATAAGCTTCAGGTACCCCCACCTAAGAGCATTTCAGATTGACCATCGCACGGTCAGTTGGAGTAATTTTTGTGGTTTAGAGATTTTCAATTCACCCCCAAACCTTGCGAGGAAGATCCTGAGGAATACATGGACTCTCCTGAAGAGGAGGTTGCATCAGAAAATTTCGAGGACACATGGAATGACCTCGACACAAAGTCCCGTAGAGGAAATCTACTGCTATCCCTCAAAGGCATCACCACCAGATGATATAGCCTTCTACAATGGACTAGTTAAGAGGGTACCAAACACTTTCGGTGTCCCCCTCGAATAGGAGAAAGGTGACACGTTTCCTTCCAGAAACATTAGCCCCAATCAACACAGAGACTCGGTACTTGCCAATGCTGCCACGCATTCTAGACCAAGGCAAGGAGGCCTTTAAAGAACCTGCCTCAAGCAATTGTGTAACACCTAGGGTCGGGAAAAAGTACAAAGTCTCGTCCAACGACCCTAAATATATTCAAGGGAACACTGTACCTGATTCCATAATCATTTCCGCGACCAGGAGAAGGGCAAATGCCATCTCTAACAGTGGACCACCACCAGAAAAGGAAAGCAAACAGATGTACATGGTGTGCAGGAAGATGGAAAAGGAGGCAGCGACGCAGTGGCGCATCGCAAACTCTAATGCACTACTAAACAGGTACGGACACCAGCAATGGGATGAGATCGAAGAGCTCCTCAATGAGCTCCCGAGGAGGACAAGAAAAGAGGTAAAGCTATTGCCCAGGAAGGCAAGAACATCTCAAACACATAAATTTGCACTAGATGCAGTAGACACTGCAAGCAGGCAGATGTGCACAGGAACCACCTCGAGAAGGAATGCGTGGCTGAGAATTTCAGGTTTTAAACAGGAGGTTCAAACTTCCATCATTAACACGCCTTTCACAGGGTAGGCACTATTTGGAAAGGAGGTGGATGAATCACTCCAACAAATCAAAAAAGATAATGAGACTGCAAGAGTAATGGGAACCCTGCAGCAAAGAAGAACCTTCAAAAGAAGGTGGTTTAACAGCAGAAAGCCCACAGGAAGGGGAGCATTTGTGCAGGGACAGCAAATGTCACACCAACAACAAGACCAAGGGAATGGCCAACAAACAAGCCAACAAACAGGACACCAAGGTTAGCAACTACAGCCGAAGCAGTCCTTGCGAGGAAGAGGCAGAGGCCAAACCTCAAGAGATAGAGGAAATGGCTCTAATTTACTCCTACATGGACAGGGATTCACACTCACCACCAGTGGGAGGACGGCTAACACAATACCAACAACCGTAGAGAAAAATCACCACAGACAAGTGGATTTTGAATTTGGTAAAATACGGGTATTGCATAGAACTAACAAAAACACCACCTGCAAACCCACCAAGAAATACAGAAATCAAAGACCTTCTTAAAAAAAAAGCAATAGAATTGGTACCAAGAGAGGAATTATTCAACGGAAATTAACATGTTTCCATGTTCCAAAACAGAAATTCTCACTAAGACCAACCCTGGACTTAAGGTCCATAAACAAATTCATTTTAACACAACATTTCAAGATGACTACTCTTCAACAGATAATCTCACATATTCAAAAGGGTGAGTACATAGCAACAATAGACCTCAAGGAAGCCTATTTACACATACCTTTGAACAAGAAAGACAGAAAATGTCTCACTACCAGTTCAAAGAACTACCTTTCGGAATAAAATCTGCACCACGTGTCTTTACCAAGTGCCTAGCTGCAGTCCCAGCACACCTGCGAAGGAATGGAATGCACGTCTACCCCTACTTGGACGACTGGCTCATAAAAGCAAGCACTAGGCAAAAATGTCTCTGCCACGTTCAAACAGCAATCCACACACTACAAAAATCTAGGATTCTCCTTAAATCACAAAAAATCATCCACAAAACCAGAAAAGGAAAAGATTCAAAGGACGTGTGGGCCTACTCCACGCAAAAGAGGATACAAGCTCTCAAACAAGAGACCTCCCTCTACCAGAAGGGTCAATCTCTGACAGTGAGGAGATTCCTGAAACTCATGGGCATGATGGCATCATGCATCCCACTCATCCCTGATGCCCGCCTACTTATGCGCCCTTTCTAGGAATGGCTTACCAACAACTGGTCTCAAGCCACAGGGATTTGGGAGGATCTAGTGGCTGTTACATACAAGCTGCTTGCAGAGACACAATGGTGGGCATCCAACAACATAGCACAGGGGATACCTTTTAAGAACCCAACTCCTTCTGTGACAATAACAACAGACTCCTCCCTCAAAGGATGGAGAGCGTACTTCAAGCAACTAAAGGTACGAGGTCAAGGGAACAAACAACATTCCATAAAACACATCAATTATTTGGAAATTAAGACAGTATTCCTAGCATTGAAAGCGTTCCAGAAACACTTTAAAAAAAGGACTGTCCTGATTCAAACTGACAACACTGCCACAATGTTCTACCTCAACAAACAGGGAGGTGCAAACCTGTTTCCGCTAAGCAAGCTAGCACAACAGATCTAGCATTGGGCAGTACCTCAAAGTATCAGTCTGCAAACAATACACCTACTGGGGTATGCAACACACCAGCAGACCTACTAAGCATGCAGAACAGCTGCTCCCGCAAGTGGGAATTGAGGGGCAAAACAGTACAATACATCTTCAAAATCTGGGGAACACCAGTGATAGATCTGTTTGCAACTATACATAACAAAAAATGCCAGTTCTTTGCCTCGAGGCTTCCTCACCACCTGTCAAAAGGAAATGCCCTCACTAAATTGGTCAGGGACATTTGCATACACCTTTCCCCCTAATCCAAAGAGTACTAGAAAAGGCAAGATAATCAGGAACCAACCTAATGCTCATCTTTCCACAATGGCCAAGACAGGCATGGTACTCCACACTGCTAGAACTGTCCAAAGGAGAAATAATCAAGATCAGAGCAGACAAGGACATGTTGACAATGGAACATGGCAAAATCTTTCATCCGAAACCAACAACACTACACTTAGCGGCTTGGCACCTGAATATGTAGAGTTTGTCTGCACACGTCCCCGGCAGAACGAGGCTGAGCTGGGCTGGGCTCACCCTCTTGACTGGTCACTTTTGTATCAAAGACAGTCTATACGACACAGCAGATCCGTTTTTATCGCACTGGAGCCTGATCCCAAACGATTCAAGCCAGAGAAAGTCCAACAGTGTGGTGAGCGCTTGTCAATTGCACAACTGATTTAAGGTTGGATGCACCAGGTTCTGACAGGCACCTGTGGTAGGCAGCATTTATCTATCATGGGGAAGAGAAAAGCCACTAACTTGGACCATCTGTCTGATAATAAAAGGGCTACTATTGACTCTTATTTAGCTGAAGAGGTGGGGGCCATTACCCCAAGGGCCAAGAGGAGATTATCCATGGGCATTACCGATCTCATAGTGCCTGAACTCTTGCGGGCTGACTCAAGAGAATTAATTACCACGAGTCCTACAGTTAGTGTGACGGATAGCGCATGGGCTACCACCACAGGGGCGGTGGCGTCCAAGAGAGGTGAGCCATGTACAAGTGTTTTATCTCTAGGCAAAGCGGGAGAGGGTCGAGGGATACCCCCAGCCATCAACAATAAGGGCACGGAGGAAGAGGTGTCACCAGCACCCAGGAGATTGACTAAAGGGAAGAAGAAACACGAGCCTTGGAGGCACCAAAAGCTCTGTTTAGCCTGACAGACATGGGGGGAGTATGGGAACACTTTGAGGGGATTAATCACAAACTTGATCACCGACCTGTTCTCTAAGCTATGGGACAAATTGGACACAGGGTTATCATATTCCAGAGAGACACTTGGGAAAGTAGAGAATATGTTGAATACCATCTTTAAAGTTCGCCCCCGAGTAGGGCCCTTTCACAGGTAGCGTACCCCAGTCCGCGAGTGCAAAATGAGCAAGGAAACCATCCACCAAATTCTAACAGATTACTGGGGAATGGGCCCCTGAGTGAATTAGGGGCCCAGGGGAAGGAGAGTGGTAATAGGTTTAATTCTCAAACACATGGTATGGAGAGAGGAGGCTTTGGCATAAGGGACTGATATTCTCAATCATGTGAGCCCGAGAAATGGGGGTAAGTTCTAAGAACATTTATTGACCAGGTCTGCCAGTAATTGATCTGCCCCCAGCATGTTGCCCCTATACTGTAGTTCCGGTGGGAATTCATAGTTGGGGAGTAGGTACTGGGGAAGCCACAGATAATCTTATCAATAAAATGTCTCATTGGTTAGGGAAACATAGCAGATTTAACACAAGGGACCGTTCTCATATCCTGATGGCAGGAAGGGTCTCTTGGATTGGAAAATCCAAGAAATCCTTAAAAGGCGATGCCGTGATTGTCACCTTTAGATTCCCAGAACTGGCACACATTTTGAGACACTCTGCAGAGTTCCCTTTCTATGCTTCAGAAATTAAACCACTCCCACTAAGATTTTTTTACAGGCCGGTATCTATTGCTCCAGTAACTAATAATGCTGTGGAGTTGGAGGGGGGCGCACACACATGGGAGGGAATGGAGTTGTCATCGAATACTTATGCCCCTTTGTTGTATCTTAATGACCTGGATTGACAGGTGGCGGGGATTGAACACAGCCTAGCACAGGCAACAGTGACTGACCCGCCAATGCAGGCTTTAATGCTTAAGGAGGATCGGCAAAGAGAGATCGTATACCGCCCCACAAAGCACTCTAACCGGAACTACGGATAGGCCATCAGGGGGACAAGACAATATCGCCCATTTTACCAGCACCCAGGGAGGGAGAGCGGTCAATTTTATCTTCTGGAATGTGGCAGGACTAGCCACAAAATTTGATGATGAAAGATGGATTTAATTTATAATAACTTATAAGATCATTTGCCTGCAGGAGACTTGGGAGGTGGAAAATACATACTTCTTGTAGGGCTAGAAGTTGTTCTTCCGCCCAGCAGAAGGTTCAACATATGATCGAGCTATGGGTGGTTTAATTATATTTATTGCCCTTGAGCTTTGTGGGTCAGTGACCCCACTAAATTGAAACTCTACAGTGGCACAAGGTTTAGAGTTGGTGATAGGTAAAACAAAACGGTTCATAATAATTAACTTGTATAATCCCAAAAATAGGAATCTGGGTTCATCAAGTCTGAAGGAGTTAGTCGGTCTCCTAGATCAGTTACAAGGGGACGATTTTTCACTGAGCAATCTTACTTGTTAGGCTATTTTAATTGTCATCTACGGTCACATTGGACAAACAACTAGGGCTAGTTCCTCATGCAAGACAGCAGAAGAATGGCACATCCAGCACTCTGTAGATAGTCACAAATTAAATGCTCTTTTAAAGACCTGTGAGCTAACGTTTACTCTACAAAAAGCAGTAATGCCTCCCAATAGTCTCTATCCTCCTACCTATAATGGAAGGGGTTGCTCTACCAACCTAGATTTTATTTTTTGTCATCATCGCTGGCCTATACCATATCGTTCTTTAGGACTATAGAAAGCCCCTACATCGATCATAACCCTCTCACTCTGGGGATGTGAGTACAGGGGCCGAAGCTAGTACAAGTCGGCAGGATGGGAGGGACAATATGGTCAACTGACCAGTGGAGGTACCTGCGGTGGTCACAGCTGGATAGCAATGCTTTTTATGTATCCCTTTTTAAAGAGAGGCAACAGGAGAATCTGAAGTGCCTAGATATCTCACCATCAGAGGAAGATGAACTCAGATTCTTTAATGCTTTTGCAAAGTCAGTGAGTGCTCTTCTAATTATACCTACCAGTGGTCACTGCCAATTTGGATAGCCCAAGGTGGTTCGACGGAGTGTTCTCAAGCACTGGGGAAACTTAAAATGACTCTGAAAGAGATTCCTCGCAATAGATCTATGGTAGCCATGTTGTTGCATTAACTATAAAAAAGCACTCAAGAAACGGAGGTCTATATTACAAAAACAAGCTTGGGATGATCCGGTCGAGGGTTTTGCATTAAAAGATAGCTCCTTATTTTGGAAAGTCATTAACAGACCTTGTTTCTCTGCACATGACAAACCAGCCAAATGTCATATTACACAGGACCAATGGAAGAATCATTTCCAGGCAGTTTACAAGTACGGGGATGGAGATCACTATAATAATGCCTAAAGGCTCCTCCCATGTGATTATCATATTTTCAGCTAGACGAGGTAATAAGAGGTATAGTGGGACAGACAATAATAAGGCTCTGGGTCCTGACCTGTTTAGAAGTAATATTGAGGTGTGGGCCCCAATTTTAACCAAGGTTCTGAATGCGGCAGTGCCAACTCGTATGCCCCAGTCTGGGTCTATTGCCTCTATCGTCCCTATCTATAAGAAGGGGGGATAGGGATAATCCCAATTGCTACCGACCCATATCATTGATAGATTCGACCTTCAAGGTTATGGGTCGGGTCATACTAAATAAGTTAGTGGAATGGGCAGACAAAAACCAAATTATCTTGGAGGTCCAATGTGGCTTCCGAGCAGGCAAATCCACAGTAGGCCAATGTCTGAAACTCTATTTACTGATAGCAAAATATGCAATCGCCAAAGCGGGATCCATTTATCTAGGTTTCATGGCTCTCACTTCAGCGTTTGATAGGGTGAACCGCAGTAAATTGTGGTCTCTGCTAGACGAATTAAGAGTAGATCGAACAATAATAAATGCCCTGATGACTTTATATGCCCATACCTCAGCTGCGGTACGCTTTACACAAGAGGGGGATATCACCAATAATTTTAAATGCTCAAAAGGCGTGCTCAAAGTTGTATTCAAGCTTCTTTTTTATTTACGCTGCATATAAATGGGCTAGAATCTGCCTTGATATCTCTGCAGGCCGATACCCCGAGAATAGGCAGCAGACCAGTACCAGCATTGCTGTACACAGACAATGCTGTGCTTACAGAACGCACTCCTAGAGCATTGCAAGGCTTATTTGACTGGTTTGTCTACTTTATGAAGGGGCTGGATTGGTCCCCTAACTAAGCCAAGTCGTTTGTGATGGAAGTGGGCTGCCGAGGGAATAGTAAAAAATCCTATAAGGCAGGCTCTTTTAGCATATCCAAAGTTCCAGCTTTTAAATATCTCAGGGTTTTATTTGACGCTAAATTAAACTGGAATAATCTGAAAGAAGAGAAGATGGATACGAAGAAAGCAATAGGACACATAGCAAATTGTGCACATTGATTAGGTATATGGCTGCCTGTGGTGATTTTAAAATGATATCAATCAATTTGTATCTCTAAGGCTGTGGACGGGAGTGAGGTCTGGGGTTACAATGCTGTAGTGGAACTACAAGCTGGCACACAATAAATATCTGATACGGCAGTTAAAAGTCCCTCAGGGTACCCCCCCTTTCACGAAGAACTTGGGGTGAGGCATGTGACTGACTTAGTCGCGGTCAAGCCCCTACTTTATTGGGTGAATATATGGACCAATGAGGAGGCCTCCTTTAATCACGCTGTAATTTTGCATTGCCTCTCATTGGACCATGCCCTAAAAATCCTGGATAAGATACAGTAAAGAAACACTCTATGCGCTAGGAAGAATCGCTATTTTTACAAATTTTAAAACGGAGAAGAAAGAGGATAAAAAACGAATTCATTAGCTATTCTCTAAGAAAGTTAGCGCAGAGCGGGAAGGAAAGGAACTGTCTAAGCCGACAGAGCACATGCCCTAGATAAATCAGTGCTGGGAATAGAGCATTACCTCACTATGTTAACCAGTGTCTAGGATCTTTGCTTAATTACCTGTTCTAGATTTAATACGTTTCATCATGTAGTGGCTTCTCCTCTCGGCTTCGTAGCACAAGCTCAGATAGAGGGCCCTGTGGCTGCGACAGTAGGTCTCCAGAGGATATTTTACATTTTGTCTTTTTATGTAAATATTTTACGTATCCCCGGTGACTCGATTTTAAATCCTACCTAAAAGACCTGCATTTTAGACCGGCTCGAATTGCACTTTGCACATGCAACTTTTGCAGAATGAACGCACTTTATTCGTGGCTACGCACTTTTTTAAAAGAAATGGTGAGATCTAGGAAAGCCAGATGCGACCAAGACTGAGAGGTGTATCTATGAAAAGCGACATTTTGATATAGGACTTCTGGGAAAACAGTTAGCACTTAGTTATGTATAAGTTAGTGGTCTTGTATGAGGAGAGTATATTGTGATGCCATTTTAAAGTTGTTTAAATATGAAATATGCTTTTTAATTAATGTGATATTGTTTTAATGTATTGTATCTTTTATGGCTGTGTGCTCTGCTGAATAAAGACTGTTTAATAGAAATACAAGAAAATGCTACGCTGCAGAATGGAATCGATACACCACTTGGTGCACAGCTAACAATCATATGAACTCTATCAAAAAAACACGGGGTGATTATATATCTAACTCATCTCCTAGACAGTTGCATCCAAAGACCTGTCATAAAAAGATTCCTATAAGGATCTAAAAGAATTGCACCACCTAGAACAGCTCCAGTTCCCATGTTGAGTCTAAATACAGTGCTCACGCAACTTATGACAAAACCAATTGAACCCATGCATAAAGCAGAGCTCAAACACATCACTTTAAATAGAGCCTTTCTCATTGCCAGTACATCCTTGTGAAGAGTAAGTGTGTTACAGGCGTTAACAATACAGGCGTTAACAATACAGGAACCATACATGCAAATCCACAAGGTCTAGGTTATTTTAAAAACAAACAGGCAATGCCTCCCAAAAGTGATATCTAAGCTTCGCCAGATCCCCTAGCATATTGTTGGTTAATGTTTTGTAGGTGAGTGAGACCGCTTACCCCTGAATCTGTTCTTGTAAAAGTCTCCCCTCCAATGGTGTATAATCTGGAAGCCCTGACAGGTGTATGTTTTGTGCCTTCCAGGCATGGCGGAGCTGGGTATATCTGAAGATCTGTGAATGTTGGAGCCCAAATTCGGCCTTCAGAACCTGAAAGGATTTCAGTTCCCCCTTAGCAATCACATCGCCGATGGTGGAGATTCCGATGTCATCCCACCGTTTAAAACCCTTTAGTTTATGTAGTTCAGTTAGCCACACGCAGTGCCACAGTGGCGTCTGCCGGGTGAGTGTCTTGTCCCAGCCTGTACGTTTCGTGGCCTTGTTCCAGGCACGCAACGAAATAAGAGTCGCTGGAAGCAGTGATCGTCGTGCGGGGCCTCCATATAGGTATTGCAGTAAATTGTGTGATGACAATTTATGTCGTTCTAGTGCATATGTGGGATGGTCTGCCGGTGTGTGTAGCCATACATTAATTGGGGTCATGTGTTCCGCCCAGTAGTATGCTTCTAAGTTCGGAAGTGAGATTCCGCCGCTATATTGGTGTCTTTGAAGAGTGGTCAATGCTATTCTAGGTTGTTTTCCTAACTAGAGAAAGGCCCGAAGATCCGAATGGATTTTACGCAGTAGCGTCTCCGAGAGGAAATAGTACTCATTTTGTAGGTCGTATAAGTATTTGGGAAGAATAATCATTTTATACATGGCCGCTCGACCTAAGAGCGTAAGTGGCAGGCGTCTCCATCTCTCCATGTCCGCGGCGGAGTTCAGCGAGACCCTTTCTATATTTTTCTGAGGTGAGAGTTTCTTATCAAGGGTGATGTAAATCCCCAGGTATTGAAAACCCTCTGTGGTAGTGATTAATTGTTGTGGCAACGTCGTCCAGCGGTTACCGCCCCTAGGGTCGTATAGGATTGATTTATGCCAGTTTATTGTATAACCAGAGTGTTTACCATAGCATTCCAGTTCCAGGAACAGCTCCGGGACAGTGGTTTCTGGGTTGGTGATGTACAGGAGGACATCATCCGCATAAAGGGACAACTTCTCCTGGGCTATATCTGTGTTGGTTCTTTTGAATCCGCTGATCGTCGGGTTCTGTCGAATCCGGGCTGCAAGGATCTCGATGGTGAGTGTGAATAGGAGGGGCGACAGACAGCAGCCCTGTCGCGTTCCTCTCTGAATCTGGAATTCCCGAGACAGACTCCCATTAACCCGTACTCTAGCTCGCGGCGCAGTGTAGAGGAGCCGAACCCAAGTCTGAAATGTGGGGCCAAAACCAAATTTTTGCAGTACCTCCTCCAAAAACGGCTAATGAACCGCATCAAAGGCTTTCTCTGCATCGAGGGAGAGAAACCAGTGCGGTGACTCTCTATCCCTCACCTCCTGCAGCCAGTTGTGGGTGCGTCTAAGGTTAAACTTAGTGGCCCTGTCCGGTAGGAAGCCGGTCTGATCCAAGTGTATTAGGTCCGGGATCACCGACCGTAATCGTAGTGCCAAGACAGTCGCGAGGAGTTTTACCTCAGTATTCAGGAGGGATATGGGTCTGTAGGACGCGCAGTCCTCTCGCGGTTTGCCTTCTTTGTAAATTGGGACGATTGTCGTCGTGGAGAGGTCAGTGGGGAGCCTCCCTTCCTAATATGCTCCTAAGAAAAGGTTTCTCAAGTGGGGAGCCAGGATGTCGTCGTGCACTTGAAAAATTCTGCCGGGAAACCATTTTGTCCCGGAGTCTTAGGAGCCTAAGTCTCTAGCGGTGTAGAAGTGCTCATAGTGGGCAGCGAAAGTCTCAGCAATGTGTGTATCTGTGCAGGCGAGCCTGTCATTCACATCCCTAACGTGCTCTCCCCATCTCGCTGCCCGTTCCTTCCTGCTGAGCCACGCCAGGAGTTTGCCTGATTTGTCCCCTACGTCGTATAAGCGATGGAGGTTGGCCAGGTTCTGAGTCTTAGCCTGGTCAGTCACCAGCTCCCTGTAGTGGCGCTGTGTATCTACCAATTTCCGTAAGGTAGTGGGGCTTTTTGTATTCAGATGCTCTCGCTCTAGGTCTAGTATGGCCCGTTCAACTGCAGCTACTGACCCCTGGAGCTTTTTCTTTTCCTCGCCTAGTCTATTCAGTATCCTGTCTCTCATGACAGGTTTCAAGGCTTCCCAGAGGGTTACCCTTGAGTCAACCGATCCCTCATTCTCGGCCATGTACACGTGCACATCAGCCCGCACACCCCTCAGAACAGCTGGATTTTTAAGGTCCCAAGCATCCAGTCGCCAGGTAGCCCCCGTCGTTCCACGGTTCTGACCCACCCTCGCCAGCAGCGGCGAGTGGTCAGAGATTCCTCTCGCCCTGTACTCTGCAGCGGCTTCTACGGTCAAGTCTTGTCTGGACATGAATATGTAGTCCAGCCGTGAGAATACCTTATGTGCGGCCGAGTAAAAGGAGTATGTCAGTTGGCCCGGGTGCAACCACCTCCAGACATCAGTAAGGCCTATAGTGGTAATCATCTGGGCTAGTGGGGTCTGGGTATCTCTAGTGGGTGGCGCCCCAGATCGGTCCATCTTTCTATCCATCACATCATTGAAGTCTCCGCCTACTATTTGAATGGTCAGCCAAGTCGAGAAGTATATTACCCAATGTCCTAAGTGCGTTGGCCTGCAGCTTGGGGGGTGCGTATACCGATATCAGCGTGTACTTGCGTCTACGCCATGTCCCTTGAACCCCTACGCATGTCCCCTGTGGGTCCACCCAAGTGCGTGAGGTGCAGAATGGGGAAGTGTTCTTTAGAATGATTGCAACCCCCCTGGAATCAGTGGTGTATCCCGCATGTGCTAGAACTTTATAACGTCCCCTGGCTATGAAGGAGCAGTTAGAACCCTTAAGGTGGGTTTCTTGTAGAAAAGTTACATCTGGTCCTAATCTTTTAAGGTAGGCGTTTACTAGTCCTCTCTTAACCTTACTACCAAGGCCATTCACATTCCAGGTCAGGACGCTGAGTCTCCAGTGGTCAGCAGGATGTGTTTCTAGTGCACTTGCCATTCTGGGGTATCAACAAGACAATGTAAATGTTTTTGAGCTTGTAAAGCGCTCTGCTACCCATCCATAGGTCTCCTGGCGCTGTATAACTCTGGGGAACCCGTCCAGGCTTTCCCTGTGGGATGGTCCCTTGCTGGGAGTCCCCAAGGTGGAGCCAGGCATCCCCGGAATTGGTGGGGCCGTTGTGGAGATTGGGCAAACTAATGTTCAGAGTTGCCGAGTGGAACCCCTGATTAGAGTAAGCACCGAAGTGAGAATTATCGAGTCAGCTGACCAAGGTCCACGACCCTGCCGCGTCGGGAATTGAACCCTGGTCCCGGGCCGACTTCTGCTCTCTGGCCTGCCGCCTCTAACCAGTGAGCCACACTACTCCACATGTGGGCGATCCCTGGTGTAAGAGTGTAGCATGTCGTAACCATGTACATGACTGTAATCAACCAACTGTTTCCCTCCCCCACCCTCCCAACTGCCCCACCACCAAACTGTTCGAACATCCCCAATCCCCACCTCCCCCTCCCCACCTTCTCCTCCCGTCCATCCCATACTTGCAACCAATAAGCATGGGACTTTCAGGTGGTAAAGGTCTGTCGCCCTCCCACTAACAACCCCAACTAAGTTGACACTAGGGCTCCAGCCGTTGCTTCCACTGGCTCCGTTGTCCAGCTAACAGCAGGGCGGGGTTCCCTTGCCACGTGGGCCACTAAAGGTGGCAACTAAGCAACCAAACAACAATAGTATCAGTCAATACTCAAAGATTAGTGGTTGTAACTTGCGTGTCCTCCGCAGCGGTGTACTGCCGTTTCGGATATCAGTTCCATACTTCCTCAAGAATGGGAATCTTGTGTTTCCAGTTTGTGATCGTCTGTTCCCCCAGTCGCTCCCTGTTCCATCTCTCGGATCACTGCGACTAGAGGGTGTAGTGAGTGGTCCGTCGAATCCTCCAAATCCGACAAATGTTCATTTCCCGTGTTCTCCATCTCTTCGGCAGTATGGTGTGCCAGGCAACTGAACCTGGACCCCGGCATCGGATTCTCCTCTACAGACGCATTTCGGCTCCGTTCACCCCTGACTGTCGCGGGGTGTTCCGAACATGGTGGCGAGTGTGAGTAGCGTTTCATTCTCGGAATGTGGGACCTTTGCGCCTTAGGCGGGCTTCTCCGGAAGTTGGCTGCCGCCATTTCGGAGCGGATCCTGCGACCCTCCGCCTCACGGAGCAGGGGTCGTTCTTCTAACCACTGCCAGGCCTCCTCAGGGCGATTGAAGAAGTGGGATCTGCCTTTGTATAGCACTTTCAATTTCGCCGGAAAGAGCAACATGTAGGATATATGCAGATCTTGCAGTTTTGCCTTAACTGAATCATAGGAACGGCGTTGTTTCTGTACATCCTGGCTATAATCCGGGAAGATCATGATATTTGTATTTTCCAGTCTAAGTTCCCCTTTTTTTCGGGCCTCTCGCAGGATGAGGGCCCTGTCCGCAAAGTTAAGGAAGCGTGCAATGATCGGTCGCGGTCGTGCCCCCTCCGGAGGTTTCATGAGCAGGGCCATGTGTGCTCTTTCAATGACAAAGCAGTTCGAGAATTGGGCCTGTGGAAACGTCGATGTCAACCAGGTGCGTAGGAAGGCCGCTACGTCAGTCTTTTCGATGCCCTCTCTAAAGCCCACAAAGCGTAAGTTGTTGCGCCTTGCCCTGTTTTCGGCATCGTCCACCCTCCACAGCAGCTGTCTGTGTGACACCTGCAGCTCCGCCATATCTTTCCGGAGCGTGGTAAGAGAATCTTCCGCTTCGCCAAGTCTGGTCTCCGTTGCAGTCACCCTCTCCGTTAGATTTCGGAAGTCCTGGCGCAGCAAGAGGACCTCAGAACCCACCTCGCCTATTTTGGTCTCAAGCGCCGCTCTAGAGTTTTGTATATCTGCCCTCGAGGCCTGGATCGCCTCCATAATTATGGCCGTGTCAGTGCGTGTGCCGAGTGCCACCGGGGCCGCCTCTTTCTGTGACCGCGTTGTGGCATAGCTGTCGATGGTTTCCTGTCTGGCCGGCCTCATCGCTGGGTCTCTTTTCCCCATGTCGTATCTCTGTCGTGAGCAGGATCTGCCCGGTGTGGCCAGAGAGTCAAAGGAGGGGGGCGGAGGGAAAGATAGCTTGCTCCGGTCACCCTTAGATCAGTGGGCTCCGTAGGCGAGTCGCAGTCCGGAAGGCGCGGGCCGGAGTGGAGGGGGGGTGGAGGGGGGGGGGGAATTCCCAGGATCGTATCTATGGGTCTTTCCCCCCTCCTGGACCCGCCACCTGCGGGTGGGTCTCTCCTCGCGTGGGCGGCAGCGTTGGGTGGCCCCCACCTCACACTCCCAAGGCGGTTGGCAAGCCCAGCGGGGACCCCAGACGCCCCCAACTGTGTCCCCCGGCACTTGCCTCTTCGCAAGGGGTATAGTCATTCAAGGTCGGGCCGCGAGATAGCAGGCGCCGGCGTGGGCCAGACCCATATGTGGTGCACTCCAGGATCTCCCCAGATGGTCGAGGTCTTCTCTCCTCCGGCGACGGCTCAGGATGCGGGCTCTAAGTAACGCGAGCCGGGGTCGCAACCCACTTTTTTCTGTGACGGCGGAGGCGTATTGGGGGGGGGGGAGAGCGAGGGCACCAATGCACTTACCGACCGGTAAGGACAATGCAAAGTCCGGCCGCAGTCCGTCGTCAATGCCCTTCGCTGAGGATGGTCTTCAACCCAGTCGGGGCCCCCACCAGCCTGCCGCAGGCGCACCAGGACCGGCGGCAACAGCTACGGCGATCTAGGCGCCGGTCCCGGGGGGGTGGGGGTGTTCACAATCGGGGCCTCCAGATAGGATCAGCTCCCCTCCTCTCCCGGTCCGCCGGTCCCGGAGGGCTCCCCCGTAGCTGCTTCTCCGCGGTCTCCGCACGCTCCGCCTTCAGGACCCGGCCGGGCGGCAGAACCTCCGTTGGAGCCTCCACAGGCGCTCGCAGCCCCGGCTCCCCGCACAGCAGCCACTGGGATGGGGAGGAGGGGAAGGGATGTGCAGGGGTCTCCTCTCTGTCAGCTGGGTTCCGATTCAGGTCCCGCAGGTATGGGAGGCCCAAGGGCCGTAGACACCGGGGCCCGGGCAGAGTCACGCTCGGGCCGAAGGAGCAGACCCGGTCGCCATCTTGCAGCAGGACCGCCGCGCCAGCCAAAGTTTTCCCCTCGGCGCCGATCACAGCCCTCCGCCGGCAGGATTTTCAGGCGGTTCGGGCTGCAAGGGTGTCTGAGCCGCTCCGGTCCCCGATTTTCTAGTTTCTGGACGTATTTGGCAAAGTTAGGACGTCGGATTCATGCAGGACACCGGGAGCCGAGCAGAAGCACGTCCTACTCCGCCATGTCGCTGGCCACGCCCCCCCAAAAGTGATATCTAAATATCACTTAGATCAAAGTATTCTCCTTCCGGTTTTCTTCAAAAACCCACAAAGGGAGAAAAAAGCCTCCATACTCTGGATGTAAGGAGAGCACTACTGTATTACCTACAAAAACAGAACAAACCAGCAAGACAAAAGTTGTTTGTTACCTATGCGCATACAAACACAGGAGTGCCAGTCACAAAGGCAACAATCTCACGATGGATAGTGCAAACCATCCGACTATACTATACCACCGCTAACAAAGAATAAACGGTACAGCCAACAGATCTCTCCACTAGAAAGACAGGAGCAACTCTAGCATTTATGGCCAACGTGCCCATAGACACTATTTGTGCAGAAGCTACAGGGGCATCACCACACCCATTCACAAATCATTATTGTGTGGACATACAAATAAATAAGGATGCGCAAATAGGACAGAAAGAACTTCAACACCTGTTCTCAAAGTGTTCCTCTCACCACTGCCTCCCCAAGGATTCATGCTGCAAAACGAAATAGTTACTTACTAGTAGGGGTAGTTTTGCAGCTTGAAGAATTTTCGGGACTCGCATGCGACCCACCCGACCTCCCCTACAAAGAATACAAACAGGTGGGGGGAAGAAATATATAATAATTAACCATCGAAAGGACTATAGACTAAAACACACAGAGAAAAAAAGAATCTGAAGATGGCTACCACGCACAGCGACCTCCTGGGTGCAGTCTGACTTTACACAGGGGACGTACCTGGCACCAAATGGTGGTCGAAATCGCCCAAAACAAGAAAAGAACAAGCATTAAAAATGCAATAGGCCCCGCCTTTTATTAAGGTAAAGCCATTTGCTTTGCTGTACAATACCATTAGCAAAGCAAATGACTTCAACCTAATCAAAGGTGAGTCCTATTGCATTTTTAATGCTCAACAGTAAAATAATGTATTGCAAGGAGAAGCTTTAGTTTTAGTTTTTTTCACATACTTATATTATCAGGACTTTGAATTATGGTATAACCTACTGCAAGACGAATGACTGCAATTCACACTAGTTGCACTCAGTTTATAACTTGCTTAATGGAGTACTGCTTGCACTTAAAACATCACTGGTAGCTAAAGCATGCATCATGTAAATGTTACCAATCTGAATAAGACTTGTCTCTGGTACTAGACGGTTTCTTTTTGCACAGCAGTAGCTTGGATAATGTTATCAAAGATGTTTTCAGTGATGCCATCAATGAGGTCATTTAACATGTCATGAATGATATAATATGCAATTTTACAACTGCTGCATTTTTTGCATAATTGTGAATTTGCCACGTTTGCCACATTCCACTTAATCTGCTGCATAATCTGCAGATTTTAACAAAAAGATGCTTGTAGCTCAAATGGATCACAAGTGTCTGTAAACATGGTGACGTGATCCTGCACATTGGAAGGCCTTTCCTAAAGATTAACTGGTCATCTTTCACATGCTTGCTTATTGCTGGCGTATGCTAAATTGATACTAATATAGTATTCAATTAATTTCGAGTGGATTCAACCTCTCAGGAACTGTTTCCTTGAACCATTTCTATCTCTCGAATTTCAGTTAATCCTTTGACAAGCTCAAGAATTCAGAACTTGTGCCCTGCAGTGCCTAGAATTGGTGTTATCGACCTCAGAAGCATGATGGCTTGAGTCTTCACAAGGAATTCTGCAGCAAGTACATTATACGCCTGAGCTTACACAGTTCTGAATGCATGGTTCTGTTAGTGCCAACTACTAAAGTTTCCAAGGAAAAGAGCTCCGATTTCGAAATGTGTCAGGGACAGAAACTTCATAATAGGAAACTTAGATTTGAGGTACTACAAAAAGGTCTACATATTGTTGTTGACGCGTCCAGGTAGCACTAAGAAGTGTTTGAAAGATGGCAAACACAACGTAAAGTTAAAACCAGCATACCTATAGTAGCGTGGAGACACATGCTAAATGAATAGTGCCCTGTGAGCTAGGGGTGCTTTAAGGTGCAATGTAATTTGAATCAGCTTGAACAAGAGTTTCAAACTGCTGTCAAATAGTAAGCTCTATATAAATGCAATTTGAATATAGCAGAGCAAACCGGCTCCAATATTGTGATATGTTTTTGTGTGGAGTGTGTATTCCTTTCTAAATTGCAGAAGCGAGACAGTGGGTTCAACTCTGATTCCCCCACTTGATAATTCTGCGTGATCCTGTGCAAATGACTTCTGTTTCTTGATTGATATGTGCCATTCATAAGAGGGCGCTTAGATGCAGGTTAGCTAGCACTATGCGCTGCAAAGGGACATGCCTTTTTTATGAAGCATTTCAAACAGAGTAGTTTGTAAATTTTGGCAGTTCGAAATAAAGGTCTGTTATAACTTGTGTTTGGTTTGCTGTGGTTGAAGTGACCGCAATTCCGATGGAAGGGGTTAAAAGTGTAAATGTTGTTTTTACTGGCATGTTAGTTAGCTGTCAGATTCGTTTTTTGTGTGCATGACTGTGTTGGGCGTTTAATGACCAAATCAAGCCCCCTGTCTGTTCACCCTGCACTGGGCAGAGACCTGTATCTCACATTTTAGGTTTAAAAAAAAAAAGACATGTTTATAAGCGTAGGGTCACTACCTGATTTTATCAATTCTGGTTTCCTGCAGATTTCTGCTTTTCTAGCCTAGAAATGCAGCGATCTCATCCCTGTGGGTCTGTCATATGTTCAGACATGAAATGTTTACCCTGCCTCTGATTTACACCTTCTAGGTGCTTCGAGCCGTCCATACCCGGCCAAGACTTCAGAAACATGAACCATCACTACAGCCTCCGTTAGATAAAAGTACCCAAAGTACAAGTCTACGGGAGACAAGGTGGATCTACGGCCAGAGCTTTGAGTTTGGGACTAGGGACCCAGAATCGAGTCTCTGCGTCAGTTCAACTTTCTGAGATTCTGGGCAAATCACTTAATGTCCCCGTCCCTTAAAAAAAAAAAATGTGTCCTTGTGTAATGGAACTGGTGCTCATATAAAGCGGTCTAATACAGTCGAGTCCAATCATGCAATATAAAACTACGAGAAAAAAACAGTTTTCATCTAGGGGACTTACCCGGAGTGAAGGCGGGAGATTTCCTTGACTGTTCTTAAATGAAGCGATTGCCGTTTCACATTTTACTGCAGCAGAAATAATCTGTGCATATTTAATGTTTTTTTATATAACATTCTTTTGAAAATGTGCTTAAAGTCAGCAATGCAAACGCCAATATCTGTGGGTAGCAAGTTTGTGCGAGGAATCCAATGCCGATTTGCAAGTGACAGTTTGGTAGAGAGAAGAAAAATACACAAATTTAGAACATTACTCTAGGAAATAAAATGTTGCATTTTTCACGTGGAACAGAGGCAGCCATTAACCAGTACTGTCAAGTCCAATCGTGCAATATAAAACTACAAAAAATAAACTTTTCATCTAGGGAACTTACCCGGAGTGAAGACTGAGATTTCCTTGACTGTCCTTAAATGAAGCCATTGCCGTTTCACATTTTACTGCAGCCGAAATATTCTGGGCGTATTTCATGTTTTTTTAAATAACATACTTTTAAAAATGTGCTTAAAGTCAGCAATGCAAACACTAATATCTGCAGATAGCGAGTTTGTGCGAGGAATCTGATGCCGATTTGCAAGTGACAATTTTGGTAAAGGGAAGAAAAATATACAAATTTACAACATTACTCTAGGAAATGAAATGTTGCATTTTTCAGGTGGAACAGACGCAGTCATTAACCATAAAATGTGATTATAAAAAATAGAACAGAAAAAACTACTAATATGAACATTCGTTATATGCAGCGCTTTGAAATGGTAAACCTGGCATAGAAAGCGCTGTATACAATCAGAATGGTTTACATACGATTTAATGAAAGCATTAAAAGTCTATTTGTGAAAACTGAAACCAATCACTAAACAAGCGTGGCCGGGATCACGACAAGCTGTCAGCGTTGTGTGAAAAATATAGTAATGAAGGAGACTGTGTAACGCTGCAAGTGAGAGATCCACTCCCGGTGGGCGGGGCCAAAAGTGGACAGGGAGGTAACAAGGAGGGACTAAGGAGCCTCCTTTTCATTATTGAGCCAGCATTTAGCATGGAGGATGATGACGGCGAATGAAAAAGATGGGCAGGGCTTCAAGTCCGCCTCTGAAAGTTACGGAATCCGTATTGATTCCAAGAAGTTCTCGCATGGCGAAGCAGCGCATGTGCGCTGCTAACACCAGGCGAGTCCTAAAAAACAGAAATCTAAGACTATCCCAGACCCAACCACTAGATGGCGGAATGATGCACAGCATATGTATCAAGAAAATTCTTCAGGCTGCAAAACTACTACTACTGATAAGTAACCATTTAGTTCTTCCCCAAAAGGCTTTTCAAGAGGGAGATCTGAAATGTGTACAAGAGATCAGGATCACCATTTCTATTCTATTCCATTTGTAAAGTGCATGGCTATCCAGTGGGCCCCCTGGCGCTAAATGACCAACTAACACTAATCCAACACAGAGTCAGGACTTAACTCCCAAAGGTCAATCTAACTGATGAACAGCCAGGCTTTTAACATCTTCCTGAAAGTAGGTTCATTGTCAATTTTACGCAACCTAATCTGAGGAGAATACTATAGCTTAGGAGCCAAATAAGGAAAGGAGCACCCCCCACATCTCATCCTACTAATTTTTAGGATGATCAGTAGTTGAGAGTTTTCTGACCTCAAAGCCCTACCAGATGTGTAAGGCTGCACTAGAGATTGTAACAGCTGAGGACCTTTTTTTGTGATAAGCCCTCTGAGCAATGCACAGAGCCTTCAGCTGTATCCGTTGTTCAATCGGGAGCTAGTGTAGCACTGCCAGCGAAGTCCATACTGGCTGATGTCTTGGAATGTTCAATAAGAGGTGAGCCACCTCATTTTGTACTACCTGTAGCCTCTTGACTACTTAGCGAGGGAAGCCTAGGTTGAGGGAGTTGCCATAATCAAGGCGTGACAATACCAACATCTGTAAAATAAGCCATCCGGAGGGGAGAGGAAAAATATCTGATACTTTCCTAACCATTAGCAACTAGCTGTGGGTTTCCTAGCTTGAGAATTCATGGTGTGTGTGTTGTCTAGCCAGACACTGAGGTTTTTGTATAAGTGTTTTAGGAGTAGGAGAATTTCCTAAGCAATCTGGCCAGACAAATAAAGGCAGGTTATTGAGGTTGTTACCTGCCATCTTGATTTCATTTTTGTCACCATTAAGTTTAAAACAGCACTTTGACCTCCATTCTGCCACTTCTTCAGGCAGAGTACAAGTTGTTGTCCTTTTCAGCAGTTTTCTAGAGAGATGGACAATACTATTTGGGTATTGTCTGCATATGTGACTGTAGAAAGGCCGAATGCTTGTACATTCTCTGCCAAAGGCAACACATAGAGATTGAAAAGAGTTGGGCTCAATGAGGAGCCATTAGGTACTCCACATGTCAAGGAATATGGATTAGAGTACCATGTTTTTCTAGTACTTGGAAATGCCTATCCTTGAGAAATGTCAATAGTGGGGTGCTTTGCATTCTGGCATAGCTCCCTTGCTCTTTGCTAGCAGTTATTGTCTGCATTAACATTGATGAAGGCTTGGCACAGAAACCATGACATTGAAAACCTCTTTAATGCCAAAGACCTTCTGAAGTTAAGAACTACAACACCGTTGAATGCCTAGGCATCAAAGCATCAATATTCCTCTGATTGGCATCTATTCAGTGAAGATTTTCTCCACATAACCACCCAAAATCATAGATGCTAGACAGTTCTGATGGATACTTCCTTTCATCGATTTTCCCCCACCTTATGAATAAAGCCAGGCGCCAGACTGGATTCAGAACTTTGCACTCAATAGCTTGCCAGCTCTGCCAGGTGAAACCTAGTGATTGTAGTTGCTGCTCCATCCATCCATCCACCCATCCACCCACCCACCCACCCAGGGAAATGACGACACCACAGTGCAAAGTGAAGCACCTTCGCTATGATGTCAGTTCAAATTGTTTGGTGGGAAGCTGCTCAAAATGAGAAGTAACTTGCTGACATCAATTCTGTAAATTTCATAAAATATATTCAATTTCGTAGGGTCCTGCTCATGATTGCCCTTTAATTACTGATGCCCCCATCAGTAACTCTGGTTGTGAAATTACCACTTTAGAACTGTAAAGCAATTGTAACGAAGGACATAGTTGGTATGACTTTATATTAACAACCTCCTGGTGGAGAAGTAGGATTGCAATTAAGTAACATTTTCTTACGCTTCTTTACCATCATTTACTTTGATATTCCTTGTACTGCTATGTGATGCTTCTCAAAGGGTGTCTATTCTGTTGACAAAATGAAAAGAATCCAGTATTTCTTTTTACATATACGTACTTTACCAGCAAACACCTACAATTTGAACTCCAGAATTTCCCTTTATTTTATCCTTGAATCCACCCCTCACTGAGGTTATAGGATGATATCACTTTTGCAGACTTGAGACATAAGGTCCTAACATGCATTTATACTAAAAGTATTATGACTTTGGGCCCAATTACGAGTCCTGGCGGTCCATGGGGACGCGACGGTGGCAGACTGCCCGTCTACCGACCGCCCTATTCGGAGACGGGCAGTCGTACTCCCACAGCCACCAGGGAACCGATGTTGCAACGGTGTAGAGGCATCCATATGCTTTGCGGGACCACGACGGTCCCTCCAAGCATATTATGAGTTTCCTGTCCTTCAGGGTTTTCATGATGGTTCCTCTTCCATGAAAACCCTGGTGGAGAGGAAACAAAGGAGGCCCTACAGGACCCCCTGGTGCTTCTGCGCCCTGTGAATGCATGCATACCAGTTATCCAGTATTATGGGTGTCTTTCATAGATTCACATGCCTGAATCATTCCCCGTCGTCGAGACGGGAGTCTCCGGTACATAGAAAAGTAATATCTTATAGACATACATAGAGAATAGTTGGCCTAAAGGCCTCACCTTAGTAACATATCCATGTCCTTTTGTAAAAAGGACCAAACTCTAGAGAAGAGCCAATCAGCTATCACCTCCCTCTAGAACCTTCCTGGCAGGAGCCTCAGTTCCTCAGATTTTCTACCGCACGTTGTGCTAAGGGAGTCTCCTCTGAGCTCTGCTCAGATTCTGTGTTTTTTCACTTCATTAAATGACTTTGTTGTCAAGGATTCTTTTCTACTATGGATTATCTTCAAATACATTCTTTAAAGAAGGTCTGGTACAGGCCAAAGACTACAAGGTATGTCGCACTTTCTCAAGTAAGTTTTTGAGAGGTTGTGAAGGGTGATTTTTAATATGGTGTCAAACACTAAGACCAGAAAGGAGGTTTTTTATTTTCTCCAGTAACCGTGATGAGGCGTTATCCTCAACGTCTAGGAGACCTCAAAAGAGAAGAGAATCTCCTCAGACTCATTCCTCAGGGGAACATCCTGAGAAGGCCCTCAAAAAAGACCACTCATGGGTCTTCTGGGCGCAGTTCTTAAAAATCTCCTCACTCTGTGGATAAGGAGAGTAAAGGACTTGCTTTTGGAGAAAAATCATGTAAAAAAGGCGACTTCTGAGCCGTCAAAATCACCTCCTCTGGTCATAGGACCCTTCAGGAAGGCGTCTTCTATTCCTCCTGAGGTAAAGACTAAGAAGCCAACATCGTCAACAGGATCGTCGACAAAGAAACCATCATCATTGCCTATTACAGCCTCTTCGTCTACGATGGCCTCGTCTACGATGGCCTCATCTACGATGGCCTCGTCTACGATGGCTCATCTACAATGGCTCGTCTACGACGGCTCGTCTACGACGGCTCATCTACGACGGCTCGTCTTCGACGGCTCGTCTACGACGGCTCGTCTACGACGGCTCGTCTACGACGGCTCGTCGACGACGGCTCGTCGACGATGGCTCGTCGACGATGGCCTCTTTACAGCGTCGACGACGGCCTCATCTACGATGGCATTGTCTACGATGGCCTCGTCTACGATGGCCTCATCTACGATGGCCTCATCTACGATGGCCTCATCTACGATGGCCTCGTCTACGATGGCCTCATCTACGATGGCCTGTCTACGACGGCTCGTCTACGATGGCTCGTCGACGGTGGCTCGTCTACGACGGCTCGTCGACGATGGCCTGTTTACAGCGTCGACGACTGCCTCATCTACGATGGCCTCGTCTACGATGGCCTCGTCTACGATGGCTCATCTACAATGGCTCATCTACAATGGCTCGTCTACGACGGCTCGTCTACGACTGCTTGACGACGACGGCCTCGTCTATGACGGCCTGTTTACGGCGTCGACGATGGCCTAGTCTACGATGGCCTCGTCTGCGATGGCTTGTCTACAATGGCCTCGTCTACGACTGCGTCGTCGACGACGGCCTCATCTATGACTGCTCGTCTACGACGACCTGTCTATGGCGTCGACGATGGCCTCGTCTACGATGGCCTCATCTACGAGGGCTCGTCTTCGATGGCTCATCTACGACGGCATAGTCATCGACGGCCTCGTCTATGACTGCTCGTCTACGACGGCCTGTCTACGGCGTCGATAATGGCCTAGTCTACCATGGCCTAGTCTACCATGGCCTCGTCTACCATGGCCTCGTCTACCATGGCCTCGTCTACGATGGCCTCATCTACAATTGCTCCTCTACAATTGCTCCTCTACGATGGCTCCTCATTGACGGCCTCGTCTACGACGGATCGTCTATGATGTCGTCTACGACGGCCTCGTCTATGACTGCTCGTCTACGACGGCATAGTCTGACGCCGATCTCGTCGACGGACCCGTCGACGAGGGAAATTCTGCCAATTTTGGAATCTCTTATAATGTGGTAGAGAGGGCTGCTCAGCGTTTTAAGATCTCAATGGTCTCTAAAGAACCGGTCTGCTTCTTGTATGACTTCACAGAACCTCTCAAGAAGGCAGTAAGGTCAATACCGATTATCGATTACCTATAGTCAGAAGGGGTAAAGGTCATGCAGAACCCCTCCTCTGTATCACCAGTGATCCCTCAGTTGGATAAGAAGTATAGGGCGCCAGATACAGCACCCGCGTGTTTAACAGGGCATCCTAAGCCGGACTCCGTGGTGACACAGGCGGCCTAGAAGACCTCCAGGAATCCTTCGGCCCCTTTGTCGCTTCCTCCTGGTAAGGAGGTAAGAAGAGTGGACAACATTGGGAACAGGTTTTCCTCAATATCGGCAATGACGGTAAAGGCCGCGAACGCCCTAGCGCTCTTGGGACGCTATAATAGGCAATTGTGGGCACACATAGCCCCATAGCTGTCGGAATTGCCAGATTCATCCAAAGTGGAAGTAAAGAGGATTCTGCTAGATGATGAGGCATCGACGTCAGAAACTATAGACTGCGCGATGGATATCGCTATGACAGGGTTCCGCCAGTTGGCTGGAGCAGCAGTCTTGCGGCTCCAAGGATGGCTAAAGGCAACCTCTTTCCCTCCTGAGGTGCAAACAAAGATTTTGGGCATGCCATATGTTAGCCAGTTACTATTTGGCACGAAAAATTGATGAAGCAGACACTGCGAGACCTTTGGGCACTCTTCAGTATAAGAACCAGTCCTGTTGTAGAAATAGAGGAAGAGGTCAGTCTTCCTACAGAGGAAATTATTAATACAGGTCTTCCTGCCCTTCAGGCCAGAGTAGACCACAATACCAACAGCGCCAACAACAGCAAAACAAGCAATCCTCTTTTGGGAGGTCGTCCTTTCAAGGTACAGGACAGCGGAAATAACAAAAATCTATGGCTGCTTCTATGAGAGATCTCGATTATGCTGCAGAAAGGAGCAATAGAGAGAGTACCTCCATCTCAGAAGGGAAAAGGGTTTTATTCTTGCTTCTTTTGATCCAGAAAAAAGACAAGAAGTGGAGACCAATCTTGGACCTTAGGGCCCTCAACAAATTCCTAAGAAGTAGTCGTTTCGCATGGTAACGATCCAGGAGGTCTTGCAACTACTGTAACAGCAGGATTGTAGGGCGTCCCTAGACATACAGGACGCTTACTTCCATATCCCAGTTCACAGGAATCACAAAAAGGTACTTGTGATTTGCAGTAGCGAGCAGACACTTGCAGTTTCGCGTTCTACCCTTCGGGCTCAAGTCTGCACCGCGCATATTCACGAAATGTAGTACCCCGGTGGCGGCATATCTCAGACAGTGCCATCACGTCTTTCCATATCTGGATGACTGGCTGGTCAGGACTCCATCCTTAGAAGACGCGTCCAGGTCTTCCAACGCCTGTTTAAAGCTTTTCGATTGCTAGGGTCTCACCCTCAATCAGGAAAAATCGGTCCTACAACCTTCTCAGTGCATCAGTTTCCTAGGTGCAACCCTGGACACACGGTCAGCAAAAGCTTTCCCATCCAGAGAGAGGATGTACAAGCCCCTTGCACTAGCTGCTATAGTAGCCTTGAAGAAAGTCTTGACAGTCAGTCACTTCAAATCCCTCCTGGGGATGTCAGCGTGTATCCTCCTGATTCCTCACTGTCGACTACGAATGAGGAATCTACAGGAGGCGCTCTTGAAGCAGTGGGTCCAATGCACAAGGTCATTCGACGACCACATAATTGTGAATCCTCAGATGGTCGGAGCCCTGCAATGGTGGATGTCATCTCAAAACCTCTCTCAAGGCTTGTCATTCCTGCTTCCGGCTGCTCCTCATGTTCTCACAACAGGCGCCTCCTTGGAAGGCTGGGGAGCTTTTCTGCAAGAGCTACAGATAAGCGGGTAGTGGTCTCCTATGGAGAAGAAACTACATATCAATCTGCTCGAACTGCGGGCAGTCTTCCTGGCCCTTCAAGCTTTCCTGCCAAGAATAAAACATTCCCTGGTGCTCATGCGGACAGACAACACCACGACTAAGCACTACCTCAACAAAGAGGGAGGGACACGCTCGCTGACACACTATCGCGAGTTGCAAAAAATAATCTGGAATTGGCTCATACTCCACAATATAACCCTAAGAGCGGAATATGTCCCAGGCACGGACAATGTGCTCTCCGACTTGTTGAGCAGGCAGAAAACATCGTCACACGAGTGGGAGCTAGATCAACAAATTATCAACCAGATCTTCTCCAGATGGGGCACGCCGCAAATCTATCTATTTGCGACGACAATGAACACCAAATGCCCACACTTCGCAATTTGGCATCCCCAGTCAGGGTCTCTAGGGAATGCATCTTCCATCGCATGGCGCAACGTCGTTGCGTACGCCTTTCCGCCATTCCCGATGCTTCCCAGAGTCCTCAGGAAAATTTAGGTGGAGCCTTGTACTCTAATTGTAATAGCCCCAACTTGGCCGAGGCAACATTGGTTCACAGAGCTCCACCGTATATCCCTGGAGCCGCCGGTCCACCTGGGCAGTATCTATCTCTGCTTACAATGAACAACAATAAAGTTCAACATCTGGATCTGAGGTCTCTCAGGTTAGTCGCCTGGCTCCTGAGTTCAGAGAGTTCCACAATCTGAATATTCCACAAGACTATACACATTCTTGCCAGAGCAAGGGCGGATAGCACGACCAAGACGTATTCCCTGAAATGGAAGCGCTTTTGTGTTTGGTGTGCAGATCACGGGATTCTGCCTTTCTCCACATCACCGGAGCAAATATTACCTTATCTATTACATCTGGCACAGTCGGGCCTAGCCCACTCCTCCATTAAAGTACACTTAGCAGCAATATCTCGTTATAAAGAACTTCAACGAGTCCATCGCTCTGGTCAAGCGGATTGATTAAGCAATTTCTAAAACGATTATACAGATCTTTCCCGCCAGTAAGGATGTTGCCACCTGCCTGGCATCTCAATGTGGTTCTTAACCAGCTCATAAAACATCCGTTCAAACCAGTACACAGAGCTGACCTAAAGTATGCCTCGTGGAAATCAGCACTCCTCCTGACGCTCACATTTATTTATTTATTTATTTTTAACATTTGTTAAGCGCGAACAATTGCCCGCAGGCGTCTCGGCGAGGGGGGTCAGTGAGCTACAGGCGTTTTCAATCCAGGATCTTTTTCTACAGTTTAATAACAACAGAGTAATCCTGAGAACCAATCCTAGGTTTATCTCAAAAGTCCCGTTGGACTTCCACCTAAATGAACCTGTGGTTCTGCGTTCCTTCTTTCCGAACCCAAGCACGGCAGCTGTGAGATCGCTGCTTTTTTTGGATCTCAAGCGATGCTTGAAGTTTACACTGACAAAACGAAAACATTCAGGAAATCTAACCAGCTATTCATAGCTTACAGCAGACCTAGAAAATTTCTACCGCTTGCTAAGCAGAGCATCTCCAGATGGATTTCTGCAGCCATTGCTTTCTGTCATGACCAAGCTGGACAGCCATTGCATTCCAAAGTGAGATCGCACTCCACGAGAGCCATGTCCACTTCTTTAGCTCTCTTTGCAGGGGTGCCAGTCATTGACATTTGCAGGGCGGCTACATGGAAGTTGCCGCATACCTTCACTAGGCACTACTGCCTGGATATGGAGCTGATGAATGATGCAGCAGTGAGACAATCAGTGTTACGCCATCTTTTCAGTAAGGTGAGCCTTCCTCCGTCCCTCCATCCTACTCTGGTGTGCCCATTTCGTTAGTAATACTTATTGTGGAGGTCTAATGATGGTTCATGCTCGCATGATGCGTCTTATCTAAGGACTTGTATATGCTGTTCCATCAGAAATGTGCACTCTGCATTGCTTGCTACTCTGATTCAGGCATGTGAATCTATGAAAGACACCCATAATACTGGATAAGAAATGCGTTACTTACCTGTAACTGCAGTTATCCAGTATTGGTGTCTGTGAGAAGTTGGCCTGATGTGCAGTGCTCACTATTCTAGTGATCACTATATATCAGTCCAAACAACCCTTATTGATGATTGGTTGTAAGTCAACCTTATAGACCAGCTATCCTAGTAGCATGGATACGAGCAGTCTAAGGCTAAGACTCTAGAGGGCGTGTTAAGCCAGCTGTTTTACCATCACATTACCCCTTGAACACCCAGTGAAAGGACACCACACAAGTGTTATGAAAATAAACAATGTATTTATTAGAATCACAACAACCCTGTACTCTTTATGAGGACAGGGTGCTAAGCACACAACAAAACTCTTACGAAAATACTTTTAAGTTAGCACGTTACACAAATGCCCGAGGGGCACGAAAAACCATATACGCTAAACGTGGAATGCGAATTACTAGCAGGTAAGTAACAGTTCTAATAGGCTTTGGAATCGCTAGGACTGGACTAGGGAATCGTTAGATTACTACTAGGAGACCTAGGGGACTCGGGTGCAGAGTGTGCACTCTCACGCGGGATGCGGGACAAAGTCTATGGAAGCTAGAATTCACAAAGTTAGTGTTCACGGGCGAACCCGACCTGGTAGGGAGAAAACGACAGTGGATCCTGACCCTTGGATAGTGAGGCTATGCTGGGACACCGGAGTGCCGAAGTTACCTAGCCCAGGGGCTGCAGCTGCATAGGTCTGAAAAGACGTCGGGGATCTCGTTGCCGGACCAGGAGCCTGGAAGGAAGAAGTTGCTGGCAGGCGACCAGTGAAGAAAAGTTCGATGGATCCAAGCCTGGATCAAGGAAGAAGAAAACCTGAAAGCAGAGGGGACCAAGTTCTTGAATCACTAGCCAGTGATTAAGTGGGCACCAGGATGGCACCGGGCGAAGTCACCGCAGTCAGGTGAGTGGGCGCTGCTGGGCTCTGCAGTCTCTCGGACCAGGAGGCGTTGTCGGCGACCAGGATGGAGGTGCGAGCTGTCCCACGGAGGATGAAGTCGTTGGCGTCGAAGTTACCCAGGATTGGGCAACAAGCCTTGGCTAATTCAAGCCCACGCGGTGGACTCAAAATGGCGTCTTGAGTGGACCAGGAGGGTCCGGGGTGCCCCTCTTCTGGAAGGGAGCAAGGGCCAGTCTGGAGCAACCAGACCAGCAGCAGAAATGTCGTCGGGCGTCGTCAGGAAGGCCACAAGCCAACGGGCTAGTAGCCAAACAACGCGGTGAGCAGCGGAAAGCAGAAGGGCCCCACGCAGATCGTGGAGATGCTGGGGGGCTGCACTTCGGAGCTGGAGCTGCTCAGAGTCGGGGCTTCTCGGACCCCAAAGCACTCACCAGTAGATTACTCGGCGGGCTTGCTGGAAAGAAGTCGTGCAGTCTTGCAGATGGCCGGTCCCTTGAGGTCTCGTCGCACCCACGGTTCTCAGCTGGGCTGTAGAGGCGGGTAGAGGTCAGAGGTGCCAGGGAAGCCGGTTCTCGTCGAGCTGGGCAGTCGGATTCCGGAGGAAGGACTTACAGCAGACCGCAGTGTTCTTAAGATGGTGCCTGCGGATGCAGGGTGACTACTCCTTAGTCACAAGGGAGAAATCTTAGGAAGAAGTCTTGAGTTCCTTTCGCAGAAAGTAGTTTCAGGATTCAAAGATGATCTGATTTGGAAGGGGGCCAGTCTCTACCTTTATCCTGTAAAAAGGGGCTGGCACGCGACTAAGTCCTGCCCTATGGGTGGGACTAGGAGGGGGGTGGTTACACCCACTTCCTTGGCGGGCTTTTCCCCAGCACAGGGTCTGGAGTGACCCTGGAACTGGTTCCAGCCAGCCTATGCACAGTGAGCACCGGGGTGCCACGTGCAGTCACCTTCCTCTAAAGCCCTGCCTACCTACAATACACAAAACCCTGTCTGGGACGGTGCTGGCACCGCCCCTGGCAGGAAACCCTTTGTCCTTATCTCCTGCTCTGGGAGGACTCCCAGCAGCAGGAGGGCAGACTTGTGTCTCGGTGGCAGCATCCATTTTGTGGAGCTGAGGCTCTGTTTGACTTTAACCGGGGTTACATACATGTCGTGTCCCTCTAGAAGGGTGGAATGCTAACCCCGTCGCCAGAATTGGCGAGGGGTTAGTATTCCAATTCGTATGACACCTTACTCGACATGTTTTGATAAAGCGATACCAGAGTTGGCATATAACCGCGAGGATTATAATGCACTTAAGAGTATATGGTATGCGATATCATGGAAACGGCTAAGGGATGGATCCCGAAAGCCGCAGACAGGCTCAGCTCATGCCAGAGCACCATCTCACACGATTCCAAGCACTCTGCCTTCAGGATTGTCAAGGCCTGCCATAGGAGTGACTGATAGGAGATCTGTGTGTCCATTTTAGGGTTAGATATAGGTATACTATATCTAAAGCAAAGGGTGAGTACACCACCTTGCCCCAGCTGTCGTGCAGCCAGTTGTGTCAGATTTGGATGGCCAGCCAGGGGTGGCATAATACATGCTGCAGCCCCTGGTAGGCCCTGGGTACACCTATGCCCTGGGTACCTAAGGTACACTGTACAGGGACTGGTAAGGTGACTCAGTATCCAATTTAGATATGTACCTAAGGTACATGGAATCCATTTTACAGAGAGAGCAGTGGGCCTGAGGTCCTGAATAGCAGGGCCTCAGGTCAACTAAGTCAGAAAACCAGCAAAACACCAGGCAAAAAGTTGGGGGCAACCATAGTCAGGGATCTACCTTCCTACAGTGTCTTTCATAGATTCACATGCAACCCTCCCGCCTCCCCTGGAAGGACTCACCTAACTCTCTCAGTGTCACGCCTACTTAGCTTAGTGCGTACGAAAACCTGAGGAACTGAGGCTCCTGCCAGGAAGGTTCTAGAGGGAGGTGATAGCTGATTGGCTCTTCTCTAGAGTTTGGTCCTTTTTACAAAAGGACATGGATATGTTACTACGGTGTGGCCTTTAGGCCTACTATTCTCTATGTATGTCTATAAGACATTACTTTTCTATGTACCGGAGACTCCCGTCTCGACGACGGGGAATGATTCAGGCATGTGAATCTATGAAAGACACCAATACTGGATAACTGCAGTTACAGGTAAGTAACGCATTTCTTCCTGCACAGCATGGACTTTTAAGCCCATGCCGGGCAGGAACTGTTTTTGGCGTTTCCATTGCAGTGCCCGTTTTTAAAAGCATCACCTTGGGAACGCCAAAAAAAGCCTACCAGACAGGAGGAAACTCCTAATCTGGCAGACGGCTCGAACACAGCTTTTGCGTGGCTCGACTTTACTTTTTTGTGACTCCCATTAATATCTTAAAATAATGAGTAAACCTGAAAAAAATGTCTCCTATAGTCTAAATCTTATTTGCAGTTCTCCTCTTCCCTTGTTTGAGTTGTTCAGAAGAGCATGTTTGAGCAAGTAGTTCTGAAGTACTAACCACGTGATTCTTCTCAGTCCCCTCATCTAGGAGATGTGCAGCATGGAATTAAGATTATTGGAGTGTGACGAACATGGGTTTATCAGATTTGCTTTAATTTATATTTTATTGCATTAATTTCGTATGTTGATAAACTATGCTTACATAGCACACATTACCTATTAACATTTTTATTTGCTGACTAACAAGGTAAATCCTGTTTTTGATTTTAGCAGTGAAAATACCAGGAAAGTTTGATCTAGTCTACGAGGCAGAAGGCGGAGGACGTACGATTGAGTATACTATACCTCACGACACAATGGTAATTTAAAATATTTAATTGCTTGTTTACACAACATGTTTGCTGTGCATCCATCATAGCTTTCCACTTACTTGTTTGTTCTGATTTTTGTAACAAACGCATAAGTTACTAGTGTGAGGGGAGGTAAATCTATTGTGCACACCACCTGGTGTGCTGATAGAAGACCAAGCTTTTCTTGTACCTCCTGCCGGGCTGCATCTCTCCAGATCTGCTTTTGGAAGTGCTTGGTGCAAAACTACTGGAAGACGCAGTGCAAAAAGGTTGCTGATTCTAGGTTAATGAAATTCTTGGTATACTGTTTGTTTTTATCAGCGTTTTACCATTCTTATGTTTTGCAGTCAGTATTTCATTTTCAGAATTTGACTATATAACATTGTTGGAACTTTTTCAGAAGTCCTATGGCAGTCAGGGATTATTGAACTCTGATTGTGAAAATCAGGGCCTTTTACAACTAACTGATTTCCTGGGCTTGACCTTACTTTTGAACCCAAAACTGGGCCCTAATTACACCCGTATAGCAGGTGACTCTTAGGATAGCAAAGTGCCACAGCTCAGGAAGGAGGCACGGTGTTAGAGTTGTAGTGTCCTGCGGGACACGTTCTAATGTCCCGCAGGAAGCTGTAATACCAGCCACTCCCTCGAGGGCTGGACACACCGCACCCCCACACCCATCCATCACGGGTGCCACGAGTGACGTGGCCTGTCAATAAAAGGGCCCGGGTGCACGTGCTCGTGGCCAGTTGAGTACTCATAGCCACCGTGTCTGTCCTTAGCAGCATGTGGGCCTAGTGCCCACAGCACGACATTGGCGACGAGACGGGTGTGACCCCGCGTGCCTGCGTCTCGGATCTTCGTCGGCCCTCATGGGGAGGGAATTAGCCCGGGATGCGTCTTTCCCATAGCCTGAGGAGCGAGCTCCATACCGCCACGGTGTGACGACCGAAAACTGGCCGTCTCCCACCCTCACTAGCTCGGGGAAAAAGTAGAGGGAATGCCGATACCCAGCTCCGGTGAGAGCGTGATGAGCCTGGTGCCGTGCTCTGGCTGCCACAGCAGGAGCTGAAGAAGCCTGCTGACCCCACTAAGACGCTTGCATCACCGAGAGTGCAAGAGCGGTAAGCCGTAGTGCCGGCTGGCACGCAGCTGCATACCCCCTGAAGCAACACACGGGTGGGAAGAGTGGGCCATCCCCTACGGCAGCCCTTGACGAGCGGCACCCAGACGCGGCCCGTCCTGGGAAGACGGCCCTGATCAAATGCGCCTGAAGTAGTGGCTAGCCTGCAGCGGATTGAAGCAAGCGTTGCAAGAAGCGCCCAAACAGCCACGCCGTCATAGCACAGCCCCGACTATTGCGGTGTGAGCCTAGCCTGCAGCTACAGTGTCCACAATACACAAGCCGACACCCATGAAAACCCAGCGCCAGCATGACACAATCACTGCCCCCAGCACCTGAATGTCCAGCGCGGGGGGGGGGGGGGGGGAGAAAGTCACATGAACAGTGAGCCTTCAACTCACTAGATGGAGTGCCTGTAGCGCCACCGTGCCATCGTTTACTGCACCAAGGCATGGGTACGTCACCCTGGGAGTAACACTGCCTGCTCAAAGCTGCTGTGGCGTGAGAGAGAGGCCAGCAGAGCCAGGAAAGCAGCACTCCAGCATTAGCCGCCGCGCTCTGCCCCTAGCAGTGCAGGGAAGCTGCCACGACTCCCGTGAAAAGTGCCTGCACGACACACAGCCCTGTCGCAGTGAAAACACGCACACAAAGGAAAAGATAAAATAGGAGGAAAACTAAACAGGAAGTTGCACAGTGTAAATCACATAACAGCCTACTGTACCCCCACGTACCTGTTGATAGCCCACAGAGGATAGTTTCCCTTCTCTGCACGAGGAAGCTTTCATAGCCAGCAGTTTCAGGAAAGAATACAGAAGCCTGCCATAACCACAAACGCTGCACCCCCACCCAGTGGCCGCAAGTGGTACTCCGCCCAACGGAGTAAGCACAGGAGAGTCCGGGCAGTTGTGATCTGGGGAAGAGACAGCCAGCTCTCAAACACCAGCTGGGCCAAGTCAAACCGCCTGTTGCACCCACAAGCCTGTCAAAGCAAAGCAGGCCCCCAAAAACAAACAGAATTGCTGGCAAGTGCCCGAGCAGCAAGGAAGTGCATGTAGCAACCAATCAATCAATCAATCAGAGCATTTATATAGCGCACTACTCACCCGGGGGGTCTCAAGGCGCTGGGGGGAGGGGGTCCGCTACTGCTCGAACAGCCAGGTCTTGAGCTGCTTCCTGAAGGCGAGGTGGTCCTGGGTCAGGCGGAGGTGGGTCGGAAGGGAGTTCCAAGTCTTGGCGGCCAGGTAGGAGAAGGACCTTCCTCCTGTGGTGGCTCTTCGGATGCGGGGGACGGCGGCGAGGGCGTGGCTGGTCGATCGAAGCTGGCGTTTGGGAGCGTAGAAGTTGAGGCGGATGTTGAGGTATCCTGGTCCTTGGTTGTGTAGGGCTTTGTGTGCGTGGGTGAGGAGCCGGAAGGTGATTCTCTTGTTGACCGGGAGCCAGTGCAGGTCTCTCAGGTGTCCGGAGATGTGGCTGCGGCGGGGGATGTCCAGGATGAGTCGTGCTGAGGTGTTCTGGATCCGCTGGAGTCTCTTCTGGAGTTTGGCGGTGGTTCCGGCGTAGAGGGAGTTGCCGTAGTCCAGACGGCTGGTGACGAGGGCCTGGGTGACCGTCTTCCTGGTCTCGGTGGGGATCCATCGGAAGATCTTACGTAGCATGCGCAGGATGTTGAAGCACGACGAGGAGACGGCGTTGACTTGTCTGGTCATGGAGAGGGAGGATTAATGAAAGAAGGGGGTTCCCCAGTGGGTTTTTAAGGATGTAGGCAGGCCGTAAGGGGTAGAAAACAGAAAATAGAACAAGGAACGTAACCCCGCCTAATGATGTAATGGTCCTAACAATAGGATCCCAATATATATGGGGTGATTAGCCTAGGAGTTTAGCAGTGCACATGACAAAATTTAGTCAATCCAATTATACTCAACAAAAGGTATTTAGAAAATATATATATATTTTTATTTTTTTATATATTCTTTGGATTGATGTAAAAAAGGTTGTACAAAAATAGATAACATTTCAAATCCACAAGATATCAAACAACATACATTAGTGCAAAAAGGGGATAAAAATAAGAGAGATTCGTTTTACTTTAGAGCCTACCCAGTAACAAAACATACTTCACTCATACTCTCATGTTCACAAATTTCCAAAATAACCTACCTAATATTCTCTCATTCAACTTTCATTCTTCCATGCATTTATTCATCCCTATCGTCCTGGAATATGTAACACAAAGATGGTAAATTTGTTACATAGATCAGAATGTTATTCCAGATAGATGACATTAATACGGCTTTTGATGATTATAAAACAGTACGCCGTATTTCTGGAAACACAAGCCGACGCGCGTTTCGGTGACAGGCCTGAAGGGCCACACCTTCGTCAGGGCTGGGGGTTGTTAACTGGGAGGGAAATGAACAAAGATCTATTATAAAATTGTAGTCGTAACGATACAAAAACTTGAGACCAGTAATCCTATGTGCAGTAGAAGGTAGTTTCTATTTCCGCTCACACTGGGTACCGCGAAAAAGAACCCGAGATAATCTTTAAATGGTTCTTTCGTAGTAATGGGAATTTAAGGTGTCACCAAATGCTGGCAATCTTATAGATCCTAAAATAGATGGTCATCAGGTGGCAAAGAATAAGGGAACCGGTTCCAAAATTCAGCAATCTATGATGTAAATTCGCCACACTTCCGGCTATCCGAGTAGGTAGGAAACTATCAGTCAAAAATCCCATCAGCTTAATGAAGCAGGGTTCACGGGTGATATAGATGTGGATCCGTCGTTTTTCGTCGCTATTGAAATAAGTTGATGGCGTTATTGGGTGATGCGAAATGCCACTGTCTTTTCCGCTGTAGGGAGGGTACAGAGCTGCGCATAAGGCTACCTTCGAAAATAGCGGATCAGTCTGTAGAGGGGGTTCCGCCGATGGACCGCATCGACCTTCCGGCGCTATTTTCGAAGGTAGCCTTATGCGCAGCTCTGTACCCTCCCTACAGCGGAAAAGACAGTGGCATTTCGCATCACCCAATAACGCCATCAACTTATTTCAATAGCGATGAAAAACGGCGGATCCACATCTATATCACCCGTGAACCCTGCTTCATTAAGCTGATGGGATTTTTGACTGATAGTTTCCTACCTACTCGGATAGCCGGAAGTGTGGCGAATTTACATCATAGATTGCTGAATTTTGGAACCGGTTCCCTTATTCTTTGCCACCTGATGACCATCTATTTTAGGATCTATAAGATTGCCAGCATTTGGTGACACCTTAAATTCCCATTACTACGAAAGAACCATTTAAAGATTATCTCAGGTTCTTTTTCGCGGTACCCAGTGTGAGCGGAAATAGAAACTACCTTCTACTGCACATAGGATTACTGGTCTCAAGTTTTTGTATCGTTACGACTACAATTTTATAATAGATCTTTGTTCATTTCCCTCCCAGTTAACAACCCCCAGCCCTGACGAAGGTGTGGCCCTTCAGGCCTGTCACCGAAACGCGCGTCGGCTTGTGTTTCCAGAAATACGGCGTATTGTTTTATAATCATCAAAAGCCGTATTAATGTCATCTATCTGGAATAACATTCTGATCTATGTAACAAATTTACCATCTTTGTGTTACATATTCCAGGACGATAGGGATGAATAAATGCATGGAAGAATGAAAGTTGAATGAGAGAATATTAGGTAGGTTATTTTGGAAATTTGTGAACATGAGAGTATGAGTGAAGTATGTTTTGTTACTGGGTAGGCTCTAAAGTAAAACTAATCTCTCTTATTTTTATCCCCTTTTTGCACTAATGTATGTTGTTTGATATCTTGTGGATTTGAAATGTTATCTATTTTTGTACAACCTTTTTTACATCAATCCAAAGAATATATAAAAAAATAAAAATATATATATATTTTCTAAATACCTTTTGTTGAGTATAATTGGATTGACTAAATTTTGTCATGTGCACTGCTAAACTCCTAGGCTAATCACCCCATATATATTGGGATCCTATTGTTAGGACCATTACATCATTAGACGGGGTTACGTTCCTTGTTCTATTTTCCATGGAGAGGGAGGAGTCCAGGATGAAGCCCAGGTTGCGTGCGTGGTCTGTTGGTTTGGGTGCGCTGCCCAGGGCGGTGGGCCACCAGGAGTCGTCCCAGGCGGAGGGTGAGGATCCCAGGATGAGGACTTCCGTCTTGTCCGAGTTCAGTTTCAGGCGGCTGTTCGACATCCATTTGGCTACGTCTGTCATCCCTTCGTGCAGGTTGGCTCTGGCGGTGGCGGGGTCGTTAGTGAGGGAGAGGATCAGCTGGGTGTCGTCGGCGTAGGAGATGATGTTCAGGTTGTGCTGGCGTGCGATGGCTGCGAGGGGGCTCATATAGACGTTGAAGAGTGTTGGGCTGAGCGAGGAGCCTTGAGGAACGCCGCAGATGACTTCGGTGGCCTCCGATCTGAACGGGGGGAGGCGGACTCTCTGTGTCCTTCCGGCGAGGAAGGAGGTGATCCACTCCCAGTGCCTTCTCCTGGATTCCGACGTTGCTGAGGCGCTGTACTAGGGTACGGTGGCAGACAGTGTCGAAGGCCGCGGAGAGGTCCAGGAGGATGAGGGCCGCTGTTTCTCCGTTGTTGAGCAGGGCTCGGATGTCATCGGTAGCTGCGATCAGGGCGGTCTCGGTGCTGTGGTTGGCCCGGAAGCCAGACTGCGAGAGGTCGAGGGAACCGTTCGTCTCGAGGAAGGCGGCCAGTTGCTTGTTGACGGTCTTCTTGATGACTTTGGCCGGAAACGGGAGCAGCGAGATGGGGCGGTAGTTCTTGAGGTCGGTTGGGTCTGCTGATGGTTTCTTGGGTAGAGCGCTGAGTTCGGCGTGCTTCCAGCTCTCCGGGAAGGTGGCGATGTCGAAGGAGGTGTTGATGATGTCCCGCAGGTGGGGTGCGATGACAGCGTCGGCCTTGTTGAAGACGTGGTGAGGGCAGGGGTCTGTCGGAGATCCGGAGTGGATGGAGTTCATCGTGCGGATGGTGTCTTCGGTGCTGATCGGGGTCCAGGCGCGGAGGGTGGTGGTGGGGGGCGGTGGTTCGGTCGTGGCGTGCGTCGGTTGAGTGCTGAAGCTGTTGTGTATGTCCGCGATCTTGTTGTGGACGTAGGAGGCGAGGGAGTTGCAGAGGTCTTGCGAAGGGGTGATGTCGTTGTTTCCGGCGTTGGGGTTGGAGAGCTCTTTCACGATGTTGAAGAGTTCCTTGCTGTTGTGTGCGTTGTTGTCCAGTCGTTCCTTGAATGCGGTTTTCTTGGTGGCGTGGATCAGCTGGTGGTGTTTTCGGGTGGCGAGCTTGAGGGCAGTCATGTTGTCCGGTGTTGGGTCTCTGCGCCAGGTTTTCTCAAGTGCTCTGCAGTTCTTCTTGGAGCTCTTGAGTTCGTCGTTAAACCATGGGGCTTTCTTGCTGCCGGGTCTGCTCGGCGGGGTCTTCAGCGGGGCGAGGTCGTCTGCGCAACAAAACACTACACACAGAATTGGACCAGTAGAGGAAAAGAGGGAGCAGGTGCCCACACCCGCTGGACAGGTCACTGTGCAGCCCAACCACAAGAAAAGGAAAGAGTGGGAGGCACTGAGCACTGCTCAAGTCGCCATAGTGAAAGACTGATTAAGATAGTGCCACATGCCCTATGGGCTACCTGTCAGGTTGAGAGGGAGAGAAAAAAATCCCCAGCAAAGAGACTCGTGTGGCAAGGCCAGGCAGCGCAGCTGTCAATGTCTTTCCGCCCCAAACTCCCAGCACCGTGACA
The DNA here is from genome assembly GCF_964261635.1 of Lissotriton helveticus. NCBI lineage: Eukaryota > Metazoa > Chordata > Amphibia > Caudata > Salamandridae > Lissotriton > Lissotriton helveticus. Next base: position 1,210,186,648 of record NC_136068.1, read on the forward strand.
GAGACAGGCTGCTCACTCTGCAGAGAGCTTGCATGAAGCCCCCACATGCGCCACCACGCCAAGCCCAACCAAAACAGGGGGACCAAAGATCCACAAGACACCAGCGTCTCAAGGTGGCTATCCCTGCCAAAGGAAAACTGGTGCAGAGAGCGCGCCATCAGCAGCAGCCCAGCGCCACCACAAGTGAGAAGAGCGTGCCACACGCCCCTGGCGGTGAACGACTACCACTGCAAGGAGGAACGGCAAGCACGTTAGGTGTCAGTAGAGGGCGCCCAAGAAGAAGACTAAGCATGCGCAGTCCAAGGTGCGTGACACAGGCACCCAGAAGCTCGTAGACACAGGCAAATACCCAGGAGAAAAAGAGACATCTCTGAAGACCAGAATCACTGCTGGAACCAGCAGGGAGATCTCATACATCTCCACAGCAGCAACGGAGCCCGTAAGGGGCCCAACGCAGAACAGTGTCCTCCCTCACACTGCCGCAAGCAGGAGACGTCAGTGACCCAAGGCTGACGAGAGGAGGGTCGTACAACACAAGTGGTCAGCCGCCACCACAGCTCACCACTACCCATGGAAGCTATTCCCTGGAGAGGGAACACCTGAAGAAGAAGCACCCAAGATGAGTGGCTGCCTCCCTTGCAGCCGAGAAGAGCGACTGAAAGTTTGCCTGAATGGTCTTGAGACCATTGAAGGTAATAGGCCTGTTGGCCTTGTTAGAACATGTGGCATGTCACTGGCCCAGAAGAAGAAGAAGAGTGGAAATCGTGTCACCCAGAAGAGAAGGACACCCGCAGGTGCGTCAAAGACAACGAGAGGAGAAGCCCAAGGACTCGTAGCATCACAACCCAAGAACACCTCCAAAGACACCAGACAGACACCAGGATGGACCGACGGCCTTGGCGACAGCACCAAGGGAGAACCACACGCAAGCCGCAGCAAGTGCAAACCGAGTCTCATCCCACCGCTTCTCCAGGTGAGCGTCAGTCGGCGTCCCTGGATACAGGCTCAAAGGAGAACCAAGAGTAAGTCGCAGCCAGCGCAAACTGAGTCTCATCCCAACGCGTCCCCAGGTGAGCGTCAACCGGCGTCCCAGGATACAGCCTCACGGGAGAGCCGAACATAAGCCGCAGTAAGCGCACACTGTGTATCATCCCAACGCTTCCCCAGGTGACCGTCCGCCCCAGAGTGTCAGCAGTTTAAGTCAAACGGCATCCCTGCTCCTGACTGCAGATGCCATGGGTGAAGATCAGCACCGAGTGTCTTTCCTCACACCGCCTGAAGACAGAGTCGGCAGTGGCCCCAAGCAAGACAAGAGAGGATTCACACACTCTACGTGTCATGCCACCACTGAAACTCAACCTCAGCAAGGCGGAGGCACAGGACTGCCAAGTCCCTCCTGACATCAAACTCTCCCAGCAAGTCACCACCACCTGTCGTCCTGAGTAACCACATGGCTGGCAACCACCATCACGCCAGCCATCAGCACACGAGTCAAACACCACTCCTAGAGTATCGATGGACTGGAGCCACATGCTGTTGCCACACCAGCTGAGAGAAGAGACCAGAGGCTACCTGTGAACCGAGCACACCCCTGAACCGCGGTAGCGAGAGCAAGCATCGGCCAAGACATATCCACCCTAGAGGGTTGTGCGTGCGACCAAGTAACTGCTCCTAGGTGGTCCTACAGCTGCCCCAGTCGACACACAAGCGACCCCAGCATAGCCTTCCTGCAGTCCCACAGCAACGCCGGCAACAGGCCTCTCCAGTCGGGAGAGTGACAAGAAACTTTGCCCCACCAACAGGTCATCGATTGCAACCAAAAGGGTCCACAGAGACAAGTGATCAGGCGACACCTCCACGAACCGTCACCATGAATTCCATCTATGCTCTGGACGCATCCCCTTGAATTCACCACAGACCATCACCGACATCAACAAAAGGGAAGTCATGCAAGACATGTCATCACAAGTGAACTGTCGCAATGCAGCGGACATCTTCAAGCCAGCGGTTGTGTCCTAAGCCCTTCAGGTTAAACTACAAGTGCCAACCGAGAAGGTCCTGCTGCAGGCAGAGTCATCAGCCCACGTCTGGCGTCTTCCTGCCACCTGTCTCAGAAGACCGATGGACCCTGTGGTATTTTAGTTAACTGTTTTGTCCCCACAGGTTGGACTAACATTGTGTTTGTTCTTTAATAAAGTTGGAAAGGAATGTAGTGTCCTGCGGGACACGTTCTAGTGTCCCGCAGGACGCTGTAATACCAGCCACTCCCTCGAGGGCTGGACACACTGCACTCCCACACCCATCCATCACGGGTGCCATGAGTGACGTGACCCCGTCAATAAAAGGGCCCGGGTGCACGTGCTCCTGGCCAGTTGAGTACTCATAGCCACCGTGTCTGTGTCTGTCCTTAGCAGCATGTGGGCCTAGTGCCCACAGCACAACAAGAGTCTCGAAACTTCATAAACAATGCCAGTTAATAATTCAGTGTGTTGATCTGTGACCCTTCCCTGTCCCTGCTCACTGTTGTGTGAGAGTCCTCTTTGCTGCCGGAAGAAGGTGAGCAGAGGCCACATTAGTCAAGTAGGGTGTGGTGGAATTGCGCTGCTCACATCTCAAACATCTTGCAGCATGGGTTCTTCTGCATAAAACCCACAACCTAAAATAAGCGGCCCACCTCTTGTAGCTTATGTGAGTACTTAGTTCTAGATGCAAGCTTTTTTTTGTCGGCATGATTCTCCTCCATTACTCTTCATTGTTCTCGGTGGAGACTGTTGACTACAGTTTAATTTTCATTAGCACCTCCTGGCTTTGGCTCCGCTCTCACTAAAAGGTCACTTCAGGATCCCTTGCCCTCACCCTCAGAGCAATGCAGGTTCTCCCTGATGTGGCTATGACCAGCTTTGGCTCGGTCACTGCCCTTTCCTTCACTTCTGAAAGGTTTCCTCCTTGTCCACTACCCCTCAAGAGCAGTCAGTACGTTCTCTGCCCCGCTCTGCATGCCACTCTACCCCTCTGTTTATGCCACTCTACCCCGCTCTTTGCGCCACCCCACTCCACTCTCCTCTACGACAGTGAATTTAACCATGCTGGACAGCAGCCACACTGGTGTACAACATGTCTAAAACACTTTGGCAAAGTTGGTGATAGCTCTTGCATAGGCGATAGATACCACTTTTCACTGCCCCCATCACTTCCATGAAAAGCGTGGGTCATTTTATTTATTTTCCCTCTCGGGCTTCTCTTTAAAAAAAAAAAAAGTTCTTTTGAGTCTCACTCATGTTGACAGAGCCGTCCGTCACACTTACAATGCATTTTCAGTAAGCTCAGTGACAACGGTTCCTGGAAATGCAAGAGATGTCAGCTGCAGACTCTAAATACGACGAGCTAAGGACCGTCCCCATGGCAGCGGTAATTACTCCGTCTGCCAAGATTTACATCAACCCCTATATTTCGTAGATTGGTATCTTATATCCTCCTATACAATCCATTGACACTTTGTGATCATTCTTGTGAAATATTATGTTATGTTATTGTGATTTTTATAGCGCACAGCTGCCCCAGCAAAGTGGCGTCCCGGCGCTTTAGCTGGCAACAGAAAATACCAAAACACAACTGAATAAAGCACAGAGGAAGAAACCAGGGAACTATAGTGGGCCAGAAGGAAAAAGGAATGTTTTAATGGCCCTCCTAAAAGCATACAAGTCCTCAAGGGCACGAATATAAGCTGGTAGTGAGTTCCAGAGCTTGGCCGCGAGGTAGCGGAAAGATCGACCTCCAGCCCGAGAGCGTTTGACCCGTGGAACTATCACCAGATTTTGGCCCGATCACCTTAAGGAACGGGAAGGAACATAGATGGTAAGAAGATTCGCCAAAATCAGGGGGAGGACAATTTGAGAATTTTAAAAGAAAGGCAGAGAGTCTTAAACTCAATCCTTTGAGCCATAGGTAGCCAATGGAGCTTATAAATGGTAGCTTTCGCCGAGCAGAACCTGGGTAGGCCCACCAGGGCTCTAGCCGCAGCGTTCTGTACACGTTGCATCCGAATGACTTCTGCCTGATTGGCCCCCAGCAAAAGTGAACTCGCATAATCTAATCGCGAGAGTATGGCAGCCTGAATTATCAGCTGTCTAGTCGGGTCGTCAAAAAATCTCAGGGCTGGCCTAAGCTCACGCAAAATACCAAAACAGGTAGCGGCTACTTTTTTGGTGTGTCTGCAGAAACTAAGAGCAGGATCCAACCAGACACCCACATTTTTCACCTCAGACACTGGAATGGGGGTTGGGCCTAGCTCAGAGGGCCTCCATTGATCGCCCCAGAGGTTGCTGTGTTTGCCCACGATTAAAACCTCTGTTTTCTTTGCATTGAGCTGTAAACAGTTTGCCGTCATCCAGCCAGCCACTCCTATCAAACCATCTGTGAACCTGGGGTTTCGTCAGGCCCAGAGACTAGTGTGAGTATGTTACCTGTAAGAATATCTACTTGTATTACTATTCTACATTGTCAGTGGCTCTGCAAATGTGAATGATTCACCTTTGTCTACTGTCTAAGTTTTTAGTTAAGCGTAGTCTTTTGTGGTGCTGTTAACTATCCTATTTGTGGAATTAAATAGATCGATTAATCTTTATCGACTGTGTAGGACAGAGGTCTCTTTGTGGTTAAACAGGTTAGAACATACCAGCATATACTTTCTACTTGAGCTTCTTTAGGGGGATTAATTAGCCCATCTGGTGTGGCTTTCTATGTCTCACTTTACTTTGATCAGGATTTCACGTTGAGCATGATTTCTCGACTTGCTGTTTAAAATTGTTGCTCTACGGCGTGGTGTCTGCGGATACATTTCTTGTGTTGACTTCTACTTGGATTGCAAATATCATGCACGTTTTTATTAGTGAGGGTGGTAGTACCTTGTTGGAATGCAAGTTCTGTCGGCTTAGCTTGTACTAATGTGAAAGCTCTGGAAGGTGTGCTTGTATCTTTCATTTATCTCCCTCCCAGAGGTTGGAGTGGGTGCATCATCAACAGTATGGTCACAGATTGTCTAATTGGCAGCGTGCTTGGAAGCTAAGGAGACGTAGGACGCTACTCCTTTGAGGGCATAAGTAGCATCCTGAGGCTGTTGTGTTTTGTTTAGTTTTTTTTTTAATTGGCCAAGTTGTCAAATATTTAATTTAAGTCTGCATTAGTGAGAGGAGACATTGTAATTGGTGTCTTTGATGAATTTTTATACCTCTTCTTCTGATTCCGAATAGCCGTGGTTTTCAGAGTTTTTAATGCTTTTACCCCTCATTTAAATTATATTTCATATCTGGCTCCTTGAATGATAAACCTATTTTCTCACAGTTCTATAACATTTTAAATAAGGCAAGCGCGCTTATTGTTTTAAGTGGTGATTGTGGGCACATCCACTATTTAGAATAAAAAGCCTCATTGATTTGCAGTAATGCTTTATCATACTTAATACGTGCAGTATAAACATAACAAGAAAGCCAAACCTTTCAAGTGAGGTCACAAAATAAAGGAACAATTGTCCAAAACCTAATTTTCTAGCTTTTAAAAAAAATAATAAATCCCATCAAATTTAGGCAAAATAATTTTGACAAAAATGATGCTGTCTTGCTTTTTATGATGCCACATTACCAGTCTAAACTGTAGTTGGCCCCGTGACTTACGACACTTTCTGCCAGTCCGGGCATCTTTACCAAAAGCACTTTGCATCCCTGATTTTTGAACCCTTCTTACAATATTAAAGACAAAACCACAAGTCCCAAAAAACAATGCTGTGTTGGCCGAAATACCAGAACTGGCTAATGCTGCTTAAGACATTGGGCCATTTGGCAGCTCTCAATTTAAAAAAGGAACATTGCAGTTATGTTTAGTTATCCTCAGTAAAAACACAAATACTTTATTGCCAAAAGTCTATTGGCAGACCTATCACCCTTGTCACCTACTCATGGCCAGGAACAAATGACAGAAGACGTTTCTGATGACCGATTACCCAGTGGCTTATGGTCACAGGTTTTCTTTCACTACAACCACAGCAGGTTTTTTCTATATACTGGCTCTACATTCATGGATGTACTAAATGCTCCTCTTTGCCAGAACCTGCCACCCAACCCCGCTCATGTCCGTTTAGAGCGCTCACTAGTACTGCGCGAGCAAGTGACCCTCTACAGGCACAGGAATAGAACTATACATCAAATGAGCGAAGGATGTCTTCGAGCTACAGATTGTTAGGAGAAGTCAAAAGCAAAGCCAAAGTTGGAATTCGGACCATTGGTGAAAATTTAAGGATGGGCGGAGTCCACAACCATCTCTCTCTCTCTCTCTCTCTCTCTCTCTCTCTCTCTCACTCTCACTCTCACTCTCACTCTCACACTCACACTCACACTCACACTCACACTCACACTCACACTCACACTCACACTCACACTCACACTCACACTCACACTCACACTCACACTCACACTCACACTCACACTCACACTCACACTCACACTCACACTCACACACACACTCACACCACGCCCCTCAAGCCTGTATACAGCAGTTGCCAGACCCGGAAGGCACAGCGCTGGGTTTACAAGCTGAAACGAGGTAACAAGTTTCCAATCGGATAAAGATCTAAAAGCTGGCATCGGATAAAAATGTAAAAGCCGGCGCCAGGCTTAAACTTAAAGCACTGCGCTCGAGCACATTGATTATAACATAATGATGAAAGTGGGTGCCATGCTAAAATATAAAGCGCTGTGCCCTTGCAATTTAACCTATGTGTATAGCGGCCTGTGAAGCGGGAGCCATGGTCCGAGAATAAACCAAAACTTGAAACCGGGCGCAGTACTATGCACTGTCCTAAGACGCAATAAAACAAGTAGTCCCTTAACACTACATATAAACACTTGGGGCGTAATAAAATTGTAGTTGGTCTGTGCTCCTTCCGATATAAATGGAAGTGATGTATCAGAGCACCAACCAATAAGGAGCCAGGCAATAAGAGTAGCACAGGAGTTAACCAATGGCAAGCAGCAGGTGGGATTACACTCGTTATGCTGCTTACAACAGTTTTGCAGCGTGAATCTTTCTGGATTCACTATGCTGTGCATTATTCCGCGGTCTTGTGGTTGGGTCCGGATTCGTAGTCTTTTCTTTGTGTTTTTTTTTTTTTTTTTTTCTTTGCCCAGGTGGGCGTCGGCGTCACACCCCCTTTGGGTGTATTTCCGGTGACATCGGCATGCTTCCTGCGGAAGCTCCCACTCTTGGGCGCCATCTTCAGATTCTTTTTTTCCGCGGTCGGGTCTGGATCGTTCCCGTTTGGGCTCCAGACATTTTTGGAGAAAGAAGAAAGAAAATACAGAAAAGACGAGGAGAAGTCATCTGAAGACTCCAGGGGACTTCACCGACGAAAGACAAGCAAAGATAAGGCGTTTTTCATCCAGATCTTCGACGACCGTCGACGAACACGCGACCAGAGAGGCCCTGGACGCTCGAGGATGGACAACACGCCGTTCAAGTTCTGCCGTAACTGCCACCACAAGTACGCGCAGAAGGACCAGCACCCGGTATGCAACCTTTGCCTACCGGTGGACCACGAAAGCGGAGACTGCAACGCCTGTTCCGCCTTCACCCCGAAGACCCTTCGTGTGAGAGAGAGGCAGAGGGTAGCACACGCCGCCCTGCAGGGGAAGGCCCCGACCCCGTCGCTCTACGAGCTGGGGATGTCCTCCGAGGAAGAAGACAACGCTGCCGCCGAAGACGACAGCTACACGGTCGTAGAGACCGATTACACGAAGACTTCTGACAAGGTAGGAGACTCTTCGGCCCCCAAGAACCCGAGAGACTCTGAGTCTCGAAAAATCGAGGGCAAGACCCCGAAAGCGCCGACGCCAAAAAAGGCGGCGTCCGCGACTACTCCCAGGCCCAGCAGATCCTCAGAGAAGGAGTCCCCGGCGCCGAGAGCTGCTGATCAGCAGAAGACGTCGAAAATCGTCCCCGAAAAGGATCGATCGACGAGGGAGAAAGACCCGAAACTGTCGACGACGACCAGAGACCCGATATCCGGTTCGACGTCGAAAACTTCGACTCCGAGAGGCACGGCGACGAGCCATCCGTCGAAGAGAGCGGCGGAACCATCCGACGCGGAACACGCGGCCGAGATGGAAAAGAAAAGAAGGCGCCTCGAGGCAGAAATGGAGAACTTCATGCAGCGGAAAAAAGATTTCGACGCAAGGATGAAGGCCTTCACGATCCCTCACAAGACCAAGCCACCAGTGCTGGAGGCGGTCGAGGAGGAAGAAGAAGAGGTCGCCGAAGTCACCGAGCAAGACCAGGACGTCGAGGTGTTCGACGACCAGGAGGAGTACGAGAATCCCCACGAGAGCTACAGCTATGGGGAGGAAGATGAGGGCAGGACAGACACAGAGTCGGCGCCCTATGACCTTCAGGAGGTAGATTACATCGATGTCGACACCGACAGCCCGGAGGAGGTGGTCGACACCTACCCCTCGAGGCCCTCGCCGCCGGACGACATCGGGGCCTACAACGCGGTGATACAATCTGCCGCAGCAGCTTTCAAGCTCAAGCTCGACGAAGAGAAGCAGAAAGCAGACTTCCTTCTGGAAACATTGCTCCCAACACAAACGAGGAGCCAGTTCCTCCCGATGCTCGAGAGCGTCTTGGCTCAGGGGAAGGAAGCTTTCAGGGAGCCCGCAACATGCAAGGCAGTAACTCCCAGAACTGAGAAGAAGTACAAGCATGCCGCAAAGGACCCGGCCTACATTCAGGGCACGGTCTCCGCAGACTCCATTATCACGGCCACAGCAAGGAGGAGGGCTAACGTACCCACTACCTCGGGCCCGCCACCGGATAAAGAGAGCAAAAGGATGGATCTGGTGGGCAGAAGGATCGAACGGAATGCCGCGACCCACTGGCGCATGGCTAATTCCAACGCCCTGGTAATCGGACACATGTACCAAATCATGGAGGGACTGGGGCAGTTGGTGAAGGACTTGCCCCAGGATGCCAAGCAGAAAGCCGAAAAGCTAATTGAAGAGGGGAAGAATGCTGCAAATTCTTGCCTTAAGACGGCCCTGGATGGGGCAGACACCGCCAGCAGGCTCATGATGATGGGCGTCACGGAAAGGAGACACGCCTGGCTCAGGATATCCGGTTTCAAACCGGAGGTGCAACACAGCATCCTGAACACACCGTTCAACGGCAGTACGCTTTTCGGACAAACAGTTGATGAGCAACTCAGCCAACTTAAGAAGGATAACGAAACAGCAAGATCCATGGGAGCATTGCAGTTCAGAGGGAACAAGAGGGGCACCCCGTCACGGAGGCCCGGCGGAAGAGGCGGAAACCAGCCAGGTACATCACACCAGGCTTTCCAGCAAACGCACCAGGCAGACTCGCAGGGTCAGCAGGGCCAGCAGAAACAGCCCTGGCAGTACCAACAAAGAGGCCAGTCCTTTCGAGGGAGAAATGGACGGGGACAAAATAGGAGAGGGGGCCAGCAGCCCACCTCCAAGTGACTTCAAAAAAATCCGTGTGCCCACCCACAAAAAAGATCCCAGGGGGCAGCACGTACAGATGGGTCAAGACAAACTAGACACCTACGACCACAGGACACCAGTGGGAGGAAGATTAAGATTCCACCTCCAGGAGTGGAGAGGAATCACATCAGACAAATGGATCCTCAACATTATCCAATTCGGATACTGCATAGAGTTGGAGGCGAGGCCAACAAGCAGAAAACCAAGAAGAAAGCCGCTAGCAAGCAAGCAGCTGCAGTGCCTTCAGGAAGAAGCAAAAGAACTCCTGCGGAAGCAGGCCATAGAAAGGGTACCCTTCAAGGAAAGAAACACAGGAGTATACTCAACATACTTCCTGGTACCAAAAGTAGACGAGACAATGAGGCCCATTCTCGATTTACGGTTCGTGAACAAATTCATAAGAACGCAAAAATTCAAAATGACCTCCCTGCAAGAGGTGCTCCCACAGTTGCAGACCGGGGACTTCATGGTCACTATAGACCTCAAAGACGCATACCTGCACATCCCAATGAACAGGAAGCACAAGCTCAGGTTCACCGTCGGAGAAAGCCACTACCAGTTCACGACACTGGCCTTCGGTCTAAAATCGGCACCAAGAGTTTTCACAAAGTGCCTCGCAGCAGTCGCAGCGCACCTAAGAAGGCAGGGAATACATGTATACCCTTACCTGGACGACTGGCTGGTGAAAGCAAACTCATACCAGAAATGCAAGCTGCACGCACATACAGTGACCAGCACGCTCATAAACCTGGGGTTCTCCATCCATTGGAAGAAATCATCAATGGAGCCGGAACAAGTGAAGATCTTCCTGGGAGCACAGATCAACTCCTTACAGGGCAAGGTGTTCCCCAGCGAGAAGAGGGCGAGGGCGCTGGTGAAGGAAACTCGCCTCTACCGGAAGGGACAAGCTCGGACAGTGAGGACGGCGAGCAAGATCATGGGGATGATGGCATCATGCATCCACCTGGTACCGAATGTACGACTCCACATGAGACACATTCAAGAATGGCTACAGGAGCAATGGTCACAAGCTACAGGCAGTTGGGAGGATCTAGTGGTTGTAACGCACGCAGTGCAGAAGGAGATGACATGGTGGACCATGGAGAACATAGCAAGGGGAAAGCCTCTAACGCCCCCAACGCCAACAGTGACCATCACCACAGACGCATCCCTGAAGGGATGGGGCGCTCACATGGAGGAGCTCAAGGTGAGGGGACTGTGGACACCGACGGATGCCACAAAGCACATCAATTACTTAGAATTGAAGACAATCTTCCTTGCACTGAAGGCCTTTCAAACAAGACTGTACAAGCACAAGGTATTGATACAAACAGACAACACCACTGCGATGTTCTACATCAACAAGCAGGGGGGCACACAGTCCGCACCGCTTTCAACGCTGGCGCAGGAGATATGGAGATGGGCCATCCCTCTCAAGATAGACCTGCTAGCCATACACCTACCAGGGAAGGACAACATACAAGCCGATTGGCTCAGCAGGCAGACTTCAGCATCCCACGAGTGGGAGCTCAATGCTCAGGAGACAAGATACCTGTTCGACAGGTGGGGGACACCATCGGTGGACCTGTTTGCCACACGCCAGAATGCAAAATGCCAAAACTTCGCATCCAGGCAGCCCGAGGAGGGGACACTGGGGAATGCCCTATGGATAGATTGGTCAAGGACATTTGCCTACGCCTTTCCCCCGATACCACTGATGCACAGAGTACTGAGCAAGTGCAGAGCGAGCAACATGACACTGATACTGGTCGCACCGCAGTGGGCGAGGCAGACCTGGTACTCGCAGATCATGGAGATGACACAGTGTGCACCCCACAGATTCAGCAGGAGGAAAGATCTACTGTCCATGCAGAACGGAGAGGTACTGCATCCAGAGCCAGAGAGCATGAGCCTAGTAGCGTGGCTCCTGAGGACATAGAGTTCGCACATTTGAGACTACCAGAAAGCACCCTGAGGGTACTTCGGGAGGCACGAAGGCCCAGCACTCGAAAGTGCTACGTTGCGAAATGGAAAAGATTCACAATATGGTGCAGACAGGAAAGACTCCACAATAAGATGAAGAGGGACTCCACAGTGCTAAGGTACCTGACGCACTTACTGGAGAAGAACCTTAGCTCATCCTCGTTAAGAGTTCACTTGGCAGCGATAGTAGCCTACACAAGGGGAGAAACGTGCAGGAGCTTCTTCACATCACAGGTGGTGAAGAGATTCCTAGAAGGAGCGAAAAGGATCGCGCCACCCAAGCGGGTGCCGCCACCTGCATGGAACTTGAACACAGTCCTAACGGAACTCATGAAAGAGCCCTTTGAACCACTTCACAAGGCCTCCCTAGAGATGCTAACTATGAAAACAGCCTTCCTGGTTGCGATAACGTCCTTACGCAGAGTAAGCGAGCTTCAAGCGCTGACGCTACAAGAACCATACATACAAATACACAACGATAGAGTTGTGATGAGGACTGACCCACACTTCATGCCGAAGGTGGTATCCAATTTTCACATGAACCAGTCTATACAGATACCGAGTTTTTTCCAAAAACCCACAACCAGCGCAGAGAGAGCTCTGCACACCCTGGACGCCAGAAGGGCAGTCATGCACTACATTGAAAGGACAAAGGGGCACAGGAAAACGAAACAGTTTTTTGTGTCCTTCGCAAACAGCTTCATGGGCAAAGCAGTAACCAAAAGGACCATTGCACGATGGATCGCACAAACAATCCAACTCTGCCACAAACGGGCAGGACAGGAACTGGCTGAGGGGACACGTGCCCACTCCACCAGGAAGAAGGGCGCTACAATAGCCTTCCTGGCTAACACACCCATAGAGGACATATGCCTGGCGGCAACATGGGCTTCGGTGCACACGTTCACGAAGCACTACTGTGTGGACATACAAATGAACAAGGAAGCTCAAGTGGGACAGAAGGTGCTACAGCACATATTCAACACCCAACGCTCATCTTCCACCCAGCCGCCACAGAGATGAGAAACCGCTACAAAATCTATGCACAGCATAGTGAATCCAGAAAGATTCACGCTGCAAAACGAATAGTTTTCTTACCTGTCGGTGTAGTTTTGCAGCTTGAAGATCTTTCTGGATTCACTAGCGAACCCACCCACCTCCGCCAGAAAGATGAGGCTGGAGAGAGAAGAGGTGGTTAACTAAAGAATAGACTTTGAAAGTACAAAGCGGTAAATACAAACTAAGAAGAACATTGCCATTACTTCGGAAACGAAAGAAACACGGAAAAAAAGAACCCGAAGATGGCGCCCAAGAGTGGGAGTTTCCGCAGGAAGCATGCCGACGTCACCGGAAATACACCCAAAGGGGGTGTGACGCCGACGCCCACCTGGGCAAAGAAAAAAAAAAAAAAAACCACAAAGAAAAGACTACCAATCCGGACCCAACCACAAGACCGCGGAATAATGCACAGCATAGTGAATCCAGAAAGATCTTCAAGCTGCAAAACTACACCGACAGGTAAGAAAACTATTCGGTCTTGCAGACAGCGCATGCGCTGCCTAGGCTTGACCTAAAAATATCACGTCAAAGTGAATTTTCGACTTCTATACAGACTCCCTCCTTCCCCCAAGCCCCTCCCCCACCTCCCCCCCCCCCCCCCCCCCCCGCCCATCCACACGCAATGATACTACTCTGGAAGGGTACACCTATGTGCAGGAACAATGCCTAACAATCATAGCATTATATCTTCCTGAAAATAGGGACTGAACCATGAACTTGTTAGTAATTAATGCACTTACTGCAGTGAAGCACTTTTTTAACAGCACTATCGCGTAAATGATTCCTCTTGGACGCTGGGTGATAGGTCTCTTTCTAACAACAATTTGCTCGAATTTATTTGTCTTTTGAGTGTTGTATATATTATGTAAAGTATGATTGTGATCATACCATCCAAGAATACAAACACTTGTGCTATATTGTGAGAAGTTTGTAAAATTAGAGTTCTTGAGAATTTCATAAAACTAGAAGAATGTTGAGCAACCACTAGTCTGCAAATTTTACTTTACTCAGGCCCACTGGAATTATGTGGCAGAGAAGCACCAAATTATGCAGCAGGGTTGAATAAATTATGGGATGGGAAATTATGAGGCATAGTGCTGCACATTCTTTGATAGTATTCATTCATTGTAATACTGATGAGGTGAAATCTTTGCTCAGTATCAGTTTAACAACCAAATACAGAAATAACCAAATGAAAGCTGACCAGTTGACCTTTGTGAAAAGCCTTCTGCTGGGCACGAACGTCGTTGGCAGGGGTTTAGTAACTTTTGATCCGTTTGAACTAGAAACAAAATTAGTTTTTTATTTAAATCATAAGATTATGCATCAGATGATGAGGTGTGTGCCAAACCGGTCATTATAAAGGAGAGTGGGGGAGCCACAGCCGCAGAATCGCATTATTACAGTGTCCCTGACTTTAATGACTTGGTGTCAATGATAAATTCTTTGAAAACTCTTTGCGGAAATGCCTAAACAAAGAAGGACATTTTTCAATAGTTATTTCTATACAGTTCGATAGAATCTTAAAAGAACTTCTCTAGTTGCTTTTCCCTCGAGGGAAGAAAAGCTCAAACCCTGTTAAATTGAATAAGCTAATGCATATAACATCACAGCTGCTCACTTGAATTATTATGCCTATATAGAGAACATCATGTATTAATGTAGTATTTGTATGTTTAGCACTGAGCTAGCAAAAGGCAGTGAATCGCTTTACAGTCTCAAAGGAAAAGGTACGGTCGCAAACTGATTGGTGAGGTAGCTGGTGTCTGGTAGCAGAATGTTCTGTTCCTGCCTGTTTTTTAAAGAGGTGTGTCCAGCTCTTTATTAAATAGGGGCAGTCCTGAGGGATATAGGGATCTTGTCTGGTTTTTGATCCTGGGTGCATAGATGTAAAATATTTTTCTTATGTTTTGCACTTCTTTGCCACAGTCTTATATTTTCAGTTGCATTTGTGTCAAGAGCCTCCGGAGATAGTGACCTTCTGAGCCAGATATGTTGGGGCGGCGACTTTGTAAATGATACAGTGAAGAGTAGTGTGGGTTTGCGAGAGTAGCCAGTGGACTTCTGGTAATGTCGAGTGTGGGAGGCCAAGGAGCAGGTTGTTGCCACCGTCCAGATGCATAGGTGCAACTCAGCCCAAATAAAACACTGCACTGTTATTTTGCAGTCCTGTGCATGCACTTGCGGTACTACACAAATATTTACCTAGGTCATCTAGTTTACTTCAGTATTAATCTACACCGGAAGCATCCTTAACCACATGAGCGCTAGCGAAATTCCCCTCCTGTGCTCTTCTTTACAAAAACCCATTATTCATGACGAGCTGGGCTCGTCATGAGCGTAGCAGGAGGCTACCTCATGACGAGCCCAGCTCGTCATGAGCGTCGAAGGGGTTAACCACGCTGTCTGAACCACGTGTGCCGTTACAAAGCAAGGGTTACCGCGCTTGCCTTTACCACTCATATGCCTTTACCACGCATATTACTCAACCACGCATGTTACAACGATTTTAATTGTAAAGGCGTTAAAGGCATATGCGTGGTAAACGCAAACCGTGCTCTAGATTCAGAGCGAATGGGCAGCGGGTGGGAGGTGTTGGAAACTTGGAGGAACTTCCTGCCCAGATGAGATTGTGAGGAACCGGACATGGCTTGGTGAGTAGTTTTCTATTTTCAGGACTGAGTCGCAGTAGTTTTCAGGGCTTGGAGACGGTTTTGGGGCTCAGGGCGAAGGCTGGGTTGTTTTTAGGGCTGGGGTCGGGGTCGTTTTCAAGGCTGGGGCTAGGTTTTAGGGCTCAGGACGGGTGGCTGGGGTGTAACCTTTACCATGCATATGCCTTTACCAATCATGCCTTTACAACGAAACTCGTTGTAAAGGCATGCATGGTAAAGGCCCGCGTCGTAAAGACGCAGCTGTGGTAAAGACCACGTTGTTAAGGCATGCAATATAATTGCATGTGTGGTTCCGTCATACAACCAATCTACACAAACTACTGCAAAACTTCAAAATAAACAAACCCTCTTTGAATCCACACAAATGCAACTACATAACAACATAAACACAACAACATTCTGGGTACTTCCAGAACAGTTCAAAAGGGTGCCTAGGTAATATAGCGCTAGTGCCAACTAATAGCTGATGGCTCTATGCATAAATGGCAATAACATGATCCTGTTAAAAATAAAATATACTTCGACTGGTTATTGACTAAGAAGTAGTGGAAACAAACAAATAGTTTTGGAAGGAACATTGTGTGTTACTTTTGCAAGTTATTTTTTTCACACCACAAGTTTCATAGGGCTGTTGGATTGAGAGAAACAGTCCATGGTCTCCTTCTGCGTGAAACGGAGTCATTAGGTTGAATATTGTGATAAAGAGTTCAGGGATGGACAGACTATATTTATATTTCTATAACGCACACAGTCTAGAGTAGCAATTTAAGATGATAACCGGATGAGCTAACATGACATTCTACCTTCTATCCACTATAATTTTCCTGCAAACAAAATGAAGAGAAAGATACTTGTGGGAAGATGGGAGACTGATTTACCTTCCCTTGTACTATATGTGTAGGATGAGGAACAATGTAAGGCACATTTTTAAAACAGTATATATGGACCTTTGTCTTGCGTTGGTCTTCAGGCCCTCGCATAACACTTTTCTGTCCGGGGTCATATAAATACGTTAGCTACTCCAGCGTACTAGAATCTGCCTGAAATGTAAATGTTAAACTAATGTATGGCAGAGAGTGGGTACGAGACGTGTATATATAACTGCACCTTTATTTGTATTTAGATAACCAAGAGCTGGACTTCGCTGATTGAGCCCAGGCTAATCGTGGAAACACTGCCTGTTTCAGAAGCCGCTACGAACCAGTCAAATGGTGGCCCCGTGGTGTTGCCGCAGCAAAAAGTGTAATTTAATGGACTGCTTCAATTGTCTGGTGTACAGAAGTCAACATGTTTCCTACTTTCCCCGATACTCGTTCAGTTTTTCAATGAACTGCGTAGCTTATCATGCATATTTTATACATTTTAAATAAAAAATTAAGTTGTTCATAGTCTTATTTGTGTGTATGCGCCTATATTTTGTTTGCTGTCCGGTGGTGTATATTTTCTAATAAGCCCCACAAACCTTTTGTGTATTTTCTAATAAGCCCCACAAACCTTTTGTGTAAACATTTCCACTTGATGGATTGTCCATGCAGAAGTGTTTCCCGTTTGTCGCTGTTTTGAGCGATAAGGCAGGTGCGCCTTGAAGAGGGTTATCTTGAAATGTGTTTTTCTGCACATATTTAGGTCTCGCCTAGAGGCCGCTTAAGCTGTCTGGTGAGTTCTCATACCGACACGCAAAACACACACACATCTACAGACTAAAAGGCTTTTGGACAGCGCGTACCAATCATTGGCTACTGTGGTTCAGCTGGGTTTACCCGTGTGCTTGTGGTAAATAAATAATTAATTACCGGTACTATTTTTGAATACAGTGAATAAAACAGATAGCTCAATAAATAAGAGACAGGATTCGAGGTATCTTGAGTCTTTCAGGCTTTAATCAGGCATAAGGGAAGGGACAGGAACGGGATAGCCTGCAAGGAAATAGAATGGATGGCAGCTGCCAGGGAATGGGAATGGCATGGGGGGGGGGCTTTCAGTAACAGTACACAGTATATATATACTAAAACAATTACATTACATTCAATACAGTAGGCGTAGCAGTAGGCGTAACTCGTAGCAGTCGCGAAAGATAAGGACAAGATGGGTGTAACAAGAAGGCGTGTACAGGGCGTATACATAGACATGTGGTATGAAACGTCACAGAAATGTCATGAGTGGGCGGAAACATGGAGGGGGCTGCCTGAGAGCAGCTGGGACCTTTAACCTAGTGGTGCGCGCAAACGGACAATGACGTGTTACCAGGGAGAACTGGGGGCTATGACTTCTGCACTAGAAGAGGAGACTAAAGTCTGCGGTGTCAGGACGACATGTACCTATGGCATATCTGGTATCTTGTGTTTGGAGTACATGTTGATAGAAACTAAAAGTTATCATGGCAGAGGCTACTTGACTCTAAGACTGGTGCATGCATAATTCTACATGTATTGCATGAGCTAGGAATATTCTATGAATATTAATACAGTATTTCTCTTACATGGAGACAGAAAGACTAGACCATGGCTGAAACTATTGATGCGATTCAGTAGCTTAGGAATGCAGAGAAGGAGGGCTGGACTGATAACTAAAAGCATAACATACTCTTGGCAGACTGGGAGGCAGAGCCAGGCCGGGCCGGGCACCGTGCGGCAGGAAGTAAGTGAAGGGTCAGGGATGCAGGTGGGGGCTACATCGCTCTTCGGAGCGGGTTCAGAAGACTGGAGCTTGAATCTGGTGTCCGGGCCCTTTTGAGGCCTAGAAACGGGGACAATGCGGTGAATTAACGTGTACACTGTAAATCGTGGCAACATGAGCCTAATACTTGTTGCTTTCACGAGAACTGGAAACTGACATACTAGAGTTGGACACAACTGTAATTGCGTCTTCAATCGATCATAGGGGGATATATGCATATCTAATCATGCACATATAACATAGGATGGGGAACACGTAGGCACATATAACATGGCAAAATTTACTTTTCCACATTCCCTCCTTGTGCCCTACGTTTCCATCAGGAAACATCAATATTCATGATACCATCTATCTGTTCATATAGCATCATTTGCTCGTCTCGAATTGTCTTGGAACGGGACTTAGGACTAGGAATACAGGATGTAGCACACAAGCCGCAAATCGCAGGGCCGCATTGTAAACAGAGGCAGCAACTGAATATGATCATTACTGCTATACCTAGGAATGACAATACTTTCCATCCCCAGGCAGATATGATACTCCAGAGCCAACCGGACCATGTCCAGGTGCCTGGATCTTGGTGTAACTGATGGGCAATTTTATGAAGTCTGGTTATAGCTGAATAAACAGACGGCGCGTTATTAGGAATGAAAATGCAGCAACTAGATCCGATGACTCTACAAGCTCCTCCTCTATCGGCCAATATGACGTCAAGAACGAGACGATTTTGGAGCACGACAAATCTAATGGCAGATTGCTCTTCGGTTAAGTTACCTAGAGCGGAAGTAGTCTCATTCACTACTGCTTCAAGGGTTCTGGTTAACCTACGTATTAACTTACTATTCTGGACAGGGCCTATAAAGAAAAAGAAACCTTTATTGAAGTCTTGATATTGTTCTAGAGTAGTTTCAGTTTGATCAACAGTTGGGGACTCAGTCTCCCTTCTATGTCTAACGTGTACTAGATGTGTGTTTCTGTGATAATCGGATGGGGCTAGAAAAACTGGTGGCAGTAGGAAGGCAATGTAACATGTTCCATCCCAATCGAGGGGCAGACGAACATATGCGGTCTGACCACAAACAAAATAAGAATGACGTGAGGCTTTGAAAATAGATTTCCCACTGTCACTATACTCGACCACAGTAGTACAATCACTATGTCCTACATGTGCGGAACCATTCTTTCTGACACATAATTCGCCTTTGACTGGTAGTACTGAAATAGCAGGCAAATCTGGAGTAGTATCGGACTGAACATTCAGAACCATGAAATTCGAGGAATAATTACCTAAATCATATACTTCATTTTCTAGATCTAAACCTGTTCTGTGGGGAAAACCTTCCTTGTCTGGGAAACATGTTCGATTCAAAAGGGACATATCAGTTGAGGATGACGTTAACGTGGACCATGCTCCACACGAACCATTGTGTGAAAACGGATAAGGAAAGAGTGGCAGAACTCCCTTCGGTGTCTGGAAAGGGGGGAGTCGACCACACACCCAACAATTAGTGGCATTGCTGGTCTGGTGTGAATAGTGTAACATTCTGATAAAATGTGTTATTACGCATAGCAAGACGATAGGATAACTCGTGAGGAGGCAGATCACTAAATGTGTGCTCTACTGTAGCATTAGAATACATATGTACATGTGAAATAGGAAAACATAAATGTAAAGCATAACTTATACATGTAACCATAAGACTCAAAAACAATAAAAAGAATAGAACGATAATACATCTTTTAGAGTTTTGACTAACTCTCTCACTATGTGGGTCTATCTCATACATGTCAGGAACCTGTCTAACCGCTTCACCCGAGAGGGACTTAAACAATTAAACTGTCTGACTTATTTTACTAGACCGAAGTTTTGCTTTATACTCCTGCTGCGGAGTTTTCTCTAACAGGGGAAGTTTAGAGTCTGTGTCTGGACAGTCCTTAAGAATAGGGCAGTCTTTGATAAATGTCTTTGGCCGTAATCCATGGAATTTCTTGATATGGCTGGTATGCACCCAGCCTTTGCGTCCCTCGAGCTTGACGGCGGTCCTTGTTGTTAATAACACCAGCTGGGGCTCCTTCCAACGGGGCTCCAACGGACTTGAACGATCAAAATTGCGCACCAGGACGAATTCTCCCGGAACGACTTCATGCGGTTTCACCTCAGTGTTGTCTGGAAATGCAGCGGCAACCTGTGAACGACAAGAGTGTAGGGCAGACATCAAGGAAGCTAGGTAATCTGTCAGCATATTACTGGAAACGTCTGTAATCTTTCGGGGCATAGGTGTACCCCACATATTAGGAGGACGGCCGAATACGACCTCGTACGGGGACAGACCTGATCTAGAGTGTGCAACCATTCTCATATAAAAAAGGGCAACTGGCAGTGCTACCAACCAATCTACACCTTTTTCTGCGCATACTTTTGCAATGCGGATTTTCAATGTCTGATTATGTCTCTCCACGAGACCGGCTGCTTCAGGATGGCGTACACAATGGAACTTCCACTGGTACCCTAACAGAAGGGAAACTTGTTTCATGAGCTCAGATGAGAATGGCTGGCCGTTATCTGAATACACAACCCTAGGTAATCCATAGCGGGGAAAATACTCACGAACCAACTGCCTTGCAGTGGTCTTGGCTGTGTAATCTGGAACCGGATACGCTTCTGTCCATCTGGACAAAGCACATACAACTACGAGGACATACTTGAAACCTCGACATCTCTCCATCTGAATATAATCCATCTGGAGGACTTCAAAAGGGTGGTCAGGAGGTTGGAA
Organism: Lissotriton helveticus; assembly: GCF_964261635.1. Classification (NCBI taxonomy): domain Eukaryota; kingdom Metazoa; phylum Chordata; class Amphibia; order Caudata; family Salamandridae; genus Lissotriton; species Lissotriton helveticus. The sequence goes on from NC_136068.1 coordinate 1,210,207,363, forward strand.
TCCACCTTGTTCCACCGGGACACTTTTACCTGGATTGAACTGACAACAGATCATGCAGGTACGCACTTTCTGTTTGGCTGCTGCTCCTAAATGCTTGTTGAACCATATGTTCTGGATACTGTCTAACATGGCCTTTTCTCCTAGGTGTACTGGACTATGTGCGGTATTAATAATGACTTGAACCATTGAGTCGGGGAGAAACCATGTGGCTTTTCCCTTCGTCAACCATCCCTGATCTGTCTGGACCCCTCCTTGTTCGGACCATTTCTTGATTTCATCAGAGGTAGCATGTAGGGTCCTTAACTGTCATACAAGTAGTCTGATCTGGAATGAGTGTCGGTGTCGTGTTAACTGGAATGTCTGGAGTCTGAGCTGTAAGCTTGGCTGTTCGATCTGCCAGGTCGTTACCCTGGGAAATGATGTCAGTAACTTTCGTATGTGCCTTGCACTTCATAATGGCAATAGCTGTCGGCAAATGTATTGCATCTAACAGGGCTTGAATGAGGAGACCATGCTGAATCTTAGTTCCATGAGAAGTCATGAAACCTCTCTCTCTAGGCTGTTTCATGAATATGGTTGATAATCTGGATACTCTGACTGTGCATACTGGTACATTTGCTGTGTAACGTGCTGTGTTGCAGCGATAGGCTGCGGTACTGTAACTGTCTGTTGTGCGTTCTGCGGTGGCTGGGAAGTCTGTAAAACTTGTTCTTGTCTAGGCGGACGTGGTCTTTCTTTAGTCTTACCAGTAGCTATGTTGTGTTTCAGAACTGCACACTCGTTTATAAAATGACCTGGCTGTTTACAGTAATTGCATGTCCCTTTAACGGGAGCTGTAGGATGACTGGCTTGATTCGGACCCCTCTTTTGACTGTCTTGTGGAACAGATTGTGCAACTAATACTTTCATTTTCGTGTCTTTCATACGTCTTCTTTCATGTTCCTGCTCTTCCCTGATTCTGTTCTGGTGATACTGGAGCATCTGGAGCATCTGTGACGGAGTATTAGCTTGCCAAGTACTTTCGACTTTCAGGACTCGATTTTTAACTTGTGGACTTGAATTCTCGACTAGTTTGGTAACAAAAAGATGAGGGTACGATTCACTACTTGTTTTCAGACCACTACTAATAATAAAACATTTCTCAAATCTGGAATAAAAATCACTAGTATCTTCATCTTGTTTCTGTTTACAGGCTGAGATGGCATCCCAGTCTTCCTTTTTCGTGGCTAGTAATCTTGGCAAGACTTGTATTAATAACTCGGGCAATTCTTTAGCTTTATCCTCAAGACCGGTACCTGGTACTCGTGTATTATCTTCAGCTTCTAGAGCTGTCCAATCTATCTTTTTCTCTCCCACCTCCCATTCTTTTTCTTTTAGTTTTTCATATATGCCCGCAGGCAACAGGACCTTTAACATTTTAATGATATCAGGGTACGTGTATTCTCCCATACGGAGCATGTCCTTTAATTCACGGTGGAACCCTGCTGGATCTTTATCATGACAGGGAATTAACTTTTTCATCTCCAAAAGTTCTATTTTTGTGATGGGGGTGTAAACAAATACTCGTTCTAGAGCACCCCCGTTGTCCTAACTGGATGTACTTCTCGTAACGGATTCTGTCTATCTATGTAGAATGACTTCCTTACTGGGGGTGGAACGGGAACAAAATGCGGATTCAGAAAAGTTCGGTATTTGTGGCGTTGTTCTAGAATGACATTAATTAAATCGGTACCTAGACCTTTCCATCTGTACTGGAGTAACTCGTTTAGTACATCATGTAGTGGACCTGGATCAGAATGCTGTTCCTCATACAGGGTAATGAGGTGCTGGATCATATACATACCCACCAGTCGCTGCTCGGCTGGGGGCAGTTTCAGGAACATTTGTGCCACTATTTCGTCTGGAAAAGTGGTAGAATCAGTAGTCCACCGGACTGCTGATCGGGCTAGTTCTTGTTCATGCATTGTACTGAGCTCACTATAACCTATTCGTGATTTCAGAATTTTATCGGTAGCTTGGAACACTTGCTCAAGAGAACACTGTTCTGGTACTGGAGGAGAAAAACTTTTCTTGTAATCTGGACGTGAATGTCTGTCGGAAAGTCTAGTTCTACCTACATACGCTATTCTGTCGGGATTCTCGCTGTCTACCTCTTCACTTGAAGAGTCATTCTCTTTCTCGGCTATTTTCCTTGCTTTCTCTTTTTCGTGTATGTCTAGAATTTCCTTACGGATTTTCCTGTACATAGCGTCTATACAATTCTGTGTCTTGTGTTTTCCCTCGGCTATATTATCACTCCACTTTGTCAGGACTTTCATCTTATCTTTATCTTTCTCAGGATAGTCTTGTTCTCTTATTAAACAGTTAATCAAAAACTGTAAAATCAGATGTTGAGTCTCGACTTTTCTGTGTGCCATAGCTTCGTGAATACTTTCTGGATCCTCCCCTGTACGGATAAAACGATATATTCTATCTAGATGGTCCTTCATGTCTGGCAGAGTAACCAAAAAGGTGGTAACTCGTCGTAAACGTACTGAATACAGTATCATGTAATCTTCACCTGGTACTGAATCATATACGCAATCAGTAAGGTATTTCTTGAGGGCTGCGTAAGTAGAGACTTTCGGTGTACGTTGTAACGCTGCTTCCCTCAGCGTCATTCGTTTCGTTTGAGGCGGGGTGGTAGGAGCGCCTCCCGCCGCCCCTCCTGGGCTAGAGTCGTCAGGTAATACCGGACGTGCGGGTGCTGGTAACGTGACTGGTAAAACGGGTGCATTTACTGTAGGCTGGGCCGGGGGTACATTAACTTGGTCCCCGGGACCAGTGGCTGGAGGAACAGGGATTACATTATTAACAGGGTGCTGAGGTTGAACAGGTGGAATATGATTTGCATATTCTGGGACTGTATCGTCCAAATAGGACGAAAGAAATTTTTTAGCTGCGGTCGGTTTATGACGTAGCTTAGTCGGGACTAATGGTGGCGGAAAATTACTGGATGCTTCCGGGATTGCCTTCGGCAAGCCCTCGGCAAGAAGAGGATACATGCCCCTTATAAGAGCATTTCTCTGTCTGTCTGACTGTTCTGCTCTAACTCGTTCACCTTCTTCGATTAATTCCCTTTCTTGGGCTTTTTCTGCGGATTCCCTACTTAATTCTGTTTTTCTGAATTCTTTTTCGGTTCTTTTATGAGATTCTTTACGCCATAACTCGATGGCATCTTTCTGGGACTGTCTGGCTTTCTTTTTCCATAATGCTTCTTCTACTCGCATGATGCACTCGGCATCCCATGTACCTGATACAGGCAATCTATATTTCTCTTCTAGATCCTTGGTATAGTCGACCCATAAATCTAAATACAATATGGCACTTAAGCCATGCTTATGATACATAAAATGTCCTGGACTGTCCCTAGGCGGGACAGGAACTGATTCTTCGAGTAACCCTTTCCGGGTTCCTATCTGGCGTAACTTGGAAAACAGAGGCATTCTAGACTTGAATCCAAACGCAATACAATACACGATAAACACAGTAATGAATAGCAAAACAAATCACTCATACCACGACATTAAAATACATTAATAACATTAATAACAGTTCGAACAGAATATTACCTGGTACATTTTAAAACAGAACACATGAATTTCTCGAGAACAGACTTACTAGAATTACTGGATGCACTGCTAAAACAGTACAGAACATACCGGTCCCATAAAGAGACACGTCGGACCCGTATCCACCTAGGTGAATACTTCGGACTGGATCTGTGTACCCAAACCCAACGGACCAGAGACAAACTCATTGACCCTGTCTAGATACTACCCCAGCAACGGTACTCACCGGGCAGCAAGAACGAAAGGCCTCGGACTGGACTGGACTGCTACGACGTCGGACTACGAACTTCGGACTTCAGTTACAGGTGGGCCTCCGGATACCTCGGACCTTGTACTCTCGGCTTGGGCTCTGGTCGGGACTCGCCGCATTCCTCACCGCCTCGTCTGGATGCTGGACCGCAACCTCCGTCTCCTCCGTGGGCCTGAGGGATACTTGAAGCAGAAATATCTGCACGTGCACGGTATGGTTCCGTCACGGCTGCAGAGGGTCAGGGGGCCTGCGTGGCTTCGCCGGCGCGTGGGGAAAGGGCAAGTCCCTGTTCGGGCGCCATTATGTGGTAAATAAATAATTAATTACCGGTACTATTTTTGAATACAGTGAATAAAACAGATACCTCGAATCCTGTCTCTTATTTATTGAGCTATCTTGAGTCTTTCAGGCTTTAATCAGGCATAAGGGAAGGGACAGGAACGGGATAGCCTGCACGGAAATAGAATGGATGGCAGCTGCCAGGGAATGGGAATGGCATGGGGGGGGGGGGGCTTTCAGTAACAGTACACAGTATATATATACTAAAACAATTACATTACATTCAATACAGTAGGCGTAGCAGTAGGCGTAACTCGTAGCAGTCGCGAAAGATAAGGACAAGATGGGTGTAACAAGAAGGCGTGTACAGGGCGTATACATAGACATGTGGTATGAAACGTCACAGAAATGTCATGAGTGGGCGGAAACATGGAGGGGGCTGCCTGAGAGCAGCTGGGACCTTTAACCTAGTGGTGCGCGCAAACGGACAATGACGTGTTACCAGGGAGAACTGGGGGCTATGACTTCTGCACTAGAAGAGGAGACTAAAGTCTGCGGTGTCAGGACGACATGTACCTATGGCATATCTGGTATCTTGTGTTTGGAGTACATGTTGATAGAAACTAAAAGTTATCAGGGCAGAGGCTACTTGACTCTAAGACTGGTGCATGTATAATTCTACATGTATTGCATGAGCTAGGAATATTCTATGAATATTAATACAGTATTTCTCTTACATGGAGACAGAAAGACTAGACCATGGCTGAAACTATTGATGCGATTCAGTAGCTTAGGAATTCAGAGAAGGAGGGCTGGACTGATAACTAAAAGCATAACATACTCTTGGCAGACTGGGAGGCAGAGCCAGGCCGGGCCGGGCACCGTGCGGCAGGAAGTAAGTGAAGGGTCAGGGATGCAGGTGGGGGCTGCATCGCTCTTCGGAGCGGGTTCAGAAGACTGGAGCTTGAATCTGGTGTCCGGGCCCTTTTGAGGCCTAGAAACGGGGACAATGCGGTGAATTAACGTGTACACTGTAAATCGTGGCAACATGAGCCTAATACTTGTTGCTTTCACGAGAACTGGAAACTGACATACTAGAGTTGGACACAACTGTAATTGCGTCTTCAATCGATCATAGGGGGATATATGCATATCTAATCATGCACATATAACATAGGATGGGGAACACGTAGGCACATATAACATGGCAAAATTTACTTTTCCACATGCTGACAGGGTGGAACATCTGCCTTGGTATCAGTCCATAGCATGTTGTGGATGTGAAGTATGTACAAAGTAGTTCATATCTAAAGTATGTAACTTTCACACTCTCAGTTGGTCCCGCGAACTCCAACTCCATCCAACCCGACTTGCTCTGTGCACCTCCATCCCCTTGTTTTTTTCTTTTTTCTTTGTCTGGCTGGTATTTGCGAAATACTACCAGGTCACTTATCACTGCTTCGTTTCCTGCCGGGCTACTCCAGGTAGGTCACATTGTCCGCTCCCAGTTCTTCCCTTCCTCCTGTTGGACTGATCCTATCATGCTCTTGGGGTACAATATTCCAGCCCCACCTGCTTCGCTTCCTGCCACGGGACAACTCCTTTCATGCACTCCTTGAGGGTTAATTTGTACAGCTCCTGCTACTGTCCTTACCTGCTACCACGTACCTTTGCCAATGCTTGTCGTATTTTTTCCCTATGATATACGAATTACAGGTAAGATGCATTGCTCAGGAGTGCCACCAAGGAATATTTAACACTGGTGAAACTGATCGTTTTTCAAAGGAGAAACTCTGGATTGGTTCAGCACTAGAGCCGAATGTGCCAATCACTTCAGAGGAAGGTAATCCTTCTAGGATGACTTGTTCTTCTTGGCTTTACCATTAGCCTGGACCAGTGGTTCTTAACCTGTGATCTCGGGGTCTGCAATGTCTACTTGGGGGGCAAGTGGGGGGAGGGATGGGAGGTTGGCGCAACTTCTATGAAAATTAAGTAATGTTAATGGATTAATAAAGATTTTTTAAAGGTAAACATCCATTTGTACGCGGTCATTACACCGCATACCATTACTACGCAAGCCTTACAACGCATGTGCTGTGATAACGCATAGCCATTTCTAAGCATGCGCTGTAACAACACAAGCGTTGTAATGCGAACCACGTCGTTGTGAGGAAACGGAGGCGTTTCCTCACAACGACTTGCAACAATCACCGCCCCTCTAACAACGCAGGAAGGAGAACAGGAGACACGAGGAGAGAGAGGTAAGAGGGGCTGTTTTTAAGGGTTTATTGTAGGGTGAGGGTCGTGCAGGGGGTAGTCTTTAAGGATTAAGGGTAGTGTTGTGTTTGAGGAGTAGTGTTTTGGGGTTTAGAGTAGTGTTGGAGAATCGTGCAGGGGAGTGTTTGGGTGTAGGGACAGGACTGGTGATCAGGGGAGGGTTGTGCAGGGGTAGTGTTTTAGGGTTTAGTGTAGTGGTGTGGTGTTTGAGTAGTGTAGGGTAGTGTTTTAGGGTTTAGGGTGGTGTCTGGAGGTTGTGCAGGGGAGTATTTTATTGTAGGGACAGGACTGGGGGTCAGGGAGGGTTGTGCAGGGGGTAGTGTTTTAGGGGTAAGTGTTGTGATGTTGTGAAGTGTAGGGTAGTGTTTTAGGGTTTAGGGTAGTGTTGTAGTGTAGGGAGCGGACTGGAGGTCTGAGGAGGGTTGTGCAGGGGGTAGTGTTTTAGGTTTTCAGGTAGTGTGGTGTTGTGTAGTCTAGGGTAGTGGTTTAGGGTAGTGTTGTGGGTCATAAAGGGTAGTATTTGGGAGTGGGGACAGGACTGGGGGTAGGGTCAGGTTCGTGCTGGGGGTAGTGATTTAGGGTTTAGGGTAGTGGTGTTTGAGTAGGGTAGTGTAGTGTTTGGGTAGTGTTTTAGAGTTTATGTGTAGGGTAGTGTATTTAGTGTAGTGTTGGGGTAAATGTCTGTGTTTTTTTTACTAGGCAAGATTTTAGTTTGCATACATTAACACTTGCAATGTAAAGGTATGCAAACTAAAAACTTGCATAGTAATGGTATTTGCTAAGAAAAAACGTTGTAGTAAAATGCAGCGAAGTAATGGTATGCAAAATAACGAGTCATATTCGTTTTTAAATCAAGAAGCAATATGTAAAATTGTAAATGTTAAAACATGGTTTAAATATGAAGGAATTTGAAACTGCAGTCTAACAATTAAGTTGGTATCCTCAGATTGATTTGTGGGAGAAGTGCAAATCCATCAAAGAGAATATAGTATGGACAATGGGTGGCCTCAATTGAATTGATTGATTGAAGAAAAGCTCCAATCTTCAGATTACAATTAAAATGTTTTTTTGTTTTTGTGTGTGTGTGTGTGTGTGTGTGTGTGTGTGTGTGTGTGTGTGTGTGTGTGTGTGAATTAAATCACATATTTCATCATTTGTGTATTTGATGAATGTTTGTTTGTGTATTTTTGTGTTTTGCGGCTCAAATCATCACAATGGTTTAGACCAGGATCCCCAACTTTCGGTAAAGTCTCTATTGAAGTCTCTAAACTTTAAGCAAGTCCAAACTTGGCTCTGATGATTCTTCCGTTATTATTGGATGGTTACATTATTTTTAAAGTGCCATGCTTTTTATGTGCTGCAATGAGAGTATGGGATTCCATGTTTGATTTACCCTGCTGCTGTCTCTCACTCTATCTACCTTTGTAATCTGAGGGTGTATGCTGTAGGATTTTAACTGAGGCTTTTATTTATTTCTGAAATATATATATTTTATTCACTTTGTATGTTGTATTAATGAAATGTTTTAGAGTGGATTGTATGTGATTTTATGGTCATAGTATAACAGAATAAAGATTATGTGATCTCTTGATCAGTAATGACTCATTGTGCTTCCCCAGATTCCATTGATGATTTAATTGGGGGTAACCGGGTTATGGTAATGACTAAATGGGTGTCCACAGAAGTCCAAAGGTTAAGACCTAGAATTTTTGTTTTTGGAAAACATTTTAATAGTTACCAAGAGAATCTTTCAGCAAGCCTTTTTATTCCATTGGGCTAATCATTTGTCATTCCATTTTAAAACTTTATTAATAAATATGTACGTTTTTGTCATTTGAACATTAACACCCTCTACGTAGATTGCTAACGGCAGCTAATTGCTGCTCATGTTGTTGATAAATGGTAATTGGCCACACTGAATTAAAGAAGAACCTTTATAGCACAGACTCTGGACCAATTATTTCAGTGTGATGGACAAATGCTACATCTCTCCTTGTCAGCTACGACCTAAATGTCTTTTAAAAAATCCTAGTCACTGCTCTCCCATCCTCCTACAACTGCCACGTTAATCATTATTTATTCCTGTTCAAAAGCTAAATTAATCATCCGTATGATACCTACCAATTTCCTTACACAACCCCCACTTTCATCATTCCACACACTACAAATGGTTAGTCTTTTCCTTCGCATCTTTCTACCCAAACCTCTCTGTCCTTTTCTGAAACTGACTAATCCCTCTGACAGTTAATAATCCATGAATCTCTTGGCTCTTCTTTTAGCTCTCTGTTTCTGAAGGTCTATTGTGTACTATCAACATAAATCATAAATACGTCGGAAAGTTATGTCAACCCCACTAGTTTATCATTTCATGGAAAACAGTATACAGAAAAAGATTGGATTGTTTTGACAGTCGTACAATCCGGTCCCAGAGGAGGTCACTTGTAAATACTTGTGATGCAAAAGAAAGCCTACTTTATAATGTGCTTCAACACAGTAAACCATGGCCTTAATGAAGAGGAGTTGCATAACTTGTGAGATTTAGAAAGCACCTGTCTCGTCGTCCCTCAGGAACAGAGACGAATATAGCATCAGCCTAACAGTTTAGATTGGCCATATCTATGACTAACCGCATTTACTACAATCCAGTCTACTCATTAAGTTCAAGCATGTTTCATTGGGCAGAAGACGGCTTATTTTACAGTCTCCACTGTATCTCTACATGCTAATAACGTGGTTGCTGCTATTCTTTGTCAAGGAGAGACAGTCGGCTCCCACCGTGCAGCCTACAGTCAACACAAACACTCCTGCATTCCCCTCAAACTACATGCCCCACAATGCCTTTGAGGAACTCATCAAAGCTCCAGGCAGCGATTCATAGTCTACAACCATTTCCATTGGTCGACCGTTTAAACTCCCGTACCTCGGCGTGTGACATCACTACCAGATACAAAGAATGGCTTAATAGCAGATGAGACACGTACAGCAAAACCAGGACGTGTGCCAGTAACCGGAGGATCAGGACTACCTACCACCGATATTGAAGAAGTAGGCTGTACCCTGAGTTCTTTGCACCATAATGGCATTGTGCAGAGTTGATGCGAGCACAATCGGGAACTCCACTTCATTCTAGAAATGAGGGGAGCCCGCACTTAGCTCAAATGATATGTACCGCAAACAAACCATGGTTTGGTTGGTCCTGACCGTGAGGGCGCGAAGGCGCCAGCTACTTTGCAGCAAGGAAACTGCTTACAACCTAGCCAGCATTCATCCAAGACGCATGCAGTCTTAACCTCCAATCCGCCGCTGCCTGCAGCACTATCTTTTCAGGTCTCGACTTCTGCCAATGCGCTTGCGCATTGCAGATGTCGAGACATATAGAGGTTTAGGTCTCGACCTCTGCCAATGCGCTTGCGATTGCAGATGTCGAGACATTTAGAGGTGCAACAGGAAAGCTTACCAAGGGGATTTTCAATGCGGATTATGTCCAGTTCATGTGTTCCAGTTGTGTGAGACACGCGTGCACATTAAACACCACCTGGATCGTATCAGACTTCAGAGGAATCTGCTCTCAAGCCGCTCCCCCGCCATCAGACTTCAAAGGAAAGCCTCCAGCTCCCCCCCCACTCCCAGCAATGCCGATAATGTTTATCCAGTATTTGGGTGTCTTTCATAGATTCACATGCCTGAATCATTCCCCGAAGTCGAGACGGGAGCCTCCGGTAAATAAAAAAGTAATGTCCTATAGACATACATAGAGAAAATAGGCCCAAGGGTCTCCCCTTAGTGGCCTTTCCTTGTCCTTATGTAAAAAGGACCAAACTCTTACAGTCAGCCAATCAGGTCCGACCTCCCTCTAGGACCTCCCTGGGAGGAGCCCCAGTCCCTCAGATTTTCTACCGCACGTTGTGCTAGGGAGTCTCCAGCTTGAGCTCTGCTCAAGATTACTTATAATCATCTAACTTTCTTCAAAAGTGATTCCTCGCTCTCAACCCTTCAAGGATTCTTCACTACACTGTTTGCAGTAAGTGGCTTCTTTCCACAAACTTCTTCCATGTCGGAGTCACAGAAGAAAGCCCTGTTCAGGGCCTGCTCTTCCTGTGGGAAGAAGAGGATCCATGTGGATGATAAGCATGAGCTATGCTTGTACTGCCTTTACCCAGATCATGTCTCGGACAAGTGCAGGATCTGTAGGTCTTTCCCTAAAAAGACTGTGAGAGACAGGGAAGGACGCCTTCTCATCTGGCTGGACAGGCTGAAGGTCAGAGACAATCTTGAATCTTCTGAGAGCAGTGTTTCCAAAAGCTCAGAAGTCTCTAAAAAGAGGCCTAGGGTATCTTCCCCGGGCCCCTCAGACACTCCTCCTACGAAGACAAAAAAGTCTTCAGAGGCAAGATCTACGTCATCTTCAGTGTCTGTTCAGGCTGATCACACCTTCAAAAGACCTGCTCCATCGTCTACCAGACAGACCCACAAAACAACCTCTGTCACAACCACTGTGTCGACGACATCAGCGTCATCGCCTTCAGCGTCGACGACGACGACTACTTCCTCAACATCATCAGGTAGACCTGTTTCCTCTATTATATTACTGCAATCGTCGTCGACGACGAAGACCCTGTCGACGACGAGAACCACACCATCGACGACGGCATCGTCATTAACGAGCCCACCGTCGTCGAAGAACTCACAGACGTCGACGAAGACGTCGACGACGAAGACACCCGCCGTCGACGAAGGTACCGACGACGACAACATCGTCATCGAAGTCGTCGACGACCAAGGTACAGTCGTCCACGCAGTCGACGACGACACCGTCGACGACGACACCGTCGACGAAGACACTGTCGACGACGACACCGTCGACGAAGACACTGTCGACGAAGGAACCGTCGACGAAGGAACCGTCGACGAAGGAACCGTCGACGAAGGGACCGTCGACGAAGGGACCGTCGACGAAGGGACCGTCGACGAAGGGACCGTCGACGAAGGGACCGTCGACGAAGGGACCGTCGACGAAGGAACCGTCGACGAAGGGACCGTCGTCGTCGACGACGCCGACGACGAAGGAAGACTCGTCGTCGGAGACGGCATCGGAACCATGGAAAAAATCCGAACTGGTAGAGATGCCGACCCTCATGCCACCGCCGTCGACGACGCACTCGACGTCGACAGGAACACATGCTGCGTCTAGCAAGTCTAGAAAAACGCAAATTACCCCGGAAACCACGTCTCCGAGCAAAGTGGAGATGCAACCACCTCACGACATCTTCCAAAGTGAGGAATCCGAAGAGGATGACCACTTGGGTCCAGCTACCTCCATCTCGGACCTCAACGTCAAGTGCCAAAGCACCGATGAGGAGCAGGAGGACCTAACTTTTCAGGAACACTCCATCCACACTAGTGTCCGCACGGAGGTCACCCCCATGATATGCCTACCGGCGACTCTGGTCAATGACCTGCGGTTCCTTGTGCAGGACTACAAGCAAAGATTCCCGGATGCGGACAGTGGTCATCAGACACCGGTAGACCATACACCAGCGTCTGCCCCAAAACGGTCTCAAACTCACCCCCAAACCCACCGTGAGACCCAGCCTCAGGTGATGGACTCCTCGGACGACGACGAGGAGGAGGAAGAAATGGAGGAAGGAGAGGTCCAGGAAGTCCACTCGGTCCACTCGGACCAGGATGGAGATAACGAGTATGGAGATGACGAGTATGTAGCGCCATCCCCGGCTTCACCTGAACCGCGACAGGCGGATTCGCCACCTGTGGACATAGCAGGCTTCCACAAACTTGTGGAACGGGCAGCGAAGAGATTCCATATGGTAGTGGAATCAACGGAAACGGACTGCTTCCTGCATGACTTCAAAGAGCAGACACAAAAGGCAACCAAATCTATTCCAATCATAGAGTTCTTGTGGGAACAGGGCAAGAAATTGATGCTGACACCCGCTTCCGTGCCTGCGGTTGTTCCGCGCCTGGACAAGAAATATAAAGCCCCACTTAAGGCGGCGGCTTGCCTCAACGGGCACCCAAAACCTGACTCGGTGGTCACGCAGGCGGCCCAGAAACACTCCCGCAACCCTTCCTCCCCACTGTCCGCTCCTCCGGACAAGGAAGGCAGGAAGCTGGACACGATAGTGAAGAGATTCACGTCCACGTCGGCCATGACCATCAAGATCGCGAACTCCATTGCCTTGTTGGGGCGCTACAATCGCCAACTCTGGGAGGACATAGCCCCATACCTGAAGGAACTGCCTGATGCCGTAAAGGGGGAGGTCAAGGCTCTCCTGTCGGAAGGTCAATCTTCGGCGGCGGAAATAATTGACTGCGCGATAGATGCAGCCATGACTGGCTTCCGTCAACTAGCCGGAGCGGCTGTGCTACGCCGTCAAGGATGGCTGAAGGCGACGTCGTTCCGCCAGGAAGTACAATTGAAGGTGCTGGACATGCCCTTCGACGGCCAGCATCTCTTTGGGGACAAGATCGACGAGGCACTGCAAACTATCAAGAAGGACACCGACACTGCAAGGGCGCTAGGCACGTTACAGTCCCGGAACCAGTCCTTTCGAGGAAACCGATCCAGAGGTCAGTCCTCTTATCGCGGTTCCTACCAGAACCGGTCCTCGTATTCCTCTACCAACAAAAATCAATACCAACATAAACAACAACAAGCCCGTCAATCTTCATACGGACGATCTACCTTCAGGGGCAGGAATTCCAAAAGGGGCGCTGGCGGACGCCAGTGACCGATTACTCCAGCCAGTCCCACCACCCTCTACATCCTTTCAAATTGGAGGAAAACTGACCCATTTCCTCGACAATTGGCAACACATCACCACGGACCGATGGGTTCTCCAAATTATAAGATTCGGACACTCTCTCGAGTTCACGTCCCTGCCTCCCAACACACCTCCCAAAAGACGGACGCACAAACATCTACGGCTCCTTACCCTAGAACTCGCTATAATGCTACAAAAAAGAGCAATCGAACGAGTTCCAGCATCCCAGAAGGGGAAGGGGTTTTATTCACACTTCTTTCTTGTAAGACAGAAAGAGGACAAGTGGAGGCCCATTCTAGACCTTCGGGCACTCAATGCCTTCCTACGGAGCCAATCGTTCAGGATGGTGACGATTCAAGAAATCCTGGGCACTCTCGAACAAGGAGATTTCATGACATCCTTAGATCTCCAGGATGCCTACTACCACATCCCCATCCTCAAGCGTCACAGAAAGTTCCTGCGGTTCGAGGTGGCGGGCCGACATTATCAGTTCAGAGTCCTACCATTTGGCCTCAAGTCCGCGCCGCGGATCTTCACGAAGTGCCTAGCACCGGTGGCGGCATTTCTGCGTCAGTTGGGTCACCAAGTCTTCCCTTACCTAGACGACTGGCTGGTGAAAGCACCCGAGGACGCGGCAGCATCCTCCTGCGCCTGCACCAATCTTTTTCAGAGGCTAGGATTAACCATCAATCTCAAAAAATCCTGCACCACCCCTACGACAAGGATCACCTTCCTAGGGGCTATCCTGGACACGGAGTGCGTGAAGGCCTTTCCCTTGAAGGAGAGGGCGGACAAGATACTATCTCTGGCCACGGCTGTGGCGACAAAAACATACATCAAAGTGCGCACTTACACATCCCTCATGGGAATGATGTCTTCGTGCATACTCCTTATCCCTCACTGCCGACTCAGGATGCGCCCATTGCAGGAAGCTCTCGCAACCCAATGGACCCAAAGCACTGGCTCTTTCGAGGACATTGTGCAAATCACACCAAAAATGTCCACAAGCCTAGCTTGGTGGAGGAATCGAAAAAATCTGAATGTAGGATTACCGTTTCTCCTTCCGGCGACACCTCTGGTGATCACCACGGACGCCTCCTTGGAAGGATGGGGCGCCGTTCTACAAGATCTTCGAATCAGCGGCAAGTGGGACTCTCAGGAAAAACTGCTCCACATAAATCTCTTGGAGCTGAGGGCGGTCTATCTTGCTCTACAGGCATTCCTGCCACGCATCCAGAACTCCCCAGTGCTCGTCAAAACGGACAACACCACGACGATGCACTACCTCAACAAACAGGGGGGAACGCGTTCGCTCTCTCTATCACGCGAATCGCAGAAAATCTGGAACTGGCTGGTGTTACACGGGATCCAACTCAAGGCGGACTATGTCCCCGGAAAAGACAATACTATCGCGGATGCCCTGAGCAGGCAAAGATCCCTCTCCCACGAGTGGGAGCTGAGCGACAACGCCCTGGAACACGTCTTCTCTCAATGGGGAGTCCCGAACATCGACCTGTTTGCCACCAAAGAAAACGCCAAATGTCCGCACTACGCAAGCTGGCATCCCCAACAAGGGTCTCTGGGGAATGCATTCTCCATCGGATGGTCCAGCGCGTTTGCGTACGCCTTTCCTCCGTTTCCAATGATCCCGAGGCTCCTCAGGAAGATGAAGGCGGAGCCATGTACCCTAATCCTGATTGCCCCGTTCTGGCCGAGACAACACTGGTTCTCGGATCTACTTCGACTTTCCATCAGGTCACCGATCCGTTTGAGGCAGCACCCGAACCTCTTAACAATGTCCAACGGTCAGGTGCAACACCCGAACCTCCAATCACTCAAGTTGTCGGCCTGGCTCCTGAGCACAGGGAGTTCAGTGGACTAAATATCCCGCAGGACTGCAGGGATATCTTGTCGAAAGCGAGAGCGGATAGTACAAACAAAACCTACACTCTCAAGTGGAAACGGTTCTGCATGTGGTGTGTGGATCGGGATCTAAGACCACTCTCAGTCACCCCTGAACAAATACTACCGTACCTGCTGCATTTAGCACAGTCAGGCCTGGCACATGCATCCATAAAGGTTCACCTCGCAGCTATCTCTAGATTCACTAGGACTTTCACAGGACCTTCTCTGTGGTCCAGTAGACTAGTCAAACAATTCCTGAAGGGACTCTACAGATCCTTTCCGAGGCCTCGGAAAGTCCCTCCAACATGGCAACTGAATCTGGTACTCAACCAACTCATGAGAAGTCCATTTGAACCCATCCATCGAGCATCCATCAAACACATCTCCTGGAAAACAGCACTCTTGCTCGCTCTAACATCAGCCAGGAGAGTTAGCGAGCTGCAAGCTTTGTCCATTCAAGAACCATATATGCAATTCAGACAAGACAGGGTAGTGCTGAGACCAAACCCTAAATTCATACCTAAAGTCCCTTCGGACTTTCATCTCATTGAGCCAATTGTCCTCAGGTCCTTCTTTGCAAATCCGTCCACAGCAGCGGAAAGAGCGCTGCATTCTCTGGACCTTCAGAGGTGCCTAAAATTCTACCTGGACAAAACTAAGGCTCTCAGGAAATCTTCACAGCTGTTTGTGGCATACAGCAGACCAAGAGTGGGCCTGCCTCTCACGAAGCAAAGCATCTCCAGGTGGATATCCTCAGCGATTGCATTCTGCCACGACAAGGCCGGACGGCCTTTAACTGAACATGTTACTGCTCACTCCACCAGGGCGATGTCCACGTCCGCAGCACTGTTCGCTGGGGTACCAATCTTGGACATTTGCAGAGCGGCGACTTGGAAGTCACCGCACACTTTCTCCAGACATTACTGCCTGGATATCGAACTTCAGAAGGATGCGGCAGTGGGCCAGGCAGTGCTTCGCCATCTCTTTCAGTGATGTGAGCCTTCCTACATCCCGCCATCCAGGTATGCACGTTCCTTGCTATTGTGATGTTACTGTTATGCTGTCCACATGTTGTATGACGACACATGCATTGTCTACTGTGACTACAGAGCATTTCCATCACGCAGGTGCATATCTGATTGCTAGCTATTCTGATTCAGGCATGTGAATCTATGAAAGACACCCAAATACTGGATAAGAAATGCGTTACTTACCTGTAACAGCAGTTATCCAGTATTGGTGTCTTTCATAGATTCACATGAAACCCTCCCGCCTCCCCTGGAAGGTCTCACATCCCTCTCTAACAATATTACGCCAACCTAGTTGGGTGCGTACGAAAATCTGAGGGACTGGGGCTCCTCCCAGGGAGGTCCTAGAGGGAGGTCGGACCTGATTGGCTGACTGTAAGAGTTTGGTCCTTTTTACATAAGGACAAGGAAAGGCCACTAAGGGGAGACCCTTGGGCCTATTTTCTCTATGTATGTCTATAGGACATTACTTTTTTATTTACCGGAGGCTCCCGTCTCGACGACGGGGAATGATTCAGGCATGTGAATCTATGAAAGACACCAATACTGGATAACTGCTGTTACAGGTAAGTAACGCATTTCTTACAAGCCGCTCCCCCGCGTTACCACGTCTCAATGCCGCACTTTCACGGCTGTGTCTCTTTCACGGCCAATGCTTGTTAATTTTATTTCCGAAATCACTTTATCTCCCCGTTCCGTCCTCCCACACATTTAGTTGTGTGATCGATTTCCTTCCGTTTCAGTTTAGCATGCGCCGTGCTTTTATTTAATCCATTTTGCAGGCTAACAACTCTGCCGTGAGGGACCTGTAATGTGATTACTGACAGTTGTCATGTAGAAGTGGCACAACGCCCCAGTAGACTTACTGTGCCTGAAGGTTTCCACATTCCACAGTCAATTATATTGATTGCAGACCCCAGGCACCCACCCTTCCCTCCCTTGCCCCCTCTGTCTGACGCCGAGGCCTCATACATGCATGAGTTCACGAACCCTTTCAGGCAGAGCGCCAAGTGGTTACACAAGCGTCTGTTGCATCGTCAAGACAGCTATCTCCTTTCAAGGCCCAAGGACAAAAGGGAGGGACAGCGTGTGCATCAGCAGCTGGGTAAGCTTCCCTCCCCCAGAGACTCCAGAGGGAAGCCTCAAGACCTCCCAGACCCCACCCTCAGGACAAAGAACTCTCACTCGTCAAAAGGGCATGTAGTGACATCATACGGACGAAACCAAGCGAGCGCGTTCATTTGCAGCCCACGATCTCTCCTCGCTCCAAGCCTTCAATAATGCGCTCCTATTTATATAGCGCTTCCACAGCTGAGGCGAGGCATATGGCGCTTGCTTAAAAAAATAGCCATATTCACTAGAGATGGTAGCTGCCTCTCACGCCAGAGCATGTACCTTTTGTAACTGCCTGTAATTGGAATAAAAGTGCTCCGCACTCACGCTGGTTTACACTTCAAAGGGATCCGCACCCCCCGCCCCCCTCCGCGCAATTCCAGAGCTCGTTGTTTACAAGCAACACTCCAGCTGCTTTGACACCCCCTCCCTTCCTGCTGGCATTCCCCCCTTCCTTCTCGCCCAGTCCTTGTTTTAAAGGTCTGCTCCAGTGAAATAAATTTACTATACACTGCATTTATGAGACGAGGATTATACGTCGATGCATTTATTCTTCTGTGTTGTAAAACAGTCCCTCGTGCATTTTAATTCCAGCACACTAAAGAAGGCGGAATTACGCACCAACGAGCTAATAGCATGTGGCTAGAAAAGGAATATTTTTCTCTTTTTGTAGCAAACGCCCCCGTTGTAATTATTTTAAAGGACTGGAAGCAGCGCTTTCAAGGCAGATCTAAGCACGTGCACTCACAGTTCACGATCACGACAACGACTACTTTGCCCACGCGGGCTTCCACTGACGTCAGCTTGAACCTTATTCCTTTGGGTGCCCAGCAGGGCTGTGTGTTGGGCTAGAGAACTGTCAGTCTGAAACCACAAGTGCTGGAGGAAGTCCAGATGCTACCGAAGACCGTTATTAATTTCCACCCCGCCGCATGTGTCACGAGCTACCGGACAGCGCAGATGCCAGGCCGCTTGGCACAGGATTCGCAAGCTGGCACCATGTGTCCCTGGGCCTGCAAAATTGTTCTTTCCCCCCCTGCCTTTTCACCACCCCAGGCACTGTTCAAAATGTCTTGTTAAAGCCACTGTTTTCATATCACGGCTTTTTTGTTTCATGTTTGAATTTTTTTTTCTTTTTTTTTCATGTGCGCGGTCCGCGAAACAAGGGCTCCTGATGCTAGGCTGCGCCATAAATTACGGATAGCCAGGCCGTAAAATCAGCGGGACCTCTGGTGTTTATTTTGTGGTATAAGTATAAACCGAACCCTTCTTTATAGACCAGAAACCATTTCAGCAATGCCCCCTTTGAAACGCTGAGCCGCGGACCAAAAAATATATTTATGGCAAGGCAGCTGAGCACTTAGAGGCAGTGTGCGCATGTATATGACCTCCGCGCGCAAACACTGTTCAGATGACGAGCTCTCTTTCTGCCCCCTTCCAGCCTCAGACAGACCCGAGTGAATAATTGGCCGAGGTGATGAACTGGGCCTGCTGTGCCTTTAAACAGTCACTGTATGCCCGAATAATGCAATCGCAGGCAAATTCACTAGGGTGCCATGATTTTGTAAGTCGAAACTGAAGTATTTAAGTGCCTTACGCCGTCAGTTTGGTGAGTCAAATTACAGGGGTTTTTTTTGTTTCTTGACCATGGCCGGAGAAAATTCCAGTCGATCCCAGCTCCCGCTTTGAAATTATGTCTAATGCCTTTAATTGTGTGTCTGTTTTTTAATTGGTGTTTATTGGTTTCTGTTGTTACTATTTAGCGAGTAGAAATCCCCTTTTTCCAATAGTCATATGTAGTAAATGTTCTAAAATGCACATGCTGCAAATGGACTAAATGGAAATCACCTGTGTCTGCAATTTCCACCAGGGTCCTGGCTCACTGTACGTGTAGCTACCATAGGTGCAGCATGTGGAGTGGTACCAGGGACAAGAGGGTAGGGTACAAAGTGGGTAGAAGAGAGCTCACTCAACTAACACAAACAACAAAAACGTTTACTCCTCATACCCTATCTTTCATTGAAATTCAGGAACGATTTCATCTAAGCTTTTTACAGTCTTTAAATTGGAACATGAACAGTAATTACTCACAAGTAAATTATAACAAAACACAATCAAAATTCGCCTGTGTAATAAGTTAACACAATCTATCTAGATATCATGAAATGAATCCCCAATCAAACAAGACATTATCATAGATTGTCCAAGAAGTCCATTATTCATTAAAAACAACTCCCTGTTGGGCAGAAAGAGTCCTAGCCACATCCAAGGTAGCAATCAAAATATATTTGTTTCAGAGGCTGCTAACTGGACATTTAAAAACGTCAACACACATTACAGAGGAATTTCCCAAATATTCTATCTTTCTTCAGGACTGGCTGATACATTTGTTCACTATAATCACACGTAATCTTGAATTTGATTACATAATGTAGGGTTCTTGTATGTTCTAACGCTTTATCAATCTCAGTAATTCTAGAGAATTCATAGAATGCTACCACCTCTTGGCGCTATCCCATACAGGCTGCACAGAGGACTTGCCATCAATATTTCTACATCATTGTACAGGCAGATGGGTAGACCCAAATCTAGATGTGGCTAGGATTTGCTTTGCTCAACAGGGACTTGTTTTTAAAGAGTTAATGGACTTATTGGACAATCTATGCTGATGTCTTGTTTCGTTGGGGCTTGGGTTTAAACAAAAAACGAATATGCATGTGAAAAGAGGACTGAAATCAAAGGGAGAGAAAACTAGTCTGAAAAGCTGATGTCACAGTATTAGGAAAGGACAATCATTATACAGAGTAGGTCTGTGCAGAATTTAAATTCTGCCTGTAGAGTTGAACAATGTTCGTAACTTAGTTTGGGGACTTGTCTCAACTTCAAATGAGGACAAGCTTTCAACATTTTTTTATAGGGGCATTCTGCAACCATGCGCATTGTGCACAGCTTCCATTTGCCACCAGACACTTCGCGCTCTGCCTCTGCTGCCACACGCATTCAGCTCACCAGGCTGCACACCCCTTCACCCCTCGCTCGCCAGTGTCCCTCCCACCCTTATTTTGATCTCCGCCACGAGTTCTCACAGGCTCCTCTCCGCCCCCTTCCTTTAATGGCCCTCCGCCTCCCCCAGCACAGAGCACGCAAACCGGTTGTCATCCGCCTTTTGAGGGGTCCAAACTTTAAGTCAAGGAGTTCTCCAACCCCAGCACCGGCAACAACGACATCACTCCTTCACAAGATCTCTGCGACTCTCCCGCCTCGTTCTTCCACCGCAAGATCGCCGACATCCACAACAGCTTCGGCGCACCATCCACGCACCCAACCAACGCCCCCCACCGCCACCCTCCGCACCTGGACCACGGTGACCACCGAAGACACAGCCCGCACGATGAACACCATCCACTCCGGATCTCCGACCGACCCCTGCCCCCACCACGTCTTCAACAAGGCCGACTCCACCATCGCACCCCAACTCCGGAACATCATCAACACCTCCTTCAACACCGCCACCTTCCCGGAGAGCTGGAAGCATGCCGAGCTCAGCGCCCTACTGAAGAAACCAACAGCGGACCCCACTGACCTCAAGAACTACCGCCCCATCTCGCTCCTCCCTTTTCCTGCGAAAGTCATCGAGAAGATAGTCAACAGACAGCTGGCCGCCTTCCTCGAGACGAACGAATCCCTCGCAGTCCGGTTTCAGAGCCAATCACAGCACCGAGACCGCCCTGATAGCAGCCACCGACGACATCCGAGCCCTGCTCGACAACGGGGAAACAGCGGCCCTCATCCTCCTGGACCTCTCCGCAGCGTTCAACACTGTCTGCCACCGCACCCTAGTCCAACGCCTCAGCAACATCGGCATCCAAGAGAAGGCACTGGAGTGGATCATCTCGTTCCTCGCCGGAAGAACACGGAGAGTTCGCCTTCCCCCGTTTCGAAGTCGTCTGCGGCGTACCACAAGGATCTTCACTCAGCCCCACCCTCTTCAACGTCTACATGAGACCTCTTGCAGCCATCGCACGCCAACACAACCTCAACATCATCTCCTACGACACCCAGCTGATCCTCTCCCTCACCAGGGACCCCGACACCGCCAGAACCAGCCTACACGAAGGGATGAAAGACGTCGCCGAGTGGATGAAGAACAGCCGCCTCAAACTGAACTCAGACAAGACGTAAGTCCTCATCCTGGGACCATCGCCCTCCGCCTGGGACGACTCCTGGTGGCCTCCCGCCCTGGGCATCGCTCCCAAGCGAACAGACCACGCACGCAACCTGGGCGTCATCCTGGACTCTTCCCTCTCGATGACCAGACAAGTCCACGCCGTCTCCTCATCGTGCTTCAACACCCTACGCATGCTCCGCAAGATCTTCCGATGGATCCCGACCGAAACCAGGAAGACGGTCACCCAGGCACTCGTCACCAGCCGACTGGACTACGGAAACACCCTCTACGCCGGAACCACAGCCAAGCTACAGAGGAGACTCCAACCCATCCAGAACACCTCCGCCCGACTCATCCTGGACATCCCCCGGCGCAGCCACATCTCCGGCCACCTGAGGGACCTGCACTGGCTCCCCGTCAACAAGAGGATCACGTTCAGGCTCCTCACCCACGCACACAAGTCTCTCCACGACCTGGGCCCCAAGTACCTCAACGACCGACTGACCTTCTACACGCCCACCCGCCAGCTACGATCTACTAGCCTCGCCCTCGCCGCCGTACCAAGCATCCGAAGAGCCACCGCCGGAGGCAGATCCTTCTCCTACCTGGCGGCCAAGACATGGAACTCCCTCCCCATCCACCTTCGACTGACCCAGGACCATCTCGCCTTCAGGAAACAACTCAAGACCTGGCTGTTCGAGCAGTAGCGGACCCCTTCCCCCAAGCGCCTTGAGACCCTCCCGGGTGAGTAGCGCGCTATACAAATGCTATGATTGATTAAGTTCAGGGCTTGTCCTGCAGCAGAGGTACATGATTTAACGTGTTCGGTGCCTGCATTTTATGCACGCAATAACTCAGACCGCTGTACTTGGTTCTCAAGCTTCATAATGCAGGCAAAGCTTTAACCGATTGCTAAGATGTCCACGTTTGACCAGCCTACAGGAAAGTTCTCAAAACGCCTCGGTAGCTTTTTGTCAGATTTGAGCAGCAAATTCCGGTGATGGAAGTGTATAGTACTTTCTGGCGTATACAAATATTTCCAGATGCCAGTAAGAGCAAAACTGAATCAATAGATTTATACCAAGCTGTGCATGAGATACGTGCCTCTTCCTTTTATCATTCTACTTTGGTTTTGGTGCAAAATTGCACAGTACATAGTAATATATAACCATTTAGAATCCATAATGATATCGGAATGGAGACTAATTTTGACTGTTTTAGTCTCCCGCATGTCATGAACTCTTGAGATTAGAGTTTTTTTAGGTCTTGCTGAGCCACACACACCACCCTGCACCCCCCACACACACAACCCCCCCCACACACACACACAACCCCCCCCACACACACAGACAACCCCCCCACACACACAACCCCCCACACACACAACCCCCCACACACACAACCCCCCACACACACAACCCCCCACACACAACCCCCCCACACACACAACTGCACACACACAGCCCCACACACACACAACAACCCCCACACCCCCACACACACATACACCCCTCCCACACCCCCCAACACACACAACCCCCACACACACAACCCCCCACATACAACCCCCACACACACAACCTCCCACATACAACCCCCACACACACAGCCTCACACACCCCACACACATACACCCCTCCCACACCCCCCCCACACACACCCACACAACCCCCACACCACTCCACGCACACACAACCCCACAAACCCACCAAAACACACACCCACAACCCCACACACACACCCACACACAACCCCCCCACACACACAACCCCCCCACACACAACCCCCCCACACACACACACAACCCCTGCACACACACACACAACCCCCGCACCCCCACACAACCCCTCCCACACACACCTACACACACCCCCTCCCACACACACCCCCTCCCACACACACCCCCTCCCACACACACCCCACACACACCCCACACACACCCCACACACACCCCACACACACCCCACACACCCCCACACACACCCCACACACACCCCCCACACACACGCACACCACTCCACACACACAACCCCCCCCCACACACACACACACACACCAAAACACAGACATAACCCCCCACACACACACACCAAAACACAGACACACCCCCACACAGACACGACCCACACACACACGACCCACACAGACACGACCCACACACAACCCCCCCACACACAACCCCCCCCACACACAACCCCCCCCACACACAACCCCCCCACACACAACCCCCCCATACACAACCCCCCACACACAACCCCCCCACACACACCCCCCCACACACACAACCCCCCCACACACACAACCCCCCCACACACACAACCCCCCCACACACACAACCCCCCCCACACACACAACCCCCCCACACACACAACCCCCCCACACACACAACCCCCCCCACACACACAACCCCCCCCACACACACAACCCCCCCCACACACACAACCCCCCACACACACAACCCCCCACACACACAACCCCCCACACACACAACCCCCCACACACAACCCCACACACACACCCCGAAACACACACATACAACCCCACACACACACAACCCACCCACCCACACACAACCCCACACACAACTATACACACAAGCACACAAGAACACACACAAGCACACACAACCACACTCAACCACACACAACCCCAAACACAACACACAACCCCACACACAACCACACACAATCATACACACAACCACACACACAACCACACACACACACATCTATCTTTCTATTGCCCTCACTCCTATCTGTCTATCTATCGCCATCACTCCTATCTATCTATTTGTCTATCTATCTATCGCCCTCACTCTATCTATCTGTCTATCTGCCTGTCTATCTATCTGTCTATTTATTTATCTATCGCCCTCACTCTGTATGTCTATCTATCGCCCTCACTCTATCACCCTCACCCTGTCTAGCTGTCGCCCTCACCCTGTCTAGCTGTCGCCCTCACCCTGTCTAGCTGTCGCCCTCACCCTGTCTAGCTGTCGCCCTCACCCTGTCTAGCTGTCGCCCTCACCCTGTCTAGCTGTCGCCCTCACCCTGCCTAGCTGTCGCCCTCACCCTGCCTAGCTGTCGCCCTCACCCTGCCTAGCTGTCGCCCTCACCCTGCCTAGCTGTCGCCCTCACCCTGCCTAGCTGTCGCCCTCACCCTGCCTAGCTGTCGCCCTCACCCTGCCTAGCTGTCGCCCTCACCCTGCCTAGCTGTCGCCCTCACCCTGCCTAGCTGTCGCCCTCACCCTGCCTATCTATGTGTCGCCCTCACCCTGCCTATCTATGTGTCGCCCTCACCCTGCCTATCTATGTGTCGCCCTCACCCTGCCTATCTATGTGTCGCCCTCACCCTGCCTATCTATGTGTCGCCCTCACCCTGCCTATCTATGTGTCGCCCTCACCCTGTCTATCTATGTGTCGCCCTCACCCTGTCTATCTATGTGTCGCCCTCACCCTGTCTATCTATGTGTCGCCCTCACTCTGTCTGTCTATCTATGTGTCGCCCTCACTCTGTCTGTCTATCTATGTGTCGCCCTCACTCTGTCGCCCTCACTCTGTCTATCTATTGCATCACCACAGCATCACTCGGCGCCACAACAACATCAATCTGTGCAACCATTCAACAACAGCTGGTACAAATATGTTCTCTCAATGTTTCAAGCGTTATTACAAATGTCACAAAAAGATGTTAATATTTCACTTCTGTTCTTGGATTTTTGTCACAATAAAATACACTGAACATAATCTTACAAAAGTTATTTACAAAAGTTTAAGCTATTGCTATTATAAATTACAATAACTTTTATTTAAGTATTAATTATTTAAAAAAATTAAAAGCCATTGTTATTTGTAATATCAATACATCTCAGTCACGTTAATACAACACATATTGCATTACAAATGCTATAGGTGTCACATTTGCGAAAGTTATAACTATTGCCATTGTAAATGACAAAGCTATTAATTTTCAAAACCAAAACAGAAATAAAAAATTTGTCATTTACAATACCAATAGCTCAAACTTTCCTAGTGCGAGACCTATTGCATTGCAAATGCTTGTTTTAAATAAATCATTCGTCTCTATGCACTCTAGAACTTCCTACAATCCCGGCCAGTAAATAGTTTCGATCAATGGCTTTTTTTGTATTTGCAGGACGAGTAAGATTCTTGGGAAGAAAATATACAGCAGACTTCAAACATGATGTGAATCATACAGGATAACCGCTGCTCGTACTTCAAACAACTGAGTCGAGGTTATTAAAGTTCTCAGCAGGGTGTGCTTTCTCTCAATACTCTTATTTGTGACACCGAATTTTCATTGTTTCATTCAGCCACAACTACCGCACAGACACTGATGAAGAAAAGAAGTAAGCAGAATCTACAAGTCTGAAGTTGATGTAAGTGTATGTAGTGGAGTTCGAGTCACGATTTATCTCAAGCCCACAATGCCATTAATTGAGAACATTTACAAAGCATATCTTTTTCGAATTTTTTTCATGTAGTGTACAGCAGTTCTGGGTCCTGAGGAGAACCCCTAAAATCTTGCCGTGTCCAAAACATGTCAACATTGGAAAGAACCCAGGGAGTGTTTTGAAAAAGCAAACTTAAGCATGCAGGGAATTTTGTAGTCTAACATTTCACAGTCTCATACCCTGATTCTTGCCGTCGATTATGTATTTAGCATGCACCCCCTGGTTATGGCCCAATAAGTAGGGGCATTTATTGGTATTTTGGATAGCAAACGTTCAGTGTGCTCTAACGCTGGCAAGGAGAGACATGAAAAACAGAAGGGAGTAAGCCTAAATTATACTTAAGGAACTTCTCCTTAACTGTTTTTGTGTACCTTGTATTAAAATATTGTTGAGGTGTGATTGTTCTGTATTTATGTAAAGTCATGCAGGCGTGTAGACTCTGTGTGCTAAAGTATTTTTATCTTCAGTGAAAGGGAGTTTATTGTTTTCCTGGACAGTTTTTTTTTTTTTTTTTTTTAAGCCAAGTAAGTGGCTGATGGAAGTTTCCCTCAGCTAGTTTAACCCGGTAACGAGTAGTGATTCCTGGAAATTTGAGAGATTGAAAATTATTCTGTACACTCTTGTCACTGTGCTGTCCACAATTCTGGCGTCTCTCCCTCTGTGGTTCGCTCCCATAAGTTATGATCGGTAGCAGTTTAGCTTGCACTACCCTTTCCATTTTACTAGCTCTTTCTGTGAGGCAAATGAGCCATTCTTGTCGATGATTATCTCCAAGTACTTATATTTATCAATCCGTGTTTTGGCCTAGTACCAGGACAATGTTCTTATCTTATTGCTGCTGATCAGCATACTTTTAGTTTTCCCTAAGTTGATAGTCCAGCCACTTTCAATTGAATATTCTTATGTTACATTGAGCAGACATTGCAGCACACCTGGGTGTGGCTCAGCAAGACCGCATTAGCTGCATAAAAGAGGCTGGAAAGTGTCATTCTGCCTAATTTCGGGGGCATGGGAGTTGCAGGAATGTAACTTTTTTTCAGGTCAGCAAGAAAGAGGTTGAATAATGTAGGCGTGAGGACACACTCCTGCGTCAGCCCCTTTAGTTGTTTGTATTAGCTTATCCCAAAGTCAACATGATCGAAGGCTACTAGTCGATGAAGCAACGATGCAGAGGCATCCTAGAGGCTTTTGCTGCATCAATAAGGAGATAGGGCAAGGTTGTTTCTTGAGGTGCCTGTCAGTTTAGAGAAACTAATTTGGATGAGCGGGTCTATGGCTCTGTCGGAAGCCAAGATTGTTATTGATTGAGCAGTGACCCAGCGAAGTATTTAGCCTTGTTGTCAATGATAGCCCCTAAGCTGTAGTGTATTCCCTGGGACTTGACCCTATTCTTGTAGGTGGGTGAGATTATGGAGCTTCTCCATGAGGTTCATAGTGCGCCCTCGAGCCTGACTTGGGAAGTTCTGCTTCGTGCTGGAAGAGGGTAGGGTGGATGCCATTTGTGCCTGAAGTCCCTTTTCTTCTGCCCTTTGCTATTTGACGTCTGATTTGATGGACATGTATCAGTTTAGAAGCAATTGATTGGCCTGCTGTAAGTTCAGATGTGCCTGTTCTTGGACCGTCTGCCTTCGGATTGATATCACTGGAAGTTACTGGCTGGAGTGCTGCTGGTGCCTGGCTCAAGGCTCTTCTGGCCGACTGCTGATTAAAATGGTTGTCATGAAAGTTTGCCCAGGTTTTCTCTGATATATAAGAAGTGACTCAGCCTTGGGGTGGACGCAATAGCTTGTTGGCCGTCACCCAGAATCATGCAATATCATTATGCCATATATCTGAGAGCAGTTTGGCCTAGTGCTGGTCTTCTTGGGATCTTTTTATGGCCCTTTACAGCTTCCGGGGCAAGGTTTTTTTGTTGTCCCAGCATAATTTTTAGACGTGTTATCCAGCCTGCAGCGTAGGGTTCTTGGAGTGTTATTTACTACCTTTTTAAGTTGTTACCATTGTGTAAATTGTGCCTGGGATATTTTATAATACCCTTCAGAGACATTTCCAAAATATTCGAAAAATACTTGTTTAAATTTTATCACTGTAAAGTAGAAAAACTTCTATCAAATATACTTAGTACTCACACAGCTAGTGGTGTAGCTAAGGGGGCAGTGGGGGCGGACCTCCCCAGGCAGCACGAGTTTTGGGGGCGGTGGCCGGGCCCCCCACCCCGCTCTTATCTGCTACCGTCACGACCACAAGAATCACCCCCCACTCTTACCTGTGGTCGTCACGGCCGCATGACTCTCGTGCCCCTCCCCCGCTCTTCGATCAGGCCGCTGCGGCGGCCATCGCAGGGACCACCACGGGCGGCCTAAGGCCTAGCTACGCCACTGCGCACAGCGCAGGTGAAAATGAGTAAAGTGTATATAGTAAATAAGAAAATTGACCAATCAGAGGCACATGATAATGTTGATACAAAAGTCCTATGTATTCAACAAGATTAAACTAAGCAAAACATATGTTTGTCTATTTTTCTGCTACGTTGACACGCTACAATCCTTAATTATTGGATGGGTCATCATTGGGTTGAAATAGATTTGAAAACTTAAGCAAGTATTATAGCTATTTTCCCTGGACTTAGAACTCTGTGCATGATGGCACCTGGTAAATTAGAGTAAAGTACCTGTGCCCCCCCTAAAACATGATTGAATTGGCGTATGCCTAATGAACTTATTTAACTTGCTTATTAGTCCCTAGTATATGGTATGGAAATGTACCCATGGCCTGTAAGTTTAATGCCAACTGTGGACTGCAATATCTACAGTACGATGTACAGCGTGGGACTGGAAAACATGGCTTCAGGCCCACTCTGTGTTGTCTGACAGCATCAGCTTGTAACCTGCTGCACAGACCATTCGAAATCACTCTTGAAATGTAGAAAACCTGATTTTTAAATATTAAATGTCACATCCTAAGTGCACCTTGCTGGCCACAAAGTAGCTGCATACTTCTGAAAAATGAAACGCCTGTGACATCAGATATTGCATGTTCTCCAATTGGCGTGGCCCAAAACTACATTGTTACTAGTTGGGCTGTAACTAGATGTTAGAAATGGGGTTTCTGGTTGGCTCGGGTATGCACCTAAGCCAGGCAGAACCCACCACTCTAATCAGGGTAAGGGAGTTACACACCCAAGGTAACCCCTGCTCACCCCCATGGTAGATTGGCAGAGCAAACAGGCTTATCAAAGAGGCAATGTGTAAAGCGTTGGCACAACAACCCCCCCCCCCCCCGTGACACACTAAATACACCACAAAAGAGACTCCACACAGTAGTATATAAAAATCTCATTGTATATAAAACACACAGACCACAGTCACATAAACCATAAATCAATATGCCAACTAGGCAATTGTCATGACATCACAGTTAGTGCATTAAAGTAATTACTTATATGTTGCACACGTCATAGGAACATCTTCACTGTACAGAATATGTAGATCCTTAAATTATTATATTCGTGGTGCTATCCCGGCAAGGCATGAAACGAACTCAATCATAACCTCCGGGCATGCAATGTCGCAGTCATAACACGGGAATATGTGAATCAGTAATACTGTGCATACCTGACAATGCAAACATAAGAAACAATGTGCATCACTACAGTAGGGCATGAACTGCAGCAGTAAACCTGTATCACCTTGTATCACCTTAAATACATAGGGTAAATCTGAAATCACATACACCGGTAAGGAACCCAGAGAGACGGTGCCCTTGTGCTTCTACTATGATCATAAAAGGGAAACGGTCCCCTGAGCGTAGGCTACCCGGCCACCTGCTCACCTACAACAGTAAATATAGTATTTAGCAGTTTCAGCAGGAACAGGACCTCCATTGAAGACTCCTTCACATCCGGATGGTAGAGTTGCGAATGTATGCCACAAGAGCAAGGGCATTAACACTCTCCACTTCAGCAGGGAGAACTCGCTCGGTCTCAAGTGCAGAACTGGAATGACTGCTGCTCACTTTCGCGCGGTGCCGTTGCAGTGAGCCCAACCTGCCCCTGACACCAGCTGTGTTAGGAGCGGCCCCCACGTCCAGAGGAACCCGCCGCTACAGCATACAGGGAAGGCAACATCTTTTTTCACCCACCAGGATGCCCTACGCGGAGCCCTTGGCTGAGGGGGATCGCCGCCCTTCTCTGTGATGGCAGAGACGGGCTACCGTTAGGGGAAGAGAGCCCAGATTAGAGCCTTCAGCGCAGCGTCCTCTCACCAGGCACTGGGGCTCTCCCAGGAAGGGCCTCAAGGGGGGAGTGGAAGGGCCTCAAGAAGGGAGGGGGAAGGGCCTCAAGAAGGGAGGGGGCTTCAGATGGGTGTCAGCTGGAGTTTGTACCATGGGTCTGCACTCTTTCTTCCTTCACAGCTCTGCTCACTGCGTCCTTCGTGGTGATGGGGCCCTGCTAGGGGGGTCCTGCAGTGCAGTCTGTGTATCTTTAACAATGAGAGCCCGGCGTTATGCAGGGGAAGGGTACACAGGAGGACTTACTCGGGGCACCAGAAAATAAAGCTCTAACCATGCGCTTCCTCTTGTCAAGGATTAATGAATTATGGAGCGCTCTCCGGGCAATTAATAAAGTGCTCACCAAATGCTTAGGTCAGGGTTGTTCCCAAAGCGCACTAGCTCTATGAAATAAAATGCTTACCACGCGCATCTTTTTTCAATGTAGAAGAAGAGTCCAGTCCTTCCCCTGCTCCAGACAGAAGCCGTAAATGCAGGCCAACCCACCCCACACACAAAGGAGCAGCGCTCCACACACAGCTCTTCCTCCAGACAGGTTCCTTTTGTTCAGCAGGGATTTGGTTTAGTCGTTTATCTCCCTGACACTTCCACCAGGAGGCAAGCACACACAAGCTCCTTGAGACCTCACCCAGCAGGATACTACAGCAGGGCAAAGAGAGTCAGACATTTTCCTCTGCCACAGATAGAAGTAGAAGCAGCAACTGCAGGCCAACTCACCCCTTATGCAGAAAAGGCAGCGCTCCTCACACAGCTCTTCTTGGCATGGTCTGCTTGTTTCCAGAAAAAATCTGAAGTCTTGGGGTTTAGGTCCAATACTTACACCCCATTTTCCCATCGTTCTCTTTGTTTTAAGGGTCACTGAGCCCAGTCCAAACCAGTTGTGGCCTCCTTGATTAACTTGAACGCAGGAGGTTGAGACAGCATTGTACAAAGGAGACACGGCCTATTCAGGTGCATGTGAAATCCATCCCACCATTCTAAAAGAGGTGTGACCCAGAATGGGCCAAACCTGCGCCTCCTATCCTAAACGGCAACACCAAGCTGGGGCGACAGAGCGAGAGCGGGCCCATCAGCAGGATGCGGCCTGACCGTGCGCACCGCACATGCTGCTGGCGGCAAGGGACTAGAGGGAAGGGGAAGCTCAAACCCCTGGGAAGGCTCGTGCAACTTTTCCAGCAAGACCCAGAAACACCCTGAGGCGATGGCCCCCCGCCCGAAGTGAGAGAGGCACGGTTAGGTGCGGAGCTGGGAGCCAAGGAGGGCATGCAGCATGGGGGTACAAACTGGAAGGCCAAATTGACCTAAACATGACTGGCGAGGATCGAGACTCATTTTGCCTCCCTGCCCCCTCCCCTGGGCAGAGAAGGAGTAGCATGGCCTGATCCTGATCAGCGAGGCTGCCAAGACATCTACCCCACGCGGGGTGCCTTAGTCAAAGCCCTATACAGGAAGGGCACGCCAGTGAATCCAAGAGCACAGGACCACAAGAGGGCCAGTTAGGAAGGGGCCCTCACAGGTACACGAGGCACCACGAGGGCTGCAGAGGGCACAGCTCGGTCCAGTGTGCCTCGCACATAGCAGGCGGCATTGGAGAGCTGGCGGCTCGAAGCAAGCTGGAGGCAGACACCCGAACCCCCGAGGAAGCGGCAGCTCGATCTGCACCGGGAGATTCATTGAGTCCCACTACAAGATTACGTAACACCCTGAGGTGGAGACACCTGGCCCACACCTACAGAAACGTGGCAAGGTGCAAAGCCAGAAAGCAAATAGGAGTGCTAGCCCCCGTGGTTGCAGGAGGAGGGCTCGCAGCCTGAGGGTGAGAGAAAAGAGGGCAGTTAGGGCCAAACCTGGACTGCGACTGACACAGCAGAGGCCAAATGGGCCAAACGTTGAGATGCACTCCGGCATCCCTGCGCAGAGAAGAAGGAGCGGCCGGGCCTGACCAGTGAGACCGCCTGAAATCCTGACCCACGCAAGAGGCCCTAGTCAAAGCTCTGCACAGCAAGGCAGCACCGGTGGATCCAAGTGGACGGGGACTTGCAAGGCCAATCAAAGAAGTACCCCAAATCAGATACACGAGACACAACAAGGGCCTGGAGAGGGTTGTCCTGGTCAACGTAGAGAAGGGTGTGGGGAGCCGGTACTCGAGAGAGGCTGTGCCAGCTGTGTGAGACCAGAGACAGGAGGCCATTGAAAGACTAGCGCGCCAGAGATGACGGGAAACATAGAGCCAACACATTGGAGATTACTCAATACAGGTGGTGACACAGCTGGGAACATAACCGCAGAAACTCCCAAAGTCCTTGGAGACTCAGGCAAGAAGGGAACCCCTCTGGGACACCCCCGGTCGCATTGTCTACAGGCTGGAACTCGAGGGAGAAGGCAGGAGAAGTGACAGTGAGACAGTTAGCAAGCGGCCAATCCCTAATGAGATGGTAAAATCCAAGGGGCAGGGACCTCAACAAAATAAATAAATATGCAGACCCTAGATTGCACCCGGAGGAATTGGAGCAGCAAGCGGACCCAGCCAACCCTCTGGAGCCTCCCTAGAACCCAAAATAGACGTTGTCACAATAGATGTGGTGTTCTTACGGTCAGACTTTCAGAAGATGTCAGACAAGGTCAAAACGTCGGAGACCCGCATGCCAGAACTCCAAACCACCTCCAAGTCTCTGGAAGAACAGGTACACAAGCTCGCTAAGCAGCAAGACCTATTAGAAACGCAAACAGAAGACCAGGTCGTGACGTATCAATATACAGATTGTGGTGATGACAGAGGAAGCGGAGGCCCACAGCGAGGACCTGTTTGTGGAAGACCTGATAGCTACACACCTCCGCCCCAAACACCTATCGAAATCTTCTTTGTAGAGAGGTCCCTCAGAACTCCGATCCTGCGGCCACAACCCGGGGCTCAACCACTTACCATATTAGCCAGGATCTTTAATCATAGAGACCGCAACATGAGCCAACAGGCAGCCCAAGCCCTGGGAGATCTAAAATAGAAAAACATGACGGTCTGCTTCTTCCCAGATTTCACCCTACAAGTCAAGAAGCAGAGGAAAAGCTTCGAAGACTATCAAGGGAGCTTTTAGAGAAAAGAACTTGAAACACGCAGTGATATTACCAACCAAATTGCGAGATCTGGCAGATGGAAAGTCCTGCTACTTTCACTAGTGGAGGACTGGAACTAGTTGTATGGGTGGCGCACACAGGAACACCGAAGTCAAAAGGGACTAAACAGAGCGAACCCCCGCAACAAACGCAATGGAGAATCCCCAAGTGGCGACAACACTCCAAGGAATGACGACTTGACCACGTCCACTCATAAACGAGAGCGAGCCCATGTCTCTGGATCTGTTACTGGGGAGGGAAGACGGAAAGCAACTGAGACTACAAGATATTTAAGAGCTGGAATTGTTTCTCCTGTACTGGACTAGCTCTTGGAACAGAGCACACAGTGAAAGGAGGCAGGACCTCAAGGGTCAAGGATAGAGGAGAAAGAGAATCGCTCGATCACCTGAGGGTCAAAGGGCGGCCGGACTTACTGGGAAAGCAAGGCGGGTCAGCCATCCCTCCCCTTAAGATGGCTGTTTCAGTTGAGAGCGACATGCGCTCTGCAAGTTGGGGTGCTGGGCAGTTCTAGTCCCACAGTGCAGGGTAGCAGGGAGGGAGGAGTTGAGGGAAAAGTTCAACCTTATACAGTTACAGCAGTAGGTAAAGAGAACATAGTAAGTCAGGAGCTAGCTTGTGCCACAGGAAAGGGGCATGAGCCTATATCAAGCAGGGAGACCCGGACCCACCCAAGAACAGGGCTTTAATCACCTGAGGATGGGGCCACACAACCAGTGCACACTGAAGATTATGTCCTGAAACGTCAACGGACTGGGATCCTGGATAAAGCGCTCAGTTGTGCTGCAATGTAAAAAAAGGGCAAAAGCCTGACCTAGTCTACCTTCAGGAAAGCCACCTAAAAGGACAATCCTGTTAGGCTCTAGATAGGTCGGGATATAACCTAGTGGCACACACTAGCTACTCTTCAGGATTGCGAGACGTAGGTATCCTTTCCAGGTCAGCAACAGCATACATCCCAGGCAAGACATGGAGAGACCCCCTGGGTTGATTCAGGCTCCAGACAGGTAAATGGCAGGGACAGACTTTGAATTTGAGCTCAGTTCATGCCCCACCAGGGATACATGGAGGCAC
Source organism: Lissotriton helveticus (assembly GCF_964261635.1). NCBI lineage: Eukaryota > Metazoa > Chordata > Amphibia > Caudata > Salamandridae > Lissotriton > Lissotriton helveticus. The sequence continues at coordinate 1,210,241,743 of NC_136068.1, forward strand.
CCTCTCCTCCCTGGGAGTGGCACTCCCTCAACTACCCGTAGACTTTTTGATACTGGGTGGGGATATGAACGTGATGTCCGTCTGGATGGACAGTTGGCCTCTAAAAAGGAAGACTGGAAAAGAAACCCCCTTAAGTCCTTCAGAGAGGCAGTGTGTTGGGCAGACTATGGCGGACCCATAATACGACGCAACATCAATGCACGCACCTATCGGCGTGGCACAGTAGCCTCTCCAGACTAGACTACTTGTTCACCCTCGGGGGTAGAACAGCCACTTCCGTGACACCCAACATCTGGCACGGAGCACATCTGATCACTCTCCAGTGGTCACGCTATTTCTGGGTGAGGCAGTGGACACGGGCCTACTGCCTCGGCTGGCAGTGCGGCACCGAGAGACAGGAAGCTAAAGGATAAGCTGGTGGAGGGCAGGGCATGCTACCTTCAGCATAACAAGAGGTCAGTGACATCAAGCTGCACACTCTGGGAGGCATATAAAGTGGTGATGCAGGGAGAATTCCAGGCTCAAGTCATGTGAAGACCAAGGAAACAGGCTGGGTTACCAAACACTAGAGGGGGGACATTAAAGACCTAGAGGCGAGGATACTGGGAGGAGGAGCCCTGGTAAGAGACTTAACACACCAACTGCGACTTCAACAGCAAGAGCTGCGAGATATAGCAGAGAACGCAGGTAGCGCTCACGCGCTGGCAGTCCAAAGAAGGCTATACAAGGTGGGAGACAAAGCTTGGCTTGCTTGGCTAGACAAAAGAGAGACCGGCAGAAGCTGGGTTTCGCAAGTTTACAATGCAGAGTGGGGAGTTCACATGGGAAGTAGGGTGTCAAGGCCTCAAATCCTCAGAGACGTACGATGCTCAAAGGGGTCCACCTCCTGATAGCCCCTTGGTCTGAGTAGAATTAACAGACTCAAAAGGGTGATCAGGCGAGGGAAGGAAAGGAAGGGAACAGCAGGAAGGGAGATCTGTAGCAAAAGTAAACAAGCATAAGTATACCACACTTCCTCTTGTATTGGACAGCAGAATACTTCACGGGCCAATGCTATAAACACAATACCTGTAAAGGAAAATAACTGCCACTGTATCCTAGCTGGGTATCACAGGAGCCAGTGCACTAATGGATCTATGGATAGAACAACAATATTACTACACGAGTATAAAATACTGTTCTAGATGTTTTTCTACATCAGTTAGCAACATACCCAAAAGCATCATGAGGGCCACTTTAACAGGGGAATTGGAGCTTTCTTCCGGATGAACTCAGCAAGCCCCTGCTGTGGAGACAGAGATAAACAGTCCACCATAAACACTAGAACTTGTTGGTTATTTTCCACCGTAACACATCATTGTAAATTAAGCAAATGATACATATTGTCAGTGTTTATAATCTGGTTCAAAGGAGTTTGTTACCAAAACTTGGACCTTGAAATGTACTCAAAAGTCGCAGAGAAGCACTTAGATAGCCTGCGAGAATGTACCCTCTGTTGGCCTCCTCACCACAATTACAGCATTGTGGCAATCCGGGGACTTACACAGAGTTGTAGACCCAAAGTAAAAAAAGAACAAAGCGAACGCGCAGCCACACGTGTAAAACAAAGCAAGCAATTCCTCAGTACCTCCAGAGATCAGTAAGGGTAAGGAGGATATATAAATGAAGCCCCGCAAGAGCCTGATGTTGGCTCGTCCAACGGGGCTAAGGAATCGGACCTGAATGCCCAACAGTTACAGGTGAGACGCTGGGCAGTAACAAGTATGGTAAACAAAAAGGATTGATTGGTGCCTTAGCACCCCTACCGTGTCTTCAATCGGCCGGAATGACACCAGGAATTAACGGCACCCGACTGGTGCCCTGGAAGCTCTTACATTCGCTTCAGTGAAATGTTGTGATGTCATCAGCGTCACGTTCCCATGGCTTCATGGGTAATGTAGTTTGGCAGCTTATTTCTGTCCGTTCACGAAGAAGCCTTGCGCTGCAGTGTTCTCCGCCTGCCCTGATAATGCGACGTGACATAGGGCTATAGCAGAGATATTTGCAACTCATTATGAACATACATACACACCTAAATCCACCAGGTCCGGTGCGGACTGCTCCAAACTCCTGGACAGGGACTTAACGGTGGCAGAAATAGAGGATGCTCTCTGAGCTCTACAGTCACGGAAAGCCCCTGGGCCAAACAGCCTTCCACTCGAGCTATTCAAAAATGCAGCCAATAGGGTCTCCCCCCACCTCTTAACATTTCCTTAGCAGCCAGAGAGGCAGGAGCCCACCCAGAAGATCAGAGAACAACCATGAGCGTGGTAATCCCAAAAAAAGGCAAACCGATGATGGATTGTAGCTCATATCGTCCCATTTCACTGTTCAACATCGAACCTCAGTTGCTGGCTAAGGTCCTGGGGAGCTGACTATCGGGAATCATATCGTCAGTGATCCACCCGATCAATCCGGCTTCATACCAAGGCGGAGCACCCCTTGAACTTGCGGCGCCTATATGGGGGTCCTGCTCCTCACAGCCCACCAGGGCAGGGAAGACGCAGCTGTACTTTCTCTAGACGCACACATGGCATTAAACAGTGTTGAATGGAACTATATATTTGCGGTCTTGTCCTGACTGTGTTTCGGTCCCAACTTTTGCTCCTGAGTCCGCCTATTGTTCGAGTAAATGGTTCCACCTCCAGTGCTTTCATGCTGGGTAGGGGCACAAGCAGGGGTGCCTCCTATCTCCTATGAATTTTGCTCTAGCATTGGACCCCTTGGCGGCCTGGGTCCGCGGATACCCCTTAATTCGCGGAATTAGGGTAGGGGAGGAATGGGAAGAAAAAATAACATATGCGATGATATCCTGCTATGTGTGACAAAGCCACGCTTCTCGATACCAATAATCCTCCATATCTTTGACCTTTTCTGAAGCTAAGCAGGATACCAAATTAATTGGAAGGAGTCCCTGATTTTCCCGCTTTGGACGGGGGAGCTGTCCTTGCTTCTCAGTTGCCCAGCCCCGGTGGAGAGGGAGGGATTTAAATTCTTAAGGGTCCACATATTTAGAAGAGAGGAAGACTTTTTGGAACGCAATCTGTTCCCCCAAATAGACCATTTCAAAGAATAAGTAGCCCTCTGGCACACAAGACCACTATCCATAATGGGAAGGGCCACGCTTTTCAAAATGATGACCCTCCCGCGCATGCTCTACATACTCCAAAATACCCAGCCCAAAGTTCCGGACATTTACTTTCGTAATATCAATAGCACACTGAGGTCACTCTTATGGGAATGAGGTGCAACACAAATCTCTGTAATGAAACTGCAGCGTGGAGTCTTTGAGGGAGGCAAAGTGGTCCTGGATCTGAGAGTGTACTTTTGGGCCTCGCAGTTAGTTGTAGTGAGCAACTGGGTGCTTGGGAGGGAAGAGATGACCCAGAGTACCGAGTCGTTCATTGGGCCATAGGTGGAGGGTCTCCCGGCGTTTCTCTCTGGGAGGGCAAAGAAAGGAATGCTCCCGGTCCATACCCAGACAGTAGTACAAGCCTGGGAGGCAACTTGTAGGAGAGTGGGGTCTGCAATCCCATGGCCACCCCAGATATTTGCTTTTTGCTTCACTGATTTACGACTTTCCCTGGCTGTGGGCCTGCTAATCAGACCCACAGCCTAGCTGTTCTCTCTCTAAATTACAACCATGTACCTTAGGTGCATTTTACCAATTGGTACTGGGCCACCTTATCAGTCCCTGTACAGCATACCTTAGGTATCCAGGGCATAGGTGTACCCAGGGCCTACCAGGGGCTGAAGCATGTATTATGCCAACCCTGGCTGGCCACCCAAACAGACACAAATGGCTGCACGACAGCTGGGGCAAGGTGGTGTAAACACCCTTCGCTTTAGATATAGTATTCCTATATCTAACCCTAAAATGGACACATATATTCCTATCAGTCACTCCTATGGCAGGCCTTATCAATCCTGAAGGCAGAGTGCTTGGAATTATGTGAGATGGTGCTCTGGCATGAGCTGAGCCCGTTTGCAGCTTGCGGAACCAAGTCCAAATAGCTGTTCCATGATAACGCTATACCATATACTCTTAAGTGCATTATAATCCTCGCGGTTAAATGCTAACTTTGGTATAGCATTATCAAAACATGTCGAGTAAGGTGTCATACGAATTGGAATACTAACCCCTCGCCAATTCTGGCGACGGGGTTAGCATTCCACCCTTCTAGAGGGACACGACATGTATGTAACTGTGAACCCCGGTTAAAGTCAGACACAGCCTCAGCTCCACAAAATGGATGCTGCCACCGAGACACAAGTCTGCCCTCCTGCTGCTGGGAGTCCTTCCAGCAACGGAGGCCTGGACAAAGGGTTTCCTGTCAGGGGCGGTGCTAGCACCATCCCAGACAGGATTTTGTGTATCCCAGGTAGGCAGGGCTGAAAGGAAGGTGACTGCAAGTGGCACCCCGGTGCTCACTGTGCATATGCCGGCTCAAACCAGTTCCTGGGGCACACCAGCCCCTGAGCTGGGGAAAGACCGGACAAAGGAGAGGGGTGTAACCACCCCCCTCCTAGTCCCACCCATAGGGCGGGCAGGACTTAGTCGCGTGCCAGCCCCTTTTCTTAGGATAAAGGTAGGAGCAGGCCCCCTTCCCAAATTAGATAATCTTGAATCTTGAAACTACTTTCCACGAAAGGAACTCTTGACTCTTCTGAAGACTCTCCCTTGTGGCTAAGGAGTAGCCACCCTGCACCAGCAGGCACCATCGAAGCTCTTGCGGTTTGCTGCACGTCCATCCTCCGGATCAAGACTGCCCAGCTCGACGAGACCCAGATTCCCTGCCATCTCTGACCTCTACCTACATCATCCAGCCCAGCTGAGATTCGTGGGTGTGACGAGACCCGTGGGACCGGCCATCTTCAAGACCTGCACGACGCTTCACCAGCACGACCCCCGAGAGACCCTCGAGTAAGTGCATTGGGGTTTGAGAAGCCCTAACCCTAAGCAGCTCCAGCACCGAAGTCCAGCCCCCCAGCATCCACGAGATCTGCGTGGGGCCCTTCTGCTTCTTTGCTGCTTGCCACGTTGTCCGGTCACTTGCCCGTTGGCTAGTGACCCTCTTGACGACGTACCACGACGTTTTCACCGCTGGTCTAGGTCCCCTAGACTGGCCCTTGCTTCTTGTCCAGCAGGAAGGGCCCTGGACCCTCCTGGTCCACTCCAGACGCCATCTTGACTCCACCGCGTACGCTTGCCTTTGCCAAGGTTTGTTGCTCTCAAATCCTGAGTCCAGCATCGCCGACAGCCGACAGCCTCGTGGGACAGCTCGCACCTCCAGCCTGGTCGCCGACAACGCCTCCTAGCCTGTGTGACTGCAGAGTCCAGCGTCGCCCACTCACCTGGTCGAGGTGACTTCATCCGGTGCCATCCTGGTGCCCACATAATCACTGGCTAGTGATTAAGAACTGAGTCCCCTCTGCTTTCAGGTCGTCTCCTTCACTGATCCAGCCTTGGATCACACCGAACATCTTCACTGGTCGCCTGCCAGCAACTTCTTCTTTCAGGCACCATAGACTTCAACGAGGATTCCCGACGTCACTTGAACCCTATGCAGCCGCGGCCCCTGGGCTAGGTAACTTGAGTATTTCGGTACTCCAGCACAGGTTCACTATCCAAGTGTCCAGATCCTTTGTCGTTTTCAGTCTACCTAGTCGGATTCGTCCGGAAACAGTAACTTTAGAAACGCTAGCATCCATAGACTTCTTCCCGCATCCCGCGTGAGAGTGCACACTCTGCACCCGATCTCCCTAGGCCTCCTGCTCGTAATCTTAAGGTTCAGTAGTGTAGTCCTAGCGATCCTGAAGCCTCTGGATCTTGTTACTTACCTGCTAGTATTTCGCATTCCACTTTTTGTGTATATGGTTTTTCGTGCCCCTCGGGCATTTGTGTAAATTGTGCAACTTGAAGTATTTTCGTAAGAGTTTTGTATTGTGCTTAGCTCCCTGACTCATAAAGAGTTCAGGGTAGTCTTGTTATGAATAAATATCCTTTATTTTCATAACAACTTGTGTGGTGTCCTTTCACTTGGTGTTCAAGGGGTACATGTGATGGTAAAACAGCTGGCTTAACACGCCCTCTAGAGTTTAGCCTGAAGACTGCTCGTGTCCATGCTACTTGGATAGCTGGTCTGAACGGTTGACTTACAACCAATCATCAATAAGGGTTGTTTGGTATGATACACAGAGATCACTAGAATAGTGAGCACTATATATCAGGCAAACTTCTCACATTGGTGTGCAGCGGTTGGGATTTGAGCTTGCTGTTGTTTTACCTTGCACGTATCCTAAGAATATCAATTGAAAGATCACATAAGTACCCAGGTACATATAACTTAACTTAGAATACTCTGAGTTCTACTGAACCAGCTGTTGTAGTGTAACAGGGCTTAGCACACCCTGACTACAACTCTTAGCAAGGGATCAGTAGGTAAACCCATAGTGTAGGTAGGTGCATCACTTACACCACACTAGAAGCATGTCTACCCATGGAGAGTCTTCAGATACTCCCCTTGTGGCTGTTGACCCTCCACAGGTCACTTCCAGATATGCAGGCCTTAGCTTCCAGGAGATGAGACAATTGTGTACCTCCAGGAAACTAAAACAGGGTTCTAACCCTACCACTCCTTTTCTGTTAGGTCTCTTAGAGACTTATGATGCTAGAAAAGCTTCTCAGACAGATGGGAGCATGCCCCCCTTAGGAGGTACTCGAGGTGACCCAGACTCCAACCTCCCTGAAACAGAAGATGTAGAAGAGGAGGAGGAGGAGGAAGAGGAAGTCTCTGGGGATGAGGCAGACAATGGTCCTGAGCTAGTCAGGCTTACTAGGGCCAACTTAGACCTACATAGGGAAGGATCTGGGGGACCCCCAGTACTGACCCTAAGCAGGCCTAACTTTGGAGTTAGAAGAGATAGGTCTCATTCTAGGGACTCCAATAGATCTGTGCACTCTCATGCCTCTGCTCAGAGGAGAATGATCTCTCCCAGAGGAGACTGACTTCCCCTCAGAGAAAAGAACATGAAGCAAGGATGAAACAGGCTAATCTGAGGATTCAGAGGGAAGAACTTGCCCTTGCCAAGGAGAAGCTTGCCTTTGCTAGAGAGCAACAGTTAAGTGGGGTAGTCCCCACTGGTGGCAGCAATATCCCTAAGGATAAAGACAGGAGTTTTGACACTAGACACCTGAGTAAAATAGTGCCCCCCTTTAAACAAGGGGATGACATCCACAAATGGATGACTGCTTTGGAGAGGGCCTCCACTGTCCAGTGCATCCCCCAGAGTCAGTGGGCAGCTATTTTGTGGCTCTCCTTTGAAGGCAAAGGTAGAGATAAGCTCCTCACTACTAGAGCTGAGGATGCTAACAATTACCAAGTCTTGAAAAATACACTGATTGATGGGTTTGGCTTAACCACTGAACAGTACAGGTTGCTGTTCAGAGACACCCAGAAAATTCAGTCTCACGATTGGGCTGACTTTGTAGATTGTGCCACTAAGGCTTTTGAAGGCTGGTTACTGGGAAGTAAAGTTGCTGATTACACAGGATTGTATAATCTAATTATGAGAGAACACATCTTAAGTAATTGTCAAAATCAGTTGTTGCATCAGCACCTTATTGACTCAGATCTGACCTCTCCCCAAGAATTGGGAAAGAAGCCAGACAGATGGGTCAGGACAAGGGTCAAGCAGCAGAACCAGGGTGGTGGCCAGAAGAAAGCAGATCCCAAGGGTAATGAGAATAAGCAAAATGACCAGAAGTCTTCAACAGGGCCCCAACAATCTAAAGAGGGTGGGTCCCAGAATTCCCAAAAGAAGAAGAATGGTCAGAAGAAACCATGGTGCCAGTACTGCAAAAGTAATACTCACTGGTTTAGTGAGTGCACCAAGAAAGGCCCAGCTGAACTAGTGCTGGATCCTGGAACAATGGACCAGACACTACCCAAGAGAAAGAGCAGTAGGGGTAAGATTGACTCTTCCCCCCCCCTGCCTCAGGTGATGGATCAGCTCTCTCAGGAGACTGACCCCAAGACCCCAGAAGGAACTGTCCTAGAAGAGCTTGAGCCTGAACAGGTTGAGTTTCTTGGGACAGGGGGCCCTTCCAGGGCAGACTTGAGGCAGGCACAGTTAGACTGTTCCTTCTCTTGAACCCCTCAGACAGCAGGCTGCTGCTGAGGCTGCAGGGAATGCCACAGGTGCCCATTAAGTGTACTGGGACGATGGACTCCTTTACTCTGAGGCAAGAGACCCCAAGCCTGGTGCTACCAGGAGGCTGGTCATCCCCTTGTCTCTGAGAGGTTTCCTTCTCACCTTGGCCCATGAAATTCCCCTTGCAGGTCACTTAGGCCAGAATAAGACTTGGGACAGGCTTGCCCCACACTTTCACTGGCCCCATATGTCTGAGGACACTAAGAACTTTTGTCGTTCATGTGTCACCTGCCAAGCCAGTGGCAAATCAGGTGGCACAACAAAGGCCCCCCTTATACCACTACCTGTGGTGGGGGTTCCCTTTGAAAGAGTGGGGATTGACATTGTTGGACCAATGGACCCCCCAACAGCATCTGGGCACAGATTTATACTGGTGGTAGTGGATCATGCCACCAGGTATCCAGAAGTTATTCCCCTTAGAACCACTACAGCTCCTGTTGTGGCAAGGGCCCTGGTTGGAGTTTTCTCCAGAGTGGGGTTCCCTAAGGAGGTGATCTCTGACAGAGGTGCAAACTTCATGTCAGGATACTTGACTGCTATGTGGAAGGAATGTGGTGTCAATTACAAATTCACCACACCCTATCACCCACAATGCAATGGGCTTGTTGAAAGATTCAACAAGACCCTCAAAGGGATGATAAAAGGGTTACCAGAAAAGCTTAGGCGAAGATGGGACATCCTTTTACCCTGCCTTCTGTTTGCTTACAGAGAGGTCCCACAGAAGGGGGTTGGTTACAGCCCTTTTGAGCTTTTGTTTGGACATCCTGTAAGAGGACCCCTATGTCTTGTGAAGGAAGGATGGGAGTTACCTCTCAAAAAGCCTAAACTTGACATAGTGGACTATGTACTTGGTCTCCGCTCCAGGATGGCAGAGTACATGGAGAAGGCATCTAAAAACCTTGAGGCCAGCCAGGAACTTCAAAAAGCTTGGCATGACCAAAAGGCTGTCCTAACTGTTTACCATGCAGGACAGAAGGTGTGGGTGTTGGAGCCAGTGGCCCCAGCAGCTCTCCAAGACAAATGGTCTGGACCCCACATCGTCATTGAACAGAAGGGAGAAGTCACCTATTTGGTGGACATGGGAACTCCCAGGAGCCCTCACAGAGTACTTCATGTGAATAGGCTCAAAGCATTTGTTGACAGGGAGGACATGGGCTTGCTCATGGCCACAGATGAGGGACAGGAGGAAGAGAGTGACCCTCTCCCAGACCTGCTCACTCAGAACCCTGATGATGGGTCAGTAGATGGTGTAGTCTTTTCTGACAGCCTCTCTGAGCCTCAGCAACAGGATTGTAGGCAGGTCCTTCAATCCTTCAGACAAATGTTTTCTCTGACCCCCAGTCAGACAAACTGGTGCACACATGAGGTGGACACTGGAGACAGTCTGCCTATAAAGAGTAAAATCTACAGGCAACCTGACCACGTCAGGGACTGCATAAAAACTGAAGTACAAAAGATGTTGGAATTGGGAGTCATTCAACCCTCAGAGAGCCCTTGGGCTAGTCCTGTAGTTCTAGTGCCTAAACCTCACACCCAGGATGGTAAGAGAGAGATGAGGTTTTGCGTAGACTACAGGGGTCTCTATGCTGTCACTAAGATAGATGCCCATCCAACACCAAGAGCAGATGAACTCATTGACAGATTGGCTTCTGCCAAGTCCTTGAGTACATTTGACCTGACAGCTGGTTATTGGCAAATCAGGCTAGCTGAGGATGCCAAGGCCAAGATAGCATTTTCTACCCCAGGAGGTCATTACCAATTTGTGGTGATGCCCTTTGGTTTGAAAAATGCCCCTGCCACTTTTCAAAGGTTGGTGAACCAAGTTCTCACTGGGTTGGATGACTTTTGTGCAGCATATCTAGACGATATTGCTGTCTTTAACTCCACCTGGGAGGATCACCTGATCCACCTGAGGAAAGTTTTGGAGGCCCTGCAAAAGGCAGGCCTCACTATCAAGGCTACTAAGTGCCAGATAGGGCAGAGTCAAGTTGTATACTTGGGCCACCTTGTAGGTGGAGGCCAAGTTCAACCTCTGGAGAGCAAGATACAGGCCATAAAGGACTGGGCTCCTCCAGCCACCCAGACACAGGTCAGAGCTTTCTTGGGCCTGTCTGGTTATTACAGGAAATTTGTCGGAAATTATGGAACCATTGTGACTCCACTTAATGACCTGACAAGTAAGAAAATGCCAAAGAAAGTTCAGTGGACAGTTAGCTGTCAGAAGGCATTCGATGACCTAAAGCAGGCCATGTGCACTGCACCTATTCTCAAGAGTCCAGACTACTCCAAACCTTTCATTGTCCAAACAGATGCTTCTGAGTTGGGTGTGGGAGCTGTTCTATCTCAGCTGAATATTGATGGTCATGACCAGCCCATTGCTTTTATAAGTAGAAGGCTGACCCCTAGAGAGAAACGTTGGTCAGCTATTGAGAGGGAGGCCTTTGCTGTGGTTTGGGCCCTGAAGAAAGTGAGGCCATACTTGTTTGGTACTCACTTCAAAGTTCAGACCGACCATAAGCCCCTCTTATGGCTAAATCAAATGAAGGGTGAAAACCCCAAACTTCTTAGGTGGTCCATTTCCCTACAGGGGATGGACTTTACAGTGGAGCACCGCCCAGGAACTGACCATGGTAATGCAGATGGTCTCTCCAGGTACTTCCACTTAGAGCAAGAAGACTCACCTGGTCAAGGTTAGTTTAATGTCCCTAAGTTTTGGGGGGGGGGGGGGTTATGTAGGAGAGTGGGGTCTGCAATCCCATGGCCACCCCAGATTTTTGCTTTTTGCTTCACTGATTTACGACTTTCCCTGGCTGTGGGCCTGCTAATTAGACCCACAGCCTAGCTGTTCTCTCTCTAAATTACAACCATGTACCTTAGGTGCATTTTACCAATTGGTACTGGGCCAGCTTATCAGTCCCTGTACAGCATACCTTAGGTATCCAGGGCATAGGTGTACCCAGGGCCTACCAGGGGCTGAAGCATGTATTATGCCACCCCTGGCTGGCCACCCAAACAGACACAAATGGCTGCACGACAGCTGGGGCAAGGTGGTGTAAACACCCTTTGCTTTAGATATAGTATTCCTATATCTAACCCTAAAATGGACACATATATTCCTATCAGTCACTCCTATGGCAGGCCTTATCAATCCTGAAGGCAGAGTGCTTGGAATTATGTGAGATGGTGCTCTGGCATGAGCTGAGCCCGTTTGCAGCTTGCGGAACCAGGTCCAAATAGCTGTTCCATGATAACGCTATACCATATACTCTTAAGTGCATTATAATGCTCGCGGTTAAATGCTAACTTTGGTATAGCATTATCAAAACATGTCGAGTAAGGTGTCATACGAATTGGAATACTAACCCCTCGCCAATTCTGGCGACGGGGTTAGCATTCCACCTTTCTAGAGGGACACGACATGTATGTAACTGTGAACCCTGGTTAATGTCAGACACAGCCTCGGCTCCACAAAATGGATGCTGCCACCGAGACACAAGTCTGCCCTCCTGCTGCTGGGAGTCCTTCCAGCAACGGAGGCCTGGACAAAGGGTTTCCTGTCAGGGGCGGTGCTAGCACCATCCCAGACAGGATTTTGTGTATCCCAGGTAGGCAGGGCTGAAAGGAAGGTGACTGCAAGTGGCACCCCGGTGCTCACTGTGCATATGCCGGCTCAAACCAGTTCCTGGGGCACACCAGCCCCTGAGCTGGGGAGAGACCAGACAAAGGAGAGGGGTGTAACCACCCCTCCTAGTCCCACCCATAGGGCAGGACTTAGTCGCGTGCCAGCCCCTTTTCTTAGGATAAAGGTAGGAGCAGTCCCCCTTCCCAAATTAGATAATCTTGAATCTTGAAACTACTTTCCACGAAAGGAACTCTTGACTCTTCTGAAGACTCTCCCTTGTGGCTAAGGAGTAGCCACCCTGCACCATCAGGCACCATCGAAGCTCTTGCGGTTTGCTGCACGTCCATCCTCCGGATCAAGTCTGCCCAGCTCGACGAGACCCGGATTCCCTGCCATCTCTGACCTCTACCTACATCATCCAGCCCTGCTGAGATTCGTGGGTGTGACGAGACCCGTGGGACCGGCCATCTTCAAGACCTGCACGACGCTTCACCAGCACGACCCCCGAGAGACCCTCGAATAAGTGCATTGGGGTTTGAGAAGCCCTAACCCTAATCAGCTCCAGCACCGAAGTCCAGCCCCCCAGCATCCACGAGATCTGCGTTGGGCCCTTCTGCTTCTTTGCTGCTTGCCACGTTGTCCGGTCACTTGCCCGTTGGCTAGTGACCCTCTTGACGACGTACCACGACGTTTTCACCGCTGGTCTAGGTCCCCTAGACTGGCCCTTGCTTCTTTTCCAGCAGGAAGGGCCCTGGACCCTCCTGGTCCACTCCAGACGCCATCTTGACTCCACCGCGTGGGCTTGCCTTTGCCAAGGTTTGTTGCTCAAATCCTGAGTCCAGCATCGCCGACAGCCGACAGCCTCGTGGGACAGCTCGCACCTCCAGCCTGGTCGCCGACAACGCCTCCTAGCCTGTGTGACTGCAGAGTCCAGCGTCGCCCACTCACCTGGTCGAGGTGACTTCATCCGGTGCCTTCCTGGTGCCCACATAATCACTGGCTAGTGATTAAGAACTGAGTCCCCTCTGCTTTCAGGTCGTCTCCTTCACTGATCCAGCCTTGGATCACACCGAACATCTTCACTGGTCGCCTGCCAGCAACTTCTTCTTTCAGGCACCATAGACTTCAACGAGGATTCCCGACGTCACTTGAACCCTATGCAGCTGCGGCCCCTGGGCTAGGTAACTTGAGTATTTCGGTACTCCAGCACAGGTTCACTATCCAAGTGTCCAGATCCTTTGTCGTTTGCAGTCTACCTAGTCGGATTCGTCCGGAAACAGTAACTTTAGAAACGCTAGCATCCATAGACTTCTTCCCGCATCCCGCGTGAGAGTGCACACTCTGCACCCGATCTCCCTAGGCCTCCTGCTCGTAATCTTAAGGTTCAGTAGTGTAGTCCTAGCGATCCTGAAGCCTCTTGATCTTGTTACTTACCTGCTAGTATTTCGCATTCCACTTTTTGTGTATATGGTTTTTCGTGCCCCTCGGGCATTTGTGTAAATTGTGCAACTTGAAGTATTTTCGTAAGAGTTTTGTATTGTGCTTAGCTCCCTGACTCATAAAGAGTTCAGGGTAGTCTTGTTATGAATAACTATCCTTTATTTTCATAACAACTTGTGTGGTGTCCTTTCACTTGGTGTTCAAGGGGTACATGTGATGGTAAAACAGCTGGCTTAACACGCCCTCTAGAGTTTAGCCTGAAGACTGCTCGTGTCCATGCTACTAGGATAGCTGGTCTGAACGGTTGACTTACAACCAATCATCAATAAGGGTTGTTTGGTATGATACACAGTGATCACTAGAATAGTGAGCACTATATATCAGGCCAACTTCTCACACAACTAACCGACATTTGGGGTGGAAAGACAAACTAACGGCGGACACCCCTTTGTGGGACAGCAACAGTCTGGGAGAAGTGAAGAAACTGCTTAACCACACAAGATGGCAGATAATAGGAATAGACAAGTTGGGGGATGTCTGCAGAGGGGGTACACTGCTGTCGTTCAAGGAGTTGCAATCTGAATACGACATGGGCCAGGGGGAGGTCTTTTGCTACATGCAATTGCATTACGCGCTAAAATGCCATCTGCCCTAGGGGGCACAACTTCCAGACTACTCATGGAGGACTGATTACTTCTAGATCCTATGCCCACCAAGGCGGATTCATTAATATACAGGAAGATTATAAACAATTACCCAGGTGTCCTTATCCAGTTGAGAGAGACCTGGACAGTAGACCTGGGCCCCCTGGAGAAAGACGAGTGGGCCGAGGATTTGCAATGCCCTAGAGAGATCACTATAGGGGCACGCTTGCGCCTAATACAACTCCTTGTGCTGCACAGGTCGTACCTCTCCAGGCCTAGGTTACATCAAATGGGATGCAGCAAGTTGGTTGAGTTTACTAGGGGTTGTGGCAGCGTGGGCACTTTCTACCACACACTCTGGGTCTGTCCGAAAATCCAGGGCTTCTGGAACGCAGTGATAGAGGTAGTGAAGCAAGACACAGGGCGGATCATCCCACTAGAGGCCAAGTGGCTGTGGTTGGGCCCAGCTGGGGAGTACCAATGGCCAAAAGTATGCACACCTGGCTGAACGCAGCAGTGGTAGTGGCAAAGCACAACTTGGCAAGACTCTGGAAGGGCAGGCAGACCTCCCACGGTGAGAGACTGGGAAGAAGATTTTGACTGGTGTGAGCTAGCAGAGTGTGAAACTTACTGGACCCAGATTATACCTAGTGGTGCACAGGCCTCCTGCTGCGAGTGGCCTATAGTGTTTCCCTTGTTCAATGCTCACTATTTTCCTACTGTTCCCAAATAAATGCTGAATAAAAACTGAATTTATAAAAATAAAAAAATACTGTTTAAGACCAAGAATATATTTTATCGGTGTATGAGGAGCACTCCAGAGTGAAATCGAGTATCTTGCTTTAAGCTCTGAAAATTCTTGCACTGCTGCTGTAGGAAGGATCTACTGGCAGTAGGAGGTGCGGTCCAAAAGCACGAGGTTCAATGTATCGGAAGAGTAGTCACACTGCCTAGAGGGCTTCTAAAGTTAGAGAATGTCAGGTAGTGGGTGTCATGAGATGTCACTGGGGCATACTTGTAGGGGTTGTGGCATAATCTTCGCAAGCGTGACTAACTCATTAAAAAGATGTAAAAATGGCAGAGGTGTAAAATGGGCTCTGGGTGCATGGTATGTCATTTGGCTAAAAGGGCTTTTCTCTGTTCCCTTACCCTCTCACCCATTCGGCACACCACTGGTTCCGTGGCTATGACTTAGGGGCCCTGTGCAAGTGTGGAAACAAACTTGTATTCCTATTGTCAGTGATGCCACTGATTATGCCATTTCTGATGAAGAACATGGGTTCGGGGGAAGGTGGGGGGTGGAGTCAAGATGGCGGGTTGATGCCGCCAGGTGAAACAGGCAGCACAGGGTTGCTCTTCCCGTTACCTCAAGGTAATCTGCAAGAAACCGATTAAGTGGAAACCCATCTCTGGCGGGTGACCGAATAGAGACACGGCTGCTGAAAAGCGGTGTCGATACCGCTCGTGACTCACCTGGTGTTAGAAGCTGGAGGCTGATCGACGACTGCTGAAGGCGGCGTCTCGGTGTTTGGTGTTTGGTGTCCTGGGAGGCTGGGCAGTGAAGCTCCGGACATCGGGCGGAGGAGAGGAGAAGAAACCACCCCTCAGCGACCAGCTGTCCAGAGTGAAGTAGTATTGACGCCGCCAGAGAATTTCCATTGCCGGCATTCGAGGAGAGACGCCTTCAGCTAGGGTGATCGGAACGGAGTGGGAGCAGAGCGAAAGCGGCTGCAGCTGTGGTTGCGGAAAACGCAGAGCCGATACCACTCATTAGCTACGGCTTCTGCTGTTCTTCGTAGGAGCCGGGAAATTGGGAGATGTAAGCTGATTGTCGATGACTGGAGGCGGTGTCTCGGGAGGACTTTGCGCAGAGGAGGGGGAAACGCTTTTCCAGCAGACCAGAGTGAAATGGTGAAGTCGACATGTAGCTCCTCTTAGTTGATTGCTGACTGCTGGTGATAGCGTCTTGGTGGCTGAGCGGACCCGATTACGGATTGTTAAATTTTGTTGTCCAAACAACAAACAACAAACGTTATTTCACAAAGTTGAAAAGCCTGGAAAATTTTACCCGTGGAGGGCGGAGGTTTTTGAATGCTGCAGCTCCTGAACCACCTGAGTCGCCTGAGCAGAAAGATACTGCCGGCGTGGAAGACAAGAAGAGCTTCTAAAGCGCAAACTTACTGGTACAGTTGGACTGGAATAGGAGCTCTGGTGGCGCAATTGAGCACAGCTACTGTTAGAGCAGAGAGGAGAACGCCGGATATACTACGGGTGAGCGACAAGGAAACAGACACGGATATGGCTCCTAAGTTGAACACACGATCTGCATGGACCGGCAAAAACGGAGGACAAGAGAGAGGACAAGAGAGCTCAGGTACTGTCAATATCTCAACCTCTACCTTTAAGAGCAACTCTAAAGTAGCAGGAAGCACTAACAATGGCAAAGGGAAAGTGGCGGTGGTTGCAGGAACTATTGAAGGGGATAAAGGGAGTATGATGCTGGACACCAGACAGTTAACTAGCCCGGGGGTATTGGATAAGAAGGCTGCTAGAAATATTGAATCAGAGTCACTTATCAGGGGTGAAGTAAACCATAGCTCCTCTCTAATTTCAATTACTAACAACTCAGTGTCAGCATTGAATACGCCTGCAGGCCTGTCAGAGTATCCAGAATTACTTGTGATTGAGGGTGAGGTTACAGGGGAGAAGAAGTCAGAGGATAATCTCAACCAAACGATCAAAATTCTGAATAGAGATGGTGTCTGTGTTGGAGAGAAGATAAGGTCTGACTGCGAGATAACAGTACAAATTGGAAACCAATTAGAAAGCGTCAAAGAAATAGATCTAGAAAACTTAGAGACTTTCAAAAATTTAGAAAATGATTCAACACCCGATACTCAGCTGACAATATACCTTAATGGATCCAATGGATTACCAGACCAGACTTTAACAAGTTTAACAGAGAACATACTAATAGACGCAGCTGAGGCAAATGAAGATGGAACTAATATCGAATATGATGAGGTGTCAGAAGGTGGAGATAGTGAGACAGAAACTACGCATAATTGACAGAACTATCTTAAACAAACAGCTTCAAGGAAGACAAAAAGCAAAGCTAGGAATAAACTGAAAAAAGTTCCTGGCAAATCAGTGATTAAAGACAATTCCTCCTTTGTATCTAAAACTGGGTCAAAGACTAAAATCAATGTTGATGACAGTCCACTTAGACAATGGATACAAGCTAAAGGGGGAGTAAAGAATATGGCATTTAGGCTTTCTGGATCTAGCTTTGATGAAGACTTGCACCAGAAGGGGGGCAAGAAAATGACTTCGGGATTGAAGAATATTTGCTCCATAGCAAATACAGGCATAACCATGGATGGAAACATATCGCCAATTGATACAGTCCAGAAGGACATGGCCATGGGTACAATAGAAGACACGAACCTGCCCTGTCTTACTGTAAACTCTCCAGTCGATCTGATCCAAGACCAAAGTCCCAAAAACTCCCAGTCAACTACATCAGAGATAGTTCCTAAACTTATGATGTCGAACGTAGGGACAGAGAACAATGGGGTGAATGATTTAACGATTGATTCAGTGGAAGGGGCTCAATCCGACATGGAAATAGAAATATCTGAAACATCTGAAACCAGTCATATATCATCTTCAGATAATATAGTGCCATCAAGTCCTCACAATATTGAATCTGTTAACTTGGCATGTGATGAAAGGTCTCAAGGGCAGCAACCATCGAAGATCAGCCAAGCTTGATCACTATGGATACGATAATGCAGACTCTCATTGCTCAAAGACAAGAAAACCAGGAGCATTTTATGCAACTTAGAGAAGACAATACAAAAATTCAAGCTTTTATGAGTGAAGTATGTGAAAAGCTTGGGGGAGCCACACAAGCAATTGAAGATCTTAAACAACGCGTCGTGGCAATCGAAGAAGTATCTACTCGTTCGGATGAGCTAATTAAACAACATGTTACACGGATATTCAAACTAGAGACTAAGGTCGAGGACATGGAAAATAGGGCACGTAGGCACAATCTTAGGCTGTTTGGGATACCAGAGGGGGCAGAGGGAGCTGATGCTAGGTCATATGTAGTAAAATTATTTCAAAAAGCGTTTAGTGATCTGTCTGACTGGGATTGGGACTCTCAAGTACAGAGAGTACACAGACTTCCTCTGTTTCAAAAGAACAAAAATAAAAAATTTCCGAGACCTATTCTGATTTATTTTGGAAATTTCTTGCTAAAACAAGCTGTGTTATTTAAAGCTAAACCCAATAGCCCGGTTCTTATCGACAACATATCTTTTTTTGTACGGTCAGACCTAAGTAAGGAAACAATGGATAGAAGGTGGGAGCTTAGAAAGCTAATAGACTCCTTCAAAGCCATTAACTGTACAGTCTATTTACAAGAGCCCGCTCGGCTTAAGGTAATCAATAATGGGCGACCTTTCTTTTTTACCGACCAAGAAGAGGCGGTTAGGGCTCTAGAAAAATTTACAGCTGAGAGGCAGAAATGAAAGGGATAGCTGGCAAGGCTATGGATGTTTGTACTTAAAATATCAGATCACGTTGGAACACCAGGGGGATAAAAATGGGTTGAATTTATGCATGGTATGTTTTAGCCTTATGGATCTTATATATATAATTTACACACTGCCACATTTGCTGTGTGTCTTGTGGATTTAACGAATAATTCTGTTTTAAAAAGAGGGTTGAGTGTATCCCCGTGTTAGCCACTTCACTAGGCTGCCACACCAACGGCAGCAAGGGATAGAGGGGTGCTCCCCCCAAAGGGACTTGGGAGGGAAGGAAAAGCTTGGGGTTGAGGGAGGGGGGGGAATGGGGGAAAAACGTATTGTAAGGAAGAAAAATGGTGTAGACAGGATAATGAAATGTTATAATAAAGATTTAATACAGAGGGAAGACAAAGAACTTAGACGTAAGCTATGTCTAAAACAAAATTGCTAATTTGGAATGTTGCTGGCCTTAATAGTAAGCAAAAGAGGAGACTGGTTCAAGAAGAGCTGGCTATGTATAAACCTCAATTCATTCTTCTATCGGAAAATCATATCAACAGAAAATTGCTTTTACAAATGGGGTATGAGCTTGTGGTGTGTTCAACTTTGGGTGCCTCCATTAGGGGGGTGGCCATACTTAAACAGAAAGGATTAGCGATAGAAATTACAAAAACATCATCAGATACACGGGGGAGGTGGGCGATAGCACAAGTCCAGATGGAACACCAGAAGTTTGTTCTACGCTTGGTCTATGGCCCTAATATAGACGACCCCAAGTTATTTGAATACTTAAGTATTGAGCTACTAGAATTTGAGGGAGAAAGATTAGTGATGGGAGACTTTAATTGCGTAATAGATTATAAAATTGATTCTACCGAACATGGCTCTCCACGCAGGATGCGTACGGTCAGATCTGCGATTCTCGAGCTAGGCAGACTACTTAACATTAAAGATATATGGCGTCATAAACACCCAAATATAGCGGGACACACATACTACTCATCGCCTCATAGATCTTGCTCGAGAATTGATATGGTATGGGCAACCGATCGAATACTGAATAACTGTAAGATCGAACTGTGTCCAAGGATCACTTCCGATCACAACCCTATATTACTAGAATTCGAGAATGGTGAGTTGAGGCCTGATTTAAGACAATTTACATTCCCGAGATACTGACTGACTCGGGCTTCGTCACTTCCTTAAAGAAACATATCAAATAATTTATCGAATTGAATATTAACTCAGCCAAAATTGACGTAGTTTGGGACACATGTAAGTGCAGCATAAGGGGGTTTACCCAACAATTCATCTATAGACTCAATGCCGAAAAGCGTAGGACTACTGAAAAAGCTACTTCAGATATATTGTTATTGGAGCAGAAACTAGCCGAAGAAACTAAGTCACAAAATGGAAATATCCAGGAGATAAGATTTGAACTATTAAAATTACAATCTTCTCTTAAAAAGACATTAAGAGACAGATATTGCTCTAAAATACATAAATACAAATTAAACCAATATGAAGGAGGAGACAGAATAGGAAATATACTGGCATACAAAGTTGCGGATAAAAAGGCGAGAACTAACATCAAAATAATTAAAGGGTCCGATTTACAAGAATATGATCAACCAGAACAAATCTTAGGTCAGTTTGTTAACTACTACCAGAGCTTATACACTCCTGATAATACTCCTTCTAGTGCAAGAATTACACAATATCTGGATAAATATATGCCCATATCAAAAGATACAGTTAAGGAAAAATTGCAACTCCTCAATTCAATAATAACACAATCTGAAATAAATGCAGCGATCTTAGCCTTACCATCGGGGAAAGCTGCCGGGGAGGACAGTCTGCCCATAGAACTATATAAGGTTTGTGCAGAAGAACTATTACTTTTGTTAGAAAACGTCATTGACTCTATAGACAACTTGAGAAAAGTACCTATGTCATGGAAAATAGCCAAAATTGTATTTTTTTTCTTAAAAAAAAACAAACCACCGGAAGACTGTGGCTCTTATCGGCCGATTTCACTGCTTAACGCAGATACTAAAATCTTTTCCAAGATATTAGCAATTCGCCTAGCACCCAATATGCTGACTTTGGTCAACCTACAACAACATGGTTTTGTGACAGGGCGAGATACAACGGCCCATGTAAACACAGCGATCACAGCCTTTGATGTCGCCTCGATCACCCTCACCCCACTCGGAATGGTAATGTTAGATGCCGAAAAAGCATTTGACCGAGTAGGGTGGGAGTATCTGTGGGAGGCATTAAAGAAGGTAGGCATTCAGGGTCAATACTTACAGTGGGTTTGTTCATTATATGACAGCCCGCAGGCTGTACTCAGCTATGGGGGAAAAGAGTCAAGGAGCTTTGCAATAGGGAAGTGAACCAGAAAAGGGTGCCCCCTGTCTCCCCTGCTCTTCGCTCTTTCCTTGGAGCCATTCTTAAATGCACTAACTATGCACGGAAATATTCACCCATTTGTACATGGTGGAGAGAGTTTGAAAATCACTGCGTTTGCAGACGATATAGCCGTATTTACCACAGACCTAGTAAAGGCTACACCTGAAATAATAAAAGGAGCTATTAATTATGGCCATGTTTCAGGCTACAAACTAAATGTAGGTAAAACACAGGTAATAGCCAATTATAAACCTCTGGTACCGATCCCAGGCTTATGCCAAAGCGCTACGTATTTAGGCATCAAATTAGCATCCAATATTGATAAAATCATAACGTTAAACTACGATTCTCTTTTAAAAGAAACAGTAAAATCACTCAAAAAATGGCACAAGATTCCGATTAGTCTTCTGGGACGTATTAATCTAGTAAAAATTAAAATTCTGCCGAAGGTGCTATATCTATTTAGATCTATTCCTTTGCAACCCAATAACATCTTCTTCAAAAAATTGGAAGGTATATGTAGCAGCTTCATATGGGCATACAAAAAAGCGAGAAGGGCGTTGAAATTGCTAACACTGACAACAGAAAAGGGTGGATTAACATTTCCTGATTTTAGGTTTTACTTTCTAGCTACTTTCTTTTGCCGTATTAGAAGTTTGCTAAAAAATGACAGTCCATTATTCTTTCACCGGCCTATGTTGGGACTGGATAGCAACCAATTCTTGCACCGCTTGCAAGACCCAAACTACTTCAAGCGAGCGAAATTTAAGTCAGCCAAACATATCAAAAGAATTTGCGATCAAATAATGACTATTGGGAAAATCACATTTTACAACGCAGAGCTCAGATTATGGGACAATCCAGGGCTTCCTAATATCTTCTCTGATGGAGCAGGCTCCCTTTGGAAGATTCAGAAAAGGGGGTGGTGATGAACAGAGTGTCTGAGTTAAGCAGACCACTCTTACCCAGTCCAAAGATCAGGGCTTGATCCATCACCGTTATTTAGCTCACTGCCCCATCCCAGCTCAGAACCTGGCTATATGCAAATTAGTCTGTCCCTGGCCCAGTGCATCATGGGAACAGGGCAGACCAAACTACCACTGCTAACACTGTTGTAAATAATTTTGTCCACCCTAAGCGTGGAAGGGTATACTCAGATGTGAGTCCCTTGCTCATTGCACCATCAGGATTCAAGCAAGCCGGGCCGAAGACGGCTGTAATGCCAGAAACCGGTCCCCGGAAGCTTGTTTCCTTCCCAGTGTAAGAATTGGCTTTTGTAGTCTGGTCTGCCCTGTTCCCATGATGCACTGGGCCAGGGACAGACTAATTTGCATACAGCCAGGTTCTGAAACTGGGATGGTGCAATGAGCTAAAAAACGGTGTTGGATCTAGCCCTGATCTTTTGACTGGGTGAGAGTACTCTGCTTAATTCAGAGACTCTGTCCATCACCACCCCTTGTTGTAAATAATTTTGTCCACCCTAAGCGTGGAAGGGTATACTCAGATGTGAGTCCCTTGCTCATTGCACCATCAGGATTCAAGCAAGCCGGGCCGAAGACGGCTGTAATGCCAGAAACCGGTCCCCGGAAGCTTGTTTCCTTCCCAGTGTAAGAATTGGCTTTTGTAGTCTGGTCTGCCCTGTTCCCATGATGCACTGGGCCAGGGACAGACTAATTTGCATACAGCCAGGTTCTGAAACTGGGATGGTGCAATGAGCTAAAAAACGGTGTTGGATCTAGCCCTGATCTTTTGACTGGGTGAGAGTACTCTGCTTATTTCAGAGACTCTGTCCATCACCACCCCTTGTTGTAAATAATTTTGTCCACCCTAAGCGTGGAAGGGTATACTCAGATGTGAGTCCCTTGCTCATTGCACCATCAGGATTCAAGCAAGCCGGGCCGAAGACGGCTGTAATGCCAGAAACCGGTCCCCGGAAGCTTGTTTCCTTCCCAGTGTAAGAATTGGCTTTTGTAGTCTGGTCTGCCCTGTTCCCATGATGCACTGGGCCAGGGACAGACTAATTTGCATACAGCCAGGTTCTGAAACTGGGATGGTGCAATGAGCTAAAAAACGGTGTTGGATCTAGCCCTGATCTTTTGACTGGGTGAGAGTACTCTGCTTAATTCAGAGACTCTGTCCATCACCACCCCTTGCTGTAAATAATTTTGTATTAATCTAGTAAAAATTAAAATTCTGCCGAAGGTGCTATATCTATTTAGATCTATTCCTTTGCAACCCAATAACATCTTCTTCAAAAAATTGGAAGGTATATGTAGCAGCTTCATATGGGCATACAAAAAAGCGAGAAGGGCGTTGAAATTGCTAACACTGACAACAGAAAAGGGTGGATTAACATTTCCTGATTTTAGGTTTTACTTTCTAGCTACTTTCTTTTGCCGTATTAGAAGTTTGCTAAAAAATGACAGTCCATTATTCTTTCACCGGCCTATGTTGGGACTGGATAGCAACCAATTCTTGCACCGCTTGCAAGACCCAAACTACTTCAAGCGAGCGAAATTTAAGTCAGCCAAACATATCAAAAAAATTTGGGATCAAATAATGACTATTGGGAAAATCACATTTTACAACGCAGAGCTCAGATTATGGGACAATCCAGGGCTTCCTAATATCTTCTCTGATGGAGCAGGCTCCCTTTGGAAGATTCAGAAAAGGGGGTGGTGATGAACAGAGTGTCTGAGTTAAGCAGACCACTCTTACCCAGTCCAAAGATCAGGGCTTGATCCATCACCGTTATTTAGCTCACTTCCCCATCCCAGCTCAGAACCTGGCTATATGCAAATTAGTCTGTCCCTGGCCCAGTGCATCATGGGAACAGGGCAGACCAAACTACCACTGCTAACACTGTTGTAAATAATTTTGTCCACCCTAAGCGTGGAAGGGTATACTCAGATGTGAGTCCCTTGCTCATTGCACCATCAGGATTCAAGCAAGCCGGGCCGAAGACGGCTGTAATGCCAGAAACCGGTCCCCGGAAGCTTGTTTCCTTCCCAGTGTAAGAATTGGCTTTTGTAGTCTGGTCTGCCCTGTTCCCATGATGCACTGGGCCAGGGACAGACTAATTTGCATACAGCCAGGTTCTGAAACTGGGATGGTGCAATGAGCTAAAAAACGGTGTTGGATCTAGCCCTGATCTTTTGACTGGGTGAGAGTACTCTGCTTAATTCAGAGACTCTGTCCATCACCACCCCTTGTTGTAAATAATTTTGTCCACCCTAAGCGTGGAAGGGTATACTCAGATGTGAGTCCCTTGCTCATTGCACCATCAGGATTCAAGCAAGCCGGGCCGAAGACGGCTGTAATGCCAGAAACCGGTCCCCGGAAGCTTGTTTCCTTCCCAGTGTAAGAATTGGCTTTTGTAGTCTGGTCTGCCCTGTTCCCATGATGCACTGGGCCAGGGACAGACTAATTTGCATACAGCCAGGTTCTGAAACTGGGATGGTGCAATGAGCTAAAAAACGGTGTTGGATCTAGCCCTGATCTTTTGACTGGGTGAGAGTACTCTGCTTATTTCAGAGACTCTGTCCATCACCACCCCTTGTTGTAAATAATTTTGTCCACCCTAAGCGTGGAAGGGTATACTCAGATGTGAGTCCCTTGCTCATTGCACCATCAGGATTCAAGCAAGCCGGGCCGAAGACGGCTGTAATGCCAGAAACCGGTCCCCGGAAGCTTGTTTCCTTCCCAGTGTAAGAATTAGCTTTTGTAGTCTGGTCTGCCCTGTTCCCATGATGCACTGGGCCAGGGACAGACTAATTTGCATACAGCCAGGTTCTGAAACTGGGATGGTGCAATGAGCTAAAAAACGGTGTTGGATCTAGCCCTGATCTTTTGACTGGGTGAGAGTACTCTGCTTAATTCAGAGACTCTGTCCATCACCACCCCTTGTTGTAAATAATTTTGTATTAATCTAGTAAAAATTAAAATTCTGCCGAAGGTGCTATATCTATTTAGATCTATTCCTTTGCAACCCAATAACATCTTCTTCAAAAAATTGGAAGGTATATGTAGCAGCTTCATATGGGCATACAAAAAAGCGAGAAGGGCGTTGAAATTGCTAACACTGACAACAGAAAAGGGTGGATTAACATTTCCTGATTTTAGGTTTTACTTTCTAGCTACTTTCTTTTGCCGTATTAGAAGTTTGCTAAAAAATGACAGTCCATTATTCTTTCACCGGCCTATGTTGGGACTGGATAGCAACCAATTCTTGCACCGCTTGCAAGACCCAAACTACTTCAAGCGAGCGAAATTTAAGTCAGCCAAACATATCAAAAAAATTTGGGATCAAATAATGACTATTGGGAAAATCACATTTTACAACGCAGAGCTCAGATTATGGGACAATCCAGGGCTTCCTAATATCTTCTCTGATGGAGCAGGCTCCCTTTGGAAGATTCAGAAAAGGGGGTGGTGATGAACAGAGTGTCTGAGTTAAGCAGACCACTCTTACCCAGTCCAAAGATCAGGGCTTGATCCATCACCGTTATTTAGCTCACTTCCCCATCCCAGCTCAGAACCTGGCTATATGCAAATTAGTCTGTCCCTGGCCCAGTGCATCATGGGAACAGGGCAGACCAAACTACCACTGCTAACACTGTTGTAAATAATTTTGTCCACTCTAAGCGTGGAAGGGTATACTCAGATGTGAGTCCCTTGCTCATTGCACCATCAGGATTCAAGCAAGCCGGGCCGAAGACGGCTGTAATGCCAGAAACCGGTCCCCGGAAGCTTGTTTCCTTCCCAGTGTAAGAATTGGCTTTTGTAGTCTGGTCTGCCCTGTTCCCATGATGCACTGGGCCAGGGACAGACTAATTTGCATACAGCCAGGTTCTGAAACTGGGATGGTGCAATGAGCTAAAAAACGGTGTTGGATCTAGCCCTGATCTTTTGACTGGGTGAGAGTACTCTGCTTAATTCAGAGACTCTGTCCATCACCACCCCTTGTTGTAAATAATTTTGTATTAATCTAGTAAAAATTAAAATTCTGCCGAAGGTGCTATATCTATTTAGATCTATTCCTTTGCAACCCAATAACATCTTCTTCAAAAAATTGGAAGGTATATGTAGCAGCTTCATATGGGCATACAAAAAAGCGAGAAGGGCGTTGAAATTGCTAACACTGACAACAGAAAAGGGTGGATTAACATTTCCTGATTTTAGGTTTTACTTTCTAGCTACTTTCTTTTGCCGTATTAGAAGTTTGCTAAAAAATGACAGTCCATTATTCTTTCACCGGCCTATGTTGGGACTGGATAGCAACCAATTCTTGCACCGCTTGCAAGACCCAAACTACTTCAAGCGAGCGAAATTTAAGTCAGCCAAACATATCAAAAAAATTTGGGATCAAATAATGACTATTGGGAAAATCACATTTTACAACGCAGAGCTCAGATTATGGGACAATCCAGGGCTTCCTAATATCTTCTCTGATGGAGCAGGCTCCCTTTGGAAGATTCAGAAAAGGGGGTGGTGATGAACAGAGTGTCTGAGTTAAGCAGACCACTCTTACCCAGTCCAAAGATCAGGGCTTGATCCATCACCGTTATTTAGCTCACTTCCCCATCCCAGCTCAGAACCTGGCTATATGCAAATTAGTCTGTCCCTGGCCCAGTGCATCATGGGAACAGGGCAGACCAAACTACCACTGCTAACACTGTTGTAAATAATTTTGTCCACCCTAAGCGTGGAAGGGTATACTCAGATGTGAGTCCCTTGCTCATTGCACCATCAGGATTCAAGCAAGCCGGGCCGAAGACGGCTGTAATGCCAGAAACCGGTCCCCGGAAGCTTGTTTCCTTCCCAGTGTAAGAATTGGCTTTTGTAGTCTGGTCTGCCCTGTTCCCATGATGCACTGGGCCAGGGACAGACTAATTTGCATACAGCCAGGTTCTGAAACTGGGATGGTGCAATGACCTAAAAAACGGTGTTGGATCTAGCCCTGATCTTTTGACTGGGTGAGAGTACTCTGCTTAATTCAGAGACTCTGTCCATCACCACCCCTTGTTGTAAATAATTTTGTCCACCCTAAGCGTGGAAGGGTATACTCAGATGTGAGTCCCTTGCTCATTGCACCATCAGGATTCAAGCAAGCCGGGCCGTAGACGGCTGTAATGTCAGAAACCGGTCCCCGGAAGCTTGTTTCCTTCCCAGTGTAAGAATTGGCTTTTGTAGTCTGGTCTGCCCTGTTCCCATGATGCACTGGGCCAGGGACAGACTAATTTGCATACAGCCAGGTTCTGAAACTGGGATGGTGCAATGAGCTAAAAAACGGTGTTGGATCTAGCCCTGATCTTTTGACTGGGTGAGAGTACTCTGCTTAATTCAGAGACTCTGTCCATCACCACCCCTTGTTGTAAATAATTCCTTTGGAAGAGACACGGCATTCACATACTAGGGGATCTGTATGGTCAGAATGGTTTTGGGGATTTGGAAGCACTCAAAATTATTTATAGCATAAGAGATAATATGTACTTTAAATATATTCAGATAAGGGACTATTTGCTTTCTAAAATGAAAATTACGGAAGTGATAGAATCAGACATACTTAAATGTCTATATTCTAATAAAATAAAATCATTAATAAGTCTAGGGTATGGATATTTGATACAAGGTAAAAACGAAGACTACACGAAAATAGCCGCCAAATGGTCTCTTCGATTGGGTATGAATATTAATCCTTCACAGATCTCATACTCTTTACGTCACATAAACTTGATCGTTCAGTCTACTAGCTTGAGATTACAGACGTACAGAACTATCACTCAACTTTATTATACACCACAGAGGATAGCTAGTTGGGTACGGGGTAATCAAGTTAATAAGAAAACTAAGTGCCCGAAATGTGACCATGAAGCGGCAGGCATAGAACACATGCTTTACTCATGCCCAGCGCTCTTGTTATTTTGGAAAGAACTGTCTGAAATTTTAAATAACAAACAAATTGTCACACCACCACTCTCAGCACAATTGGTTTTACTAGATATCCAGGAAATGAATTGGCCCTATAAAGAATGAATAACTATCATCTTTGCTTGTGCCAGGCTAATCATCGCTAGATTATGGATATCTAAGGATATCCCAGATGTCTTCGATTGGTGGCTTTTGATGAAAGAAATCAACACCATGGAGTTGTTATTAGCAAGGGATAGGGGCCTTAAGGCTCTACAAAAAAAGGAAAAAATGTGGTTAAACTTTTTTGAATCATGATTTATATGAATTAGCAAGGAAACGAGGCCAGCTTAAATATTTGGATATTATTTGCAAATCTTTATTTTTTCTATTACTATTTCTGTCAAAGTTTAGTATTTGTTAGATCTCTGCTTCTAACGTTTTTTTCTGTCTATAAACTGTCTACTTAATTAATGTTGTAAGTACTTATATACTTTGTATTTTTTTTAAATGTATAATATATGAGTTTCTTGCTCTTCCTTCAATAATAAAAACAATTAAAAAAAATTTAAAAAAAGATTATGCCATTTCTAGTGCCAGCAGGGCTTTACGGATACTGAAGGCTGCTGCAATTACCTGTGCTAGCAACACAAACCCTTATAGCCATTTACAGTGGTGGGAAGGCTGGAATGTCACATTAAACATACAAATGTTTAAGCGGCCATGAGGCGACATATCCAGCACAACACAAAACGCTCTAAATGCATATTTATAATGTCCCTTCAATTGATGAATATAGACATAAATCTCTATTTGCACAGCGTCAGATGTGGAAAAGAACAATCTGTAATTTTAGTAATGCCACTGATTAGGTCAATGATGATGTAATATGTGATGTCGCCTGAAATTACATCTAATGCCTTGCCATTGTCATCAGTGTATGCTGGAAATAGTCAGTTGCCATTCCACTTTCTAGAAATACATATTCCATAGACATTAGTTGTAGTTGAAAGGCTGTAATACCATTTTCAGCATCTAGATGTCCCTGCAGTGACGACGTGTGGAAACGAGGCCACCTCTCTGCTGTCAGAAAACAAATTTGATGAAGAGCAGTTGTGTGCAGCATCATTGATGTCACCAGTGATATGAACAGTGATGTGATTTGTAAAGTCACTAGTAATGCCACTGACATCATTCATGATGTCATCTTTTTATTTTTTATTTAAAAAAATTACAGCTATTGCACAATTTGTCCTCGACATCAATTGACAGTATAAGGTTGCAGTGTCACCTTCAACATCAAAGTGTCTCAGCAATAGATAGGCACAAACACAAAGTTGTATTTCCACTGTTCGCTAGCACCTGTATAAAAGTGCAATCGCATGTGTTTTCAGTGATGATGTCACAGATTTTGTAAAAAGTAATGTGATCTGTAATGCCTGCTGTCTTTTGCCCCATTAAAAATGCACATCCTCTGGTTAAAAAAAAAGTCTCTGAGTGTCTGCCCGAGAGGTCGGGGAGAGGGATTAGAAGTGTATTCCTGTTGTGACAGACTGCTTTCTGGAGGCAGGGCAGGGCACTTCAACACGAGGCAGCCACCCCCCCCCCCCCCAACAAAAACTCAGACTTCAGGTCACATTTGGTGTCTGGAAATGGACTGTTAGAAGGGGAGCTTGAAGTCCCCAAAATTGTCAGCTCTCAAGGAGCCAGTCGGGCTGTGCGAGGAGAAGCTCTGCAAAGCTTCTCCCTGTGACCAGGGCTTGGGGCCAAGACCTGCCAGTCTCCCATCTGGGTGAGGGTACATCACCCAGGGGACCCAAGACCACCTTCCCCTGGTGCCCCAGTGCCTGCCTGCTTGCCTGCCAATATCAGGTGCCCTATAAGGAGGAGGAGAGGGAGGCCCAGGGAGGATCCTGGCAATTGGATCCCTGTAGCAAAGAGTGAGGAGATGGCTACTGCACAATTGGGTCATTGCTCATGTGCAGGTTGGAAGTTTGTGACATCATAGGTCAGGTGGGGCTGCAGTGAGGATTGCTGCCATGCCAATGAGGCCACAGCTCATGTGTAAAGCGAAGTCAGTAACCGCATATGCCAGGTTGGGTTGCCGTAATGATTGCTGCTGTGCCGATTAGGCCATAGCCCATGTGCAAAGTGAAATCGGTGACCCTGTATGTCAGGTCCTAAAGATTACTGCTGTGCTGAATGGGCCGGAGCCAGTGTACAGGGTGAGGGCGGTAACCACGAATGGCGGGGGTGGGGTACCGGGACAAGGCAAGGAGTATGGTCTGGTTTAGACAGGAGAAGGATGTTGCTGTGGTGACCAGTGCGGGCCCAAGCAGTGCCAGAAGACTAGCACCAGGAATATCGCACCTCCCATCGGTGGGGAAGATCCTAGGAAACTTTCCAGCGTTGGAAGAGCATAGAGGATCCATCTGGCCGTTGCTTCCACAGGACTGCATGTGAGGAGCTGGAGGAGACCCGATTGCTGCCCCTCCTGGGCTTCGAGTGAAGAACTTAGTGGAGACATCCGTTGCATCTTCAATGCCTGCGAAGTGGATGCATTCGTAGACTTCGATCATTCAGATCTACTGGTGCGGGTAAGGCTGATTTACCAGCCATTGAGCCCTGTGGAACTTGCCTGCCATATAGCGCTTCGGCACTGGAACACCTTTGTCTTTTATAAGACTTGCAGTGGGACTACTGGGACTCTGACTACTACTGGGGCTTAACCTGAATGTCTCCTATAGTGAATGGGGAACACCCGCTAGCGAGAGGGGAGTGGGATTCTGGTACTCGCCTGTTGAAACATTAGGGCCCTGACCGCAGGTGACTTTGTTTATTGTTTGTGAATGTCATATTCTACTTTGTGTTGGAATACAAATACTCCTTTTTTCATAAAGGCAATTATTTGACTAGACAGTCATTTACTGGTGCTGCTGAATGTATTTTTAGTTGTGAGCCTGGGTTCACTTCACCCCCCTCCCCCTGCTTTGCCTACCTCAACCCCCAAGATGCCTTTTTGTGCTCAGCCTGCACTACCACTGAGGGTCAAGTGCTGAAGGATACTTAGCCCAATTGCTCAGGGCCCATAAATGGTCGGGCCACAGGACATCCGGAGTAAAAGGTCTGAACCCACTATGGTTGGGCCCAGTAACTCCTGCTTCGCCCCGTGGCCCTCTGAACGGGGTTTTGCCCATGGTGTGTTGCCACCACTGCTTTATATGATGTTCCCAGGGCAAGGTTACTAGTCTATTGCTGAATATGAGTGGAACCTTTGTGCCCCTCCAGGTCACAGCCCTAGTTCTGGACCTCGCTTTAAGGCGTAGGCCTCTGTGCCCAAGCTAGTTTAGTGTGACCCTATGGCCAAAATAAATCTCGCAATAGTAGTCTAACATGCAAGGCCACGGTATGGCAGTTTACCATTCAGGGGGCATTCCTGCCCCAACATTCTTTAAATGTCATATTTACAAATTTGACATATTTATTTATTCTTTATTTCTCTAGTGTATTTAATGCACCCCTGTCTAGCCTCCCTTCCTGACCTTGTGTATCACGTGCATGTTTTGTCCAGCGCACGTTGTTTAGAATATTGAGCTGTTGACGTCATTTATTGTCATGGGGAGGGCTCCCGGATATGATTTAAAGGTTTTTTTGTGTTTACCGCATTGGGCATTGTCACAATGAAAAACAATGGTAGAGTTTGAGCCTTCGCAAAATGTCTGAACAACCAAATTGTCACCTCCCTTGATTCTAGAACACTAGAATGAACAGGGTGACACAACAATATTCTGGTAATCAGAATACTACGTTAGGGTGCCAGTAAACCATGCCCGTGTATTGGAATGTATATTCTCTGCAAAGGTAACCCTGACATGGACATAGGTTTCCCTTTTCTGTTTTTAGGCCCAGAGCCATTTCTTAAGAAGTGTGTGTAGAAATATACTGATTTCTCTATGTACCCGATAAAAGCTGATCTGAGGTAAGGTGCAAGTGGTAGGTAACAGTTTTCACTACATATAAGAGAAAACTGAATTGCTCAGGTCCCAATCCTATCAACATCCGCAATGGAAATGATTACTTTGCTGGCTACTCAGTATGATATATGCACTGCATATTCACACCTAACATTTGGTTTTCCTTTCTTTTCTTTAGAGAGGCGAAAGGTGAGGATTCTAAATGTTGGACCCGCGCCCCGAGACCACTTCAAACCTTTTGATTACACTCGAAAGCTTCTTTCCTGGGTTCCTACCTCATGGCCCAGTTGGGGGGTGGCTCACAAGTGCGTGGGTGAGACCAGAATCGAGAGGCAGTCTGAAATCCTGCTTAGTGGATAATTACACAAAAGCCAGGTTCTTCTATCAGGAAGTACCTGGAGTGACCTGGGAGCTGCATCGGTGAGAGTTTTCAGTCAGTCTGATGGGGAGAAACTTTACTTGACTGGGGCCAGCCATGAGTATGAGGCTGAGACCGAGGCAAAGAGAGGTTTCCAGAATATGTGCCCACACACTCTACATAAGAGAGAGATAATCAGACTCGATCAAGAAACCTATTCGACTTAAATGCATTTTCCAGTTATTGGGGTAGAACATCCAACACATTCTGACCCTACAACCTCTGGGATTGTTCTACACGGGAATGACGGTCTTAGGGACCCGGACCATCTAACATGAAGCCTTATAGGTCCTGTGGCAACAGGTAATGTTTGGGGACAAGTGTCATAGGCTGGGATGTGGGTACACCCTGTGTCTGCAGGTAACGTTGGAAATGTATCAATACTTTATCTGGATCCACATCCCAAAGACCCGACTCTAGGTGTGGTTCTTACCAGGGAAAAGTATAATAGGAATCTCTTAGAAGGTAGCAGAAGAAACAGAGGAGTCTACTGATGAAAGCAAGACAAGGAACAAGGTGGGTGTACGTACAAAGTCTTGCACCAGAGTAGAACACAAGAGCCTCATACTCAAAGTCTCACGCCAGGACAATTTGGCACTGAAAACTGAAGAACATCCCAAACTGCCACAGGCAATAATGGGAAACCAATCTCATGATAGAAGAGAAAGGATCCTGCTGTATCTGGTGGTCATCTAAGTACCACTTGCACAGTGTTGGTAGAGGAATTGCAGGTTCTGTGCCGCAGGAGACTGAAAGCAGGTAACCTTGTGTTTTCAAGAATGACTCCATTGTCAAATAAATGCGACCTCTGCGGTAGCTAGTGTGGAGTATTTCGATTCATCAGAAACGACTTGTGTGAAAATATTATCAAAAGCAATTCAACATATGCTCAGTCCGCTAATGGCTGCATTGCACAGTGCTTTTTAAATAGAATTTGAGATACGCAAAAGATAAGTGTATAGTATATGGGTTTGAAAATAAATCGAGGGTGGAGCAGTTTATCAAGATGTACACTAGGTTCTCTGTTTTTTATCAGAACATTAATCGGTTTTTCCACAAATAGTCAGTGGTATTCGGCAAGCTATATGACATTTTCTCAATTATGTTAGCAGAAAGTAGCCCTATTTGTTTGAAAAAAAAGTGGAGATATGCTAACGCAATAAACCAACATCATCCGTAGTTATGTAGCATTCATGCAAGGGGTATGATAGGCAACATGTATAAACAGTAAATGACAAGGTCTATGTTTTGAAAAATGAGTCCACGTTGCTGTTTGTAGCCTTGGTGTGTCTTTATTACAGAAATGCATGGTTTTCATAGATACACAGCCAACGTGTTTCGCCCAGACATGGGCTTCTTCAGGGCGATAGAAGGGTGCTGTACTCTCACCAGTGGAATAACATAAGATCTGCAAATGTTCTGGTTCGTGTTAGGACGTAGAAAATTAAGAAGTTACCTTATATTGAAAAGGTAACTAATGGTCTATAAAGTGAGCAACCATATTTCTCTGTCTCTGCCACGATGGTCCATGTCAGAGGCAAAGGGTGTTTGTAAAAGTGATTTGTGCGCGATGCGTGTCCAGTGTCGCGCCACCCACGTCCCGTGAAATGTAGAAGAATCCTCCCCCTTCTTTATTGCCCCGATGACACCTTGGAGCCTGGATTTAGGCAGTACATGAGTCACAGGCCATGTGAGGGATAATAAATGCTATCAAAGTATTTGAATTGTTTTATGTGCAGTTTGCCTATATGTCTGGTTCTCAGTGCACCATTTTGCCTCCCTCCACTTGTATTCCACTAACCGCCTCATCTTTGTAACTTGGCGAGTTGGTCTCAGGTGTGACGCATCTGGAAAATGTCTCCTCACTCCAACCCATTCACAACTATTTTATCTTCTATTGGGCTGTATAACTTGGTGGGTCAATCGAGCTAGTGCATCAAGATTCCAGTGCACGCCTAAGATGCAGTTACTGGTAGAACTGGGATTTGTGTAACTCAAATTCTTCGCTCCGGTGCTCCTAGGATTTTGTGTGTCGTAAGTCTCACACGTCGCCCAACCTATAGATCCCTATAGGATCCCATGTTTTCAACCCAGAGGTTCAGTTTTTATGCTGACACTGTTCAGCGACAAAATGCAAATAAAAATGTTGTATATAAACGTTGTGTCTTGTCCGTCTGAGGTGAAGTGCCTAGAAGAGAATAACATCTGGAGGTTCTGCACTAATAAAACATAGGCTGCTTCTAGGTCTGTAAGTGAGTTGAAGACTCTGGCTCACAACAGCATATGCAACAAGCATTTACAATGCAAGGGTTTCGCCTTTGGAAAAGTTAGAGCTATTGGCATTGTAAATGACAAAATTTGTATTTATGTGTTGGTTTTGAAAAGAGATAAATAAATGGCATTGTCATTTACATTGCCAATAGCCTCTGCAGTCACTAACAATGCAGCAGGCACACCTGACACGGACAGGCAAGCAATGGAAGAATCAATGGGACACAGCGTGCTCTCGCACAAACTTCCATTCCGTATGACGCATGACACCTTTTCCATGTCCCAAAGGATTTTGCTCGGATACCATTAGCACCACATTGGGAGGCATGCTCAGCCACGTCCGAACGATGTCCGAAACAAATAAGAGGGGGAGACTAGAAATGGACTGCCTGTGGAGAAACGGAGATAATGCTTGACAGGTAGCTGGCTCCAACGTTGGCGTGTGCAAAGGACGTAGTTGCATGTCAGGCCTTCCTGACATAGGAGTGGATCTTCAACAGCCTCACCAGCCAGCTAAGCAGATACTGTGATTGGTGTCAGGGATGTCTCAGTGTTACATAAACAGCCCCTCTCTGCCATCTCTTCAGACTGGGCCCGCCTCCCTCTAATGATGAAACCCCCCCTCCCTCATCCTCCTTTCGAATGAGCCACAGTGAGTCTGCAAGCCTGCCAACCCTACCCCCTCTAAAGAAAGTAAAAAAAAAAAAGACATTTTTTCATTAAATTACATTCTGCTAGTGATCTGACCTTGATTTGAGGGGGGCCTGTAGATTTTTTTCCCAATTTATGACAGCACTAGACAGTCCAGTTGCTAATTATGCACTTTAAAGTGGGCAGAAGTTGCCTCAAAAGGGTTGAGCTCAGTACCCTGCTCAAGAGTTTATGCAGATCACTATACTGCAGAATGGCAGTGCTTTCTTCTTTTCAAAAGGTGTTAGGTGGCTTACAGAAACGTAAGTATATCCTACTTTCAACATGACAGCTCTATATGAAACTACAGTGTGCAAGAAAAAGACTGCAGCCTGCTGTCGATTATACCTATTTGACAATAAATATCGACGGCACTGATTAACACCGACCGGTTTAATCCAAACAACCACTTTCTGACTCATTTTCAAGACCTCTCCAAGACACAACTGGTCTTCAAATGTAATCTAAATAAGTCGAGTTTTTCTTTACACCAACGCAGTAGTCAATAACTAGCTATTCCAACTTTCCATCCGTCCCCCTCCCCACCCCCGGTTCCCGTCTAAGCGCTTTGAAGCGAACGTATGCTGGCACAAACCCCTATACAAAATGATCAACATAGCATCCAATAAGCAAGGAAGGTGCATTCATCGTCATTTACCCCGTCAAACGGGAGCTTCTCGAATAAATGCGCCCCTGTCCACTCCACAGAATAAGAGCAACAACGGAATACTTAATGTGCGTTTCGGTGCTCGAGATGGCAGTGACTACGACACCATTTTCACATGCAGACCAGTAGCCATTCAACATATAAATTATTCATGTATTTACAGAATAGGAGAGGGAGGATTCATCTTATGTACAAAAAGCATTAAAAATACAACTACCGTTTGCCCAAAGGCACCGTATAACAACACAACAAAGTCTGTTGTATGGAAAACCCTTACCAACAATAATAAAAATGCATTAAAACATTTATCCCGAGTGCTTATTTCTCCTAGCGATTCAGTTTTTAAAACGCACAGCTAGTCATGATCATACTTTGCTGGGCCTCTGAAACATGCATGCATCGTTAATTAAAAGGAATTGGGCATAAAGCGGTGACAGTTCATGGTTATCCAGTAAAGGATGTCACTCGGGAGAGGAGTTTCATCTGTAACAGAAGCGGATGGATTTTTTTTTCATTGTTGGCAGAAGGGGTAAATAATATTAAAGGAGAGAAAATAAAAAAAGAATAAAACTGCCCGTTAAACAATAACAATGAGAAGAAAATGAAACTTTTCAACCCCACCCCCCTTCTTTGTTTGTGAAAAGGACCCTCATTTAGTGTCCGTGCCTTGAGTGGGGTGAGAAGAGCCGGAACCAGACACCCTCAGGGCAATAGCGCCGGGAGACGCATTCACCTCTCACCGGTGCCGCTGCGGCTGCTGCTGGGCCCGGGGAGGATGGGCCGCTGTTTGACAGTCGCGATGCTAACGGTGCCGCCCAGCCCTCGCCGGAGCGCCTCGCCGCAGAAGGCTCTGAGGCAGCGCTATACGGACCGAGGTTTCCAGGGATTGCAGCTCCGGCAGCAGCGGGCGGGGGAGGAAACCGGAAAGGAAGCAGCAGCGGCGGCGGAGGGGGCGCACTGCTCAGCGAGTCCTCGGCACGGCGGCCATTTTAAGACTGGCGGAGAGTCTGGGAACAGCTGCTGCCCGCTGCCCGGGCATTCGGCTGTGATATAGTCCGTGGAAGTGCGGGGGTAGGGACGAGGTTGGCAGAACGCCCTCGTACTCAGATTTACCAAAGAGGCATGGATCGCATCTGTGGACTGCTCTTCCTTACAACCGCTACACAATGGGTTCCCAGTGCGTCTAATGAATTTAAAACTCTTAAAATTACAAGGAAACTTTGTTTCAATTGTCACAGTGTTTGAAATGGAAAACAAGTCAGGTCCCGGGCTGGCCAGCCAATCACAGCGCGGCCCGGGGAATGACGTCACGGGGGTGTCCCGGGCCAGCAGCCAATGACAGCGCGGCCCAGGACAAAGGGGCAGGGCTTAAAAAAAGACCGAGAAACGCCCCCGAATCGCGTTTTCACGAGAAAGCGTGATTGACAGCCTCTGTCTCCCAATGGCTAGCCTCCATTTATGGAGCTAGCCAATGGGAGACAGAGGCGGAACCAAATCCCATATGTAGGATCATGAGATTTCGCCGTGGGCGGAGCAACTGCTTCGCAGTTGCAACGCCCAGGGCGAAACCTAAAAAAACTCGCTGACTGGCGTGCTGCTTGAGCCGGGAGCACGAGCTCAGGAGGGCAGTGCGTGCGAGGGCCCAGCTTCTGGACAAATGGAGGCCGCAAGATGGTAACCGTGTGTCAGCCCCAGTGAGACTGTAGAGGATCACACAAATCCACACTACAGACTTAAACTAAAAGCGCTGTTCGCAACAGTTACATCGTTTCATGTAGTGGAGACTCAAAATTCAGATAAATACTGTGTATCTTCTGTGGAGTATTCCGGCTGTGCGTTACCGCAGTTCACTTGTCCCTCGGTTTTGAACCACCCAGAAGGGAATGTAAACTTGTGAAGATGATTTACAATAAAACAAAGGCTGTTTGTGGGCTTGTGAGGGGCACATACTGTTATCTCATAGCCAAGCGACCCACCAAACTTATTAAAAACGTGTATCACACGTGCCGACCAAATAACATAAGAGGAAGGACACTGATTCTTGACAGGTGAAAATCATGTTATAGGTTTAGGAAACAAGGTAATGGATTTATTTGTGGGCTGTCCAAAAGCAGCCAGAGATGACTCAACTTAAATTTTCTGCCATTTTGTCCACCAAGAAGCATCAGTACTCGACCTGCTCCAAATGGGTTTATCCCACCTTCAATCAACCAATCAATCAATACATTTGTAGAGCGTGCTACTCACCCGTGAGGGTCTCAAGGCGCTGGGGGAGGGGGGGTAGTGCCGCTACTGCTTGAAGAGCCAGGTCTTGAGGTGTTTCCTGAATGTGAGGTGGTCCTGGGTGAGTCATAGGTGGGTGGGCAGGGAGTTGCACGTCTTGGCCGCCAGGTAGGAGAATGATCTTCCTCCGGCGGTGGTTCTGCGGATCCGTGGCACGGTGGCGAGGGCGAGGCTGGCGGAGCGGAGTTTGCGTGTTGCAGTGTAGAACGTGAGGAGGTTGTTGAGGTATTCGGGACCTGTGTCGTGCAGTGCTTTGTGTGCGTGGGTGAGGAGCCTGAACGCGATCCTTTTGTTGACGGGGAGCCAGTGCAGGTCTCTCAGGTGGGCTGATATGTGGCTAGGATGTCGAGGATGAGTCGTGCGAATGCGTTCTGTATGTGTTGGAGTCTTTTCTGAAGTTTGACTGTGGTTCCTGCATATAGGGCGTTCCCAGTGACAACGGCCTGGGTGACCGTCTTTCTAGTTCCGGTAGGGATCCACCGGAAGATCTTACAGAGCATGCGCAGGGTGTTGAAGCATGAAGATGAGATGGCGTTGACTTGCTTGGTCATCGTGAGAGAGGAGTCCTGGATGAATCCCAGGTTGCGTGCGTGGTCAGTGGGTGTGGGTGCGGTGCCCAGTTCTCTGGGACACCAGGAGTCGTCCCTGCAGATGGGGATGGTCCGAGGATGAGGACCTCCGTCTTGTCTGAGTTCAGTTTCAGATGGCTGAGTTTAATCCATTCAGCGATGTTTTTCATTCCTTCCTGGAGGTTGAGCTTGGCGGCGGCTGGGTCTTTGGTAAGGGAGAGTAGTAGCTGGGTGTCGTCGGCGTATGAGATGATGTTGAGGTTGTGTTTGCGTGCGATGGTTGCGAGGGGGCTCGTGTAGATATTGAAGAGAGTTGGGCTGAGCGATGAGCCTTGGGGTACGCCGCAGTTGATTTCGGTGGCCACGGAGTGGAAGGGAGGGAGGCGGACTCTCTGGGTTCTGTCAGAGAGGAACGAGGTGATCCAGTCCATGGCGTTACCTTGGATCCCGGCGTTGTGGAGGCGGGTTATTAGGGTATGCGTTGGAGTCTTTTCTGAAGTTTGACTGTGGTTCCTACCTTAGTCTAGGGGAACATAGCTCCCACCAAATCCTTTTGACACTTGAGCAATGTACCTGCCCACAACATCCATATCCCACTTGGATGGTGAAGGGCCGGTTGCAGAAGAGTTGCAAAACAAGTGTACCCATGTGCTGGAGGCCTGCATGTCACTCTTCCGAGCAGGCGACAGGTAAAAAGGCATGTCTGTCTGTCCTGCTTCAGCATGGCTGTCACCACTCTTGGTCCGGTGAGGTAGCCATAGTCACGCTAATCCAATGGAGGCTTTACGCAATTAAATAATTGCAGCGCTAAATTGGATGGACAAATATGTAATGAGTGACCTTTCTATGGGTCCACGTGTTAATCCAACAAATCATAAGAATATTTCTGAACAAGCTCACAAACACTTTTCAATCAAGTGTACCTAACTTCAGCCGAAGTAGGCACATTTATTTTGCACAAAGGATAGGCAATATAACAGACTATATATAAGCACAATTTACAAATTTTTCTATAGTTTTTTCACATAAAACTGATGTTGTGACCCCAAGTGTAGTGACCATAACCATATTACAGTGAACATTTAAGTGACATATTCAGACATAAAAAAACGTTATTAGTAAATTTCAAGAAGAAAAGGACAAACAAAAATGAATATCAAGATAACATTTCCAGGCTGTCTCTTTTGTGTATTTGTCGACGGCGTTTCGACCCTCTCTAGATACCGGGTCTCATCAGGACTGTATATCTGGGGAGAGTAATGGTGAAAGATATGAAGGAGGATGCGATGGCGTATCAGAACGATGTTTAGCCTGCTGTTACCTATAGTTGTGCTTCACCTCCCAATGAGTGAGACCTGAGGTATCTGATATTTGTGCCCCTCGTATCAAAAAAAGAAACAAAACCAAAGGTTTCTTCTCAAAGTTTCATGAGAGCATTCAACCAACAGTGAGGGTACAGTGCCCTCTTGTGGTCATTATATGAAACACCGCCGTACC
Source organism: Lissotriton helveticus (assembly GCF_964261635.1). Classification (NCBI taxonomy): domain Eukaryota; kingdom Metazoa; phylum Chordata; class Amphibia; order Caudata; family Salamandridae; genus Lissotriton; species Lissotriton helveticus. The sequence continues at coordinate 1,210,281,933 of NC_136068.1, forward strand.
ATGTTATGCTGAAATAAGTTGTTTTTTCCAGCTGCTCCAGAGTCCAAAAGCCAAGCTGTCAGTGTCTGCTTAAATAAGACATGTTGTTGCTCGATTTTAATGAAGCCACCGCAGATGTTTTGTTTGTAACCAGACAGAACAGAAACTGAACTGAGTCCTGGTTGGCGCAGTGGGGAAAAGTGACTTCTGTGTTATAGTGCTACAAGTTTCCGGCCAGCTACTGGAAGCATGTCAATATGCACATTGTTTTTAAATGGTATTGCCTGTAGTACACTCTAGGCTGGTGTAAAATGTGCAGATATTTAGTGTTCATTATACAGCAAGTGTTAACCTTCCATTTAAGGGGTTTTACAGTAGTTTCAAGATGTTGTTTGAGCTTTTCATTGCTCAAAAGGGTGTCATTTCTAATCTTTATCTCTTTCCATTGCTTGGTTTTAATCGTGAGGAAGTGTCACTCTTGGTGTCACACATTTGGCAGCTGAATGTCACTTATAAGTGGACTAAAACCATGGAAATGTCACACATGCAATCTGAAAACTTGGCAGCGATAGGAGATATTTGACACAAAGTATAGTCCAATAAGCCGGGTCCCTTTATCAGATTTCCTGGAAACTGCACACTTTGAAAAGCTGCATTTTCTTTATCCATGAATAATTTTACTTGATGCAGCAGCCTCTTTTCATTTTGGTCTTGATCATCTTTCATTTTCGGTTTTACAAAAAAACAAAGCTTCTGCTGCTTTAGAGTCCCTTCTGAAATTATTGGAATTTAATACCGTGTTTTACACAGTTAATGTATGAAATTGCAATAATTTCAGAGGCTCTAGGAACCCAACCAATTATATTTTTCTTCTCAAAATCTCTTGACTGAAGCCTCTACTTGCAGACACAGTGGTTGAAGTGGGCGGAGTGGTGGGGCAGCGCACAGTACACAAACTCACACCTGGTAGACTGTGGTGGTGTCTGATTCTTGTGCAATGCCCGCACGAACCCCTTTATCAAGTCTGCCTATGCGTATGCACCTTACATAGTGCTGGGTAGCATACAACTGAGAGAGCACAAATCTGAAAAATGTATAAGTACACCATATTTACAAGCACGTAGTATTAGCTTAGTGTGGAATATACAAGAGTGTCAATTTATATAGAGAAAATATATGAGTGTTTGTTTTAATTAGAATAGATGCATATATAAGTGTGGAAAACTAATGTAGAGGTTGTAGAAATGATAAAATGATGTTGGAGTCACACGTTAGATGACTAAGTGAAACGAAATGTAATTCTGCAAACCATGAAAAATGTGTAGGCCACATGGCATTTCACAGGAAATGAAAGATGCTGCTACACTTTTAGTGACGTGGATTCTAATGTCATTTGAGTGCAAATGTATTATTAGGCATAGTATTAAAATATATGTTTTATATAGATGTGTTGCATTATACTATAGTAATACGTGTTAGTTAAAATACTGTTTAAACCAAAGAAAAGAAATGTTTTAGAAGGCAGAGACCCGCTTTGTGTAAATCAACTAGGCCTGAAAAGACCAAGTCATTCTCTTTGATCTAAATGTGCTCGTTAAGGGAAAGATGTGCTAGGCACTGACTGAGAATTCTTACACATGTTTTATGGTCCGAGATATGGTGGAGGTTGGAATTTGAGGCCCACAGTACATGTGTCTGTCGCAGGTGCGAGGAGCCCTAATCAGTACCATGATGAACGGTTCCTTTGTTCAAGAGAGCCAGGCGCAGGCCTGGAGGAGTCTTCAGGAATTTTAGGGGGTACTGTCTCGCTGAAGAAGAAGCCTGGGAAGCAAGGTCAACTTTAATGAAGAGTCCAGAGGAGCAACAGTACGGAGTTTGCCGCTCAAAACTGTACCACGTGAGAGGCGTCGACATGGGCGTTCCTATTGGAAATGTGATTTTGTATTAGGGATAGCACCCCAGGGTAGAGTTAGAGCAGATGATCTGAGCAGCCTTAGAGAGCGGATGGGTAGGCAGATAGAGAACTAAAAGAAACCAACTTGATTCAGAGATTGAGAGAAGTGTGTGATCTTCTTTGGAAGTCACCACTGCTGACTTTTTAGGTAAAGATCTTGTTAAGTAGGGATGTCACTTAGTCTAGTGTAGGGACAGATTAACTTGTATTATTCCTTTCTGTAAATGACTCTCAAGTTGCAACTCACAGCGATTCTTGCAATGCTCATGCTCTTTGAAATAGTTTTGATAATTTCCTTTTGTCGATTGAGAATATTTAGAGAGTACCTTTTTGTACTAATACCTGTGTACCTTTTGAATCTTATTCTGAGATGTTTGTATCTCCAGATACTTTTGACTTTGAATTAAAACTTTTTAACCTTTCCCATAGGTAAGTGATTCTTTAGAGTGGTTTAAATTCTTAATTGACTAACCTAGTAGTAGATTGTCTTTTACTCAATGACAGGTATCAACGAATCAGTCGATATGATTAGGTATCTGGTAAGGTAACTAGAGACCAGAAACCCCGCGTTAACAGTTGGTAGCAGTGTAGGATGGTTATCTTCTTGAGGAAGGTAATCTAGACTAGGTTAGCTTACCCCAAGGCCCCTAGAGCTAGACATCGAGAGACGAGCAGCGGAAGAATCGCGTGCCGAAGAGGGTGCTGACGGTGCGAGAAAAGCAGCAGTATCGGAGGAGAGTGAGTATAACAAGGGTCATGCGTGAACAGATTGCGGTGTTTTGTGTTGTATTTGTATTGTAATGTCTTGCGGAGTTGAATGCCTGTAGTGTGATTGTGAGAAGGTTGTGAGCGCGCGCAACCTGGTAAAAATCTTAAGTTCAAGGTAGAGCTTAAGTGGTCCGGGTGTATCGAACACTCAGAGTAGTTGCCAACCATAGTACGGGGGTCATGAGGTACCATTGATCGTCCGTGGAACCGAGATAGGGGGAACGTGTGAGTGTGTGTGTGGGCAACGGACGCAGGTCGAAAGTTGCCGTGTGTAAGTAACCTATCAGAGAGGGCGATTGTCTGGACGTAAATGGAAAGACATTTCGCCAGTTAAGGTGACAATTACAGATTGACTGTGGGCGTACAGTCAAAGAAACGTGATCGCTTGGACGGAAGTAATCATTTTTCGAAGTATGAATGGGACGCATGCATAAACGCGGAGACGAGCTGAAAAAGGAGGGGAACTGCTGCGAAGGGGGACGAGTGACGTCAGCAAGAGCAGCGCTGAGATAGGGTGGCGAGTGAAGAGCCGCGACGCGATAGGACGGTTGGTGTGACATCGGCAAGAGCCGCAACGCGATTGGGCGACTGGTGCGACGTCAGTGAGAAGTCGCGTTCTGATAGGCCAGTTGGCGAGAACCGAGCTGAGATTGGTGGATTGTCATCAGGAAGTAAACAAACCGGAGAAAACAGAAACTAGTAGATTGAAAATGAAGTGTTTTAAATGTTTGAAGGATATTTTTAAAAGAAAAAGGAGAGAGTCTTTTTACGGGCAGGAGGCACCGCCAGAGGGTACACCAGCTCATTATATGGCAGCGAATGTTGGGCTGCATACGATATTATGGATTGGGTATTGGAACAAGCTTACGGAAGGGAATGAGGAAATGTCGTTCCCAAAGTATGGGACGTTTAAGCTAGAGGTGTTACATCGGCTAAAAGCAACCATGTCCGCATTGAAACCCCCGCCTAGACCGACCCAGTTTGAGGCCCTTAACGCATGGATTAGGGCGGCGCACGATAGGAATCTGAATAGGCGTCAAGAAAGGCTGACGCGATCGGTAAGAGCAGTGCGAGATTCCAAATGGGATGAGGACGCCAAGAGGTGGAGGGTACAGGCTATTGAGGTGGATAAGTTGTACCCAGTGAGAGAGGTGGCAGGAGGAACGAACCTCATGGAAGAGGATGTGGAGAGCGACTCGGAGGACAACTTGATAAATAGATTGCTGATAGATAGACCGCCTCCGAGAGTTGGGGAGATTGAAAGTAGAGGACTTGCAAGGGAAGATGGGGCTGCCATAGAGGGGTATGTACCACTTCCTATATCGGAATGGACACCTATCAAAGGTGGGGAGACACCCGAACATAGTACAGCACAGAGTGTAGTCTGAAGGTTTGTGGTACAGAAAACGCCAACCGCAGAGAGGGCTGAAACTTTTGGATTGCCAGATGCTCTCCAAGTACCTGTTACCATAGGACCCATAGTATCGATTTACAACCCAGAGAATGTGAGAGAGGAAGAACCGATACGGTTAGACAGAGAAAGGGTTGAGATGGAGAGGAGGAATGACATGACAAATGCCTGGAAGCAATTGCCAGGACCGGTAACGTGGAACACCCCATTCGAACCGACAGTGAGTCCCGCAACAGAGCAGGGGGGTCAAAGAGGACCGATGGACCTAAGGGGACCACGTCCGAAATCCTTTAAGGAGCTGAGGGTTGATTTGAGAGAATGGGAGGGGTACACAGAAGCACCAACCAGCAGACCTAGAACAGAAGCAGAATGGGGAAGCCGAGGCAACGGAACATTGTCTCACTGCGGGGCTAGTGCAAGTAGTCAAGAGTGTGAAGGTAACAGGCCGGAGAGTAGAGGGGTTATACGTCATACTGACGGTGGGAATGAGCAAGAGAGCAGGGAGAGGAGTACAAGATGTGGAGAGACACCTCGTCTCATCCAAAGCGAGGGAGATCAGCGGACTCAAGAATACAGAGAGAGGTTTAGATATACGCACCATGCACCTAATGAGAGTATACAGCACTGGAGTCGCGGGAGCACGGGGAACAGTGAAGGATCTTGCCATGGGTCGAGAGATCAGGGACCACCAGCAAATGACGAGGACAGGGGGATAAATGGAATGTCTTACCATGCATCTAGGGAAATCATGCAGGATGGGACTGGTGGGACCACGGTGGGACCACGAGAAATGGGAAAGTGTTTCACTATACACCCAGAGAGGATGGAACTGCATGGGACCTGGAGAGATGGGAACAAGGGAGGACTCCCCATAACTCGCCTGAGCCTAGACGTAGGACTCGGAGCTGGGATGGGAGAGATGTGAATGGACCCCCTAGAACTAGTATACTGAGAGCTGCAATAAAGGCCAAAAGACTCGATGTCACTAGCTTAAAATCTGACCTGGATGAGATAATAGATGGGACGTTGCCCTTAGAAAGGATTGACTTGTATGAACAGGATGAGTTACTGTTCATAGCAAAGGATGTTACCCGAAAGGCAAGGGCAATTCATGAGAAACTGTCTGAACTGGCAGACGAGGACATTACAGAGTAACCATAGGTTGCAGTATTCAGATCAAGACTTAGATGAGAAGAGAACTACAGGATTAAAAACACACATTAGGGAGTTGATAGCAGGGATAAGAGTGTGGAGAGATCTGGACAAATGGGAAGAGAGATGGTCCAAAAGGGGTACTGTCAGGAGGAGCACAAGTGTGATGTCTCCGGAAGGAAGGGTAATGCAGATGGAGGCATTCCCTTTGCGAGAAATATCGAATGGGAATTATGTACATGTACCCTGGAGTAGAGGAGATTTAGCTGCATTTACCAACTCATTTCCGAAGTTAAGGGACAATCCAGTAGAGTGGTATAAGCAGGTAGAAAGGTTTGTAAAGATCTCGAAAGTATTGTGGATTGATTTGAACACTTTGTTTGACATTGTGGTCCCATCTGACTTGTGGACATCGTGCAAGACTAGTGTTGAATGGCCAACTACTGAACCAGTGAGGGATGCTCAGACAAATGGACCGTCTGAAATTGTCATGCAAAAGTATGAAAGGGTAATAGCTTGGCTGAAAGATAAGGTACCACCTCAGGACATAGATTGGGTGAAAATAGACCGAACAAGACAAGAACCAAAGGAGACAGTTCATGAGTTCTATGAAAGGCTGTTGAAAACATTCAAACAATACAGTGGACTCGATGTAATGGATCCCAAAGATATAGGACAGTTTGTGTCAAAGTTTGTTTTGGGGTTGAGACCTGATATTTGTTTGATGATTCAGCAACATTTAATTTGTTGGCAAAACAAACCACTAGATGAAATTTTGAGGTATGCCAGATACTGTAGCGATGAGATAGATTCCAAGACAAAGAAAATGAAGGAAAAACTGATGGTGGTGCAGATGCAGTCAGCCAGAAAGGGCGGACAGCAGAAACAGGGAACGGGGACAATGGGACGGAAGTCGAATGGTCAGAACAAGGATAGTGAAGAAAGTCAGAGACCTAGAATAGATTTTGCCACTTTAAAGAAAACGACAAAGTGCCACCAGTGTCACCAGGTGGGACATTGGAGACGCGAGTGTCCCTTTAACCCTGAGAGTGGAGAACTAGAATTTGAACAGGAAGTTCAGGAAGTTCCAGTTCAAAGGGCGACAGTCCCAGGAAGCAAGGTGGTCAAAGGGGGGACTTCGGCTCCACGAGCTCAGTTTCCATAGCCACCAAAGATCACGACAGGGGGAAAAGTCTATAAACAAATGCCTCTTTTTATTGAAGAAGAAAAATGTTATTACATTGACCCAATGATCGGTCAACGTGTGAACAGAGAAGAGGACTGTACCCTCGGGCAGTTCTAGAAGTAGATCAGAGAGGGCCATTTGTTGAGGCAGAGGTAGCAGGGTGCCCGATGACATTCTTGGTGGATACTGGAGCTACTCGATCAACTTTGAGATCAGCAGTGGTTCCTGACCTACCAATGTCGGGGGAAACAATTCAGGTGGTTGGAGTCGCAAATAGAAGAATGACTAGTCCTTTGACAGAACCAGTGTCAGTGAAAATAGGGAATTACACAAATGAACATCAGTTTGTGGTATGTGATTCTAGTCCTGTATGTCTGTTAGGGAGGGACTTGTTGTGCAAATTGAATTGCACCATATACTGCACCCCTCAGGGTGTGGAGGTACAGACCGCAGATGATGATGCTACCTTTAAGATTGCCAATGAGAAAACATGTATAGAACTGTATCCTACTCTGACTGTGGAAGACCTTCCTTGTGACCTAAGAGATGCTGTCTCAGCTGAAGTATGGGATTTTACTGGGGAAGAGATAGGACTGATCAAAGGGGTGGAACCAGTGAAGATCATGATAAAACCAAACGCTGAATATCCAAGAACGCCTCAGTATAAACTGTCCCAGGAAACGATTGCAGGAATAAAACCTGTGATTGATTCAATGATTCAACAGGGAATACTGAAAGAAATCGTGGGTAGTCCATGTAACTCCCCGATTATGGGTTTGCAGAAACCTAGTGGGAAGTTCAGAATAGTTCAGGACCTTCGAAAGATTAACAACATAGTGGTTTCATGTTGTCCAGTGGTACCGAATCCATCAGTGATACTGTTTCAAATACCATTCCAAGCTGAGTGGTTTACAGTGATAGACCTTTGTCAAGCCTTCTTTTCCATCCCATTAGATGAGGACAGTCAGTATCTTTTTGCATTTAAAATGGAAGATCGCGCCTTAACATGGTGTCGAATCCCACAAGGGTTCACAGATAGCCCTTCGATCTTCAGCCAGCTGTTGAAGAAGAACCTTGAAAGTCTGGTATTGCCACAGAACTCGGTTCTGGTCCAGTACATAGACGACCTACTTGTTGCGTCAGAAACAGAGGAAGCTTGTAAGGAAGACACCGTTGCTTTACTGAATCATTTAGCTGAGAATGGACATAAGGTATCTCCGAACCAATTACAGTACTGTCTGACAGAAGTACAGTATCTGGGTCACCGAATAGAGAAGGGGAAGCGCAAGGTGTCTCCAGACAGGATAGAGGCCATCATGAAAATGAATGCGCCAACGACACAGAGAGAAGTTAGGATGTTCTTAGGAATGGTTGGTTACTGCCGACAGTGGATAGCTAACTTTTCACTGAAAGCAAAACCTTTACAGACACTGGCGCACAAGGAGGTGAGTGATCCGGTACCATGGGACAACGAGTGCCTAATGGCGTTCCTACAGCTGAGAAAGGATTTGTGTCGTGCTCCGGCTTTGGGAATGCCAGATTATGAGAAGACTTTCTCATTATACTGCTGTGAAAGAGAAGGATGTGCGTTATCAGTGTTGGTGCAAGTACACGGAAATGCCCGTAGACCAGTTGCATATTTTTCGGCTACATTAGATCCGGTAGCCGCAGCGTTGCCCGGATGTCTCAAATCCGTTGCTGCAACAGGTGTCAGCATTGAGAGGTGTGAGAACATAGTCATGGGACATCAATTAGTGGTGTATGTACCGCATTCTGTAGAATTGTTAATGACTAGGACCAAGACGCAGCACTTGACCAATAGTAGGCTCACGCGCTATGAGCAAGTTATTCTTGCTGCAGAGAACGTGACCCTTAAGAGGTGCTCGGTCTTGAATCCTGCTACATTGATGCCACTTCCTAATGATATAGAAGGCGAAGAATGTGAAGATCACGATTGCCTAGATGTGACTGAACTATGCACGAAGCCCAGACCAGATATTGTGGATGAGCCATTGATCGACCCTGATGAAATTTACTTTGTTGATGGCTCATGGTTAAGAGACGATACTGGTCGGTTGAGAGCAGCTTATGCTGTTTGCACCATTACTGGAGTTGTGGAAGCCGCTTGCCTGGAAGGAGTACACTCCGCTCAGGTAGCAGAAATCATTGCATTAACACGTGCCTGTATAGCAGGTAGCAAAAAGAGAGTCACCATCTATACCGATAGCCAATATGGTTTCGGTGTAGTTCATGATTTCGGGCAATTGTGGTCTCAGAGGGGTTACATGACCTCCTCTGGTTCGCCAATCAGAAATGGGGAATTTGTACGACAACTGTTAGAAGCATTACAAGGTCCAGCTGAAATTGCAGTGGTCAAGTGTATAGCTCACACTAAAAATACAGATTTTGTGTCCCAAGGAAACAGGTATGCAGATGAAGTTGCCCGCTATTGTGCGGAGCAAGGGTATACTTTCACGGAGGTGGAAGTAGGTGGGGCAAAAGAAAAAACAGAAGTCCAGATGATGTTAGAGACCGTAGATACATGGGAAGATCTGAAACAAATGCAAGAAAATGCACCTGAGTCAGAGAAAAAGTCCTGGGAAGTAGCAGGTTGTGTGAGAAGTGAAATGGATTTTTGGGTTTCAGCAGATGGAAGAGCAGTGTTACCGGAGGAATTAGTGAATCCAATGGCACGACAAATACATGGTCCAACACACTTAGGAAGGGATGCCATGCTGAGAGTATTTAGGCAAACTTGGTATTGCCCAAAGTTCAGGATTGCAGCAGAAGCAGTCTGTAGGAGATGTGTCACCTGTCAGCAACTGAATGTAGGGAAAAGAACACCAGTTACCATGAGTCACATTGGGAGGTCTGGGGGGCCTTTCAACAGAATGCAATTAGATTTCATTGAAATGCCTAGAGTCAACCGCCTTAGGTATGTGTTGGTGGTTGTATGCATATTTTCCAGATGGGTCGAGGCATACCCTACACGTAGGTGCGATACACTCACCGTAGCAAAACTGTTACTTAGAGAATTGATCCCGCGCTACGGGGTGCCAGGCTCTCTGGAATCTGATCGAGGAACACATTTTAACAGTGAAATTGTGAAGATGCTCTGTGCCGCATTGAACATTGATCAGAAGTTGCACTGTAGCTATCGACCAGAGGCTTCAGGAATTGTGGAGCAAATAAATGGGACACTAAAGTGTTGAATTGCCAAAGTGTGTTCTTCAACTTCCTTGAGTTGGCCAGATGCTTTGCCTTTAGTGTTGATGAGCATGCGCAGCACACCCGACCGGAGGACAGGTCTCTCTCCACACGAGGTGCTGATGGGGAGGGCAATGAGGCTTCCTTCTGTACCAACTGCGACACTATTAAACATTACAGATGACCTGATCCTGGATTACTGCAAAGGACTGTCTGACGCCATTCATTCTGTGTCCTTCCAGGTGCAGGCTGCTGAGGTCCCATCTTCAAGAGAGTTGTGTCATGACCTGTGCCCAGGAGAGTGGGTGCTGGTGAAGAAACACGTCCGGAAAAACTGCCTAGACGTGCGCTGGAGAGGACCTTTTCAGGTCATACTGACCACGAATACGGCTGTCAAGTGTGGAGGCCTGCCGAATTGGATACACGCTTCCCACACCCGAAGAGTTCCAGCACCCCTGGAAGAAACAGCTCCTCTCACAGATGAGAATCCAGCTGAAGACGGTGAACCATTAGAGGGGTCAGTCAAGCTGTGGGGGTGTCTGAAGAAGTTGGGAGCGTTGCAGATCCAGAAGAAGAAGGGCAAGGCGGTAGCGACACTGAAGCTGCAACAGAAGGAGAGAGCTGTTGTGAATGTGACTTGGAAACTGATCAGGAACAGAGTGATCAGGAACAGAGCAGGAGGGAAAGCAATAGGAGAACAAGAAGTGGGGCAGCTACTTGGCCTGAAAGAAGAAGGAGGCCGAGCCTGAAGCTAGCTCGAGAAGAAACTCTTGCTCCTATATCCGAAGATTCGGATCTGGAAGAAGAGGTATCGGACCAAGAGCAGGAGGGTCTAAGGAGATCAAGGAGAGTACGAGTGCCTAGCAGAAGATACTCTACACCTGAGTGGACCTACCTCGCTGCAGATGTCCGAGGGACGCAGAGCTGGGAGGGTGAGGGAAGTGACCCTGACCAGAACTGACCCAACCATCACAGTGGAAATAAGATTCCTGTTGCCAGGATTGGAGGTCGAAAGACTGCTGACACTCAACATCGTCTATCCTCCTCTCCTGAGTGGAATAAGAAGATTGATATTTGAGACTGTTGAGTTTCCGTGTTGCTGTTCAAGGAGTCCAATACTGGAGGGAGTCCTTCTCCGTATGGAAATATTTGAGCTGGTGGTGGAACTTCTGGGAACACGCATAGTTTCAGATTGCTAAAAAGACTTTGTAAAGAACTTTGTAAATATTGATTGGAAGATAACCTAGCGCCGAGTGGACGAAGAAAGAATTAGGGACTTTCCTTTTAGTGGATGGAGAAGGGCTAGAGTTGTCTATTGCTACAGAACTTAATGACTGTTCTTGCGGGAGAGAATTGTCAGCTTTCAAGTGTGGTTCAAAGAAAGACATTGTGATTCAAAGGAAGAGAGTCTCTGTGCAAAGCAAAAAGGACATTGAGAAGAAGTAAGAGACTTTGCTGAGAACGACAATCAGAGCTACACTGTTTGACATCATGGAGACTGGCAACCCGAACCGCAGGGCAAAATGCATAGTAGGCACACTTTTAGTGGTAGTGATTTCTCTTATAGTTTTAGTAGTTACTATATCATATATAGTGGGACATGAGAACGAAACAAAGACAAGATCAGAAACAAAGAAAGCATCAACACAAAAGCCTACCACTGTTGCTGAGATAAAAGGAGAAAACACTGAGAAAGAAAAGGCTTTGCTAGATGATGAGATCAAAAGATTACATGTTGACGAATCACAGGGGAACTTTAGGTCAAATGCTTATGCCAAGTTGTTATACGAATACATTGATGTCATGGAGGCGAAGAATTGCTACGTTTGTATGCAATTACCAGCTTCTGTGGATGAGGGTATCAGATACCATCATCTTCCATTGACGTATGGAATCACATGTAGTTTGTTGTTGAGCATATTCTATGGACGAGATGGGTTCGAGTATTATTTCTCGAATTTTGACTCGACATTGCCAGAGGTCCCAAATTATAAGCATCTGAACAAGTGGGACTATTACAAGTGCGAAGACAGGTTACAGAAATTTTTCATTCCATGGAAAACGTTAGATACTTCACATGCCCGAAGAAATAATCTGACTTGTCAAGTGTCAGAAATTGAGAAAAAGTTTATAGGGCAGGTGGATACTAGATACAGGAGGCAAAAGATTCTAAAAGCTTCAGGACAATGGGAAACAGATTGGACCAAGGAAGAAAGGATACAGCAAAGAAAGGGTAGCTTTGGTCCAATTGCTTTAGACAAGGAGAAACGGGGGAAACTGTGCATTCACAGAAGTTACTCCTATTATGAGAATCTGTATGTAGGTCAAGTCAGTTGTGAACATGCTTTCCAATTGGAGTACTACTCCAAGGACTTTTTGAAGGAGATGCAAGCAATTCCAAATGTATATTTTGTATGTGGAAGAAATGCATATGTGAAGCTACCAGATAATTGGTACGGATCATGCTATTTAGCAATTGTCTTCCCCAAAATATACCATGTTGAGAATTTAGAAACGACAAAGAGAGGGACACCAACAAGAGGGAGAAGAGATCTAGGTGCTGAAGAGGTAGTTGGGGATGTATTCGGTGCTGCATTCCCTCTTTTGGGATTGATACTGAATGACATAAAAATTAGAAGATTGGCTACAGTCGTAGATAGGTTATCTGCCAGTACTGCTAGATCCTTAATGCTGGTGGAGGGAGAGATGCAATCGATAAGATCAATGGTTCTTCAGAACCGACTTGCTTTAGATGTTCTGTTAGCCAAGGAGGGCGGAGTCTGTAAGGCTTTGAAGGTCCAGGAATGTTGCACTTACATTCCAGACAATTCAAAACCTCTAGAGAAATACATACGAAATATTACTGCGATTCATCACGAAATTGAGGATCTGACAAAAATAAATGTGTGGGAAAAAGTAGGCCAAGGAATGGGTAAAGTTGGAGGTTGGTTTGCCAACCTAGGAAAGGGTATTGTTTGGTACATATTGAAACCCATCATCATAATTGTGATTTGTGTAATCACTTTGTGGGGATTGGTGCGACTGTACCAATGGTATAGAGCAAACAGGTTGCAGAGATCCATGAGGGAACAGGAGAAAAGATTGACTGTGATGCAGGATACTCAATACAAGAGTCTGAAGGCTCTAGAGACAATGAAGCGAGGGGGTATTGCAACAACTTCAATCTGAAAGATCCTACATTTTAGGGATGTTGTTTTGATGGTGATGACTCCTGAAAGTCATCAAAGGGGGGACTGAGAGAGCACAAATCTGAAAAATGTATAAGTACACCATATTTACAAGCACGTAGTATTAGCTTAGTGTGGAATATACAAGAGTGTCAATTTATATAAAGAAAATATATGAGTGTTTGTTTTAATTAGAATAGATGCATATATAAGTGTGGAAAACTAATGTAGAGGTTGTAGAAATGATAAAATGATGTTGGAGTCACACGTTAGATGACTAAGTGAAACGAAATGTAATTCTGCAAACCATGAAAAATGTGTAGGCCCCATGGCATTTCACAGGAAACGAAAGATGCTGCTACACTTTTAGTGACGTGGATTCTAATGTCATTTGAGTGCAAATGTATTATTAGGCATAGTATTAAAATATATGTTTTATATAGATGTGTTGCATTATACTATAGTAATACGTGTTAGTTAAAATACTGTTTAAACCAAAGAAAAGAAATGTTTTAGAAGGCAGAGACCCGCTTTGTGTAAATCAACTAGGCCTGAAAAGACCAAGTCATTCTCTTTGATCTAAATGTGCTCGTTAAGGGAAAGATGTGCTAGGCACTGACTGAGAATTCTTACACATGTTTTATGGTCCGAGATATGGTGGAGGTTGGAATTTGAGGCCCACAGTACATGTGTCTGTCGCAGGTGCGAGGAGCCCTAATCAGTACCATGATGAACGGTTCCTTTGTTCAAGAGAGCCAGGCGCAGGCCTGGAGGAGTCTTCAGGAATTTTAGGGGGTACTGTCTCGCTGAAGAAGAAGCCTGGGAAGCAAGGTCAACTTTAATGAAGAGTCCAGAGGAGCAACGTGAGAGGCGTCGACATGGGCGTTCCTATTGGAAATGTGATTTTGTATTAGGGATAGCACCCCGGGGTAGAGTTAGAGCAGATGATCTGAGCAGCCTTAGAGAGCGGATGGGTAGGCAGATAGAGAACTAAAAGAAACCAACTTGATTCAGAGATTGAGAGAAGTGTGTGATCTTCTTTGGAAGTCACCACTGCTGACACCTTTTTAGGTAAAGATCTTGTTAAGTAGGGATGTCACTTAGTCTAGTGTAGGGACAGATTAACTTGTATTTTTCCTTTCTGTAAATGACTCTCAAGTTGCAACTCACAGCGATTCTTGCAACGCTTATGCTCTTTGAAATAGTTTTGATAATTTCCTTTTGTCGATTGAGAATATTTAGAGAGTACCTCTTTGTGCTAATACCTGTGTACCTTTTGAATCTTATTCTGAGATGTTTGTATCTCCAGATACTTTTGACTTTGAATTAAAACTTTTTAACCTTTCCCAGTGGTAAGTGATTCTTTAGAGTGGTTTAAGTTCTTAATTGACTAACCTAGTAGTAGATTGTCTTTTACTCAATGACAGGTATCAACGATTCAGTCGATATGATTAGGGATCTGGTAAGGTAACTAGAGACCAGAAACCCCGCGTTAACACAACTACCATACAGAGGCATACACAATAAGCGAATCAAACACGATCTTTAGTCTCTTATCCTTTGTAATGGTCTCAGATTGTCTCAAAGTACATGTGGTCCTCTGGCTTTTCAAAATGCACCTCTGGTGACTCCTTTTCACACCTGGGGCATAGCCTCGCCCGTGTCATTAGTTGTTCTGGATGCTGAAGTCATAGGGAGCCCCAGTGCTGATTGTCTTGAATGCATGAATCTAGTATCACTCCCTCAGGGCACCACCTTTTTAAACATGGACACATTCCAAGCAACTATCTTGTCTCCTCGTTCGACAGAGACCATTGTCCCCTTTGTGTCAGTGACCATCCATGGCCTCCTTTCATATGGGAACCTGAATTTGCTGCCCGGGTGTCGGTCTTTGACTAGTACTTCATCTCCATGTGTATGTCTGGAGACACAGCTCTTCTCTTCCTGTTTGCTTTATCATTTTTAGCATCCTCCTCAGCTGCCTGCATCCATGCTCAATCACACCGGACGCCATCCAGGGACAGTAGCTATTGAGTCTCGAGGAGGCCTATTGAATGGAACAGTTGCCGGGGTGCAGCTCATGGTACATTGAGGGGTGTTTCTGTAGGCAAACAGGAAGTTCTGTTGTGCCCGCTCTACCCAATGTCCCCTATCCACAGCTATGCCCATCAGTTTGTTCAGAGTTTGCATGAGCTGTTCCACCTCACCATTCACCTGCGGCCACGAGGCATATTTTGTGACGTTGTTTCTGTAGTTTTCGCATGTACTGTTGGAAATCTTGTCCCCAGAACATAAGCTTGTCCGTCAATGGGAATCATACCTTTCCCCTCAGCTGGGCCTTGCTTTTGCAATTCCCTCATGCCCTTGATGGGCTCGTGAGATGTTATGATCCTGCAGGCTTTTTGGAATGCTGATCTTGTTTCCTCTCAGAAGAGTAGCATCTGTTAGGCTTAGCTCCTCATCTCTCATCTCTCGCCTCATGACCTTGGGGGAAGATCTTCCACTTGCTGTTTTCGTCAGTGCTTGTGGCCTGATTTTTGCTCCTCCGCTTAGATTGGTCTGGTGCTGGCTCCCTGTGAGATGAGTCCCACAAGTGTTCCATGCCCTGCGTCATGCAGGTGTCTTCCTCTGTACCATTTGTGGGGTGTCTGGAGAGGAAATGAGTGGGGTTGTGGCCCCTAGTCTGTACTTAACTTTGAAACTGTATAGTGTGAGTGAGAGGGGGTACTTTTCGAAGCTTGGTGGGGAAAATCGTGAGGTCCTCTTAAACCATTGAGACGGATGACTCACTACTCGGATGGGTAATATTAGAGGCTCATGGTCTCAGAGAGAGATGTCATACCATATCAATCGCCTTGAGCTATGTGCAGTTCAATTACAGCTAAAGTCTTTTCACCCATCATTTACCACGGACACCTTGCTTGTTCAGAATTGTTCAGACGGACAATATAACCACTATGTACTACCTGAACAAGCGGGGGGGCACCACACCTGCTCGAAGACATTGTTCTTACTTCCATTGGACTATCATTTGTTATGGTTCTTTTTGTGTGCAACTGTCCCTGAATCATTCCTGTTTTCTACTCCTTCTTGATGTTGATTTTGCATCTATGTCCTTCCTCCCATCCTATTGTAAAGCGCTCTGATATCCCTCGGGATCTTGTTTGCGCTATATAAAACTTTATAAATAAATAAATAAATAATAGCAGTACACGTGCTACTTGTATGCAACTAAGGGTGCTTCGGCATGCAACCATTTTCACCTCTACCTCTTCGCGAAATCTCCCCGAAGAGGTAGAGGTGAAAATGGTTGCATGCCCAGCGGACCGCTGGAGCCTTATGTTCGCTTTGGGAACGCAATGGGATTCCAGCATTCCCTCTTGTGCTCCTGGGGAAAAATGGGCCCAAGCCCCACAGGGCTAGCGTCAGGAACCACTCCAGTGTTCGCTCGGATGTCAAAGTAGTGCATTGTGGAGTTATACAGAATAGTTTCTGTGCTATTGTTAAAAGCTGCTGTGTTCTTGTTGCCAAACCCACGCGGCTGTCGACTTGATGAGGCTGCGGAAGGGTTGAGACTTTGTGGCTAAGTTTAGAATGAAGCAGCAGCAGTAATTTACCCTGCCTAGGAAGCACCTGACATCCGTTGCTGACTTGGGTGCTGGTGCCGGCCGGTCACCAGCACCCAAGTCTGCAAGTCTGTTGTAATTCCTCAAATGACCCAGTGTGGTCAACCCTCCAGACATCTCCCAGTTTTTGGATCCCAATAATATCCTATTTTCTCTATTCAAGTGCTCTAGTATTACTGGGGAGCCTGTCACCCAGCCACAGGGGGCTCTCTATGTCAGCTCGCAGTCCTACTTAATTTACCTAAGGGCAGTGTGCCAAACAGTCAGTGTCATAGTTGTCACCGTAGGGAAGTGTGAAGGGGTTTTGCTGTGATAAAAGTGGTGTAGTGGGTTTGTATGATGGAGGATGCTGAGTTTTAATCTGTATGCCAGGTCTTCTCTATCACCGAATATCCAGTCAATTGGGCCACCCAGCAGTAAAATTGTATATTGGCCATGCCCTGTCCTCTATTATACGTGAATTATCTGCATTTGGCCATGGGTTTTCTTGGTTCTCCTTTTCCCCACAGCACATTACAGAAGGGCGCAATAAGAGTGCAGAAAAATGATCTGCTGGTGCCTGTCTGATATTTTTGACTTTCTTTGGGTCAACACTAAGACCTTTATCGAGAAGACGTAGCCAAAACATTTGATGCTTTTTAAAAAAAACAAAAGCATGAATCTGTCCTTGTGGAGAGTTAGACCTGCCTTTTGGAGTCATTGCTGGCAGAGACATTTTAAGGCATGGGCAAAGTAGGCAATTGCCCAGGGCCCCCACCTTACAAGGGCACACTGGAAAAGAAAACTTTCTCTCTTTTACATCTGTTTGTTTCTGAATGTCTCCTTTTCTCCCCTCAGCCTACTTCTACCTCTCTTTCTTTGCTTATTGTCATCTTAATGATATTTGGGGCCTCGGGCAAGGTATTTTTCAGATGGTTTGAGTGACTCCCATTTCTAAAAGATTGTTTGGCATCACGCAGGCTTGAATGAGCTGAAAATTGGTAATAAACTTCAAAGTTGTCCTGATCAGAGCCCCAAAAATATATCTTGCCCGAGGCTCAAAAAATGTGTAAGACAATATTGATTGGTAGGTGTTGTGTAGTTGTTTGTTGTGTTATGCCAGAGAATGTACGCGGATGAGGATGTGGTCACTCAGATTTATGACACCCTTCAATGCGCCTAGGGCTTTGTGGATGACAATTTTGGAAGACCGTGGTGGTTGATGATATGCCACACCTCAGTCTTTTATAGCACCTCAGCCCAATGTTGGTGGAAAATGCCATTATGTATCAACTGTCTTTGTCCAGCATGAGCTGGTAGTATCCAGAATTAAGGCCCAGTTTGGAGAACTCTTTTGCTCCATTTAGGTCTGCTAGCATATTGTCAAGGGTTGGTACACAATGAAGTTTTCTCTCTAAATAGCCATGTTGGGCAACCTTACGTTGCTACAAACTCGTAAGGCTTCCGGTTGATTATGTTTTGTGGTAACTACCAAGAGAGAAACTCATAGCGGGGCCCTTCACCTTCTTGTACCTCAGGGTGATAGGCTTGATACTTTCTTCAAAGTGGAGCCTAAGTAGCTTCCCTTTCAAGCACCCTAATCCCATTAAGAGGTCTGAGAATACATGGATGATCCTTTGCCAATGCATACAGCATATGAGATCAGGCCCAGTGTCTCTGCATTGGTGTAGCTGATAAGAATGCCAGTGCTATTGTTGACTATGAAGAACTTTGTTGTCACCATTCGATAGTCATACCAAATGAGGGTGCTGATAATGATAATGGATCTTGGTTGCCATAGACTATGTCGGGCGTGGGATGGGGTTGGAGCTGGACAAATTAGGTTTTGTTCATCACATTACAGTTGCCCCATGTAAATGAGTGTTAAAAATTCTATCCCAATGATGACAACTACACATTGAGTGTTTGTTTCTTGACCTTTGGTCGACGGCAGGGATGAGAAACGCATCTTTATCTTTATCACTTTCTCCCTCCGGTTGTTGATATCGAGCACCTTTGCTCCAACCCTTGGGATGCGACCATTGTGGTGCTCCATCATGCACAGAGTCTATGTTTCTCACGGTTGCAGTGAAGGACCTCGCAGTGAAGGACCCTCGTCTTCCGTACCCAGCTCTGCATACTCGTGTAGGCTGAGTTCAAGAGTTGCTTCTACCTTGGGCTGGAGGGGTCTTGTGTAGTGGTTGGGTGAGGACTGCATCAGCAGTTTCCATTTTGATCCGTCGGGTGACGTCCTCACTCTCACCAAGCACCATTTTTGCCATGGCCGCTTCCATTGTGATGGCACAGAAATCAGTATGTTCGTGTGACCTGCTCTCGTGTAAGAATCTCATTGAGGCTTATTTTTGGCTTTTGGAGGATCCAACGTCATAGGCCTGCAGACGGGCATCCTTGAATTATTTGATTGCTGTTGCAAAATCACCTTCAGTTTTAAATTTTTTGGGGAACACACCTACCGGTAATTTTGAAATCTAATATAGGGACACTGATATCCAGTGCCTGGTGTATGTGCTCTGACCCCCAAAACAAAGTGGAAATTGGCTTAAAACTCCATTTGGCATTATTTAATTTTAAAATAGGCCATTGTATATGGTGTCTGGTTACTTGCAGACTGCTGGTGCTCATTGTTGCAGATAGACCTGTAAAAATAATCCCTTTTGCAGGCCCAAAAACTCGCTTCTCATCGCTAAACAACTCACCCCTGAAATGATCTAATCCCCATAAGGTATGGTGGGTAGTGCCAAGAAGTGGTAAATGCCTAAATTAATGTTAGCATGTACCTACAGTGAATAACAGTCAGATTCATCAAAGTCAAAATCTGCGATTCCTAAATTGCGAGAAAAAGCGATTCGCAATTTAGAAATCGCAGATTGGCATTCATGAATATTTGCGAGAAAAAAAAGCGAATCGCAATCGGCCGCAATCGCCGATTGCGAGTCCCCGAAAATCGGTAAATATTCGCATAATTGGCCGATACCCGTGTTGAAATTGCGTTCTCGCAATTACCGAAATCGCAAATTGCGATCTCGCTAACTGAGAGATCGCAAAAATGGGAAGTCGCATCCTGAGCAGAGTGATGACATCACAACCAGAAAGTAGGCAGGTTCCACCCTCATTCAGCAGTGAGAGCCTGAACTGCAAGCAGCATCATCAGAGCTCCCCTCCAGTGTGCCTACAGGAGTGAACCAGGAGACACCCCTGTGGCAAGCATGTCACAGGAAGCTGCAGGTGGATCTTCCAGTGGGAGAAAGAGGAAAATAAAATTTTCAGAGCAGGAGCTCGAATTTTTGATTGAAAGAGTCTGCAAGGACTACAATTGGCTCTTCGGTAAAGACTCCAGAAGGGTGCCCGAGGCCGATAAAAGGCGGTTATGGTTGCGCATCCGCGCTAAAGTAAACTCTGTGGGGGTGACCCAGTGCTCCGTGGACGAGCTAAAAAAACGCTGGTATGACCTCAGAGGGCGGTCAAAGGAGAAGATTGCGGAGAGGCTGGGGGAGCGTGTGGCGACAGGTGGAGGGGAGCCCACTGTCCCACCGAACACACCACTGGAGGACCGAGTGGAGGACACCATAAATCCGCTGGCATGTGTGGGTGTGACCCAGCTTGACTCCTCCCGACCCACCCAAGACACACCAGGTAAGTGCCATGCGACTGCGATCCCCTGTCCCCTAACAATGTCCATGACTCTAGAGCATCCCATATCAAACCCCAGTCATGCAGCCAAAGCACACCACTAAAGCGCCATTGCATTGTGGGACATGTAGTCTGACCACAATTACCATTTTGCCCCACTAAGCCAGACATGTTTAGTGAGAGTCAATCCTGCAGCGAGTCAGGGAATGGTAGTCTGCATGCATGTAGGAAGCCAAAATGTGTAAGAAACATGTCACTAATCAACGTCCACTTTACATCACAGGTGGCGCTGAAGTCCCCAGCACAGACAGCGATGCCCTGGTAATTGAGGTCATCACGGAGGACACAGAGGGAGACACACATCTATCCCCACAGCCCGGACCATCAGGGCAAGTTGCCGCACCAGCGGTCATTACACCACCTGCCCCTGTGGCCAGTGCCAACCCTTTGCAACCAGGCGATGAGGTACCAATGGGCGTCACACAACCACCAGTGGGCCTTGCAACACCAGCAGCAGTTCGCCAACCAACCCGCCGCCCTGCGGCTGTGCGGAGCCAGTCAAGTGGACTGGTGAGGGAGCATCGCACTAAAAATTCCCGCGCTGGCAGGGGACGAAACGTGCGACCAGGTGGGCTCTCCATTGAGCGTCGTATGCTACATGTACATCAGACCCAGGCACGCCATCTTGCGGCTATCCACCTCCAACTGAACAAGACCGCCCGAAATGTAGCACAAATGTCAGACCGCATGGAGAGGATGACAGCTGCTATGGAGGCCAACACACAGGCCATGAACAGCCAGCGGGATCTCAACCGCCGCAGACACCGCCAACTGCTGACCCACCTGTCAGCATACACGCGGTCCAACTACATAATTAGGAACGCGACCTCCCAGCTCTCGCGACGCTCCTTGGCCATGCAGGTCCAAATGGTCCAGTGCTGCCAGGACGCGAGAGCTCTGGAGCATGTGTCAACAGCAGTGCAGGGCATGCAGGCTATCAACCATGGCCAGGCGGGGGGGGCTGACGACACTAGTGAGGCTACATCCAGCCATAGCAGCCAGTCCATTCCACCGGTGGTAGCACCCCGCCGCAGCAGCAGGCCCTCTGCTGCCTCACGGCCTAATCAGGAGGAGGATGGAGAAAGGAGGTTGGAAGCATCTGCCCGGAGGCGGCATTGAACAATAGTGCATTTACATGAGGGGCCATGCTGCTGCTACAAGCATGCCCTCCTGAAGGACAGACATATGACGCAATATGTCATTCATGTACCAGTTTGCAGAATGCCCAGTTTATTGTGCTGAAACAATTACAAATATTCTGACTAACTTAATCTGACTCATGTCATTATTAATGTTGTCATCCATGAGTTAAGTAATGGGTGTGGGGAGTGGGTGCACTAGAAATAGTTCATGCAGATTTGGTTGTGGCGCCTGTGTCCTTCTGCAGGATTCTCACCACGTGCGTGACGCATATGTGCAGGTGGTCGGTTGTCCCCTTCCGACTCACTGCCAGAGATGTCTACAGGTATCCTGTGCTTGGTAGCAATGTTGTGGAGGATTGCACACACGGCCACGATGCGGCTGCAAACCTCTGGCTCGTATTTGATGGCCCCACCAGTCTTGTGCAGTATGCGGAATCTGCTCTTCAAAAGGCCAAATGTCCTCTCAATGCAATTTCTTGTGCGTATGTGTGCAGCATTGTAACGCCGTTGCTGTGGTGTTGCAGGGTTGAGGTATGGTGTGAGGAGGTACTCACGGAGAGCGTAGCCGCTGTCACCTGAATGATAGGAGCAGAGGGTGAGTGCCTGTGCTGCGCAGCTACATTATCACAGTATAATATTGTGGGGCATGTGTACTTACCCAGTAGGTGTCCTTCCCCAAAGTCTCCCCTGGCCAGTCGTGTGTGAATGCCACTGTGC
This sequence comes from Lissotriton helveticus, assembly GCF_964261635.1. Taxonomy (NCBI): domain Eukaryota; kingdom Metazoa; phylum Chordata; class Amphibia; order Caudata; family Salamandridae; genus Lissotriton; species Lissotriton helveticus. The sequence goes on from NC_136068.1 coordinate 1,210,303,953, forward strand.
CGGAATATGAAGGAGTCCTGTGTGCTCCCCGGGTACTGTGCCGCTATGTCCGTGATGATTGTCTTTGCATTGCACACCATCTGGATATTGAGGGAGTGGTAGGACTTGCGGTTGCAATACATGTATTCCGTTTGTGCTCGTGGGCAGATGTGGATGTGGGTACAGTCAATGCATCCTATTATATGTGGAAATTGTGCTACATTGTAAAATTGCAGCTTGGTGTCATTCAAGTCCTGTTGGCTGGTGGGGAATGAGATATAGTCGTGTAGCCGGGTCAGCATGGCCTCCAGGAAACTCCTTAGGCAGCGGGACATGGTGGGCTGGGAAATCCCCCCTGCGACAGCGACTATCCCCTGGAAGCTTCCGGAGGCCAGTAGGTGCAGGCTGTACAATACCGGCACATGGGTGGGAACGGCATTGGTCCTCCTTGTTGGGTGCTGCATCAGGGGGTCTAGGTCCTGGATCAGCTTGATGATCATTGCCCCATTTAGGAGGTACTTCGCGTAAATTTGCTCCCTGGTTTGGCCCAGAAGGGTGACCCGCACACGGAATATCCGCTCCTGGATCCTACGTCTGTTCCGTGCTGCTCGCTGTAGCCTTCGCCGCCTGACCACCATGTAGAGTCCTGGCATTGTGAGAGTCCTCAGGCTCCAGCAGCATGCCCTTAAGTGTGTTTGTTCAGGCCTGCACCTGTTGGTAGTTTGCTAACGGTTTTTTGAAAAAAAATAATTTCCTTACTGGTTACCACCTGGTTTGGGTTCTCCTTAAATTGCGCGTCGCAAAAAGCGTTTTTCGTGTTTTTCGCAGTTAGCGATTTTTCAAGAATGGCGATTGCGAATATTTTGCGAGTTCGCAAATGATTTCACAGAATCCATGGTTTCTCGCTATTTCAGAATTGCAAATGGGCTTGTTCCAGAATTCTGCGATTTTGTTTGCGGACTCGCTAATTTTATTTCGCGAATTCGCTATTTTGCATTTTTTACTATCATGAATCCCTTTCTTTGAAATTGCGATCGCAATTGCTAATTCGCAGCTATTGCGATCGCAATTTGGCTTCATGAATCTAGCTGTAAATCACCAAGTTCAGCTGTTCCAACAGGAAATACTGATAACACAGATTAAATCACTATTACTACATTATCCAACAGGAAACAGTTATAGAAAATGTCGATTCCCATGTGACAAGGCGTGGCCCATGCCCTCACCCAAGGAATAGAGTTCCCAATGATGACAGTGCCGGCCTAAAATTAGCTTCCTGGAACATAGCGGGCTTGTAAACAAAACAGCCTCTATTGAATGGTCTTCGTTTATTGAGGAGCAGGACATTTTATTTTTTCAAGAGACATGGGCTGTGGATCAGGTTTTTCGCCCAGGCTACATACATTTTTCTAAAACTGCGGAACAGGGTGTGCGGGGGAGACTCAAAGGGGGCTTGACAATTTGGGTTAGGCAGCGTCATCAATCACACAACGCCTTAAATGGGCTAATGTGGCCAACAATGTAGAGCACGTGAATCAAATGAGTATACTGGTAGCTAACGCCATAGTTACTCTCCAGGCTGATGCTGCGCATGAAGTATACATCCACAGAGCCGTTCAGGCACACGAGCACCTTTTTACTGAACTTAAAAGTTTTTTATCACTAAAAACAAAAAATTGGTTAAACCCCTATGTCACAAGGCTGCCGTCTGGTACAATTTGATAATAAACATGAACCCAAATATGAGGGGTATTGGGATTTAATTACATCAACTCGAGACAGGATATTATTCCACCAGTTTAGGGTAGGAACATTACCTACAAATGCTTTCACCTCTAAATGGTGTAATACACATACAAACACTAGTAATTGCTCTTTCTGTCCGGACAGGATTGAAACACTGGGTCATATCTTTTTTGTCTGTCCAGCTTACAGTAAACCCAGACGTAGTTGGTTGAAACCCATATGTTCTAGCCTGGGTACTAGGTCCAGTAGTGAGGCTTTCAGAATCCTCAAAACAACAGTGGAAGGTCCTACTATGATTGCTACAGCAAAGTTCCTGGGCTGGGTGTGGGTGATTCGATGGATTGAAAGGAGGCATAGGTAACTATGTTTTGTCCTCTACCTCTGTTTTCTCAAAACAGCACTATGCACTTTATTGTACTGTTGTGATGCTCCTTTAAAAATTTAAAACCCAACACCGATTCTTTATGTAGGCCGCCTACCACGGGTGTGTTTTAAAGTCTATTTTAACTTATTAATTGTTTTATGAAAAATACTCAGGGTGCCAGTTTTTAACTAAGCTAATTAACAAGTTTCTTGTTTTAGAAACATGTTGTATTGTTTTTTTGGCCTCCACGTTTATGTTGTTTTAACTTTTGTGATTTTTTACAAATCGAAATAAAGTTTATGAACTGAACTGCTATAGAAAATGTTAAAGAACCTTTCCTTACCGTTTTTAAAATTTCAGTTCATGGGTAAAATAGGATTTGTGCTACCTAACTAGGAAATATAACTTTCAGAAAAGCTAAATTTACTTTCATTAGTCACCTTAGGCTAATTAGCCTTTAGTCTGAAGGTACTGTCCTGTGTGGGTGTTTAATTCCTTCCAGGAGCCATACAATAGACCACTTTGATTGACAGGTCAACCTAAATGGGCATGGGCAGGGATGACTCATCTGAGCTCAACAGAATATTCAGGGTAGGGCTGTTTCACCTCCTGTTGCCACAACAACTGTGTCAAATTCTGTATGACAGGCCTGTCTAATGCACATGTAAAACTTTTGTGCCTTTGAAAGCGTTCAACTAGGACCAGATCACAATTCTTGTGCATCCCCTGTCTTATTAATGAAGAGCCCTGCTTTTTCTTATTAGACTTCAGTCTAATTTCATTTTGTGTTGAAGACATTATTAATTTCTGTAGTACACTCCTGTACCCACCCAAATTTAGGGGCCGATTAGGATGGCGGACGGACTTGCGTCCGTCCGCCATCCCAGAGGTGGAGGGACCGTCCGCATGGGCTGCGGCGGTTCCTCCGTGCAAATTAGGATTCAAGCAGCACCCGCCGCAATGTTAAAAGTGCATGTTTAACATTTACATGCACAAAGCGGCAGGCACCGCACGGTGCCTGCCGCTTTGTGCATGTAAATACTGGGGGGTACCATAGGTACCCCCCATGTGCATCCCCCCACCCGCCTACACCCTGGGGGCCCGCAACGGGCCCCCAAAATCAAAAGTACACATGCTTTTCCACGGCGGAAAAACCGCCGCGGAAAAGCATGTTTACAAATGCATCCTAATTTGGCTGGCGGTGTCTGATAGACACTGCCAGCCAAATGAGAGCTTTTCCGCCGCGGTTGTAATCCGACCGCGGCGGAAAAGCAGCGGACAGAAACCAAGACCCACCAGCCATCGTAATGCGGCGGTGGGTCTTTGGTGACTCCGCAGAGGATTTTCCGCCTCCTCCGGGCCGGAGGTGGCTTCCGCCGGCCCGGAGGAGGCGGAAAATACTCCATCCTAATCGGCCCCTTAGTGTGGTTGAATAGCTTGCCCATCTTGAATTTGTCATCCACATTGCATTTTGAGTATATTTGCAGTAAGACAAACAGCAACAAGAGAAATAGTAGGTAGGCCACGGTCTGGAAACATTTACTCCATTAGGCAGAATTAGACTATGAGTGTCTTAGGGTGTCCTCCACTTACAGGCTGGTAAACCCTGCAAAGCTGCCCCCTCACTCAGCTTTCCTCAGAACACTGCTGGGCTTGTGAAAGGATGACCGGCAATCTGAACCTGCTGCACTTGCCATCTGTGACCTCTGAGAAGGACCTAAGGTGGGTGGACCCCTTCCACATTAAATTAAAAGAGAGAGAGAGCTCCAAGGATCGTTAGGCTGATCCTTTGGGCACCCTGGAAACATCAAAAAAACAAAGAGGACATTCTTGTGAAAAATCCCAGGGGACTAGTACCAACTGTAACTGGATTGGACTTTGCTGTTGGTCACTGTTTGACACCTTTAAATGCTCCAAGCGCCTTCCCCTGATGTCCTGCGGGCATTAGAAGTGTACTCCTGTGGTTATTTCGGCACCCTAAGAAAGCTTGGAAACTTCAAGTTCAAGTTCAGAGATTTGTATAGCGCACTACTCACCCAGAGGGTCTCAAGGCGCTTGGGGGAGGGTGGGTGCTTTACTTATCGAATATCCAAGTTTTTAGTTGCTTTCTGAAGGAGAGGTGGTTTTGTGTAAGGCGGAGGTGGGTGGGGAGAGAATTCCAGGTTTTGGCCGCTAAGTAGGAGATGGATCTACCCCCTATGGTGGATTTATGGATGCGCGGAATGTCGGCGAGGGCTTGATTGGACGATCGTAGATGGCGGGTGGGGGTGTAGAAGGACAGTCGCGTGTTGAGGCATTCGGGTCCTAGGTCGTAGAGTGCTTTGTGTGCGTGGGTAAGGAGACGGAACGTTATTCTCTTGTTGACGGGGAGCCAGTGGAGGTCTTTCAGGTGACCGGAAATGTGAGCTTGACGGGGGATGTCCAGTATGAGTCTGGCTGAAACTTCCTCCACAGCATTAGAGGTACCTGCCAGAAAACATATCTGAAAGGCAGTTGCACTGTGTCAGATTGGATTTCAGCTTATTCCCACGCGTAAATCCCTGCGCCTTCAAAAAATGACTAAGTCACATTCTGAGTTCAAAAAATGTTCAGCTCAAAAGCTCCAGAGCGACCAACCTGCTTTAGGTATTCTGCCTTTGGTTCCATGGTGCCTGGTACAGTTTAAGCGGTATCCAGCACAGAAAGGATTTTTCTTCGCAAAAAGTGACAAAGTCCCTTTCTGGCTTGGTACTAAGAAACGTTTTTTAACTTTTTGACTCCTAGACTTTCACCAGGAACAATCTTCTGTGTGTATCCAGCACCGGCTCCCGATCGCTCAGCCTGAAATTACACCTTGGTCCCGGCCTACCAACACCATTGTCTGATAAAGAGCACTTTATTTTTCTGGCACCTTTTTACTTAACTTGTTTTAAAATTGATATAATTGGTTCCCCATATTTGATTTTTGCCATAATGTACGCAGAATTGTTTCTCTTTATTTTTAAATTAGCATGGAGTTTTATTGTATTTTGTTAGACTTTTCCTATTGTTTATACACTGCTTAAATACTTTTACACATTGCATTTGATTTAAGACTGACTGCTGTGTGTCATGTTACCAGGTATCTGGCACAGTTTAATTTGATTTCATTTATGTGACATCTAGCAGGTTATCCTTTGAGGTTGACACTTGTCCACCCAAAATAATCACTTTCCTATACACGCGTATTTCTTTGTTGGCCTCTTCAATGTACATGCTTGCCAGCCAGGGACACAGCTTGGTAAATAAGATTGGAGGGTTGTGAGCTTCAAATTTTCTGGCATTCATGCTAATCTATAATGTTTAAATACATTATAGGACAAGTCCTAGTCCTGGCAGCGAGCTGGTGGAATTCTCTCCCTCCACAAATCCGGGCCATCGATGAGCTCCTTCAGTTTAGACGGGCTATCAAGACCTTTTTATTTGTTTAGCTCATCTGTTGTGTCTCTTCTCCTTTCTGCCCGCTTTTAATGCTGTGTTGTGTTTACCTTCTCAAAGCGCCAGGACGCCCCTTTGCTGGGGCAGCTGTGCGCGGTACAAATAAAAATAACATAACATAACAAGTAGGGTGCATGAGATGGGCTTAAGGGGCAGCGGAAAGGGAGAGGAATGGGGATTAGTAGGGCTACTAAGAGAGAATACACAATATTTTTGTAAAATAACCAATATTCTGGGGACTTTCAAAACAAAGAGGGACGAGTGTGTGTGCATTTTTGTCTGTGTGTATGTAAAAATGCTTGGTGAAATCCAACTGACATCTCACAATATCCAACTGAAAGCACCTGTACCCAAATATTTTTCAGGAAATACATTTATTAGGGTTGTGTAACACCCAAAACACCCCTTTGAAGCTTCACCCCTGCTTGCCAGTTCCCTCAAATATTTGCATAAAGTGTTAGTTGATTCTCCTTTTTGTTTTGCTTGTCTGAGGACAAAACGCATAATCTGGGTTGTTCTGCGGGTTAGGATGTGTCTCTAGTGCTGCGACAATGCTGCAACATTCTTGTTGTCATTTCCACTGTCTGGTAGATTTTATTAACCTGGTGAGGCACACAAACAGATCTATCGCTGCCTGTGCTTAGGCACTTCATGCAGTGGCACACTACAGACAGGATCGATTGGAAATAACATTCCCATTCTTTATTCATTTTATATAAAGTGCCCCCCTAGTTTTTGTTTAAAAAAAAAAATACAACCATTCTGAATGGTTAATGCCAACCTTCATGTTCCTCTGACTGAAAGGGAGGGAGAGTGGGGTCTCCTGTGCTGTGAAGCCAAGGGAGAGGTAGAGAATGAAAGAAGAAACAAGCCTTCTTGCCAGGATGCCAGCACCCTGTAAGAAATGTAAATGTATGGATTTGGTCAATTGGTAAAGCTGAAGGCAACCTGGGAGCCAGTATATGCCATTGGTTGATGGGTCATTCAGGGCTTAATGGTGTCAGAGTTATGCATTTTCAGAGGTACTGCAAGATTGCTACCAGCTGCATTCTGGAGATCATCTGCCTAATAATTTTTTTTGCAGTAGTTACATTCCGATTGTATATTACTATAACTATACATTTTGAAAGCACTTGTTTTATCTGAAACACTAAAGCTTTTTGTGGCAGCCTATCTTATACTGTGTGTGATACAATTATAAAGTAATGACTTACATATTCACTATACGTTTGGCTGCAAGCTTCCAAGCATACTCGTACTCTAAATACATGTCACTACTTTCCACTGCACCAACCAGGATTCAATTCAGTGTGCTCTAATACACACAGACATCTGCTGCTGTGACTGCATTAACTAACTCAACGTTCTTAATGTAAAAAGCGCATTTTACACCAATTACTTCAAGCTGCATGTATTTTATATTTAAGGCATGTGCGTTAGCTATATTATATACGCATTTACCTGACGGTGAAAGTCCAACAAAATAGTTGCAGAATATCTTGTTCTTTTTAGACACTTCTCTGACCCCAACTCCGATTCCACTCTAGAGCGCAGTTCCAATGCTGGTCTTAGGTATGTCAACGTACCTCTTCAGCAAGGGCTCTTCTCCTGGCATCTCAGTGATTTCCAGGTCCGCATGATGAGGGGAATGAGGGCAAATTAAGGGGAGGGAGGAAGAACAAGCACACGGGTCGGAGAGCACATATACAGGCTAGAGAGCGGCTGGCTAGAAGTGGCAGACTGGGTGAGAGGGAGAAGTTTGCTGGAATACTTGGAGGTATGGGTGGAATGAGGGGGTGAAGGGGCAGGCAGGAAAGGCAGGCTGAGGGTTGAGCATTCAAGCTCAGGGGAGAATGGGTAGGCTTAGGGCAGTGGCAGACGTCTTTGAAGTGTAGGCAGGTTGAGCAGTAGAGGCTGCTACGGGGCAGTAGTGGTGGGGTGCGGAGGGTGAGGGGGAGAGGTGGGGGATTAAGAAAAAAAGAAAATTTCACTTACCTGCCAGCCGCCGCTTATCCACCATCCTCTCCGGTCAAAGCAGGAAGCCGACTCCCTAAGCCAATCACGACGCTGCTGTCACCAGCATGACAGCAGCGTCATGATTGGTCTGAGCGCCGTGGTTCGGCACTCCGACAGGCTGTGGGAGCCTATGCATGTTCTCTACCTGACTGTTTAATACAACTGGTTGGAGAACATGCTGAGTGCACATGTCTGTTTGGCCGGCCCAAGACGACCGGCCAAGAAGTCATGCGCACTTAGAAAGTGCTCATCACTCCTCACCCTGCTGTGTGGGCAGACCCGCCCCTTCAGGGTAAGTTTAAAAAAATAAAATAATAATAACATATTGTTATCATTTTATTTTTCTTGTACAGCGACGCTCTTCTGGCTTAGCGGAGGAGCCACCGCTGAAGTTGAGACTAGAGTTAGTTCAGCACGCAGGCTGGATATTGGAAGAGAACAAGCAGGCAGGCTGAGGGAACAGGTGACTGTCATCAGCAGATTGTTACCAGAGCCCGGAGAGTAGGCTGAGGGGGTGAGCGGATGGGCGGAGGCAGCGAGCTGGTGCGTTAAGAGAGATTAGGTATGCTGAGGGTTGAGCAGGTATTCAGAGAGGTGAACAGGCAGGCCGAAGGAAGAAATGGCAGATTAACAAAAAGTGGGCATATTGATAGCAGAGATGGGAGTGGGCAGTCTGAGGAGATGGAGAAGGGCAGTCAGAAGCAGCAGGAAGGCCGAACAGAGGTTGAGAGTGGTGTGTGGCCTCTAGATGGGTGAGCAGGTAGTTTGGAGAGAGGAGAGCATGTAGGCTGAGGGACACGGGGGCAGGCTTAAGGGAGAGCCTACCATCTAAGGAGGGGGTACTGGGAGAACAAGCTGGCAGGATAGAGCGAGGGTAAGGTAAGCGGGTGACTGAAGGGCGAGCAGGAAGGCTGAGTGGAAGAATAGGCATGTTGAGTGGGAAAGGAGCAGACTGAGTGGAGATACAGTGAACAAGCAGGCATTGGGGGCCAAGCATACTGGGAGGAGAGCAGGCAGAGGATGGGGAGAAGATGGAGAGTGGCTAGGCTGAGGAAGAAAGCATGCAGGCTGAGGGGAGACCGAATAGAACGAGGGGAGCGAGGACAAGCTGAGGGAATAAAGGTTTGTGTAGGTAGAGCGAGAAAGCTGGAGAGATAGTGGGAGGCAAGACTAAAAAGAACAGTTGCACAGGGAGAAGAGGAGGAATATTAGGATGAGGCTGGGCATACTGGGGGCGGAGTGGGCAGGCTGAGCGGAGAGGTGTCAGACAGGAGGAGAAGAGACACAGTGCTAGCGGACCTGGACAGTGGTCAGGTTGGGGTTGAGTGGGTAGACTTAGGGCATGACTGGGCAAGCTGAGGTGAGAGTGTGTAAGATGAGGCTAGAGCAGGCACAACTGGGAACAGCAGGGAGACAAGTAGATTGGACGCAGAGCAGGCATACAGAAAGAAGATTGGGCAGTCTGTAGAGCGAATTTGGCTGCCCAGGGAGAGTGGACAAATTGTTAGAAAACATGGGGAGTGGGTAAGCTGAGTACTTGAGTGGACAGACATATGGGAGAGCAAGCAGGTGATGGAGCGAGGTACAGAAGATTTTGTGTGTACCCCATTCAGACCAATCACCCCCATAACAAAGTAAATATATTAATTTTGATTGCTGTGGTTTGATTAACATATTAATTAATGATGTAAAACGCATGTTTAATCTATTTTGTGCATTTAAGTGGTGTAATAGTGCATGTCCATGTTGTAATGTACATTTTGCATTACATGCTGCTTTTCTGCCTCATTTTAATGGCTTGCAGTGTGATGCTTTTCCGACAGGTAACAGTTTTAGGGGATAAATATTAGCACTGGCGGGTGGGGGGATAGAAAACACTTATTTTCTGTGTATTTACATTTTCTTTTTGTGTATATCATAGTTTTGGCTGGTTGCCAGTAGTGGTTCTGCACAGTAGAGAATGCTTATATCATCTGGCTGAGAGAAACCTCGTGCATGCTCTGTGCTTCACTGAAACTTTGCAACTTCAGCTGACTATATTCAAGCCCATTTGGTGTGAATGCCGGTGAGTGGCTGAGAGCCATAATGATAGCACGGGAACAGCTGAATGCCTGCCAAAGAGAAAAGTCGAATGCCTGCCAAAGAATGACCACATAGAAACAGCTGAATTCCTGTCAATGAACATTTAAATGCCTGCTAATGAACTGGGACAGTCGAACTTGTACCTATCAGTTTGTCAAACAAGGTTATTCACGGACATTCTGGAGGTTGAGAAATGCATGGACAGTCACATTTGTATCTGTCAGCTTTTTAATCAGGAAACTATTCACAGACATCTTGAAAGTTAAAAAAATACATTGTCAATGAACGGACATCCTGAGACCTAAGAACTGCAATGTCATGACCAATCAGAGAAATGGAAATGGCAAGAGTTGAAACATTTGAGGGTAGAGAGCCAGCAAATACAGTATAAATATCAGACCAAAATTGGGGTTTAGCGTCAGAGAAGCTGATCGCAGAGAAGTTATTTGCGGAGAGCTGTTTGCAGAGATGCTGGGAGCCTGAAACTATGCCAGAATGCTCACTGATGACCCCTGTAGGTTGGAGATCGTTGCAGGACACTAGCTGGGTAAGAGTTGCGCCGAGGAGGCCAGGGTTAATAAGTAAAGTTGGGGTTTTAGTGCAGGGTAGGAAGTTTTTAGTGTAGAAATCTTTAGAATTAAATGCATGTTTTTAACTATGGTTCTCTGATCTTTTCATGAAGAATTCTCCTTCAGTTACATGACCAAGGATTGATTGATTTTTTATTTAGAGAATAATGGAATTAATGTGAACCTGAATTTTCTCTTCATGACTTTTATTAACAGTTTCTTGATTTATTTCCTGAATAAATGGCAATGAAGCAGTGAAGTAGTGTGGCTCACTGGTTAGAGGCGGCAGACCCGAGAGCAGAGGACGGCCCGGGACCAGGGTTCGATTCCCGGCGCGGCAGGTTTCTGGACCAGGGTCAGCGGACTCGATAATTCTCTCGCCTCGGTGCCCACTCTGATCAGCGTTCACACTCGGCAACTCTGGGCATTAGCTTGCCTCATCTTCACTAACGGCCCCACCAGACCGCCGGGGATGCCTGGTCTCACCCTGGAGATACCCATTAAGGGACCATCTCTCAGGGAAGCCAGGAAGGGTTTCGCAGCGGTCGAAGCGCCTTGGGACCCTACGGGTAAGTAGTGCGCTATATAAATGCCTATACATTTACATTTACATTTACAATGCTCATGAGAATTAACAACGACAGAATAAATGATAATTTTCTTTTATGCAAATTAATTAGATAAAATCTTTTAAAAGATTTCAGGTGTCCGTAATTTTTTTTTGAGTCAATTAATTATGCAAATCAATGTATTGTTGTAGTGAGGTTAAGCTGTTCTTGACAATCACCATCAACTTGCTCAACTAATTGGTCCATCGATCTAATTGGCGGGGTACATTGATGCATAGATTAGTTGGTAAAATTATTGATGAACACAAATGTTGGTGTTAAAATCTGTGCTTAAAGGTATCCCGTCATAGGAGAGAATTCACTCAACCCATTTTTTATATATATTTGCAAGGGTCTGGGGTGAATTGTGTGTGACTAGGTGTGTTGTACTTCGGTGTTATGGGCCCCACCGGAGTGACCTGGACCCTGGGTTGGTGATATTTCTGGGTAAGCGCTGCATCACAGGTTAATGGGATAGCAGGGAATGCGAGGAAAGAGCAAGTAGGCCGGGGAGATTGGGCAAGTTGTGGAGAGCATAGGGAAACCACACAGAAAGGACAGACGACATGCTAGGAGAGGAGAAATACTGTGGATGGAGGCAGGCAAGCTGAAGAGCGCATGTGGGCATGCTCATGGGAGGGCAGCTAGTCAGGGAGAAGAGCGTTGTGGCTGGCGAGATTGAGCAGTGGGTAGTGTTAGAAAAGCTAGGAGAACAGCTTGCCTGGAGAGGCAAGTGGGCAGGCCGAGGAGAGAGCAGACAGTCTGAGGGACAGTCGGTAGTCTGGGCTATATGAGGCAAGCTGGGAGACAGCAGCTATAACAAGCAGACTGGGAGGGCAGATTGAGGGGCAGCGGGCAGGTTGATGGAAAAGGCTGGATGAGGGGTAAATAGACAGGGTGAATGGTGAGCAGGAAGGCTGAGGGGGAGTAGGCAGGCTGTGGGAAGAGCAGACTGGCTGAAGGAAGGAGACCAGGCTGGTAGAGATGGCATGGAGGACAGGCAGATTTGGAGGAGAACTAGAATATTCAGAAGAGATCAATCACAGTCAAAGAGCAGACAGGCTGAGGGAAGAAATGGCAGATGGGGCTAGAGCTGGCCTAACGTTAGAAGAGCTGTAAGAGTGTGTGGACTGTTTGAAAGCAGGCTGAGAAGGAGAGCAAAGCATCCGTTGCCCGACATACACAAAAATGTGGCGGGAGTCATGCTTCATCATAGGACAGCCCATGCTCTCCAAAAAACAGGTTTGATGGAGAGCAGGCCATCACCTGGGGTCAGTTTCTAAGCAATGACCGGTGATCTAGATAAACTGAAAACCAATGAGACATCCTAAAAACAGACCTTTATATTTTTTTAGAAATGACACTTGGTATTATAACCAATCGTGGAGACAAGGGGAATTAGTACCCCATCACCATTGTACCGCCAACATGTTGCCACCTGGTGGCTCAAGTGAGTCCTATCGATAATTAAATATTTTAAACTAACATGTTACAATTATGCAGATGATATCCAGAATGTTCTTAAAACATCCACCTAAATTGGGGTTTATCAAATGCACAGAGGCTGCTCCTCCACAATGGCCCAGAGCCAGCAGCTGAAAAATACAACAATATTTAAATTAATATTTTATTTTTCAGCGGCTGGCTGAGACAGCGCGTGTAGGGAGGGGCCGGGCTGTGCCATGGGTGGGAGGAGTTGAGTGCACTTCTAAGTGCGCATGCCTATTTGGCGGGCCATCTTAGGCCAGCCAAACACATATATGCAGTTAGATTTCTCCGACTCAGCTGAATTGCACAGCTGGGTTGGAGAAACAGCACAGACTCCCTGTGCCATTGCGAGCATTAAACCAGCCCGCTCAGGCCAATCTCGGTGCTGCTCTCATAGCATGATAAAAGTGCTGGGGTTGCACAGGGAGTCTCTGATGCTGTCCCAGTGTCTTCTGCGACCTGGAAGGAGAGGAACACCGAGACGTGGGGCGGCCAGCAGCTTACGGTAAGTCTTATCTTTTATTATTGTTAACCCCCCATGTTCCGCCTACTACACTCCTTCCACCCACCCCACCACTTTTTTGTGTGTGTGCGGCCACCATTGCAAATGCCTGCAGGCTGTTAACACTTGGATGCTACAAAATTACCTAAAAAAATTCCCCTTCAAACAGAGATCCTAACATGGACTAAGGAAAAACTGCGACCCAACCACAGCTCAGCCTAAAGAGATTTGATCTCCTCCCACTACATCACAGAAGTAAAGACATTGGCAGAAGCCATGCACTTCCAACTCTCACTCTCACGTCAGGTCAAGACAGTGAAAAAATTGCTTTCAACACTATGGAAACTCTCCAATGGATCTTTCCCTACTTGAGCTATCCCCCATAGCGTACAAACCCCAACACCCTTAGAGCTGTCAAGACTAGTTTATGGCAAAAGACTCTACATCAGGCTTTCAAACCGCCTCATCTACAAACTGGAAAGCATCCAGATTGCTGCAGTCTGACTAGTTCTTAGCCTGAACAGACATGATAACCCTGCTCTTGCTCTTATCAGTTCAAAAGTAAGTTTATTGAGGGAGAATGAAAGATACAAAAAATATTATAACAAAGAAAAATGACATATGATAAACAACGTAAAATTGAGAAACAAAGAGAATAAATGTGTAAGTCAGGTTAGCATAGCATACAAATGAGAATAACAGTGGTACACATGTAGTCTGTGAACAAAGGATAATCACCATGTATGTCGAGCTTATGATATAAAATGAGATATGACATTACAATATGATATGGATATGAGGGAAGTCAAGGAGGTATAGACACTTCTTGTTGTAAGGGGTTCAAAGACAGAGAACGACGGGCACTAGCACCATACAATGCACAGGAACGCATAGAAACCCTGGCAGTGGAAGGGTTAAGGCCTCTGACTGGCTACCAGTCAGATGAGGAATTTCCATCAAAGCCTTATCAATTGCACTGGACTGATTTCCCAACCTCTACATTCATAGGGGGAAGGAACCACAGATCAAGAACGCCCCTCCTACCAACCCTCCAGCCTATCAGAAGAATCCAGAAAGACGACCCCGAGCATGGCTGCATCTATCCATACATTATTCCGCAACACAATGCTTATGTGACATGAAGCTCACCCAGTCACTTCTACTTTTCCTCCAAACTCCATGCATCAGACCCAACTTTTCACATAAACGTCCTGTACACCTGAAGGGTGCTTCGAACTCGAACACTGTAGTGCGCCAGTGATCTCCTGGGGCTGCCAAGATCTATATCAATGATACAAACAGAATTGCTACTTTCTTCTCTATCCAAAAAGCGATTTAAGTCTTGCACCGGGGACGGAAAGTACTTTATAAATAAACAGTACAGAAAATCTCAACATAACATAGTAGATGCACCAAAATGACACAACAAAATTTCACAACACAAGAATCCGCACAAAACAACACAATATAACAACACATTAACGAAAAAACACCGTCAGTACTCCAGCACAACCACATACTAACAGAAGACACACCAGCACAATAATTAAAACATCAATTCAAAACAACATACACACTAAAAGAAAAAAAGAAAATAACACACAACATAACACAAGATCACAGCATATACACACAAAATAGAAACAAAATAACAAAATGCAACAGATCACCACAACAGAACAGACATAGTATTAGGTAACAGCAGAAAACAACTAACCCGCACCCCAGTTCTGAAGTACTAAAAAATATACCATAGAGCTATACTTACCAATAGCCCATATACAATAAATACCAATAATAAGTCAGCCAGCAATGGAGAAGGTTCAATCGTTTATTTTGCAAAAGCACCCTATATAGGGGAGCCTCCCTCTCGCCACAGCTCTCAAAGGTGTGCAGAGGAGACTGCTGGATTACATTCAAAACATTGCATATATACTTTCGGCATACCTCATAGAAACCCCGTACATGGAAAAGTACCCGTTCATGAGAAACCAACAGGAAAAATCCATATAAGGCACAACTGATTGATTCGAAACTCAGCCCAAGTTATTCCGGGGGTAGGTCAGTAAAGGTGCCTCCCGTCCATTCTGGTGCACGGGAGTATAAGCATGGCGCCTACAAGAATGTGCTCCTCCTTCAAGAAAGACAGATGCGACCTTGAGTTCCCTAAGTTAGAATTAATGGTCTGTTCATAGCCCAGGCCGACCTTTCAAGCTTTTCTATCAGCAGCATGTCACATGCTTTCCCAACTAACGAAAGAGGACTCAGCTAATGAAACCAAGATGGCGTTCGTTCAGTTCAGGCCCGATTCTAAGAATCTACATGGGTTGAGTGTATTTACAAAGGGGTTCTATCGAGGTAGCAGTGATATATTGGATACATTACGACAACATTATATAGTATAAACATTATATTCCTTCAGACCGCCTTTTTTGCGTGATTTAGCCAATATATACTACAATATACCGGATTATCTCATCTAAAAATACTCCTTCATCTATTTGCATAATGTCTGCAACTTCCTTCTGCACTAACTGCTTTTCAATTTTCGCCTGTCGTGAAACGGTCAGTGAGGAAGTGAGCTTGGCAGCACAGAAAGAGCAGCATGCTGGCCCACAATGAAGGCACAGACAACAAACAAATACCACTCCAAGTGCTCCAGCCAGAATCATGAAAATCTTCCATCCCCAAGTAGAGAGGAGGTCCCAGAACCACCCGGTCAAAGACCAAGTACCAGTGTCCGCATGGACTTCTGCAGCTAAGCGGTGTAATTTCTGTATGGCCAAATGTATGTTTGGAGCAGAATCTGGAATATATACACAGCAGGAGCTGCCGATCACGCGGCATGCTCCTCCTCGGTCCGCTAGGATGACGTCGAGCACCATCCGATTTTGGAGCGTAACAAGCCTCATAGCCTGAAGCTCCACTGTCAAGTTAGTCAAAATCCCAGTAGTGGTTTGAACTACATTTTCTACCACTCTAGACAGGCGTCTAACATCCCTACTAGTGAAAATAGGACCCCAAATAGGGAAGAGACCTTTTGCTATATCTACAAACTGCTGGGAGGCGGTATCTGTCTGATCAGTGCCATCAGTATCAATACTTCTACTAATTCGATAAGAATCAGAACTCCGTTTAGTCAACTGATGTGTTTTGTGATAATTAGAAGGAGCTATATACACTGGGGGGTAAAGGAAAGACAGGTAACATCGCCCTGCCCAACCTCTGGGAAGCCAAGTATAGGCGTTCTCACCACATATAAATTATACATTAGGCGGAGTTATTAAAGGCGGGGTGCTGTTGGTATGCAAAGTGTAGGTGTAGTTACATTTACTATCTCCTACTCTAACATGATCTTGTCCTTGTATACAAAAGGAAGCAGTACTATTCAGGATAGGAACGGGTATTGCCTTATCATCAGTAACATTTCGGTCTTGGAAATGTTGGAAATAGTGCGTGGAATTAAATTGTTCAAAATCTAACATTTCTTCTATTAACCAAGTAGCGTTTTCGTAAGTGGTATACATATTCATACAGGCATCTGGATCTAAAGATCCCTTCCCTTGGTTCCCCTGGGCATCGAATCCCTGATGTTGTTCTATATACTTTAAAACAGCTTCATAATCCTTTTCCGTGTATCTTTTGGGATCAGCTACATAATGCAGATACATGAGAGATAACAACTGAAACCAGGCTTCACAGCTTGCTAAGTGCGATAATGGCAAATAGATGAATAAATCATGACGATGCATTACAGATGGCAAAAGGCCACATACCCAATAGTTTGTCTTATTTGTGGTGCTATGAGCTTCGTGCAACATTTCTATGAATAAATTTTTAGCATAAGTTTCTCGATGTCGCTCTTTGTGAGGAGGTAGGGTGTAAAAGAAATGCTCAGGTGGGGCTGTGGTGGTACCTAATATCTTATGCATAGGGTATTGAAATTCCAAATACATAAACACACTCATCAATATAATCATAATTACTGCAATAGTTATTACAAAGGCTATCTTCACTCTGGTAGCCCAACCGGAAAACATGGGGACATTCTCCAGGAAAGGTCTGGGAGCAAGAGGTCTTTCGTCTTCGAGGGCAAACCGTGCAAAGGGATACATTCTAACTAAAAGACCAAACTAAGGGGCCGATTAGGATGGAGGATTTTCCGCCTCCTCCGGGCCGGCGGAAGCCACCTCTGGCCCGGAGGAGGCGGAAAATCCTCTGCGGAGTCACCAAAGACCCACCGCCGCATTACGATGGCTGGTGGGTCTTGGTTTCTGTCTGCTGCTTTTCCGCCGCGGTCGGATTACAACCGCGGCGGAAAAGCTCTCATTTGGCTGGCAGTGTCTATCAGACACCGCCAGCCAAATTAGGATGCATTTGTAAACATGCTTTTCCGCGGCGGTTTTTCTGCCGTGGAAAAGCATGTGTACTTTTGATTTGGGGGGCCCGTTGCGGGCCCTCAGGGTGTAGGCGGGTGGGGGGTGCACATGGGGGGTACCTATGGTACCCCCCCAGTATTTACATGCACAAAGCGGCAGGCACCGCGCGGTGCCTGCCGCTTTGTGCATGTAAATGTTAAACATGCACTTTTAACATTGCGGCGGGTGCTGCTTGAAGCAGCACCTGCCGCAATGTTAAATATCCAGGATGTGACCGCCAGGGTGGCGGTCACATCCTAATTTGCACGGAGGGACCGCCGCAGCCCATGCGGACGGTCCCTCCACCTCTGGGATGGCGGACGGACGCAAGTCCGTCCGCCATCCTAATCGGCCCCTAAACTCGGGGATGAGATGCAAGCCAACTGCCAGAGGGTTTCTTCTCCCTGTGTCCGTTTAGAGCCTCACAGGCAGGCTCTTATTATCCATCCACAAAAACAATCTTCACTGTACTTTTGACGTTGCAATTTAGGCCCTTAGCATTACACAGTCTTTATTCTGAACAGAGCAATATGACAGTTCCGTGCTCTCAACGGGTTCAGTCCAGTGTCTTGCTCAATATCCCAGTAAAAAGCTTGTTTCATCCCTACAGCTCAAGTCTTTCCCTATCTCCTGCAATCGTGACTGGGGTATCGCGCTGTTTTCAGGGCCGTAAATTGTATCGAAGATGGCCAGGTTGCTCCTGATCATAGAACAACACAGCAGCAGGGACATTTGGTACAACACGTTTTTCAGAAGCCTCAGGGGGATCAGCCTTATCACGATTTTTAGAAACTGAGGCTGATTCGTTTCCGTGCGGCGTCAACAACTCTTCCTCTTGCCCAATTTCAATGGCATCTGAGAAAGGTATAAAGCTTAACCTCCGCTCTCCTTCTAGTGTCAGAACTCCGTCTCGATTCTGCTGGTCAGAAGGAAGCAGCAGAGGCAGTTTCTTTACATGCGACACATGAATCCAATGTTTCTTCCCATCTACTTTCACGGCTGTTCGAGTGGCCAAGAGGATTTGGTAAGGACGGCTCCACCTGGGTTCCAGACTCGATTTCCGTTGGTAATTCCGCACAAGGACCCACTGTCCTGGTTCCAAACGATGTCCGGGACCCTCCGGCAGCGGCTGCAGTACTGCTGACACCTGTTGATGAATGGAACGCAGATCTTTAGTTAAAGCTTACAAATAGTCCGTCATCATAGGATAATCAAGATCTCAAAAGGATCTAGGCCTTGGGACACCCCATACATTGGCTGGTCGGCCAAAAACAACTTCATAAGGTGACAGCCCAGCCCGAGAATGAGGGGTTACTCTTATTGACATTAACGCTAGGGGCAGGCATCAGGCCAACTCAAACTCGTACTTTCCTGTATCTTTCCCATCTTTAATTTCAATATGCCATTATATTTCTCGACCAGTCCTGCAGATTGCGGGTGACGTCTGCATGAAATTTTTGTTTTAGCTGTAACCCTTTACAAATATATTTAACGAGTTCTGCATTGAAATGCACCCCATTGTCTGTCCATATAATTCGGGCAAACCAAATCGAGGCAGAAACTCCTTAATCAGGGCTTTTGCAGTTGCCAAGGCAGTATTGTCTTTGGTGGGGTAGGCTTCAACCCATTTGCTAAACGCACAAACCACCACCAGTACATACTTCAGGTTATTTACCCTGTCAAATTGAATGTAATCCATTTGTAGCACTTCAAACGGCAAAGAAGGGGGCGCAAAATTTCCACTGAGAACAGTCTCTCTCCCACCGGGATTATGCTGTAAACAGATCATGCAGTATTTAACCACATGAGCAGCAGTTTTGGAGATATTTGAGTTATTCCACACTGGGTCTAATAATGCACAAATACCTTTTGTTCCAATGTGGGCAGTGCCATGGGCCATCACTACTACTGCATGCACCAGGGCATTGGGCAATAGCCATCTCTGCTTGTCAGTTAAGTCAATCCAACAATCGTTTTTGTCTAATCGTCCTATTTCCTGTTCCCATTTCAATAATTTATCAGGAGTGGCTTCTTTCTGTAATTCTCTAACACTTTCGATAGTATTATTGAATACTTTAGTCTTCCACCCATCGGGCTGTTACACTAGGAAACATTGTGGACGTTTTAGTTTGTGCTGTTTCTTTCGCTACTTGATCGGCAAAGGCATTTCCTTCTCCTGTAGTGTCAATAATTCTCTTGTGGGCGCTACACTTGATAATAGCCACCTTCTCTGGTAAAGTTAAGGCATTTAACAATCTTTCAATCAAAGGGTCATGTTGTATTCTTTGACCATGGGAGGTAAGAAATCCTTGTTCCTTCCACAGCCGCCCGAAACTATGGGCCACGCCGAAGGCGTATTGGCTGTCTGTAAAAATATTTACTTTTAAACCTTCACTCAGTTCACATGCTCTTAATAATGCTATTAGTTCAGCTGCATGTGCTGAATGCTGAGAAACCCGAGCGGTCTCTAGTACTGTCCTAAGGGTAGTAATAGCAATTGCAGCTGTTGTCGTGCCATCTGGTAACTTAAAACAAGAGCCATCCACATACAATTCCCCTTGTGGGTCAGATAAAGGGGAGTCCGTGAGGTCTACACGTCCCTTCGTTTCTTCTTCAGTCTGAAATATACAATCATGGACATCGTCCTTTTGATCACTTGAAGGGAGGGGTAGTAACATGACTGGATTCAGAGTGGCACTTCTTTTTATTATAATATGAGGTTCAAAAATCTTTATTCGATTGTAAAACTTACAATCATAAAAGTACAATTTCATAAGTACACTTTTTTTAAAATAATTCCAAACAATACATTTCATGTGGCAAATAAAGGACACAGAATACTGAATCTTATTCATTTGTCTAATCATTTAGGTATTTAAGTTCTCTTCCGTCATTTAAAGATTGCTTTTACTCTTGCTCACAATTTGTATCCTCTAGGTCTCTAGTTTTTTTGTTACGGATAGATGTTACAATAAAATTAGCTACCCCGAACATGACAACCGAGGATTCCATCAGCTGTAAGTATATTAGGGCATGTTTTGCTTGTATAAAACCCATATTTTTCAACAGTGGTATAATAAACCTTTTCCTTCCTTCCGTGTAAAAGGAACAAAAGAACACAAAATGCATCGTGTCCTGGTATGAATGATGATCACAGTTACAGGGGGCGGCATCCTCCGGTGTACTCCACTCCCTGTAGTTTCCCAATAACACATGCAATTGATTAAAACGGAATTTAGTTAACAGCCATCGATGGTAAGGTTTGGTAACAATTGTCAAATAAGGTTGAATAGACATTGTCAATAACAATAAATAATGAGCCCTCACTGTCGGTTTGCAAATTTCCTTAGCCTCACGTTCCAATTCCCTAGATTTTGTGAAATTGGTTTTTACCCAATTAATATCAGCTTTGATTAAGGTTTCTGGGTTTAAAAAGATTTCTGGGCGCCCAAGATAGTTAGATGTTGCTTTAATATAGGACAGCCATTTTATTTCTGCTGCTTTATCTAGTGCCAAGCAGTCCTTAATAATCTTATGGTTCAGGGTCAGGGCGGGGTTTATCCATGTTTAATCCATTGCAGGATAGGGGCCATATTCAGATAGTCTGCGATGTATCACATCCCTAACTCACGATGTACCGCAAAACTGGGAGTTGATTGAGGGAGGCCCAATAGGGCCCGCAAAAATTTATTTTCCTCCCTCTGTATACGAGTTATATCCTTGCATCCCCATATTGCGGCCCCATACCTAGCTATGGCCACAGATTTCGCTTTATAAATAGACAGAATTGCTTCTCCCGGTTTACCACCCAGTCTTTTAGCAAAACCAAGAATAGCAAATGTTGATCTCTTTATTGCAGCTACTTTATTTAGTAATTGGGGAACCCAGGAGCCTACATCCTGTCAATCGTGCACTCGTAAGGTGCTGAGTTTTAGTTCGATTCAATAATATGTCCACAGCGTACGGTACCATCACTGTGAGATCACTGTGAGATCAGTATTTAAAACAATCCCCTCCGACTGTCGAATGGCCACCGCCACAGCAGCAGTGGCCCTTAAACAGCTAGGAAGGGCCCTGGCAACATTATCCAATACTGCCGAAAAGTATGCACAAGGTCGTTGTTTTCCGCCAAAACCCTGGGTTAACACTGAAAGAGAACAACCGTCCACTTCATGCACGTAGAGTACAAAAGGTTTTCGGTAGTCCAGAGTACCCAGGACGGGTGCAGAACAAAGAGCAGATTTCAGAGAATTAAAAGCATCTTGGCATTCATCCGTCCAGGGCAAGGGTTCATGCACATCTTTGGTAACCAAATGCAACAAGGGTTAAGCCAGAAGAGAAAAATTAGGAATCCATTGGCGACAGTAAGAGGCTATGCCTAGAAAAGCACGAACATCACGTTGAGTCCTGGGCACAGACATGTTAGTAATAACAGTTATCCGTTCAGGAGTTAATCTTCTCCCCGCTTTCGACACTAAATGACCAAGGTAGGTCACTTCCTGTCGACAATACTGAAATTTGGATAAGGACACTTTATTACCATTAGCTGCCAAATGATGCAACAGTTTAACTGTGGCCTCCTTACAACCGTCTGCCGTATCTGATGCCACTAGGATGTCATCTACATATTGGACAAGAACATTACCAGGAGGCAGTACTAATTCATCTAATACTGCCTTCAGGGCTTGGCTATAAATACTAGGGCTCTCAGTATAGCCTTGAGGTGCGCGGCAAAATCTGAAGCTGCGGCCAGATAATGAGAATCCGAAAATATGACCACAGGGTATTGAGGAATCACTATTGTATTAACCTCAATTACAAAACGATAAGTATCTTGATATTCAGGGTCACATCTAAAGGGGCCTTTTTCAAAATCGGTAAAATGGGGCTGTTACAAATGTTTGCAGCCGTTTCCTCTACCACTCCTTTCTCAATTAAATCACGAATGACGTGCAATAAAGCCTGTTCACCTTCCGGCGAAATTCGATATTGGGGAATATGTGATAGATGCACGTTAGGTTTTAACGTGATGGATACAGGGGGTATTCTCAACAATCCTACATCCGTGTCTCCCTTCGCCCAAAGAGTGTGGGGTATACCTGAAAACTCAGGAGGGAGAGGTGCATCTTTGACTAAACATTGGGACATACGCTCAATAGGGGGCTGTAAGGTTAGATACACACCATAAGGAGAAAAATAAATACGAGCATGCAACTTCTTTAGTATATCCAATCCTAGCAAATTTTCGCCACAACTAGAAGTAAGTAAGAATTGTGAGTCCACAGTGACAGGGCCGATAGTAAAGGGAAGTGGCTTCGAAACGGGGATTACCACGGGGATTCCTGAGAATCCCACCAATACGTTATTTTGCCCAGACAGAGCAGCCCCTGGGACCAATGTATGAGGAACAGAACTATACATTGCTCCAGTATCCACCAAAAACTTCTCAGATGTCCCCATCAATTGCCCCTGTACATAAGGCCCCTGCTGGTCAACTGGTACTGATATATGGCCCCTGCTCTGTCCGTGGCTGTCTCTTGCATAATTATGTCCATCATATCCGTCCTCTAGATAGTCCTCATTATAGTATTGCCTTCCTTGAAAATCATCGAAATAATTCTTTCCTGACTCATCACCGGGCCTGTCACCACGTCTCATACTATTTCGATCAGTATCTCCTCTTCCTCGTCCTCGATTAACCACCCCGTCCATACAATAATGGACACTGGGCTCGCCAGTGTCCCTCCTGTCTACAATTGGAACACTGATTAATCCCTATATTAGGCCCCTGACCACCTCCCCCTCTCATCATTCCACTTCTCGGAAAAGAGCCCCTTCCTCCCCTTCTACCGTTTTGCCCTCTGCTGACTTGCTGTAGCAGCACTAGGGTCTTCAACTACTTAACCTTTTTATCCGACTTATCCTTGCTCTCATTTTCTCAGTGTTCATAATACTGAGCCATGCTAAGAATAACTGAAGGGGTTGAAGTAGTCCAAGTGCTTTCAGCAGCTTGTAAACGGGTCTTTATTTCTGGTAATAAATTAGTGACAAATCTATTTACAAATAATCGTATGCCTCCTTCTGTGGACAAATCTTGTCCACTGAAGTCAATGAACACTTTCTCAAAGCGAGTAAAGAAATCAGACACATTTTCATCCTTCTTTTGATTGCAAGCTGTTAATTTATCCCAATCCACTTTTCGTGGAGGAATAAGGGTCTGCATTATGTAATAATTCGAGCCAGTATAGCTAAAATCTCGTCTTTGGGTTTGTCGCCCGGTTTTCGATCTTTGTCCCATGTCTTATTCTGATCCCAGGTTCCTCCAAGTTCGGCAGCATGATCTGAATCATGCACCTGTCTCCATATATCTACCGGGATCAGAAGACCGAAAAATAACTCGATGTCAGCTAAAGTCATAACAGCCGAATTTGCAGCTTCCGTCAATTCTTTCTAATAAGCCGTAGGGTTTTTTCGGGGGTCTGGGAGTTGGGCTTTCAAGGTAAGAACCTCACTCCGCTTCCAAGGTGTATAAACCCACTGCTCTTGGAAACGCGCCTCTACACGTGCTCTGTTTACTTGGCCCCCTCCATCTAACACTTCATGAATCTCTGGGTGGAAAAGAGGGTGCACTTCCCTCATGGGATACTGTGCCCCTACATCCAGACATTTATGATTCATTCGGTCCCTGTATCGTATCAAAGTTTATACATTTTGAAATACTTCTTCAACCTGTAATTTGAATTTAAAAGCTCGATCCTTAATATCACATACTATCTGGGGGGCCAACCCTTCCTGAAAACATTGCTCCCATAAGGAAATCAGTCTTATTGCCATATGTTCCAATGCTAGTTGTTGCGTAACTGGTTCAAAATCTTTCATAGTACTCCAAATGTCCTCCAGAGTATAAATTGGATTCCGCATCCATTGGGACGCCTGAACCACTACAGCCTGTCTTTCTTCATCTCCTAAGGACGATCGAGTAAAAACTCGTCGACCTTCCATACTTCCCATAGGGCGTCGTGGCGTGACATCCGAAGAGGCAGCGGTCAGTTCCATAGGGATGGCCGTCGTCCCTCTAGTTGGGGGCGTTAAAAATACCGGGGACCGGGGAGAGGCGGCACCTGCCCCAGGCATCAAAGTAATTAAATCTGAGGTAGTTGGACGAAGGGTAGGAGGAGCGGGTAACAGGGCCGGAGGATGTATGGGCGCCGTTGCGGTAGCAACTGCAGGCACCGCTGCTCCCGCCCTTCCGGTCCGGTCCACTGGGACCGCCGGGTACAAACCCTGGGGGGCATATGGAGGCGGAGGACGAACCTCTAATAATTCTTCTATTTCATCTTCTGCCTCGGGGCGGGTCACATAACTTTTATCTGTTTGTAATCGAAACTGTCTATCTAGTTGCTTAATATTCTTTTCTACTTTCTCCTTTTCATACGCCACCGCTTTTTGGGTTACAGTCTGTCCTGCTTTAATCATTCCTAATTTTTCCTCTCGTATTCGCCGTCGTTTCGCCTCCTTTAACCATAAGGTCAAGGAGGCAAACATAGTCTGATGGCTCCTCCTTAAGAACAATTTATTCTGTAATTAATAATTTTTCTTTCATCAAAAGACCCAGTTAAAGGCCATTGCAATTCTGCATTGTCTTTAGTATATTTATTCCACAGTGTATTAAACAAAATGGGAGAAATGCCATGTTTGACATACATGTCAAAACTAAGACTGCCTTCCGGAGGAGCAGGCTGTCTTTCTTCCAGCCGTCCACTTCTCTGGCGGCAGCATCCAAAACAAAGTTTACTGAAACACGACATTTTTAAGAATTCAACAAATCATATCACTCCAACTGAAGTCACACTCTTAATGGACGCGTCCACTACACCACACACTCTTAACTTTCCAACTCAGACAATCCCATTTACATAACATACATAAAGTGTATAAATTTCGATCGATAAAAATACCTTGGTCATGAATTCACAATTCCATACGACATGTCTTATACACGAACAGAGCCCGATGACTCCTGTTCGGGGAACTGATCACCCTGGATTCCAGACCACTAAAAGAATTCACAAAAGAGGCAGTCCAAAGACTACCCTGGGATCATCAGACAGGTGCACCACAAACCCTCTTATAGACTATCCCGCAGTCCTGTGCTGGTTGGGCCGGGTGTTATGGGCGCAACCCCAGACCCCGCGCTTACCCAGTTGCTCCTGCGGGCCTTTCCGAAGAGAATTCGACCGAGTGAGCACCCACCGTGCAACACTAAGGCGTCCGATGTTGTCCCAACTAATCACCGAACAAGTCTGTGAGGCATCTGCCTGTGCAGTCACACCTCTGCCACGTCAGACCCCCAGATTCCCTGTGGTTCACTAACCACTACATTCCATACTCAGTTAACTGTTCTTATGAGCCACTTCTCAAAAGTGCTCGTTCCAAAGTCAACACAGGACTTACAATACAATTCACTCACCTGGTGCACTCAGGTCTGATTGCGCGTTCTCCACTGCCGACTTCTTTTATAGACCAACACGGTCAGTCGTTCCCGGGTTAAGCCTGAAGGACTCCGGCGAAGGCTTATTTAGCAGATGGGAGGGTCACTGGGCCGGAGAGTGGAATTTTCCTTTTCTACCACAAACTGTTTTCTCAATTAGGATCCTTTTTCAGTCCACCCCCTCGACCAGAACCCCTCCCCGTCCCTCTTCTCCTACTTACAGGAGGGGACAACCCTATCGCGGAGTCCCGGCGAAGTCGCCAACTGAAGTACTAAAAAATATACCATAGAGCTATACTTACCAATAGCCCATGTACAATAATTACCAATAATAAGTCAGCCAGCAATGGAGAAGGTTCAATCGTTTATTTTGCAAAAGCGCCCTATATAGGGGAGCCTCCCTCTCGCCACAGCTCTCAAAGGTGTGCAGAGGAGACTGCTTGATTACATTCAAAACAGTGCATATATACTTTCGGCATACCTCATAGAAACCCCGTACATGGAAAAGTACCAGTTCATGCGAAACCAACAGGAAAAACCCATATAAGGCACAACTGATTGATTCGAAACTCAGCTCATGTTATTCCGGGGGTAGGTCAGTAAAGGTGCCTCCCGTCCATTCTGGTGCACGTGAGTATAAGCATGGCGCCTACAAGAATGTGCTCCTCCTTCAAGAAATACAGATGCGACCTTGAGTTCCCTAAGTTAGAATCAATGGTCTGTTCATAGCCCAGGCCGACCTTTCAAGCTTTTCTATCAGCAGCATGTCACGTGCTTTCCCAACTAACGAAAGAGGCCTCAGGAAATGAAACCAAGATGGCGTTCGTTTAGTTCAGGCCCAATTCTAAGAATCTACATGGGTTGAGTGTATTTACAAAGGGGTTCTATCGAGGTAGCAGTGATATATTGGATACATTACGACAACATTATATAGTATAAACGTTATATTCCTTCAGTTCTACAACACACCAACAAGTCTGTAATTCAACAAAACATCAATACAGCATATGATAGGCAACACAATAAAACCAGAGCACAAAACAAGAACACAGTGCAACTCAGCACCATAACTTCAAAAAACAGTAAACAAGCATGACAGAAGAATATACCAACACAAGTCAAATTAGACAACATAAAAACTATTACAATACAATAACCCAACACACTATATTAAAATAATAATTCAACACAAGATATTGACATTCCTCAACATGACATAACACACCAGCAAAGTCCAACACCCCAGGAGGACAAAACACAAACCCAATACAACACAGGAATACAGTATCACAATTGTGTTATATTTGGTTGTTGTGTAGTGGTTTTTGTGATGTATTTTGTGTGATGTGCTTTGTTGTAGTTGCGTTGTATTATAGTGTTGTCGTGTTTGTGTTTTATTTTGTTCTGTGTTGTGTTGTTGTACAAAGCTGCATTTGTTTCGTTTTATTGCTATTGTGTTATGGCTGTTGTTTTTTGTAGTGTTATGATTCCATGCCAGCAAAAGGCATGGGAAGCATTGGGTCCAATCACATTTAAGTTGCCCTTAAACATGAAAATCACTTCAGTATTTCCATTTCAGAGGTCGGCCCCTTCCTGTCAGTTGGCTCCTGTCTCTTCCTGTCAGGTGGCTCATGTTGTGTCGGTATTTAAGGAGCATCAGATCAGTGGACCAGTGCATGGTCCTGTCCTGCCAGTTGCATTTCTGTTCCAGTCCTGATCTTAAGCAGATCAACAACTCCAACCTTGCTAGAAATGCCCTACATCTAGAATTTAGCACCCGGAAGAGTCTTCGTGTCTTTTTAGACTTTGTCTCTGTAGTAAATTACTTCTCTACTGTTCTCCACTGAATAGAATGGCTAGCCCCATCAGTGTCCTGTACTATCTGAATAGCCTGCAACCTGGGCGTTTGTCACTAGTGAGCCTGCTGTCACCCTGCTACTGTCTGGAACACTCCTACAGTGAACATGTCTCATCAGCAACACTGGTCAAGTCTCTCCTGCGTATTTGTCTGCAAGTGGAGTTTAGTGCCTTCTCGAGAGTATTCGCAGCATTGGAAGGGACTCAAGAGTGTCCACAAAAGCGACGCTTACTGGCACACCTTCCAAGACAGATGCTGCATTGTGGTCTGCCTGTGGAGCTTGGCGCCTGCACGAGAGTATCTGGCAGCCTTGGAGAAGACTTATGAGTGTTTAAAATAGCGGCACCGTGGGTAAGCTTACACGCATTTTTAGACAAGTAATACTCAGTGACTGGGAGTTTTTTTTGCCGGCTGCCCCAGCATTTGTGGTGCGAGGGGCACCTTTAGTCAGCCGATGCGCATATTTGGAGAGGCAGGGACTGGGGCCATGTTATTCCGATGTATTGGGTACTTTACGTTACTTATTTGGATATTTGAGATGTTACCTTTGCTCCATGGCAGTTTAACTGCTGCCTTTCAAATAGCCCACGAGCCTCCACCACGCGCGTGCACTTGACATGCCTGGGATCTCTCTTCTGTGATGTCTGTTCCTCTCTCAGTAACTTGTTGCAATGGACGCTTTTGTGCACACTCCTGCCGCAAGCCATCCTGCACGGCGCCATGTATGCATGCTGCCATTTTGCGGTTGGATGTTTTCCTCCTTCTTGGCAACCTTTACTGCGGTGTACTTCTTTTGCCAACCGCATTGCCAATAAAGTTTTACGGACAACAAATTACCCTGATCTGCTTTAGTAAGTAAGTATTGCGAGTACAGTTCTCTCCGATGGTCAATGGTTGGTGCCACATGAAAGCGGAGGATATTGCGCCAATTTTGAGGAGGTCACTATCATCCTGACGAAGTCCACGAGGAGTTGCCTGGTGTTGCCAATTCGAGCAGGGGCAAGAACAATGTTCCTGGACCTGTCGTGGCTGCGCAGATACCAGAACCGACAATACATGGACCTGCAGCTCTTTACAACGGGAAACAGAGCAAGTTGATATAATGCATGTCCTATTTGGCATATGATTTATCCTAGTAGGGGCAAGTATTACACTTCTGGAGATGTGGTCACTGCCAGACAACAATTTGAAATATGCATTAACGTGTGGAGGTTTTAGTGGCATTCAGTTCCTTTTTCTGTTATTAGCGCAGTGTGTACCCTTTTCTTTGGGGAAGTTGTGTGTGCGTACACTCCTCCAATTCCGTTTTAAATTCAAGTGTGTTGTGTGACAGTAAGCGTTCTGTACAGCTCATAAGTGTAGTCTACCATTGAATGGTGTGTGCCTTGAATTAGTCTTCATATGTAGAGTGTACCCATTTCTTTGGGGAGGTTGTGGGGGTAGTCAATGCCTCTAATCTTAGTTTTCTGTTTTCCAGGGTGCGTACCCTGTAGTGTACCCTTATTAGGGGAGGTTGTGTTCTTTTCCAGGGCATTTTACCCTGTGGTGTATCCTTATTAGGGGAGGTTGTGTTCTTTTCCAGGGCATTTTACCCTGTGGTGTACCCTACCTAGGGGAGGTTGTGTTATTTTACAAGGTTTGTACCCTGTGCTGTTCCCTATTTTTGGTGATGCAGTTTTCCAGGGTGAGTATCCTGCGGTGTACGCTATTTAGGGGAGGTTGTAGTTTTGTTTTCCAGGGTGAGTACCCTGTGGTGTACCCTATTTAGGGGAGGTTGTGTTATTTTACAGGGTTAGTACCCTGCGTTGTTCCCTATTTTTGGTGGCGATTGTTTGGGCAGTTCCTTGGGTTACTTCCCATGGGGCACCTTTCATTTTGACACAATACTCTGGTCAAAGTCTACCTGCTTGGAACTCGTGGCCAAGGGTTTCATGTTGGTAAGACTTTGAGTGAGAAGCTTTCTAGTTTTCAGTGTCAGCATGCCTTCTATCCTGATCAGGGGAACTTTTGGTTTCCTTCCAGAGTGATTTTCTCTGGAGTATTTCTGTTGTGCGGGTTACACTCTTCCGGTTATCTAGAGTGAATTTTACCCCTGTTGTACCATTTGGGATGTTGTATTTCTCCCAAGGGTCTGTGTCTACACCCACCTTTGTTTGCCAGGGTGCCTACCATGTGGTGTACCAATGTTTGGGGGTGACCATCCTTCTTTGTTGCATTGGTTTTTATTCATCTAAACCATGCTTTGTTTTCCCTAAGGGAGGGGGATGGGGCGTGTAGTAATGTTAGCATCTTATTGTATTTCTGCTCATGGTAATGGTATTTCTGATACCTCTTGTAGTAAATGTAAATGTAGTTGAACTTATATACATTAGTAGTACATTATTAGATTTGTGTATCTCATTATTGTGCTTTCATGTAAATGTTATATTTGAGGTATCTTACTTATCTTTCTCTCTATTTCTGCTGTCATTCCCTAAGGAAGGAGGATGTGTAGTAAATTACTTCTCTACTGTTCTCCTCTGAATAGAATGTACCATGACATCATGGAATGCCTGGATGTCTCTCTGTGCTCACAGTGTCAGTTGGTCAACTCAAGCTGAGCTGCTCAGAGCCTGCTCCTGGTGGGGATTTATCTATACTTCCTATCTTCTCCTACTTACCTATCCTAGAAGCAATCTACAATAAAGGATTGTCTACTTACACAGTTGGACTGTACATCTTCCTTTACTACAGTCTCCAAATGCTCTCAGACAATACCTTCCGCAGGGCATCCTCTCTATAATGCTTTTTACACATGGGACACATTGTGTGGCTACTAGAAGGGGTCTTCTTTTACTTTCAGCCTATAAACAAGAGGTGAAAAACCATGTCCTTAATCCAGCCTTGATAGATTGCGACGTCATAGAGATTCTGTTTTTTTGTACTACCTGGATCAACAACTCCACGGTTCACCAACCAAAAGCAATGAACTCAGATTCAGACTCTGCAGAGTAAAATTCTGCATAAGGACAAACCTTAGCTACCCACCCACCATTAGACCCTACAGTGAACAGCCAGGGCTTCCATGTTCAATCGGAACCGCCTAAAGGTGAGAGAATTCTTCCACTGCAGGGGCCCACCCTGGCCTTGCCACTCACCCCTTTCCTGGGTTCACAATGGTTCATGCCACTGTGACATGCTGTGGAATGTCACAGTGGTGAAGGTTCTAAAGAAAGCTCCCTGTGTGGAGCGAGAAGCGGAGTCGGTGACTAACAGCTGTGGCTGAAGTCCCTGTGTTGTAACTTTACAAATAAAGTTTCCCGTTTTTATAAGAGCGTTTCCTGGATCATGATTGAACTATCCAGACTTAACACTGGCAACGGAGGACGGGCCTTGAGATGACAGGAGCGCTAATGAAGGTGACCTCAACACGCTGAACACTCCTATGATTACAGTTTCAGTACCATGAGTACGGGAGGAGAGTTCCCTGCTGCCTGTCTGGAAAGTCGCTTGCCTAGGAGTGGAGCGTATATGTTCAAGACCAGTCGCAGAAGAATAATTAAAAGGGCGAGGAAAGAATAGCACTCCGTCCATTATCCCCTTTGGTATCGCTTTGTTCACCCTAAGTTGACAGGGTATGCTCAGACGTGGGTCCCTTGCTCAGTTTGCCACTGGATTCAAGATAGCCTGACTGATGAGGGTTATGAACCTGAAACTGGTCCCAGGATGCTTGTTTCCCGTCCAGGGAATACATGGCTTGGCAGTTTGGCGCTGGACTGTTCCCATGAGGCACAGGGTCAGACTGATTTGCATATGGCCATGTCTGAACTGGGGTGGTGGAGTGAGCTAAAGAATTATGATGGATTAAACCCAGATCATTTGACTGGGGGTGAGTGTTTGATTTGCTCAAACGCTCCGTCCATTATCCCCTTTGGTTTTGCTTAGCACTCACCTTCTGCTAGAGACGTTAATTAACCCATGTCTGGATGTAGCGATCACTCGCCGGTTGTACCCGAGACCGCCATTCACTTTTAGGGTCGATGGGGCGAGTGATGCCTGGGCACAGCGGAGGAAGGATAGAGGCTGGGAGCACCTCATCAGGCAGTGGTCGCATCAGTGTGGCGGTGTGGTGAGAAGATCGTTGGAGCGGGGCAGCACCTTGGTCTTGTTTTGCCCTCCTCGCACTTCACAGCGTGACCGCTGCTAGTGGCACTGAACATTGAAGCCTGCTGTTCTTGTACAGACACTTGGGCTGGGTAGTGCGACCCTTAGGTGCTGGCTTGGAAGGTGTTATTTTATTTGGTGACAGAGGGCTGTGGATAACATAGAAGTCCCGTCATGCTGACTTCTGCCTTGGCAACATTGTGAGTAGAAACCTGACAGAGCGACGGGGGAAGGTTCAAACTGTCAGGAGTGAAGCGCTCGCTCTGAGGGGAAGGCTGCAAATTGTGTGGAAAAAGCTTCAGGCAGCAATATCGCTCGCAGTGTTGGCACCACCGGGAGACACCAACAGGAGCCTGTGTCACCGTCGTGTGCCAGCATGCTAACAGACTACAAGGAGGATTAGCTTGCTGCTCTAATCGTGGTGACGGAGGAGAAGAGGATGTGTTCCCTCAATTTCAGGATGTAATCGTTCTGCCACTCCTGTCTAGCAGAACGAGAGAGTGCTCCTTCACTAACAATAACAGTTTGACTTTAGAACAGCGCCATGTAGTGGTTCTCACTTCTGTTTTTCCCTATTCCATTTCAAATATACTCCTATGCTACAGAAAGAAGTTGCTATTTTATGGCGATATTGCTGTTCCCTGCATATTCTTGGCAGTGGTCAGTAAAGCGTGAAGGTCCGATCTAGCAGGGCACCTGGGGTTGTTTGACTGTTTTCCCCGGGAAACGTCACTGGGCCTCCTTTCTTTTCTTTCTCATTCCCACTCATCACAGCCCCCAGCCACCATGCAGAATGACAGACCCCACCTTTCTTCCTGTCCACTCCAGAGGAGCCAACCCTGAAGGTGAATAAATGGAAAAAAGTATTCCAGAACTACGCAGTAGTATTTGGACCAAATTTGGGGCTGGAAAGAAAAGTAGGTTTGCTGATGCACTACCTGGGTGCTGAAGGGCAAGAGAAACTAGAACATCTTCTGGAGCTGAATGCTAATGATGCGAATGGTTGAATGAATATGAGATAAATTTGAAGAAACTAGACACCCATTTCTTACCTAAAATAAGCACAATTATCGAACGTTACCATTTTGGAAGGAGGGGACAGAAGGAGGTAGAGACAGTGGAGGAGTTTGTCTGTGTGCTACGTGCAAGTTTGGGGGATCTTGTGAGGAACGGATACGTGACCAGTTTGTCCTAACTTGTAAGACTGAGAGTGTTCGGGAAGAGTTATGGCTAAAAGATGACCCACCCCTTGGGGAGGTGCTCATTGTAGCAAAACAATTTGAGCACATGATGCAGTGTGTGAGTGAAATAATGCAGG
Source organism: Lissotriton helveticus (assembly GCF_964261635.1). Lineage (NCBI taxonomy): Eukaryota > Metazoa > Chordata > Amphibia > Caudata > Salamandridae > Lissotriton > Lissotriton helveticus. Next base: position 1,210,336,991 of record NC_136068.1, read on the forward strand.
ATAGTGAAGGGAAAGCCAAAGTGAGTGAGGTCTCGATCGAGAAAAAAAGTATACTTGCAGTTAAAGAGCAAAACTAAGAACAGAAAGAGGTCAAGGAAAGTTGGTGATTTAAAGGAAACTGTTACCTGTGTGGCAGACAAGGTCATTTAGCGAATGGCAGGGAGTGTACTGCTCTAAAAAGTACATTGGACTAGGGGGTGTGGCTCTGTCCTGGATGGAGAGCTTTCTTTCAGGCCACTCTCAAGAAGTCAGGGTGGGCTCCCACAAATCCATCTCTAGGGAGCTCACCAAGGGAGTGCCACAGGGCTCATGCCTAAGCCCAACATTATTCAATGTGTACGTAACCCCCCTGGCTGACTTAGTAAGATCCTGTGGGTTCACCCCAGTGTCGTATGCCGACGACACCCAACTTCTGTTCCCTTTTAAGACCTTCACGCCTGCACTAAAAAAATCGTTTGCAGATGGAATGAGGGCAGTGTCAGAGTGGATGGCTAAGAACTGCCTACAGTGTAATGTAGGAAAAACGGAAGTAATGTTGTTCGGGGAGGCAACGACACTATGGTCCCCTGAATGGTGGCCCTTGGAACTGGGACCTTTTCCCAGTCCTAAACAGACCGTTAAAAACTTGGGAGTGCTATTAGATCAAGCACTAACATTGAAAGATCATGTAAACCAAGTGGCCGGCACCTGTTTTCGTGCCATTGGACTGCTGAGAAGGGTTTTTCCATACTTACCTGACAGTCATAGGAAGACACTGGTCCAGGCGTTAGTCATCAGTAGATTAGACTATTGCAATGGTCTTCTCTTATCAGCTAATGAAGAACAGCTTAAGAAATTGCAAATAGTCCAAAATACTGCGGCGAGGCAAGTCCTCAACGTTCCACCTAGGACTCCCTCCCGCCCTCTGCTGACTAAACTCCACTGGCTCCCAGTGCGGCAACGCATTAAGTTCAAAATCCTATGCACTATTCACAAATGTCTGTCAGGTATGGGGCCCAAGTACCTGACAAAAGCTTTCTCACCTTATGTTCCTGGACGTTCCTTACGCTCCAGCAATCTACAGCTAATACAGGTACCCAGAATTAAAAAATCCAGGCAGGGAGGTCGCGCCCTTGCCCACACTGGACCTGTTCTCTGGAACTCACTGCCTCAGACACTGAAACAAATCACTAACCACCTAACCTTCCGAAAATCCCTCAAAACTCACTTATTCATTCATTTATTTATTTATTATTTATTTTGTGTACTTGTATAGCGCGATCCTGTCGCCCCAAGGGCATCCTGGCGCTTTTGTTCCGGTCGATAACACTTCCATTTCATAAATATCTAATCCACATAATCAAAGTCTAACTATCCTTCTGACCATGGATCAGCACAAGTTGTATTCTTACACTGGCAAAAGCGCGGAGATACCCCTTCGGGGGTCGAATCAGGCGCTATATAAGAATATAAAATAAAATAAAATTCAACAAGTGTGGAAGGAAGGGACACTTCAGACAATGCTGAAGAAGCAGTGCCAGCTACAGGAAACAGAGTAGAGATGGTAACGCCCTTGTCTGTGATGAGATAGTGTTACAAGTACAGGGTGGGTCAGTGAGCAACCCCAAAGACTTTGTAGCTGTGGAAGAAACCAGAGTCGAGGCAATGTTTAATTCTTGTTCCAAACTGACAATAATCTCTGCAGAAGAAATTGAGAAAGTATCAAAAGGTAAACTAATGCTGCAGAATATGGATGTACGACCGGGAGGTTATGGTGGTCAGCCAATACAAATGAAGGGTTATTTCTGGGGGATGGTAGGCTACAAGGACAGGTTGACTGTCGCTAAAATGTATGTGTCCAAGAAGGGGGACGACATACTGGGGTGGCAGGCTCAGAAAGAGTTGGGCATCTATCTAAATCCAAACAAAAATCCCCAGATACTGGTACAGGAGGTGGGGAGGACCGTGGTGGGGATAGAGGGAGAGTTCATGGAGGGCTTCACGGAGAAATTAGGGTGCCTCAGAAACTATGCCCACAGAATAAAACTCAGAGAAGGTTCCAAGCCAGTTAGAGCCAAGGTTAGGATTCTCCCCATTTCCATACAGGTGGCTGTGAAGGAAGAATTGGAGAAAGTGTGCAGGCTGGAAGTGATCGAACCAGTAGAGGCCACGGAGTGGTTGGCACCCATCACTGCAGCCAAGAAAGGGGATGGGACAGTGTGCTTGTGCATTGATCTTAGAGCATTAAACAAGGAAGTCATAGTCGACAAGTACCCCCTACCCAACATTTCACAGATGATGAGCACATTAGAAGCAGCAAAAGTATTCACCACGCTGGATCTAACCTCAGCTCATTACCAAGTCAAACTCCACCCTTTCTCACAAGAACTCACAGCATTTGTAACGCCCATGGGGGCATACAAATTCAAATGGATGCCGTTTGGACTAGTATCTGCCGCTGCAGTTTTTTAAAGGTTAATGAGCAACCTCCTCAAGGGCATTCAGGGGGTCATGTGCTACCAAGACAACGTGCTGATCTTCGGCAGGGATGACAAGCAGCATGAGGTTAGGCTAAGGCAGGTTCTAGGAAGATTCCAAGAACAAGGACTCACGGTGAAGAAAGAAAAGTGCAAGATTGGCTGTGCGGAATTGGAGTTTCTGGGCCACTAGGTGACAAGGGAGGGCATTCTCCCAAAAGCAGAACTTCAAAACACGATTGTCAACCTTGAACCACCAAAAAGCAAAGATGAAATAAAATCCTTCATGGGGATGGTGGAATTTTATAGTAAATTTGTACAGAACTTTGCCAGACGCACATATGCCATACGCAATCTGCTCATTAAAGGGGTGACATTCGAATGGAGTGTGGCGTGCCAGAAGGAGTTTGAAGATACAAAAAAGGCGCTAGCTGAAGCACCTAATCTCAAATCGTTTATACCGGGCAGGAAGACCCTACTGACCACTGACGCAAGTTCAAAAGGATTGGGGGCAATTCTCATGCAGGTCGGAGAAAGAGGGGAGGAAATGATAGCTTTTGCGTCATGCTCGCTACGAAAGGCAGAGGTCAACAACTCGGCAAAAGAGAAAGAAGCGCTAGCGGCGCATTGGCCCATGAACAAATTCAGAGACTTCGTGTGGGCAATGAAGTTTCACCTGAGGACTGATCACAAGCCCCTAGTCGAGGTCTTCAGCCAAAAAGGGCTGGACTCCATCTCGAGCAGGATCAGAAGATGGGTGTGAACCTCCAGGAGTACACGTTTGAGGTGGAATACGTACCTGGATTGAGGAACCTGGCAGCTGACTGTCTTTCTCGTTTGGCGAGTGAGGACCGTGGTCAAGCAGTCGAGGCGGAGGAGGAGATGGAGGCTGATAAAGAAATACCAGCGACGAACGTGTGTGTCGTCACTCAAGGAGCCATTGAAGAAGGTAGCTGGAAGGAAGCCCTCAGAGCTGACAAGCTTCTACAGAAAGTCTGTGAGAAGACAAAGGGAGGTTGGATGGACCAAGACAAACGTGAGAGCTGCTTAGACCATTCTGGATGGTCAGAAACTCTCTCTCTCTCAACGATGATTGTCTGTTCAGAGGTACTAGGTTGGTCCCCCCAAGACATTAAGAGAGAGTTTAGTCACCCTGGCCCATGAGGAGCACCTCGGAGTTACCAAAACCAAACAAAGGTTGGGCTAGACTACTAGTGGCTGAGCATGGATATCGAAATTGAGAGGAAGATAAGAGACTGTGTGCCATGCTCCACCAGTGACCAGATCCTAAAACAGCACACACCACCCATGCAGTGTAGGCCCCTTCTCGTGTGTCCATGGGTAGACACAGCTTTGGACATAGTGGGCCCACTGACCGGGGAACATCGCACACCTTACATTTTGGTACTTATGGATCCATATTCCAGGTGGCCAGAAGTGAACTTTGTGTCAGAGATCACCACAAGAGTTGTCATAGATCTTCTGCAAGAGATATTCTCCAGAGAACGTTTGCCAAGTAGCTTATTGGCAGACAATGGAGGGCAACTCTACTCTAAAGAAATGAAAGAATTCCTAGAGAGTAATGGGATAGTACACAAGCGTTGTGTACTTTATCACCCCGAGATGAATGGGATGGTCGAACGAATTAACGACCATCAAGGAGGGGATCTATTTAGCCAGAACCAATGGGCTATGTTGGAAGGAAGAGGTTGTGCAACGTCTGGAAGCCTACAGGCTGACCCCTCATCAAACCACTGTCAAGACACATTTTGAATTGCTCTGAGCCAGAAAGTCCAACACAAAGTTAGTACCTGGGAGGATGAAGTGGCATAAAGGGTGGACTGACCAGAATAAGGAGTCACAGTGGCGAAACCGTGAAATTAAAGCCATGAGCGATAGAAAGGCCAGGTTCGACAGGCTACATGCTGTCAAAGAAGTGAGGTTCCAGGTGCGCGATCCCATCAAAATCAAAGCACCCACATGTAGAGCAGATTGGTCCGAATTCACTAAGCCTACCAAAATTGTAAAGTTATTTAAGAATGCGGTCAAGACCTAGGAGGGGAAGATTTGGAATCTGGGGTGGGTGGTAAGGTTCACTGTTCCCACGGTTGACACTGACAACACACCCGAGAATGGGAGGGAAACACAGAGGAGGGGTGAAACACCTGAGAAGGATTGTCCAGAAAAGGCCAAACCTTTCCCCAGGACAAGTCACAGGAAGGTCTGCCACCCGAGGTACTTGCAGCATTATGTCACTTGATAATTACCCTTGTGCATTCCCTCCTGTTGTGTTAATTTGTTCTTGTTAAGGAGGGGGATGTGTGATGTCTTCCACTGCAGGGGCCCACCCTGGCCTTGCCACTCACCTCTTTCCTGGGTTCACAATGGTTCATGCAACTGTGACATGCTGTGGAATGTCACAGTGGCGAAGGTTCTAAAGGAAGCTCCCTGTGTGGAGCGAGAAGCGGAGTCGGTGACTAACAGCTGTGGCTGAGGTCCCTGTGCTGTAACTTTACAAATAAAGTCTCCCGTTTTTATAAGAGCGTTTCCTGGCTCATGAATGAATTATCCCGACTTAACACTTGGATGTCCTCTTAATTCAGTTTACCTTATGTCCAGGTGAGTATTGCTCCGATGGTGTCAAGGTTATTTTATAAGTAACCTTAGAAGCTCAGCCTGCTCATGGACAACACCCACTGTGACACTGATCAACCTTCCTGGATGATTATGCTACCTCTGTGGGAATGTATAAAAACATGTCTGTTTGCCTTTATGTCACCATGGCTCCCATAACGAATTAAAAGGGCATCTGTGGTAATTAAAGATGATCCTTGAGCCAGGTGTACAAAACAGGATAGTTTTATTTGAGCTTAGTTCCAGGTTAGATTGGTAGAAGAAGATAAGTAGATAGTAGAATTTGCCCCACCAGGAGCAGTCTCCCTGCTGCTCAGCCTGCATGCACCAACTGACACTTCCACACATAACTAAGCACCCAAGCATTCCATGACATCACACATTCCAGCACTCATCCTGGCTGAGCAGTAGGGAAGACAAAGCTTGGGAACAGGAATGGCAACAAGTAATTTATAACCCCTTCCTTAGGGAAACAAAAGCAAAAATGAAGCACGAGAATAGGAACCGAACTCGGGTATTCACCATCCCCTAACCTCACAGTGACAGGGTACACACCACCCTGAAAAACAGAACTGGGGCAATAAGCTCCCACAACCTCACCATAAAACAGGACTGGGGCAATAAGCTCCCACAGCCTCACCATAAAACTGGACTGGGGCACTTCGCTCCCACAATCACAACGTAACCAAAACAGGGTACTAGAAAGTACCCAAAATTTGAGTACAGGCAAAAAGCACAGGATACAATAAACAACAACCCCATAGTAGGGTGAAGAACTCTACATGCACTCAGAAACGAATCACACACACCATTACATGATATGTCAAGCATACAATCCATAGTAAATAAACAGACTTAGACTCCGGTGACCGATCTCTCACCCGAAGTGAAACCAGTGTCCAAAGTCCAGTGTCTCCCCTGTGTTTCAGAGCAAGAAACACATGCCTGCCGAGAGATCCCACTCCATTGGTCGCATCATCCTCTCCAAATAGATCTGCAGAGCTGAAAGAGTCACTGCCATACAGCTGCTGAAGGGATGACTTTGCTTCATACTCCACATCAAATGGCTCCAGCACCCGAAGCACAACTCCTCAACTTCCGTGGGCTAGAGTGAAACAGACGCAAGTATCTCTTGCACACCAAACGCAAAATCATCCTCAAATGGAGAAAATGCCATGACGTTCTGACTATCTCTACAAGACTGGCAGTCATGAACTCCTCCACAGGATAGTACTACTTCTAAGCACAATGGATAACAATATGTGGTTGGCAAAACAACATAGATCCCAAATGCCAATCCCAAAATGGCGGCACGCACCACACGCTGCACCGGGTGGCTCTCGGCACGCCGGTGCTGGAAAACAACGTGATTGAGCGGCATTGAAGCAGCTGACCTTCCATGTCGTTAGAAAGGCCACGGAACTCCTCCTCGCAGCAGAGACATTAGGTATGTTCCCAGCGCATTACGCAGCTTGCGCACTGTTTTAAAAACAACATGACAGTTAAACTGTCCACTCCTACGCGGCTAAATAAAAATTGTGAAAAACGCCAAGAGTCAAGATCCAATACACAGCACCTACCCAATGGTGACACAGGCGGCAGATTTGGGGCTTTCATCTACTTGTTAACATCGGCATAATGGCTCCTAGGAGTGTCGGTCTTTAGCAGAAAGTATTACGCCCACATATCTCCAGAGAGACCCTAACTATCGGATACCATCAATTGAGCACTGCCGATTCTCCACACCGAGTGAAAATGTTACCCAGGAAAAGTCTTCTAAAAGGCAGGGTGACAAAGTATTTGCAGGGAACTTCAACACACTCCCTGATCGTGTAAGACACATTGACCCTTCTGGTTCCTCACAGGCAGTCAAACTCCTACCAGACTTTATCCAGTGTTCCACGTGTAAAGTATCACAGGGGTGCTGGTTATCCTAGCACACATCGCTGGTGCCAATTCCCACGCATCGATTTGGGAATGTCCCACAACGGTAGAAAGAGCAGCTGGGCAATAACAAGTTCTCCAAGGCAGTAGGATGGCAGGAATCTCCCAGTAGTTGCATGAATACTGGCACTGAAAGGTTAAATGACCTGGGCTGCAGGCTGTTTTCGGGGCCATGCATTGCTATGAGTGACCGGGTTCTGGGTGGCGGAGCATGCCAACTACCATGAGCCAGGTGTATATGCCTATCAGTCCCGCAATGGTGTCTTGGGCCATGGCGGTGACACACCGCTGGTGCCAGGCATTTGCTACCGCATTTCCAGGGCCATGCATTGCTATGAGTGACCGGGATCTGGGCGGCGGAGCATGCCAACTGCCATGAGCCAGGTGTATATGCCTATCCGTCCTGCAATGGTGTCTTGAACCATGGCGGTGATACACTGCTGGTTCCCGGCGGTAGCTACCGTATTTCCGGGGCCATGCATTGCTATGAGTGACCGGGATCTGGGCGGCGGAGCATGCCAACTGCCATGAGCCAGGTGTATATGCCTATCAGTCCCGCAATGGTGTCCTGGGCCATGGGGGTGACACACCGCTGGTGCCAGGCGGTAGCTACCACGTTTCCGTGGACATGCATTGCTATGACTGACCGGGATATGGATGGCGGAGCACTTTGACTGCAGATATGGACGCACCATGGTGTGTCAATCTCCAATGGGCAGTTGTCAACAGTGCACAGTGTGCACATGATAAATGGCACGTCATTGTGCACACAATGCCAATGTGACCTTTTCCCCATTGCTGACAACACATGCTGTGTTTGTGATGTGATCTTGAACATTGCCATGTGCTCCCTCACATATCACTTGTGATGTTGATGTGCATGTACACCAAACAGTGTTGTGTTGTACTCTGCAATGGGGACACAGTGCAATGTGTGAAAAGGCTTAAAAATCCCACTGATGTATGAGTTAATGGACAATGTGCAGATTGGACTGTCCAGTTTCCATGGCTCATGCACACACTTGTTGTTTAGGCACAGAATGTGCTTATTGTGTTGTTGGTGTGTGCCTTGTGCAACCTACACATGAAGGTGGGGCAGGCACAGCTGATATGTATGTGACAGTAGTGTTGCAGTTGAACACATATGCTGGAAGGATTACTCACAGGGCTGCTCGTGCTAGATGTGGCCATATCCCTTTGTGCATTTACATGGCCTGTTTTTTTCTGGAGGCACTTGCTGTGTGAAAGGGGACACGTGTACAAGTAGTGTAGCAGAGGTTGTCCCAACATGTGAGGTGGTCTATGACTCAAAAGTGAGTCTAGTAATTGTTGGTGTTGTGTCACTCAGGACATCAGAATTTCGACACGTGTAATGTTGTATTGCATTGCCATGTGTCCCCTTTCATCTCTACTAGGAGGAGACCAAATATACATCAACCCTTCACAGTGCTGGCAGACATGGAGAATGAGGAGATCATCTGGAAATTACGTCTGGATCGACCCACCCTAAAGAACCTATGTGCCATGTTGGAGCCCCACCTGCAGCCTCGCAGAACACATCCAACTGCTTTTAACCCGCCATCGAAGGTGATGGCGGCCCTGCATTTTTTTGCCACTGGATCCTTCCAGCACACGGTGTCCAACGCAGGTGGGATGTCGCAACCCATGTTCAGCATGGTGCTATGTGATGTCCTGGCCGCTATGATGATCTACAAAGACAGATATATCCATTTCCCCAGCAGCCATGAATTGGAGGCTGTTAAGGGTGATTTTTATCCCCTTGGACACATCCCCAATGTTGTTAGAGTCATTGATGGCACACATGTTGGGCTGGTTCCACCGCAGCCACGTGAGTGCATCTACAGGAATTAGAAACATTTCCATTCTATCAAGTGGTGTGCTACAGTGATGCCCATGATGACCCGTCGTGTGGTGGAACGTACTTTTGGGCTCCTGAAATCACAATTTCGCTGCCTGGAGAAGACCGGAGGTGCCCTAATGTACTCTCCCAGAAAGGTGTGCCAGATCGTTGTTGCCTGCTGCATGCTCCACTACCTGGCCTTGCGCAAGCAGATCCCACTGCTTCTGGACGATGATCAGCCAAGGCCCCCGCCTGCAAATCCAACCCATGTCCAGTGATGAGGATAGTAGAGAGAAGGAGGGTGTTGACCTGCGTGGTCAGCTCATCAAGAGCTACTTTACATAGAGGGGAATGACAAGGTACAACGGGCCATTGTCTCCTGGTGTTGTTTTTGGTGAAAAATTCGATGTGATCATTGTGACTGCAGCCTGTTATTACCTCAGGGTTGGATGACAATGTCTAGGGGACCCGGTAGACATGCACCGCTATAGGAGGTGTATGTCGGTACTGTTGCTCATTGTGATGTGTGCAGATTGGTGTACCTTGATATCAACTGTTGTGTGTTGGCTGTGATACCACCGCCTGACTAGTGACTATTGTTCTGTTGTATTTCCCTAGGTCCCTTCAGCCTCTCCTTGCCTACTGACAATCCGTGCTCCTGTGACATTGTGATCATGGTTTCATTTTTACTTACTGTGATGAAAATGGGGCAGACACAACAACATTTATGTGTAAGAAGTGTTTATTTACAATGGATATATGTTACAGAAATGTGAAGGGTGAAGCAATGATAATAATAATAATAATTCTTTCTTTATTCGGCTTCTGTCATTACAAAACCATAAAAGAAGCAACACAAGTTACGCATTTACATATTTAAAAAATATCAGTCTGTCATAAGAGAATTCTATAATGTTAAAGGTATAGGTTTCATTTAAGTAGTTCCAGCTTTTAAAGATTATTCCTATGCCTGACAATACATTTTAAAAAATTTAAAACATGATAGCAAGTGCATTCAGAATCTAACATTTGTAAACATAGCATGGCGGGACGGCATTGTTTAAAGCCCCAGCGCTTTAACAGGGGAAATAACCAAATTTTTCTGTGTATATGAAAATATTTACAGAACAATATTGTGTGTATGCAGGACTGTAGCGACATATCATCACATGGGCAGAGAGCCAATGTTGATTCCCATGTGTTTTTTACCGGAAAGGCTACAAGCCTATGAAAAAGGTTAAGTCTGAACCTTGTCAGGAGCATCTTATCATAGGTACTGATCTCTAGTGTAAGATAAGGCTGGATTTGGAAGGTGAGCTGTACCATATTTGCATGCAGCACAGATTGTTTATTTGATACCAGAGTAAGCCTAAGAGTCTCTAAGTGGCTCAGGGCCACTTGCTTCAGCTCTTTCTTTGTAATTTCTGTTAGCTTATCCGGTGTAAGGTAGTACCTTTCCAGACCCAGGTCTGAGAAAAAGTGCCTGACATAAGTAAGCCATGCTATTTTGTGCGCGCGGTCCAGCGCCATGGAATCCTCTAAAATGTGTTTGGTCAGCACATTTTTGTCCGAGACCCAAATGCGTCTCCAAAGTAACAAAGGCTGAACCTTTATCAAGTCTTCTATATAGGTGATTCCTAATTCCATATGGCAGGTGTAGATAGAGGAGCATTTTGGCGCAGATAGGAGAAATCTCAAAAAAGAGTTCTCAGCTATCTGGAGAGAGCCAACGCCTGTATGCCCCCATAACCCTGCGCCATACAGCGCAATTGCCTGGCATTTTGCGGCATAAATTCTTAACAGCTCAACTTGTGGTCTCTTTCCCAATCGTTGGGAGAAGCTCATCAGTGCTGCGATTGCTCTCTTGAAAAGATGCCTCCTAGCCTCTATGGCTGCCTTCCAGTTTAATCTTTCGTCAATCATTATACCCAGGTAGGGGTACTGGGGGGTCCTCTCAAGTTTTTGTTCATTTAAGTAAATATTTTTTGTTCGTTTTCGTCCTCCACCAGCCACCATGACAAATGTTTTTTTAACGTTTACATGTAGATCTAAAGCCCTCATAAAATCAGCGTATTTAGTCAGGGACTTCTGGAGTTCAGTTGGTGTGCGGACCAGGATGACCGCGTCATCCGCGTAGAGTAGAGCGGGGATCAAGCGTTGATTCAGTCTTGGGAGGTCCTGCCCCCCTCTCAACATCTCCCCCTCCAATCCATTGGTGTACAGCGAGAAGAGAAAGGGGGCCAGGACACACCCCTGCCTTACTCCCCGCTCCACTCCAAAGGACGCGGTAAGCTCCCCTTTTGTGCCGTAGCGCACTCTTGCAGAAGCCTCAGAATATAATTCTCTCAAGAAATCCAAGAGGGGGGGATCCACCCCCATAGTTCTCAAGAGAGACCATAGCTTCGCATGAGATACGCAATCGAACGCAGCAGACAGGTCAATGTATACCATATACATTGTCCCCTGCTTTGCGTGGATGTACTTAGACACGATCATACTTAGGTTAAGGGCCTGTTCTACAGTTCCGAAGCCTTCCCTAAATCCAAACTGTAGGTCAGATATAATGTTCCTATCGTCTGCCCATTGCTGGAGCTGCTCGAGTACCGCTCTGCCAACTACTTTGCCCAGAGAGTCCAACAATGAAATTGGACGATAACATGTGACGTCCTGGCGGTCCCCCTTTTTAAAAATTGGTACCATAATGGATTTGGACCAGGACTCCATCAAACCCAGTTTTGCAGCCGCGGTACATACTCTTGTGAGTATAGGGGCCCATAGGTCCGGAAGGTGCTTAAAAAGGTCTACTGGCACCCCGTCGGGGCCAGGTGCTTTACCACCTTTACTTGATTTTATAGCCTGAGTTACATCAAATATGTCAAATTGCAAAGGAATTGGAAATTTAACTGGGGAAAGAGGGTGGTCTAGCCCTTCAATCGAAGATGTTACTTTAAATATTTTTGAAAAGTGTTCTACCCAGATTTCCTCTTCTATAGCAACCTCGATCTTAGGACTGTCGGGATCAGATAGGAAGGGGGTCTTAACTATCCGCCAAAAGGACTCACTATTTTTCATAAGTGAGCCTTTATGGAGATCAGCCCATAATGCTTGTTTTAACTCTTGTTTTCTCAGCTTCCTTGCCTTGTTATATTGGAGCCTGAGATGTTGTATTTGGTGTTGGACTCTATATGGTTGTTTAAGGGCCGTTTTTAAGTTGGTTAGGGCCACGGTGCAGTCGTGGTTGAACCATCCTGGTAAGGTTGGCTTAGCTGTTTTAAAATTTCTGGTCAACAAACCTTTTGTTTCTTCTAGTATTATCTTGAAGTTTTCAAAAACCACCCCATCATCTACTGAGAGATCTAAGCATTTTTTTATGTTAGGGTATGTTGTCTTTATCAATTTATCAGTTAATTGAATGGGATCGATCTTTTGCCATTTCAAAGTATACCCGTTTTCCTTTCCCAGCTCGATCTTATTTTGGGATAGGGTGTTTGCTATAGTTGCCGTTTGAGTTTCGAAATCATTCAGATAAAGATCCAACCTGATGGCAGAGTGATCATTTAGGGTGTTTTTCATAACTTTGAAATCCCTGGTTAGATGTCTTAATCCATCCGTCAAAAGAATGTAATCGACGGTGGTCTGATGACCTCTCCCTAGATACGTTGGGTCTAGGAGATTCCCAGTAGAGCCTGTTTTGTTTGCTATTGACAGTTCTAAGTCTAAAAGGAGGTTATTCATAGCTGTCCCCGTCCTTACGTGGGGGAAGTGCATGAGAGGGATGTCATACTCATCCACTATCCCACAACTCCGTTTACCCACGTGCGGACAAGGGTGTAGATTAAAGTCCCCTCCCCATAGTAAATGAACTGTTCCTTTCTTGTCGTACGGTTGTCGAAACTGGGTGATTTTTTCCTGGATTGTTAAAAGAGTGATGCAAAAATAGTCATCCTCCAAGTTATTATAAAAATGTATTAGAATAATTATTACTTTTTTCCCTGCCAATAGACAGAGTATTTGAAAATTTGGGGCGGATTCTACTTTTAGTACCTTCAGGTTTTTATTGTATTTGCTATGTAGGTGACCAGGCCCCCCTTAGGCCTACCCACATTACTTGCGAGGGCTGGGGTGAAGTACGTTTTATAGCCCAGAAGATGTAACTCATTTATAGCCCATGTCTCTTGTAGGCAAATTATTTTTCCTTCCTCTAGAAAGTGATCAGCGGAGCCATCCTCAATTTTGGGGCGGAGGCCTGCAGTATTCCAAAAGATGACCGACAAAAATTGTGTTTTTTTTTTCTCTGACCCTACAATAGTCGTTCCTATGGGGGCTGAGGGTAAGATGGGTTGATCGATATATTCCTTTTCTACTAATGGTCAGTCGACCATTTCTAGGCCACTGAACCGATTCATAGTCGGTATACCCGACCAGCTGTCCCAGTGTGGTGTTTCCCTATGGGGGGGTCTATATGGTCTCTGTGAAGGCCCACCCCACTGCTCCCACTCTCTGGCTCTGTTCCGTGGACCCATGATCTGCCATGGACCCTCATAGTTCTGGTAATGGGGGTCCACTGACCGCCAGGAGCTATCATAATCGTTATAACGCGGGGCCAGTTTAGGTCTGGGGATGTCAAATTCCCATGGCTGGGGGACTGGTTTACGCCAGGAACTATCAAATTCCTGGAGGTAGCTATTTTGATGTCTTGAGGAATAGAAAAAAGAAAGACGCTTTGTATCTATCCCACCACTTGAGTTATGATATTGCCAAGAGCAGATGTAATCAACTACTCTGGGGTCCTCAAAAGTGATTACAATACAATCTCCCTGTATTGTTTTCTTGCCATGACCTACCCATGAGGCCCTACATACCGTTAGCATCCTACTTGGCCAATTAGAAGGGATCAGGCGGTTGGTAGTTAGCCAATGTTGCGCCTTGTTTTTTAGGGACCAATTAGGTTCTACGCCCTGCCCCACCAGTTCTGGTACGCCAGTCATCACAACCACGAATGGACATGCCTCAGGTGGCATGTTAACGGTGACTTTACCCTCGTGTGTTCCTCTGGCTCCTCCTTTATTTATTACTGGGTTTGATATTTTCAAAGCTGGTGTTTTTGGGGCTGATGTTTTTAGGATTGGTGTTTTTAGGGCTGGTGTTTTTGTGACCGTATTAGTCTGGGGTATAGGTATTGTAGGTTTAGAGAGAAGTTTCTCCGCTGTGGGGGCCTTTGCTGTTGTTTGTTGTTTAGGAATTGGGCACGCTAAAGTTGTAATTTTCTTTTGTGGAATAGGAGCAGGCAACTTATTTGTCACCGTTTTTTGAGGCCCTTGAATCAGGTTTATTTTTGGAGGATTCGTAAGCTTAAAAAGTTGTTTCTCAATATTTGACAATCTACTTTCTAGGGGGAGAAAATGCGAGTTAAATAGGCCAGCTATTTGAGTTATTAAATCTGAGGTATCAACTAATTCTAGTTCTTTGCTGGGGGATAAAAGGACAGGGGAACCTAAAGTGGTAATGTCTGGTGTATAGCGTGGGGATTGGCGTACCAAAACATGGCAGTTGATGTCGTCAACTGTTTGCGAAGTTGGGCCAACCGTGTTTAAGTTTTCAGTTAATTCAGCTGTTTCTTTAACTATTATTTTTTCGCCCTTTTCCTTTCTTTCCTTAATTGCCCCCTCCCTCCTCCCTCTTGCTTGTCTTACTTCCTCTGGGGTATGATCGGGTGGGACTTCAGGTGTTTTCTCTAAATCCGTGTCTGAGGTTGATAAGGAGAGTTGGGAGGCTGAAAGATCTACGACGTTTGTAAGGCTAAACCTATTATTATCTTGTGTAATTGTGCTAAATTGCCACCTGTCTCGGGCGTTCTTGCAACCGCCAATAGTCCCATGGATGATCGCCTTGCAATAGCAAGGTCGATTGATACTCTGTCCTCGATCAAACTAATGCTTTGATCTATGAACGAGTTTGCCTTAGTGATAAATTCGTCCATGGGGCCTAACAGGTGCTCGCCAACCCCCCCTTTTTTTTGTTTACTACCCCTCGTTTTAATCATGAATTAAATTCACAAGGTCTTTGTAGAAAGTCTGTAAGAATGTTAGTCTCAATGTCAATAAGTAGAATGAGTACATACAGTTTTAGTCCATATAGGCAGGGCTTAGTGTAGTGGCCCGGTCCGGTCTCTCACGTTCTCGAACGGCCTCAAACGGCCCGCTCTTTGCCCGGTCTTCGCCCCGAGCTCCGTCCCGCGTCGCGATTAAACTTGGAATACTAAAATCCGTTGGATCAGTGGGCGTGGCCGCCGGGGGAAGAGGCACCAGCTGTGAGCAGTGGAGAATGCTGGGCCTCGCAGTCCCCCGGTAGGCTCCTTTGGCTCAGTGCACGCAAAAGTCCTCCACCTGGGCAAATCAGGCTGGGAGCGGGTAGACTGTCCGCCGACTGCGGGACCGCTCACACCAGCTGTCAGCCTCAGGGAGCAAGCAGGCAAACAAAGCGTCCAGGAACGATCCTCCGTAGCAGGTAGGAAGGAATCGATAAATAAGCGGCACCCGCAAAGCGGGTGTCGCGAAAGGTAATAAAATTTGGAGTCAGTGGGCGTGGCCGCTGGGGGAAGAGGCACCAGCTGTGAGCAGTGGAGAATGCTGGGCCTCGCAGTCCCCCGGTAGGCTCCTTTGGCTCAGTGCACGCAAAAGTCCTCTACCTGGGCAAATCAGGCTGGGAGCATGTAGACTGTCCGCCGACTGCAGGACCGCTCACACGAGCTGTCAGCCTCAGGGAGCAAGCAGGCAAACAAAGCGTCCAGGAACGATCCTCTGTAGCAGGCAGGAAGGAATCGATAAATGAGCAATGAGTTCAGAGTGATGGCAGATGAGACAAGTCTAACAGACGGATGCTATTAACACGGCATTGTGGGGAAGGATAGTTGAGATGGTCAATGGCGGGGGAAAAGGTGTGCCATCATGGGTTGCCCCTTGGCTGGCATTTTGCTGGTGCCTTTCGGCGGCTTGGGCCCAATGATTTCTTAGGGCAGACCCCTGGTTTCTTGGCAGGGGGGACGCAGCTGCAGCGCCAGTGGTGTCTGATGAGTCAGCCCTCTCCGTGTCTGTAGGGGAGGATGAGCAACTGGCATCCTGCTGGACACTGGAGGGAGGTGGAGGGGTAGTCTGGGTCGCACGCCTTATCCTAAGTTCCACCACCAGCTGGCCCAGGAGGTCCACAATTTGTCCCATGCGGTGGTCCATCGATTGCAGCATCTGGGTGAGCTCACACGCATCCTGGTGCGCCTGTTCCGTTTGGGCCTGGGCCTGCTCGTAAGTCCCAGTGACCCTGGTGATATTGGCCAGGGCTTCCGTCCTATGGTGCTGTTACCTCCATGTCTCCCTGGGCCTCGCCCCTGCCCTGCCCTGCTGTTACTCGCCTGTTGGCTTACCACTGTCTGCCCATGCGTACTTGCCCTGGCCTCCGCGGTTGTTGGGGTGGGGTGTACATCCTCTGAGGCAGGTCGGATGTTGCAGACAGCACTGGTGGTGGTGGTGGCCATAGGGAGTGTAGTAGTGGGTGTTGTTGTTGCTGAGGGTGGGGGGTGGCAGTGGTATCCCGGGACTAGTTGCGCACTGGCATGCCAGATGGTCCGGCTTCCTGCTCAAAGTCGTAGTCCAGGGAGTCTGCCCCAGAGAGTCAATGTTCCAACGGGGGAGGTGACTGGCTCAGCAGGTTGGTGTTCTCGTCCTCTGCGGTCAGTTCTTGGTAAGCGTGGGCGTAAAATCCGTTTCGCGGGCGAATTTGCAAATTATTGATGATTTCGCGATCCGCGAATCGCGCGAAATGACCCAATAATTCGCAAATTCGCAAGCTACGAATTATTTTGCTTGGTCGCGCTTGAAAAATACAATATCGCGCGCGCGTTGACTCTGAGCCTGCCGAGTTGTTTTTCTCCCGGTTTTGCGTGTGCTGCGCCATTTTTGATCTTGCTGCGTGATCGCGCGAGAGTTTTTCGAACGCAATTACGTCATCGCGGCTTGCCATATTGCATGGCGAGAGTTTGACAACGCGAGTACGTCATAAATGCCCGCGACGGCGCGCAGCTGACTTCCGGCGGGAGGTTTGAACAGCTCGCGTTCGCGAAATTGCAAAAATTGCAATTCTGCACAAGAAATCCACCGCAGGAAGCATAAACCTTGTGAAAATGATGACTTTGATCAGAATAACTCCTCAGATTAACATTTGGCTGCACTTTTTGGTGCAGGAGTCCATTTTTTGGGGTGGGGTGGGGTGGGGTGGGAGGAAGGAAGTGCCCCAGAGTCTCCTACTTCCTGTTCCTGTCCAGCAGGCTCCTCCCAGTGCTTTGTCCATGTACTGGTCACTTTTCATTTGGCTGTGGAGCTGGAAGGATTACTTTTTCTTGCTGCTGGTGGATTTTTGTATTTGAGGACTTTTTGGACTTTGGAGTTTGGATCACTTTTGGACTTGAGATTTTACAAGTAAGTTGGTGTTGTTTGTTTGGGGCATTGCAGTTGAGGCAACTCTAGTTCTAAAACTTTTTTCACAACTTTAACAAAATATATATTGTGGTGGGTAGCTAGCCACAGTATCCAGTAGGCCCAGGGTTAGTCATGGGTGCATGATAGAACTGTTTCTCTGATTTCTTTTAACTTAATTCTCATTTATGGCATGGAATTCTAGCTCACTGTTATATGTTGTTGTTTTTTTTTAATTTTGGGGTGCCTGTAAAGCCTCATTAGCCAGTAGGCCCAGGGGTAGTGAGTGGTGCATGGGCCTAGTCTTTCTGTGGGGTGTCTTGAATTTAAACATCATTGAGGGCATGGATGGCATGGGATTGTGGTGATTTTTATGTGTTTTTCGATTTTTGGGGGTGTTGTTGGGGACTGGCCATGTGGGGGGCGGGGGGCATTTTGAGGGCTGGTACAGGCAGGCCCTGGCCATGTGCTGGGGGTCAAGGGGCCATTTTGAATGCAGGCAGTGTGCTCAGGCCTGCACCCAGTTTGCCTTGCTTTCAACCATTATGCCCAGGGGTACTCAGTGGTGCATGGGCCTAGTCTTTCTGTGTGGTGTCTTGTATTTAAACATCATTGAGGGCATGGATGGCATGGGATTGTGGTGATTTTTATGTTTTTTTCGATTTTTGGGTGTGTTGTTGGGGACTGGCCATGTGGGTGGGGGCCATTTTGAGGGCTGCTACAGGCAGGCCCTGGCCATGTGCTGGGGGTCAAGGGGCCATTTTGAATGCAGGCAGTGTGCTCAGGCCTGCACCCAGTTTGCCTTGCTTTCAACCATTATGCCCAGGGGTACTCAGTGGTGCATGGGCCTAGTCTTTCTGTGGGGTGTCTTGAATTTAAACATCATTTAGGGCATGGATGGCATGGGATTGTGGTGATTTTATTTGTTTTTCGATTTTTGGGGGTGTTGTTGGGGACTGGCCATGTGGGTGGGGGCCATTTTGAGGGCTGGTACAGGCAGGCCCTGGCCATGTGCTGGGGGTCAAGGGGCCATTTTGAAGGCAGGCAGTGTGCTCAGGCCTGCACCCAGTTTGCCTTGCTTTCAACCATTATGCCCAGGGGTACTCAGTGGTGCATGGGCCTAGTCTTTCTGTGGGGTGTCTTGAATTTAAACATCATTGAGGGCATGGATGGCATGGGATTGTGGTGATTTTTATGTGTTTTTCGATTTTTGGGGGTGTTGTTGGGGACTGGCCATGTGGGTGGGGGCCATTTTGAGGGCTGGTACAGGCAGGCCCTGGCCATGTGCTGGGGGTCAAGGGGCCATTTTGAATGCAGGCAGTGTGCTCAGGCCTGCACCCAGTTTGCCTTGCTTTCCACCAGGGGTACTCAGTGGTGCATGGGCCTAGTCTTTCTGTGGGGTGTCTTGAATTTAAACATCATTGAGGGCATGGATGGCATGGGATTGTGGTGATTTATATGTGTTTTTCGACTTTTTGGGGTGTATAACTGATGTTCCTCTGTCTTCCATTGCTTTTAGGTGCACAAGAGAACCACCAGTGCCAGGAAGAAGTCCTTCAGCGGTGTGTGCAGCACAACGTCACAAGACGTCACGCGACGTCATGTGTGGCCACAGACAAGACAACTCTGCAACTCGTGCAACTGCGGCCTGCTGTTCTGACATCTGAAGAAGATGGGCCCAAAGAAAGGTGGCCGTAGCGCCTCAGCGAAGAAAGTTGCCAGTGCCACTGCCAGTAAGAAGGAGCAGAAGAAGCAAGTGGCACCACCTACCAAGGAGACTGGTGTGCCCACCGACACCTTTTTTGGGGAAAAAAAACTACGCCTGCAGCAGCAGCGGTGTCCGCGGGGGACCAAGCTGGAAGCAGCACCTCCGCTTCATTGGGCTCAGTGCCACCATGCCAAGTTAGGTCCAAGACCATAAGTGCTGCTGCGGCAGCCACTTTGGTTGTTCAATCACCATCACCATCGACCAGTGATGTTGGCTCATCACAAGAAAGTACCATCCAATCAACAACGGGTGTAACTCAGCTGACGAGTGTTCAACAACCACAGCCGCAACGACAACCACAAGTGCAACTAGTACAAGCGCAAGTACATGGGCAAGGAGAGGCGCAAGTACATGGGCAAGGAGAGGCGCAAGTACATGGGCAAGGAGAGGCGCAAGTACATGGGCAAGGAGAGGCGCAAGTACATGGGCAAGGAGAGGCGCAAGTACATGGGCATGGAGAGGCGCAAGTACATGCACAAGGAGAGGCGCAAGTAGAGGTGCATGGAGAGGTGCCACTAGAGGTTCATGAAGCGGCACAACTGCCTACAACGCTTGTTCCTCCAGAAGTAGGGGCACATCAGGAAATTGATATTCAAGTGGAAGAATCATCCAAGGAAGCCACTCCTTCTGAGGATGATCCATTGTCTTCCAGATCCCCAGCAAGAAAAAGGTTAAGGAGGGCTGCTACTACTACAAGTTCTTCTTCAAGCCCCCTTCATTCTGATGACCTTGATCTTGATTGGAACCCACCAATGCAGTTTGACAGTGAGGCGCGCCATGAGCCGACAAAGGTAGCTAAGCCTAAAAGGAAGGTTCCCGCAAGGCTTCAACTTATGGTTGGTGACGATGAACAAGAAGTGGTGCCTTCTGCTGCTGATGAAGAGTCTGACGATGACCCAGTCACCACAGACGTCACTCCAGCCACAGCGGGCATGCAGCAGACAAACATTTTAACCCTAGCCCGAATGGCTGCTGAGCGGGATGTGGGCGGTGTGGCACTGGTACCACCACCAACGCAGTTAACTACAACACCAGCACGACCTCCAGCTTCCATATTTTCTCATCAGAAGGGCTGGCAGGGACCTCCATCCAGCTCGACCTCCATTACCTCAAGTAGTGGTGCTGTAAGTGAACAACAGAAACCAATTCAGCCACGCCCATCCTCCACTTCATCTGGCATTGAAAGTCAAAGTAGCACCTCCACCACCAGCAGACATCTCCAGTCCCCAGTTTGGGACTTCTTTACTGTTAGCAAAAAGGCGGAAAACATGGTTGTTTGTTCGATTTGTAAAGTATCAGTTAGTCGGGGTAAGCTTGGTACCAACTATCGTACCGGAGGCCAGAGAGGTCATCTCAAACAACACCACCCTATCCAGTGGTATAAGCACCTAAGTGACATCGAGGAAGCCAAAACAAAAACAAATCCAAATGTATCCCTTGATATTGCATCTGATGATGATGAGAGGCTGATCGTGCAGGGGGGAAGTGAAGAAGCAACAGACATTTTTTCTGGTACATCCAGTACCCCTGGCAGCAGCACTGCAGTGGTAGCACCCACACCCTCTACCCCTGCAACATGTATGAGGCACACTAAGAGTCTGGGACAGACACCAATGCAAAAAACTAAATCAATGAGCCTAACTGGTTTGAAGTCTGCATCATCATCATCATCATCATCAAGTAAAACGGTCCAGCGCACCATTAGCAGCATGTTTTGGTCGGATGCGCCATTTGAACGCAACCACCCAACGGTGCGTCTGTATAATGCAAAGCTGTCTAAAATGCTAGCGCTGGACCTTCTCCCTTTCTCTTTCGTGGAAGGGGTGGGTTTTCGTGAATTGGTGGCAACAGTCTGCCCTAAATGGAAGGTTCCTAGCTGGTCCTATTTTGCAAGGGTTGCTGTTCCAGCACTACATCAAGATGTGCTGGAGGTGATTGGCGCAGCTATTCTGAAGAGTGCTGTTCACACTATCCACATGACAACATGTGGACCAGTTGCCAAGCCCTTGATTACATGTGCATCACTGCACACTGGGTCTCTTTTGCAGGGGTCGAAAAACAGTTAAAACACAAAGATGTTGATACGGAGGAAGTTTTTCAAGCTACTCGCAAACAAGCAACAGTAGGCATGTTTGCCATGGAGAAATCTCACACTGCACCTAACCTTTTGGAGGAGTTTAACAGGAAGGTCAATGAATGGCTGCATCCAAGAAACTGCACAGTTGGTTATGTTTCCACGGATAATGGCAGTAATATAGTTAAGGCCATGGAGAACGGTGGCTATTTCAGAGTGCCGTGTTTGGCGCACAGTATTAACATCGTGGTGCAAGTCTTCTTGAAAACAGAAGCAACAGTCGTCAAATTACTGACCATCTGCCGAAGAATCTGCACACATTTCAGCCATTCTTTTAAGGCCCGGAAGCAGCTGAGGGGCCTTCAATATGAAAGTAAACTGCCAGTCAAAGGACTAATCCAGGAGGTGGCAACACGTTGAAACTCAACCTTTTATATGCTTGAGCGTCTGTCTGAGCAGTGGGAGGTAATACATGAGTTTGTCTTTAAACTGGGTTCTACTCACAAAGACATGCTGCTAGAGTTGGAGGAATGGAAGCTAATTGCAAGCCTGACAGACATGCTTCGTCCTTTTGAGCTCTTCACGCGTGAAGTCAGCAGGGAGGACTGTTCTTTGAGCAAAGCTATCCCATTGTTGCGCATGCTAGAGCACCAACTGAAGGAGGTGTCTTCAACGTTCCGAGATGATGGTGAAAAGCGAGAAGCATATGGTTTGGCGGAGAAGTTATTATGGCGCCTACTTGACAATGAAAGGCTTAAAAAGATACATAGAGAACAACATTACATTTGTGCCACTATTCTTGATCCACGGTACAAAAAGGCACTGCCCACCAATACTTTCATTCCTTTTTCTGAAGCAGATGTTTCAAAGTACAAACATTGGCTAGCTGTGTCAGCCACTCGGTTCGAAAAAGACCGGCAGAACCTTCAAGGAGGCAGCACAAGTACAACTGAATCAGCAGGCCATCCGGCGTCAAGTTCCACTTCTCAATCCGTGGCCGAAGGGAGTCACTTTCCCTCACAGCCGTTAACGACACCAGCAACTGTGGAAAAGTCAGGCCATAACGCACCTGATGCCCAGGCTGCTGGCGCAGGACGCCTCTTAGTTCCCATCTTGAACAATTACCAAATAAAGAGACGGGCGCTGGGAGTAGGAAAACAAGAACAGAGTTTTATTTCTCATGAGGAGAGCCTGTCATTTCGGACACTCGCATAGTGTCTTCAGGAGGTGCTCTCTCTTGGTGCTCTCCACCACAACACCACAAGTTTCTCTGAGGCTTCGTCTTTTATACACATGTTTATGATGCACAAACATTCCTTATTGCAATAAAGACACATATCAAACAATGGCTGCGATACATTGACGACGTGTGGCTCCTGTGGCAGGGGAGCCACACGGAATTGATGGAATTCCACCAATGGTTGAATAATAAACATCAGGACATAAAATTCTCTATTGAACAAAGTAACAGCAAGATGACGTTTCTTGATGTCGAAATTTCTAATGATGAGGGTCATTTAAAAGCGTCCCTACATAAGAAAAAGACCGACAAAAACACCATCCTACACCATGGGAGCGCACATCCCAGAAATCTTAGAGCTAATCTCCCTTACGGACAGCTTCTTAGAATAAGGAGAAATTGCTCAGAAGTTGCGGAATATGACCGACATGCACAGACATTCTGTGACGAAATGATCAACAGAGGTTACCCCAAAAAATTATTAAAACATTCAAACAAAAGGGCCCGATATACCCCACGTGAGTGCCTGCTAACACAAGATAAGCACAAACCAGAGCTGGACAAGATGGTCTGTGTGACCACTTACGGCCCAGACACCCACAAAGTCAGGCAGATGATTTAAAAAAATTGGCACTTGTTGGAAGAACTAGAATGCCCCTTCCCGAGGCCGATATTTGCCTACAAAAAGAACCAGAGCATAGGCCAGAAACTGGTGCGCGCTGATGTACGAATACAAAAACCAAAAAGCGACCTAATCACTAAGTGGGGTCTCAAACCCATCGTGGGACACCACAGATGTGGGAACTGTGTGTCATGTGAAACTACGATTGAGGGAAGTGAATTTACCCATAAAAACATCAAATGGAAGAATAAAGGATTCTCCAACTGTCGGACACGAAACGTTGTGTATGCGATAGTATGTCCTTGCGACAAAATTTACATTGGTAAGACTAACCAACAAGTAAACATTTGCATAACACAACACAGATCAAGAATAAAGAATAAGGTGGCCAATGCACCAATGGTACAACATTTTATAGAGACTGAACATCGAGAAACTGATTTTAAATGGACAGTATTATACAGCATCAATCAGGCAAGGTGTCCCCCTGACACTGAAAATGTGCTTCTTACAAAAGAAGCATACTTAATCTTGAAATTCAACAGTACCCAAAGTGGGTTAAACACACTGTCAGAGGTCTCCAGGCTTTAATCTCCTTTGCAACAACTCAACGGTCAAAAACCGATATAGTGCTTCGTGCGAGCCAGCATTAGAATGCATTGACTGAGTATGATTTTTGACTTAGAAGAAAACGTGAGAGACAAAAACAAAAATAGTATTTCTTCACACTAGACGGCATCCAAAATGAACTACATGTCCCATAAACCTTAGATCACATGACCAAGAGCGCTTTATCACGTATGCAGCAAGATGGCTGCTGTTGTCAAAACGCCAGCTGTAACGCGGAAACACAGAGCGACAGTGCGCTAAAGACTGCCGGATTTCTTCCCCGCAGAGCCCGCTTTTTTCACTAAAGGTAGGAATGCTGATTATAAATTCAAACTAGCTATGCAATAGAAACGCGAGCGCAAGGCAGATATGGACTAAAAGTACCCCCTCTCTTTAACAGATCGAGGAGGAACAGTGCCGCATTTCAAAGAGAGTTTTTTCACGTCCGTCGAGGGACGTCGCCCGCTAAGGTAGACCGACTTTGAGCAATTGATTATGCAAACCATACAGCACAATCTCGCTCTACTCAGTCGCATAAACCATTCTAATTTTTCTTGTATAGGGAGGACAAAACCACCCCTAAAAGTAAAACATTAACAGAGTACAGAAGAGAGGAGACAAAACGGAGACACACTTTAAGAACAGCGGTGCCACAAACAGGTATGAATTAGCACCGCTCATGAACCAGGGTACATCACCCCACAATTAGAATTAAGCTAATAGATAAAACTATCTTACAGAATATCCTGAGACATAGAAAAAGTGAGGAGGCTGTTGAACCTGCTGGATCCGGCTACACGCAGAGTTACAGGTACACAACTGCTTACAAACATAGGTTAAGTGAAGCAGAATGGGTGAGAGAAATAAAACTAAAACGTCATTTTTCGTTTGCACACATTTTCCAGATAGAGAAAAGATAGAAGTGACAAGGCCCTGACGAGACCCCGTCTATTGAGTTAACGGGTTCGAAACGCGTCGGCATCAAGAAGGCTATAAAAGTGCACAGGACTCACTGCGATATCGCATTCATTGATTTATATCTATTAGCCCTCTTGCGGACTTTCTGTCCTTCAATGATTCTATGAAAATTATCATTTGTGATAAAGGCATTGTGTAAAAGTTAGCATATTTTGCCAAAATAGAAAACAATGTGCAAGATGTTTTTTTATGTGAGTTGGATTTAGTGTTTTTTTAAATTAATGTGATGTCATTTATGTTTTTCATATTTTCCACTACGTGTTATATGTTTCGTGTGTTTTTCATACATGCAATAGTGATCTATTTTTGTATTTGAATGTAAAAAAAGTAAAGGGTGAAAATAAAATAAACCTACAGAATCAGAAATAGTCCTGATTTATGTGCTTGCATTATCAAGCAACAAAGAAGTGTGAGAGGGGCAAATTGTATGTTAAATTGAAGTAGGAAAAGGCATGCTTGGAATCCCAGCTTCAGGCCTATTCCCATACCAGTCGCTCAGATGTCATCCTCCCCTCCTGAATGTAACAAGCGATTGTGATCTCTCAGCCGGACATTCCTACAGGACACGAGGGCAGGAGGGGATGATCAGATCAAAGGTTGGGCAGGCGATAAGATCGGGGACCTCGGTTGGTGTATCACGGTTTTGTTATGCTGGGCAGGAAAAAAGGGGGGGTGTACATCCACGAGGCTTGGTCTTAGGACTTGGGACCGGGTCGAAAGGCCAAGTGCAGCTGGGGGGGGTCGTCAGCTGAGGGGAAGGGTGTTCTTGGGAGGAAATGGGGGGGTGTGGGTCAAGCAGGAGTGTTACTTGTAGAGCAGGGTCACACAGAGGGAGAGGGTTTTATGGCCGATGCATGAGCAGTGCGCGCGGGGAGGGGTGCCGGGAACAAACGGGCAGAGAGGCCATGGTGCCTAAAATGGCTGTCGTGTACGTGTGTGCATGGGTCTATGCTGGCGGGATAATACAGTCAGGGTTTAGCGATATCCGTTCTGCTTACAACAAGGGGTACAGTGAACACAAATGAACGCCGCTTATGTGCATATACATTGCCATTTTCAACACAACCATATCATCATCCTGACCTGCACCAGGCCGCAAACAAATATTGTCGGAAGGGGATTGGCTAACTCAGCAAGGGTTAGCTCGGTCCACTGATGAAAAGGTCGCAGATGGTACGCAAAGTGGATCAACCCTGGAGCACCTTGAGTCGGTGGTGCAGGCCTATCTGGATGACCCAACATAGGTCTGTCATAATGAGAACCCATTGGGATATTGGTATACGAAAAGCTCTGTATGGCGACTGATCACCAACCTGGCTCTAAATTATTTGTCTTGCCCACTCGCAAGCGTGTCATCTGAACATGTTTTCAGTGCTGCTGGTGCCATTGTTACTTCAAAAAGGACCCACCTTTTGCCCAAAAATGTGGAGAGGTTAACAATAATCAAGATGAATCAGCACTTCATACCACCCGATTACAAAATACGTGAATGCATGCAGGAAGAAGAGGACACCGACTTAGGTGACGCCGACGGAACTTCTTCTCGGTCACCAGACCTACTCCTGTCTCAATTCATAGACTTGGAGGACGAGCTCTGCTTCCCTGACACCGAGGCCTGAACATTACTTCCTTTTTTTCCGTACTTATTCACTTTTATTCCTGTGTGTCTTTCTTTGTTTTGCTACTTTTACCACAACAAAACTCTAATCACCTAATCACAATAAGTCCATCATCAGCACTGTCTTCATCTTATTTTCCTTATTGATTTGAAGGTGCCGCAGTCTGCATTCAGATGTTCACAAGTTCACAACTCAATCATGCTCCTCTATCCTCCTCCTCCAGACTCCCCCTATCCATTTCCCTCAAGGCAGATGGATGGATTATGGAGAAAAAACAAACTTTGTCTTCGTAGACGAGTCCCCTCAAGTGGGACTGAAATAACTGACTGACTACATGCTTGCTGATTGTTGACAGACCTACTTCTGAAATTTACAGGAGAGGCTGCCCTGTGGGCCCTCACTATCCGAAGAAAATGCGGAAAAAAAGTAGAACAGGTAATGAATAATGAGAAGATGGCATGCAGTGGACAGCAATGGCTGCCTGTCTCTGTCGAAACCAATTGCTGTTTGTTTTTTGTGAACAGCGCAATTTGCCATGTTTTGAATATACCAGTATTGCAGGTTTTTGGGGGTTTATTTGGGGGTGTTCTAGATTTGCGGTGCTGGGTCGGGGGGTCTGGGAGCACTGCTGGCACAGTCTAATGTTGATTGCATTTGTTTTTCAGGAAATCCATGGTGGAAAAGGGGAGTTAGGGCCTAGCTACACAGCGCATTTGGACTGAATTCCAGGTTGGCCCGAAATTTGCTAAGTCTCACTTTTTAAGGTTTTGCTTTTTGGCTGTTTGGGGGGTCTTCTACTTGTTTCCACCTGGGTAGATGGGTCTGGGGGCATTGCTGGGAAGGTGTAATACCGGATAAAAGTGTTTTGGAGCAAATCAGAGGTGAAAAAGTTTTTGCGTTTTTGCTCACTTGCTTGTCTTTGGGGTGCTGTTTGGGGGGTTGCTGGTGTTTGGGGGTGGGTTTTGGGGTCTGGGAGCACTACTGGCACAGTCTAATGTTGATTGCATTTGTTTTTCAGGAAATCCATGGTGGAAAACGGGAGTTATAGCCTAGCTGCGCAGCGCGCTTGGAGTGATTTTGGAAAGAGGCCTAAATATTTCTAAGTGTGAGCTTTTCCAGTTTTGCTTTTTGCCTGTTTGGGGGTCTTCTACTTGTTTCCGCCTGGGTTGACGGGTCTGGGGGCATTGCCGGGAAGGTCTAATACCGGATAAAAGTGTTTTGGATAAAATACATGGTGAAAAAGTTTTTCACTTTTTAGCGTTTTCGCTCACTTTCGTGTTTTCGGGGGCCTGTTTGGGGGGGGTTAATGGTGTTTGTGGGTGGGTTTTGGGGTCTTTGAGCAACGCTGGGTATAGATACTTTTGATTGCAAGAGGTTTGAAGCAAATCCATGGTGGCAAAGGGGAGTTAGGGCCTAGTTGAAGAAAGCGTTTGACACTATTTTTAACTTAGGGCTAGTTAGGGATAGCAGTATTGCATGTGTTTGGGGGTGTTCTAGATTTTGCCAACTGGATTCTGGATCTACTCTTGGAGCACTTGTTGAGAAATGTCTAATTTTGGTTGCAAGTGGTTTGAAGAACATCCATGGTGGGAAAGGGGGGATTTGGGCCTACTTTACTTCCAAAGTACGTTTTGTCACTATTTTCCACTAGGCCTCAGACAGGTAGCAGTATCGCACGTTTTTGGGGTCTGATTGGGGGTATTCTACATTTTAGCGTCTGTGTTTAAGGGTCTGGGAGCACTGCTGGAAAGGTCTAATTTTGTTCTAAAATCGTAGTTTACACTACACCTAGCTTGAGGGGAAAGATTATTATCGGTCTTTTCTGTATGCTCTTTCCATCTTTTAGCGCCTTGATGCCCTGTGAGGGTTTAAGTGTCCTTTTCATCTTCTACTCTAGCGCTATATAAATCTATCTATTATTATTATATTATTATTATCCGCAAAATTCGCCCATACTTATTTATCCTTCAAAAGGAGACTCAGAGTACGCCCTTTCGAAACTATTGTACTGTCGATTCTGAAACAGAAAGTGTGACTTTTTGCACTACACAGCGTACGTACCTTATACTTTTTTCTCGGTGGTGTTTCAATATCACTTCCTGTTTTTCCATCAACATTTACAGGGCGGCTTTCACCCTGTGCAATGGAACAAAGGATGAAGTCAGGCTTCACATTAGCGACCCGCAATTCAGCATCCGCCAGGCAGGCAGTGGACAGGGTGTCTTCTGGTCACCAACATTGATCGACGGAGCGTCAGATGGAACGGAGGAGTACCGCAAATAAGAGGAATGGCTTGATGCATGCAACTTCCCAAATTCAACAGGACAAGTACAACAACATACAGTAACAGTATCCATTCATTTCTACTTATCTTTTAAGTAATGTTATTGCTGTGAACTTCTTTGAGTGTGACTCGGCATTTCTTTGCTCTCTGCTTCTAAATTCAACCCTCCAGCCATTGTATACTTTTACTTTGCTATTTTTCAAACTAATTTAATTAACAAAGTGTTTCTCCGAGTGCAAAGATAGGCAAGTGAAAACGCATAATTACTGCAGCCTTGTACTGTCGCATTCTTTCATTTATTAGAAAGTTCTACTTAGTTAAAGTAACCTAACCATCCATGTAGCAATCAACTTCATGCCTGCAGAAGTGCAAGCACTTCCTTTATGCCACTTTATGGATATCTTCGTATCCAAAGATTTGTTTATCTTCATTTGTTGTTTGTCCATGCTGTGTTTTTTTCCTCTCTCTCAACAAAACATTCCCAAAAAAACCCATTCCCATCCAATTTCCAAACCCTAACCCTCTTCCCCCGGGCTGTGTGGTTTTCATTGATGTGTGAGTAAATAACAGCAATAATTCCACACACTTGCTGGGGAGGATAAGGTCATAGCAACTGAAAATGAATTACATTTCAAGGCTGGTGAAGGAATCGAAGGATATAATCTTAGTCAGCTTGACACAGACCCATAACTATTGGCAAATCAAAGCAGATTTTCATGGGCGCCATGAAATGGATTGATCATGAAGAACATCCTCCTCCTACACATGGCAAATGATTACGCTGCTGTGTCCTTCACCTTCAGTACTATTTCTTGTAGTAGTAGCCAATGTCAAATTCCTTGCAAGTAGTAGTTATACTTTCAATACTTTGGCATTTGTAAGGCTACATTTTGGCACTGTTCTAGTGTACTGTCACGTGCTATAGTATCTATCGTACCGTTCTAATGCTCCGCTAAGGCCAATCAAGGTTTCAATTTCTTTTTTTTCATATGCTGCAACTGCCACTGTGTACCACCACTAGTACCACCACAATTATGCCATTTCAACTGCCAAGGATTGCCTACCTTAATCGCCATTTGCCATGCAGCCAACCCTGTGCCTAGCCCTAATTTCAAACACGAATTACAGGTAAGATAAGCGTTTGGGGGGAGCAAGAATAATGGAGTAGTATGAGAGACGAGAGACTGGCGGTAGTACTAGTAAAGTCCTAGGACAATTGAATTCACTAACTCTGTGACAGGCACTTACTTTTGTAAACATTTGGGCAATTACTTACACAATTTGAATCAAGAAGGCACTTAAGTTTCCGGAAAACAAACTTACAGTTAACCCCCCCCCCTCCAGCCTCAACTGCAGTAAGAACACGTATGCTATGTTTAAGTTGAAAGTAATAATTATTGCTATCCCTAACAAAAATAAACTATCCCGCAAGACCCGACCCACCCCCACTCCCTAACCCCAAAGAAAGTCCGTGAAATAAAAAGTCCCTAAAGTCCAAAAAACCCAACTCCCAATTCCCACCCCCCAAAAGTCTTTAAAAAAGGGGCAAGGGACAGTCTCTCCTTCTCTATTGCCGCAGGCGGCGTACTTTCTGGTCCAGGTGGTCATGCTCCTTGCAGAGGTTCTTGAGCAGGATTCTTAGCTTCTTCTGCTCCTGCTCAAGGTAGGACACCCTGAGTGTTAGGCGGTGCACGCGTGCCTTGCACCTGCTGTGGGGGGGCAGCTGATTTTTTGGCTGCTTGGCGGTGACGGGTGGCTGCGGTACCACGGCTCCGTATCGCTGGAGGCCTGCGCTGACTGGCTGACCCAGGGAGCACAGAGGAGGATGCAGCTGTCCCTGTAGATGTTGTGGTGGTCTGCGACTGCGTTTCCTCCTCCTCCTGGGCCACCAGCCGCCGATATTCGGCGACAGTTGCCTCCAGTTTCCTTTGCCGGGCCCCTCTAGCCAGCTCCTTCCGTGACAGTTTGGAAGGAGCATCTATATGAAGAAAGAAAAACGTAGCCGGTAACCAATGCTCTTTAAGATTAAAACAAAATAATTCAGCAGAAAGTTGTGTCACAGTAGAACTAGCAACTTGCAAGCACAGTGCATAACATTTGTGGCCTGTATCTATCTAACCTCCCACTTCTTCAGCCTTGCTCTAACATGAGTGGGAGTTTCAGGAATCAATTCAATGAGCACTATGGACTCACTACATTAGAGTCGACTATGACAGTAAACCAGTCTTATTCTTCTTCTTCTCTCTTGTTTAGCGAAATTGGTACGTAAACTTCTGGAAGCCGGCATAATGCCAGCGCACTCAACTTGCACCCGAGAAAAACAGACGCACGCCATGATGACACGGGCTTGCGTTACTGTACCAGTCCAGTACATGCAGGTGGTGAAGCTCTTACTTTTCTATTACGGGTGGCACTGAGAATACTCTGTTACAAGGGCTACTGCTTAATTAATTTAACTTTCACCCTACAGTGCCAATGACTACTAGAAAAGGAAAATGAAGAAGATAAATAATATGATTATCTATCCCTTCCTAGGATATGTATTTGATTACATATGGGATGACTTTAGGTGATTTCTTTTTTATTGAGTGAACACTGATAGGCCACACATGAATGACAGAGTTGTACTAAAATTATTAACAGAGGTAGTGAGTGGCCCCCGTAATCGCCGGATATATGCTGTGCAAGCAATACAAAGTACTGCTACTATTCATGGTATTATTCGGAAAAATGACAACTTCTTTTTCTTGCCTTTCCTACACTGGAACGGACGTGCGGGTGCGGTGTTACATGCTCTTCAAAGTAACACTTAGTTCATCCAGTGACCGTCTACTCTCTCTACATACACATATGCTATCTATGAGTCAGATAGTACCATGATCCAGGCATCCATCCATTCAAAGTAAATGTCAATCATTCTTCTTAATGTCTCAAGTGGACAAACCTTACTTTTTCTCACGGGAAAACAACATTTTCATTTTCTTTTGGAAACCGCAAGCCATGCATCCGTGCTTGACTTGCATTTGAATTTCAACCAAAGGATATATTGTGCACACATACAGTTTCTGTTTCACCCACCCAGGCAGTCCTCTTTCCTTTCTCCTTCCACCCATCCTTGCTTCATCCTTTAACCGGCCATGCATCCTATTCCCAGCCACGGGCAGCAATCAAACACGTATCATTCTTTGCCAGTCATCATTACTTTTAACTCGCTCGTCCTTATTTATTTTTTTATTTTATTTTATATTTAATTTTATAGAGCGCACAGCTACCCGGAGGTTTCCCGGCGCTAAACCAGTAAGGAAAGTGTACAGTAGTAAAACTAAAGATCAAAAAGCCACGTTTTGACATCTCTTCGGAATTTTAGATAGTTGGATTCAGTCCGAATAGATAAAGGGAGAGAGTTCCACAAGGATGGGGCCAGAAAAGAAAAAGATCGACCTCCCATTCTGGCTCTCTTTGTCCTGGGGATCAGAAGTTTATGTTGACTGGATGACCGAAGAGTGCGGGAAGGAAGATACGGATGAATAAGAGATTTCAAGTACTGGGGGGCCTTGCCAGTGTTGATTTTATGTACAAGACAAATAGCCTTGAATTTACAACGATTATTAATGCTTAACCAGTGAAGACTACGACGGTGCAGGGAAGTGGAGGATTTATAAGGTAGTTTACACAGGAGACGGACTGCCATGTTCTGAACCGTTTGTAATTTCCGAATAACCTCTTTGCCCGCTCCCAGAAAGAGAACATTACCATAGTCCAGGCGAGATGTTATTAACGCCTGGACTACGGTTTTCTGGGTTTCCAGAGGAAGCATCCAGGTGATTTTCCTCAACCATTTGAGGATGGTTATACAAATGGAGGAGACTCTTACGGCATGTTGTCTCATGGACAGCTGGTCATCAAATATTATTCCCAAGTTACGGGCAGTTTTCGAAGGGTTGGGAGGAGTGCCCATTTGGACAGGCCAGTGAGAGGGTCCCCATAAAGCAGGATTGTTGCCAAATAGGAGGAGTTCCGTTTTCCCTCCGTTCAGTTTTAACTTGTTGTTATACATCCAAGAAGCAATATTGTTGAGACCATGCGAGAGGGATGATGTAGTGGAAAGATGACTGGTGGAGAGAGAAAAGATGATCTGTGTGTCATCTGCATATGAGAATATGGAGAGCCCTGCCTGCTCTGCAATAGCCGCCAAGGGTCTGACATATAAATTAAAAAGGAGGGGGCTCAAGATGGAGCCTTGAGGGACACCATATGCAGATGTATGGATTTTTGACGTCGAGGTAGCCGAAAAGACTTGAAACGTCCGATCGGACAGGAAACTGATGAGCCATTCAAGGGCGGAATGAGTGATACCAGATGTTTTTAAAGTGGTAATCAAAATGGGGTGGGAGACCGTATCAAATGCGGCACTTAAATCTAATAGAATAAGTGCCACGGTCTCC
Source organism: Lissotriton helveticus (assembly GCF_964261635.1). Taxonomy (NCBI): domain Eukaryota; kingdom Metazoa; phylum Chordata; class Amphibia; order Caudata; family Salamandridae; genus Lissotriton; species Lissotriton helveticus. Next base: position 1,210,369,990 of record NC_136068.1, read on the forward strand.
CCTCTGTCCACCAGATGACGAATGGTTTCAGAGACTCCCAGCAGAGTGGATTCTGTAGAAAAACCAGAACGAAAACCGGATTGTGAAGGGTGTAAGATGTTATGAGATTCGATATGGCTAGTAAGTTGTTTATTTATATGTTTTTCCATAATCTTAGAATAGACTGGAAGAAGAGAAATAGGTCGGAAGTTGGCGGGGTTGCTTGGGTCAGCATTGGCCTTTTTTAGCAATGGTACGACCATCACATGTTTCCAGGAGTTGGGAACCTTAGCCTCCCTAAGAGATGTATTCAATAATTCCACTATGAGCTTTAGGGAGGGTGGGTCAAGAGTGAGCAAGATTTGAGGAGGGAAGGGATCCAAAGGGGAGCCAGATTTAATGCTTTTCACTAAATTGTGTAGTGTGGAAGGGGTCAGGGGGTCCCAAACCTTGATCTCCGCCACTTCCGACTGAGAAAAGTCTGAGGCAGTTGAGGCAGCAGGTTCAAAGATTGGATGAGCGTTAGGTGTACCAAAGTCAGCATATATACTCTCGATTTTGGAGACAAAGAAATCTGCTAAGGAGTCACATTGTGCTTTATCTAGACATGGGGCCTTGGGTTGACTAGTGGCACCCGAGATTTCCTGCACTACCTTGAACAAGGCTTTAGGACGATTTTGAGCGTTCAGGATAGATGAATTAACATATTCCATTCTAGCAGTTTTGCAGAGAGAATGGTATTTGGTTAGAGCAGCTTTATAGTGTAATTTAGCTTGTGGATCATACTCTGAACGGCACTTCCGCTCAAGCTGTTTACAACTTGTTTTTACTTTTTTTAGTTGATCATTGAACCAAGGAGCCAGGGGGTGATGTATATTAAATGTCTGCTTTCGAAGTGGGAGACAAATGTCTGCAGCAGATGTGAGCCAGCGATGAATGACGTCCACTTGATCAATGCTACTGATCTCAGTAAGGGGCATAGAATCAGACAAAACAGAATTGAATTTATTGGAATCTAATTTCTTCCAATTGCGGGTCATTCTAGGTTTAGGGGTAGTTGCTAGGCGGCTAATAGATCGATCAAATGAAATAGAGAATTCTAGCACGAAGTGGTCAGACCACGGAACAGGTAAGGGGAGCTTGCAGGATACTGCATCCAGATTGGATAGAATAGGGTCAAGTAAATTGCCCGCCCTGTGGGTAGGGTCTGAAGTATGTAGGGAAATATTCATGGCCGCTAAGTCAGACAGTAAATTAGTACTAATAGGGCATGTTGTATTGTTAAAGTGAATGTTTAGATCACCAACAATAAGGAAATTAGTTGACGTCAATAGGAAAGGAGCTAAACATTCTGACAGAGATGAAGCCCAGGAAGAGGCAGGGCCAGGGGGGGCGGTAAATCAAAGCGCCTGTAAGTGTAAGATTAGGGGATAACAGCAACTTAAACAACCCAGCCTCACAATTAGGAATCGCGATATCCTCCCATTTACAGGAGAATGTTCTTTTAAAAATAATGGCTATCCCCCCTCCCCTCCTTGCCCTTTCTGTTACTGGCCAAGAAGGTGTAATTATCAGGGAGAGCGGTTGCAATATCAGGGCCAGAGTGGTCCGTCAACCAAGTCTCCGTGAGGAACAAGGCATCAGGTAGGGAGGAACAGAGAAGATCAAAAACATCTCTACTGTGCTTAGGGAGGGACCTGCAATTTAAACAAATAAAGTTAAAAGTATGTGAGGGGAGTTTCGAAGTTGATTTACATAAGAAATTAGACACCGAAATGTCTAGTGTTGATGGAAGCGCTGTAAGAGATAGCGAACACTCCGGACAGATCAGGGGCGTCGGTTGAGGGGAAAGAGAAGTCTCATTAGTACATTGTGGTGGCCTGAGAGACAGGAGAGTATTTTTAGAATAGGTTAGCCTAGAATTTGCACATGTTGGGGCATAAGGACAGGCCCTGGGACGCGTACAGTCGCGGACGGGCGCAGACGGGCAGGACTCTGGCGCGACTCCTTCGCGCCACCGTCGCACCCGCTACGCGTCGCCCAGCACATCGGTTAAGTAGGGAGGCGGCGGTAGGATGACTAGACCACACACCCCCGCTTCCGCCGGAAGTGATTAGGGATAGGAAGACCTCCCTCCACACCACGAGCTGGGCTCGGGGAGGAACGGGGAGTGGTAGAGCACAGAAAAGTGACTGTCAGCAATCGACACACACGTTTCCTAAAATCAGCACTTTTAAAAATACACGAGTGCAGGCAACCGGAGATGTGCCCCCTTGCTCTCTCACAGCAGTGTCACACACCCCGGAACCATAATGCACAGAAATAACAAATAGCAATTAAAATAAAGTAGCGCGGTCCGAGCACCTAAATCGTGCCCCCCACAATTTAAATATGCAGCGCGGTGCAAGCACATAGATCGTGCCCCCCGAAATCAGGTCATAAAGTAAGGCGCAGTAGTGCAACTGTACACATACCCTTGTTGGTAGGTTTGGAGCCTGATACTCTCCTGAGTTAAGTAGGGAGGCGGCGGTAGGATGACTAGAACGCACCCCCCCGCTTCCGCCGGAAGTGAATAGGGATAGGAAGACCTCCCTCCACACCACGAGCTGGGCTCGGGGAGGAACGGGGAGTGGTAGAGCACAGAAAAGGTGACTGTCAGCAATCGACACACACGTTTCCTAAAATCAGCACTTTTAAAAATACACGAGTGCAGGCAACCGGAGATGTGCCCCCTTGCTCTCTCACAGCAGCGTCACACACCCCGGAACCATAATGCACAGAAATAACAAATAGCAATTAAAATAAAGTAGCGCGGTCCGAGCACCTAAATCGTGCCCCCCACAATTTAAATATGCAGCGCGGTGCAAGCACATAGATCGTGCCCCCCGCAATCAGGTCATAAAGTAGGGTGCAGTAGTGCAACTGTACACATACCCTTGTTGGTAGGTTTGGAGCCTGATACTCTCCTGCGTTAAGTAGGGAGGCGGCGGTAGGATGACTAGACCGCACCCCCCCGCTTCCGCCGGAAGTGAATAGGGATAGGAAGACCTCCCTCCACACCACGAGCTGGGCTCGGGGAGGAACGGGGAGTGGTAGAGCACAGAAAAGGTGACTGTCAGCAATCGACACACACGTTTCCTAAAATCAGCACTTTTAAAAATACACGAGTGCAGGCAACCGGAGATGTGCCCCCTTGCTCTTTCACAGCAGCGTCACACACACCGGAACCATAATGCACAGAAATAACAAATAGCAATTAAAATAAAGTAGCGCGGTCCGAGCACCTAAATCGTGCCCCCCACAATTTAAATATGCAGCGTGGTGCAAGCACATAGATCGTGCCCCCCGCAATCAGGTCATAAAGTAAGGCGCAGTAGTGCAACTGTACACATACCCTTGTTGGTAGGTTTGGAGCCTGATACTCTCCTGCGTTAAGTAGGGAGGCGGCGGTAGGATGACTAGACCGCACACCCCCGCTTCCGCCGGAAGTGAATAGGGATAGGAAGACCTCCCTCCACACCACGAGCTGGGCTCGGGGAGGAATGGGGAGTGGTAGAGCACAGAAAAGGTGACTGTCAGCAATCGACACACACGTTTCCTAAAATCAGCACTTTTAAAAATACACGAGTGCAGGCAACCGGAGATGTGCCCCCTTGCTCTCTCACAGCAGCGTCACACACCCCGGAACCATAATGCACAGATATAACAAATAGCAATTAAAATAAAGTAGCGCGGTCCGAGCACCTAAATCGTGCCCCCCACAATCTAAATATGCAGCGCGGTGCAAGCACATAGATCGTGCCCCCCGCAATCAGGTCATAAAGTAAGGCGCAGTAGTGCAACTGTACACATACCCTTGTTGGTCCTTCCACACTTACTTACCCTTCTTTCCCTTTTCGTTCATCCCATCCATCAAGTTCATCTCTGATCTGACTTGGATTCTCGAAAAAACTTTCACAGCTGAGTTGAAGTCAATTTAGAGGAGGCTACTGCCTGGTTGATAAAAACTTAGTTCTAAATTTGTAAGTCTTCTTAACAGTATAGTATACTTGTCCTGTACAACATATACACCCGTGCAGAGAGCACACTCTGCAGTCTGCTATCTCAATAAGTAAGGAATATAATAGCTTACCACTGTCCGCCACTACCGTGGCATCCCCCACAGCAGCTTTCGCTGGCTGTTGCACCGCCTCCGCCCCAGGAGTGTCCACCTCCGCGCTGGCCCCGGTGGATGGTTGTGCCGATGTTCCGCCTAGAAAATACATTTCAGATTCTTAGATGCCATATACACCACTCCCTAGTATTTTGTCTAGGAATGAAAAAATGTCACTACGACTACACAAACAAATGTAATAATTTGTGACTGTCTAGTCAACTCAAAACTAAAAATGACACTTTTTTTCAGGGAAGGGTGTTGCTTGTCTTGCTACAGTTTTTGGCACAACTGATGAATGCTTGCTATTGAACATGCACCGTTTTTCTCATAACAGACAGAAGCTTCCCTTCTAAGAACAAGCGCAACATCAGATCATCATCACTAGGACGGAGTCAGCAACGATTCAGCACCACAAAGAAGATTTGAAGTACCAACCAGGTGAGGGCTCGCCCACAATTAATGTGTGAAATCACTAAGCACTTTTCCATTTTCAATCCACCGTGTATGATGAACTTGATTTTAATAAATGTTTTTACTTTTAATAAAGCTTTAAAACTTACATAGACTCTGTGGTTTTTTACAGTCATGAGTGAGTGAGCGAAAGGGTTTGCAATTTGCAAGCATGAGTCCGTGGCTCTGACAGTTCTGGACTCTGACTCCGTAGTCTTATGTCCTGGGTTGGATAATCATCATTGGGGATCAATCATCGATGATTTAGGGAGCTAAATGACTCTGTCACACTAGCTAGTCAGTAAGGAGATGGGGGGGTTCAAATTCTGTTATGACTGAGGTATGTGGAAAGTCTAACTGCGCCTATTATAATTGATAAACAATGCACTATTTAGTGTCCATAGTTCTGTTTGTGCAGAATTGTCCCTGCAACAATAGTAGTATGGATTGTCCTCCTATCCAATCAAAAAGTAAACTAGTATCTTATTCTTTCTTGGTGGTCATTGAAAGTTTCTTGTTGGGAATTGTCAAAGCATAAACATTTAGAAGACTTCATAAGACATTATGGACAACCCAGAGGACTGCACTCAGTGCATAGAGCTATTGATGAATAGAATGGGAGTTTCGTTTAACACATTTTGCCAACTGTGCAAGCTTAGTTGGCTACACAGACAGACTAATAATAATAATCTAGTAGTACCACAGGGAGTCGTAGTAGAGGCAGGATAAGAATTTAGACACAGTCTACAAGACGATGTAGGAAAAATCGAATAAGGAACGTTAGTAAAAAATAGGTACTCTAAAAGGTAGGGAAGTATAATTATTAATATTAACATGAAAACTTACTGGGGCCAGCAGAGGAGCCCTCGCCTGACCGATCCTGGTCTTCCTGGTCCTCAGCCGCCGGCACCGCTACCTCCTCCTCCTCTGTCCTCTTGCCCCTGGGGGGAGCTGATGTACAACATGAAAGAAAGACCCAAACATGGATAATTGTTGTCAACCAAATCAAACATTTCAAAAGAACAATAACAAATTATTTCGGGGAAATAGCAAATTGACAACAATTGCACTACATTCATTGACCTATCTGGTGTGGTCTACTAGGATATTAGTATTGCTGGATTCGCGGACCGTCGACTTGGAAAGTTATGTAACTTACTAAACCGACTACAAAAAGGTTCGACTAGCACTGGCAGGCAGCACTCCACAGCACGTGAAGTGACAGACAAAGTCCATCGTGATTGCAGACCAGTGAGAACACTAAAGTAAGCTTCCTACTACATAACCAGTCATTAAAATACTCAGACTATCAATCCACCACCACTCTTATTAGTGGCAGGTGTACAAAGGAAGGACCGGACTTGAGTCTCTAGGGGCAGATTGACAAGTCCCTTGCGGCCCTTTTGCTCCATCGTTGCGTGACTTTTGTGACGCAGCGGCAGCGCAAAAGAGGCGCCATGGTGTGGGGTATATTAACAACGTGACGCATCTGGGAGATGCATCACGTTGTAAAGCCCTGCGCCATCAGGGGGCGTTCTGGCGCAAGGGAGGGCGTTCCTGCGCAGGAACGCATCCTAAAAGTGGCTGAGTGAAATCTACATGATTTCACTCAGTCACTTTTAGGCCAATGCTGCGTCACTCGAAACCCTGCGGCTGCTTGAAGCAGACGTACGGCTTGACGCAGCATTGGGGGGATAGGGCACCCAAGAGCATTGCTGGAGCTGCGTCGTGGTTGCGACGCAACTCCAGCAATGCGCTGACTTTAGGGCACAGATGCGTGATGCTTCTGTGTCGTTTTTGCCCCATGGTGCGCCGCATTGTAAAGGTGGCGCACCATGGGTGGTGGAGGCGTGGTGCACAATTACTGGCGCATCCCTGCTAATTTGCAGGGATGCGCCAGTAATTGTAAATCTGCCCCTTGATGTCTAGCATTACGCAGTTCTGTAAAGTACACTCATACATAATTACTCAGGCCAATGAAATCAATACAAAAAATCGAAAACAAATAAGCATAGTAGCATCACCACTGAGCAGGAGAGCAGTGCACCTGAAATGTAATCACAGAACATTTTGAAACATAATTTATCTAACATGTAATCGGCAGCATTATTGCTCTTTGGAAAAAAAAAGAATTTGCAATATGATAAAACATAGAGCAGGAGAAAACAGAGTAGTGATTAAATATCTACTACTACTCACCAAGCCCGGCGATCTCGACGCCTAGCAGGTCGAGCAGGTCGCGTTCACGGTCCAGGAGGTCGGATCACCGGTGCATGGCCTGGTTGTAGGTGCGCCGGACCCGAGAGTGTTGATACATGGCCCGGCACACCTTCTCCCACCGCTTCCGACGCTCCCGGAGCCCGTATCCGCCAGCGATCCTGCCGCCTGCCGCGATGGTCTTGGGGAGGCGGCGCTGGACATAAAAAACCAGTGCGGTCACCTCCTCCGCGATAAAGATCTCCCGGACTATGACGCTCTCCCCCCGCAATCGCCCGCATGAGAGCCGGGTACGGGGTGCGGGGCCCTCCCCCTTGTCCTTCCCGGCTCCCTTTGCCATGGTCCTGTACAGCAGGAAGAAACAAAATGGAAAGAATAGGGAAAAAGTAAAGTAAATTTTTTTTTTTTTTTAAAGTAGCTTTAAAAGTAACGAAAAGTTGAAAAAAACACAAAATATAGATCTAGAAAAAAAGAGGGATAGATATAGAGTAGAAAAGATACAAAAAGTCCAAATAAACAAAGGATTGAACAGATGAAAGGAGGATTAGAAAGCATGCACAGAACCATAGCAATGAATGAAAAACAAGATGGCCGCGCCCATTGAGGACCGCGTGGGTAAGTTTGCGCGATATTTCCCTTGCGAGCACGCGAAAACGCCCGTAAACTCGTAATCGCGCGCCGCAAACGACGCGAGCATGCAACTAGCAGCCGGAAACGGAAACACGTCACGCAAACAAGATGGCCGCGCCCATACACGACCGCATGGGCAACCTCGGGGTCGGTGCGCTGCAAGCGGTCCGCGAATAAGCAAAAAAACGTGCGAACACGCAACAAAAAGGAAATCCGCAAATTCGCACTAATTTGCGGATTGCAAGTTCGATTTCGCACGAATTCGCGCCCCGCAAATCTCGCGAAATGGCAGAAATTTTTTGGGGGGAAAACTGAAAGCACTTAGCAGGTGCAAAAGTTCAAGCTAATTTGTAACAATTCCCTATAGTGCTTCCTGAGGGGCCCCTCCAGAGTTCAGTTGCCTACATGCAACTATTCTCTGACCCTGCTCTGACCCTCAAAGCAGGGTCAGAGAATAGTTACAAGTATGGCACAATGCTCCTGTAAAAAAAATTAAACTGCAACAGGAAGCATTTACAGCTAAGGAAGCAGGTGCCAGACTTGAAGCACAAATTCAGTGACACATTAACCAGCCCCAAATTAATTCATCTCAGTTGAGGCTGGGAAGGTGTGCTTTCCCCACCATAATCTACAGTGGTGAACAAGAGGGTGGTAGTGGTGAACCAAAGGGTGGCACTGGTGAACCAGAGGGTGCTGTGATGAACCAGAGGGTGGAAGTGGTGAGTGCTGAACCAGAGGGTGGCAGGGGTGAACCAGAGGGTGATACAAAAGGGGATGATGGACGGAGCGTTTGAACAAATCAAACACTCACCCCCAGTCAACTGATCTGGGTTTAATCCATCACCATTCTTTAGTTCACTCAGCCACCCCAGTTCAGACATGGCTATATGCAAATCAGTCTGACCCTGTGCCTTATGGGAACAGTCCAGCCCGAACTGCCAAGCCATGTCTTCCCTGGACCGGAAACAAGCATCCTGGGACCGGTTTCAAATTCATAATCCTCATCAGCCAGGCTATCTTGAATCCAGTGGCCAAGTGAACAAGGGACTCACGTCTGAGTATACCCTGCCACACTTAGGGCGAACAAAGCGATACAAAAGGGGATGATGGACGGAGCGTTTGAACAAATCAAACACTCACCCCCAGTCAACTGATCTGGGTTTAATCCATCACCATTCTTTAGTTCACTCAGCCACCCCAGTTCAGACATGGCTATATGCAAATCAGTCTGACCCTGTGCCTTATGGGAATAGTCCAGCCCGAACTGCCAAGCCATGTCTTCCCTGGACCGGAAACAAGCATCCTGGGACCGGTTTCGGATTCATAATCCTCATCAGCCAGGCTATCTGGAATCCAGTGGCCAAGTGAACAAGGGACTCACGTCTGAGTATACCCTGTCACACTTAGGGCGAACAAAGCGATACAAAAGGGGATGATGGACGGAGCGTTTGAACAAATCAAACACTCACTCCCAGTCAACTGATCTGGGTTTAATCCATCACCATTCTTTAGTTCACTCAGCCACCCCAGTTCAGACATGGCTATATGCAAATCAGTCTGACCCTGTGCCTTATGGGAACAGTCCAGCCCGAACTGCCAAGCCATGTCTTCCCTGGACCGGAAACAAGCATCCTGGGACCGGTTTCGGTTTCATAATCCTCATCAGCCAGGCTATCTTGAATCCAGTGGCCAAGTGAACAAGGGACTCACGTCTGAGTATACCCTGCCACACTTAGGGCGAACAAAGCGATACAAAAGGGGATGATGGACGGAGCGTTTGAACAAATCAAACACTCACCCCCAGTCAACTGATCTGGGTTGAATCCATCACCATTCTTTGTTCACTCAGCCACCCCAGTTCAGACATGGCTATATGCAAATCAGTCTGACCCTGTGCCTTATGGGAACAGTCCAGCCCGAACTGCCAAGCCATGTCTTCCCTGGACCGGAAACAAGCATCCTGGGACCGGTTTCGGATTCATAATCCTCATCAGCCAGGCTATCTTGAATCCAGTGGCCAAGTGAACAAGGGACTCACGTCTGAGTATACCCTGCCACACTTAGGGCGAACAAAGCGATACAAAAGGGGATGATGGACAGAGCGTTTGAACCAGAGGGTGTCAGTGGTGAACCAGCGGGTGGCAGTGATGAACCAGAGAGGGACAGTGATGATCCAGAGGGTGGCAGTGGCAAACCAGAGGGTGGCAGTGATGAACCAGAGGGTGGCAGTGATGAACCAGAGGGGGACAGTGATGATCCAGAGGGTGGCAGTGGCAAACCAGAGGGTGGCAGTGATGAACCAGAGGGTGGCAGTGATGAACCAGAGGGGGACAGTGATGATCCAGAGGGTGGCAGTGGCAAACCAGAGGGTGGTAGTGATGAACCAGAGGGTGGCAGTGGTGAGTGCTGAACCTGAAGGTGGCAGGGGTGAACCAGAGAGTGTCAGTGGTGAACCAGAGGGTGCTGTGATGAACCAGAAGGTGGCAGTGATGAACCAGAGGGTGGCAGGGGTGAAACAGAGGGTGGCAGTGATGAACCAGAGGGTGGCACTGGTGAACCAGAGGGGGCTGTGATGAACCAGAGGGTGGCAGTGATGAACCAGAGGGGGACAGTGATGATCCAGAGGGTGGCAGTGGCAAACCAGAGGGTGGCAGTGATGAAGCAGAGGGTGACAGTGGTGAACCAGAGGGTGCTGTGATGAACCAGAGGGTGGCAGTGATGAACCAGAGGGTGGCAGGGTGGCAGTGATGAACCAGAGGGGGACAGTGATGATCCAGAGGGTGGCAGTGGCAAACCAGAGGGTGGCAGTGATGAAACAGAGGGTGGCAGTGATGAGTGCTGAACCTGAGGGTGGCAGGGGTGAACCAGAGGGTGTCAGTGGTGAACCAGAGGGTGCTGTGATGAACCAGAGGGTGGCAGTGATGAACCAGAGGGTGGCAGTGGTGAAACAGAGGGTGGCAGTGATTAACCAGAGGGTGGCACTGGTGAACCAGAGGGTGCTGTGATGAACCAGAGGGTGGCAGTGATGAACCAGAGGGGGACAGTGATGATCCAGAGGGTGGCAGTGGCAAACCAGAGGGTGGCAGTGATGAAGCAGAGGGTGACAGTGGTGCACCAGAGGGTGCTGTGATGAACCAGAGTGTGGCAGTGGTGAACCAGAGGGTGGCAGTGATGAACCAGAGGGGGACAGTGATGATCCAGAGGGTGGCAGTGGTGAACGAGAGGGTGCTATGATGAACCAAAGGGTGGCAGTGATGAACCAGATGGTGGCAGTGGTGAACCAGAGGGTGCTGTGATGAACCAAAGGGTGGCAGTGATGAACCAGATGGTGGCAGTGGTGAACCAGAGGGTGGCAGTGATGAACCAGAGGGTGGCACTGGTGAACCAGAGGGTGCTGTGATGAACCAGAGGGTGGCAGTGATGACCCAGAGGGGGACAGTGATGATCCAGAGGGTGGCAGTGGCAAACCAGAGGGTGGCAGTGATGAACCAGAGGGTGGCAGTGGTGAGTGCTGAACCTGAGGGTGGCAGGGGTGAACCAGAGGGTGTCAGTGGTGAACCAGAGGGTGCTGTGATAAACCAGAGGGTGGCAGTGATGGACCAGAGGGTGGCAGCGGTGAACCAGAGGGTGGCAGTGATGAACCAGAGGGGGACCGTGATGATCCAGAGGGTGGCAGTGGCAAACCAGAGGGTGGCAGTGATGAACCAGGGGGTGACAGTGCTGAACCAAAGGGTGCTGTGATGAACCAGAGGGTGGCAGTGGCAAATCAGAGGGTGGCAGTGATGAACCAGAGGGTGGCAGTGGTGAGTGCTGAACCTGAGGGTGGCAGGGGTGATCCAGAGGGTGTCAGTGGTGAACCAGAGGGTGCTGTGATAAACCAGAGGGTGGCAGTGATGAACCAGAGGGTGGCAGTGGTGAACCAGAGGGTGGCAGTGATGAACCAGAGGGGGACCGTGATGATCCAGAGGATGGCAGTAGCAAACCAGAGGGTGGCAGTGATGAACCAGGGGTGACAGTGGTGAACCAGAGGGTGCTGTGATGAACCAGAGGGTGGCAGTGATGAACCAGAGGGTGGCAGTGGTGAACCAGAGGATGACAGGGGTGAACCAGAGGGTGACAGTGGTGAACCTGAGAGTGGCAGTGGTGAACCAGAGGGTGGCAGTGGTGAACCAGAAGGTGCTGTGCCCATACACGACCGCATGGGTAACTTCGCTGTGATAGCGGCTCGCGAACACGCACAAAGCCCCGCGAACACGCAAAAAACCCCGCGAACACGCAAGAACCCCAAAATTCGCAGTTTTGCACGAATTCGCAAATTATGCGGATCGCGAATTCACTTTCGCACGAATTCGCGGACCGCGATTTCGCATATTTCGCCCATGCTTAGTTCTTGGTCACCTGTGGGACAGAGGGGAGATGGTCATTGACGTGCACACCTCCGGCTTGCTGTTCACTGTCGCTAATTCACAGGTAATGCAGAGGGCAGTTGACTATTTCACACATTGTATGTCTTCACAGTGGTTATCATTATGACATGATGTGGGGGTACATACTAATTTTTGGCCATGGGGAGACATGTCAATGGGTACCATGCCCCACATGCATTTTTCATTATTACAATGAAAGGTTGTCATCTGACAACTGGCGGATTCACAACTTTGTGGAAATCATCTTTTCTGTTTGCTCCGCCTGGCAGCCGTTACATCTGGGCATGTACAGGCCATTCTCATCCCATGTATTCCTTTGTCCTGTTTTGTGCTTTGACTTCGTAGTTCAACAGACCATGCTTGCTTACTTTTCCTGTGGCCCTTCATGGTCAGCCCCCATGTAAGATACAGGGAACATTCATTGCTGTGCATATTGGTGCCTTGATTTGCTTCAACATTATGGGGGTCATTAGGATGGCGGACGGAAGTGCCTCCGCAGCACCGGAGTATGCGGAACATGCCTATTCTCCGTCCGCCCGTCGCGGACACTCCGTCCGCCAGATCAGGATAGCAAAGAGAGGTCAAAATCCGTCCGCTGCGGTAGATGACGGTCCGCCGCACAACCTCACCCAACCACGCAGCGGACGTAACCAATCCAGATACACCGCCGTACGGACTGACGTCTACGCCCGTCCACCAAATCAAGATAGAGGAAAATACACATAAAAGCGCCGCGGAAAAACAACCTGCCTGAACACAGCGGATTCACCACAGCGACCATACCCACCACGAGCCGCTCGCCGACATGGACCCTGCACTACACGCATACCCGATACTCTACGCGATCCACCACGTCCTAGTCTTGGCCGACCATCGAGGACGACGCAGGTAGGCTACAAACATTTTGCTGACTGGTGAGGAGTACCTGCAAGGGACGTGACGTAGAGAGGGGGGAGTGACATGTAGCGGAAACGACTGATACGTGTGGAGGGCACCACCTGCAAGGCTCGTCACCCAGGTAGGGGGGAGTGGCATGTAGCGGAAACGACTGATTCTTGTGGAGGGCACCACCTGCAAGGGTCGTCACCCAGGTAGGGGGGAGTCATATGTACTGGAAACCACTGAGTCGTGTGGACGGCAGCACCTGCAAGAGTCGTGACCTAGATAGGGGGGAGAGACATTTATCCGAACACACTGCCTTGAAGGAAAAACAAATACACACCAGCATCACACACGCAAGAATGACTCCGACAACCCACGACACATGAATGACAACTTTATTTACACATAATCGGGGTAACATCACAGTGTAGGCTCGAGCATGGGCAGTGTGGACACCAGAGCAGGTACATCAGAGGCAGTACATCACAGGGCATAGAGCAGCATGAGAACACCAACAGGGCAGTGTGGACACCAGAGCAGGTACATCAGAGGCAGTACATCACAGGGCATAGAGCAGAATGAGAACACCAACAGGGCAGTGTGGACACCAGAGCAGGTCCATCAGAGGCAGCACATGAGAGGGGCTAAGTGCACCAACAGTCCTTGGCAAGGCACAGGTCCATCAGAGGCAGCACATGAGAGGGGCTAAGTGCACCAACAGTCCTTGGCAAGGCACAGGTCCATCAGAGGCAGCACATGAGAGGGGCTAAGTGCACCAACAGTCCTTGGCAAGGCACAGGTCCATCAGAGGCAGCACATGAGAGGGGCTAAGTGCACCAACAGTCCTTGGCAAGGCACAGGTCCACCAGAGGCAGCACATGAGAGGGGCTAAGTGCACCAACAGTCCTTGGCAAGGCACAGGTCCATCAGAGGCAGCACATGAGAGGGGCTAAGTGCACCAACAGTCCTTGGCAAGGCACAGGTCCATCAGAGGCAGCACATGAGAGGGGCTAAGTGCACCAACAGTCCTTGGCAAGGCACAGGTCCATCAGAGGCAGTACATCACAGGGCATAGAGCAGCATGAGAACACCAACAGGGCAGTGTGGACACCAGAGCAGGTACATCAGAGGCAGTACATCACAGGGCATAGAGCAGCATGAGAACACCAACAGGGCAGTGTGGACACCAGAGCAGGTACATCAGAGGCAGTACATCACAGGGCATAGAGCAGCATGAGAACAGCAACAGGGCAGTGTGGACACCAGAGCAGGTACATCAGAGGCAGTACATCACAGGGCATAGAGCAGCATGAGAACACCAACAGGGCAGTGTGGACACCAGAGCAGGTACATCACAGGGCATACAGCAGTATCTGAGGCACCACAAGTACGAATCACCAACAACCCGTAACAAGGTCCACAGCAGTGGAAGACTGTGTACAATGGACAATTCACACACCATGTCCAATTACATGTGAGTGAAGACAACAGCACCTTACATCACACTATCAGGTGGATTGCGTGAAGTTCCCGCATCGGACAGACTGGCAGCACCAGAAACCGTAGTGTGACACACAGCCACAGATGTAGTGACTGACACGTGAGCCACAGACCCAGACAGACTGCCAGCACCTGAAACAGGAGTGTGAGACACAGCCACAGCCCGAGTGACCGACACATGGGCCACAGACCCAGACAGACTGCCAGCACCTGAAACAGGAGTGTGAGACACAGCCACAGCCCGAGTGACCGACACATGCGCCACAGACCCAGACACACTGCCAGCACCTGAAACAGGAGTGTGAGACACAGCCACAGCCCGAGTGACCGACACATGCGCCACAGACCCAGACACACTGCCAGCACCTGAAACAGGAGTGTGAGACACAGCCACAGCCCGAGTGACCGACACATGCGCCACACACCCAGACACACTGCCAGCACCTGAAACAGGAGTGTGAGACACAGCCACAGCCCGAGTGACCGACACATGCGCCACAGACCCAGACACACTGCCAGCACCTGATACAGGATGAGGCACAACTGATACAGTGCCACTACATGATGCATGACAGCAAACAACAGACACAGTGCCACTACCTGACACATGCGAGTCAACTGCAGCGGCGCCACTGGGACCACTGAAATGATGAGCCACAGGGCTGTATGGGCCAGGAGGCAGGGTGGCTCTGGGAGCGGGGGATAGTTGCAATTGGCCGACATCGGGTTGGGCATGTGTCAATGGTGTGTGTTTCCGTTTCTTGGTGACATGTGACTGCACCCTGGACAGGACAGGACTGGCAAGTGGGCCTGACTGGGTAGAAATATCACCCACCATGGGAGGTGCATCTGCTGGCGGGGGAATGCTCTCTGGGGACGTGCTTGAGCCAGCTTGTCGTTTGCTGTGTGGCTGCCTTCTGGCCTCTGCAACATGTGGCATGGGGGATGCTACTACAGGGTCAACCTCCATCTGCTCCTGACGGGCCCTGATGGGAGTGGAGGTAAGGGGTGACTCCACTGCGGAGACATCTGTATTCCGTTTCCCAGAAAACAGCAACCGCAGTGCATCAAGGGGTGATGTATGCCTGTCCTTGACAGCACCACTGTCCATGGGAGATGCCTTTGCCCTTGGATGTCCTATTTCCGTAGGAGGAATGATGTCTGTGGATCTTCCCTGTTCCCTGGATGGTGCCCTGTCCCAGGCAGCAGACTTGTCTTTGGTGTACACATCCCCAGGACACACCTTCTCCCTGTGTGTGTCCCTGCCCCTGGGAGTGTCCGTGCTCTTCTTAGGTGCGTATGTCTTGTGACTGTCCTTGTCTCTGCCCTTGGGAGTGTCTCCTTCCTTCCTAGTCTCCCTGCCCTTGGGAGTGGCTCCTTCCTTCCCAGTCTCCCTGCCCTTGGGAGTGGCTCCTTCCTTCCCAGTCTCCCTGCCCTTGGGAGTGGCTCCTTCCTTCCTAGTCTCCCTGCCCTTGGGAGTGGCTCCTTCCTTCCTAGTCTCCATGCCCTTGGGAGTGGCTCCTTCCTTCCTAGTCTCCCTGCCCTTGGGAGTGGCTCCTTCCTTCCTAGTCTCCCTGCCCTTGGGAGTGGCTCCTTCCTTCCCAGTCTCCCTGCCCTTGGGAGTGGCTCCTTCCTTCCTAGTCTCCCTGCCCTTGGGAGTGGCTCCTTCCTTCCTAGTCTCCCTGCCCCTGGGAGTGTCCCTGCTCTCATGAGGTGCCTTCCTCTTCTCACTGTCCATGTCCAAGGTAGTGTCAATGGAACTGGGAGTAAGGTTTGCCTTGGGAGTACCTTGTGTGTGGGATGCCTGTGCAGCATGTGTAGCCATTGAACCCAAACCCTCTATTGGATCACGTGTCTGTACTCCACTGTCTCTGACGGTGTCTCTGTGAACAGATTTAGCTGACCTTGGGGATGGTGTCTGAGCCCTCCGAGACTTGACGTGCTGGCTGACGCTGCTTCTAGTGCAATGACCTGTGTTCGAGTCCTGGTCAGACAATTGACTCCCCCCTGAGACATCCAGTGTTGTAGATGGTGGAACAGAAGTTGCACCCAGTCCCTGCGACTGTACAATGGCAGACGACACACTGTTCCCCAATGACTGCACTGTCCTGTGTAGAGCAGCCAGATCGCCATGCATACCTTCCATGAAAGCTACCACCTGCCCCAACTTCCTATCGTGGTCTTGGAAAGCATTAATCATATTGGTCTGCCCCACACACAGCTGTCGCAGCAGATCAACAGCCTCAGCACAAAGAGCATTTTGGCTCACGGAGGCCGGGCCAGCGGTTCCGGCACCGAACGCTACTCTGCTCCCCCTACTCCTGCGGGCACGAACAGTACATGGTGCAGTTGGCGGCAGGGTGGGCCCTGTGTGCTGTGTCCCGACCAAAGGTGTTGATTGCCCACTCCCAGTCTGTGACAACAGTGCTGACTCACCAACACTGTCGGAAGATGTTGATGATGTTGTCTCCACATGCGAGTCCTCCGGGACGGTCCTGTCCCCCTCTCCGGCGCTGCCCCCTTCTGTGACAGTCTGCGTGTGCCCGACGTCTGATCCGGATGCATTGGCTTCAAACATCTCCTCGGTCTGTGGCTGAGTGTCCTCTGCCAAAGCTGAAATTCACAGAAAAGAGGTGTAAGTCACGGCCACACTCACATACAGTACTGGTACGGAATCCCTATTGCCATTGCTGACGATGTACTTCGATCCCCCAACCTGCACACGGGCCACCCCTACCAGTCATCCTCACACGAAATAAGTGGCGTTGTCCGTGCAACATGTACAGCATGCGTACAGGGCATGAGCAACTACATCTGCACACCAGTCTTGCCATGGGGTGACGGAGCACTACAGCATGTGCATCAACACTCAACTGCTTAGCGAGTGCCGTCTCAACATGCCGCACCGGAAAGTGACTTTTAACTGCGCCAATGTCACCAACATGGCATTGCAACGAGATGCACGATTCACGGAAGTCACTAATGTGTCTGGCCAACATAACATGCATTGCACTCACAAGCAACATTCACTGACAGTATGCTTACCGCCACGTTGCTGGTCATCCACACGCAACCGCTCGGACAGGGCAGGATGCGTCACAGCTATGATACGGTGCATGAGAGGGGTCATTGAGCGTCGGGCCAGTCGTGCCGTTCTTGGAATCATCCCTAGTGTCACTTCCGCTACCTTCCTGCTCAGCCTGGAAATGTCGTCCCAGCGTTTGTGGCAGTGTGTATGTCGCCTATTGGACACCCCCACTGCTCGTACATCACGTGCAATGCTCCTCCACACGTCCTTGCGAAGGTGCAGCTTGACCTACCATGATGGGAGACAAAAGGGTGCAAGTTAGTGGACAGTTGGCCAGTCACACAGATTGGGGCAACACGTTACTCTCAGCAGCCATGCACATTGCGAATCATGTGTTGGTCCCACATCACACCGCCAAGATCCCAGAGCCCAGGTGTCATGGTACACCTCATGCACACCAACTTGTCCCCCACTGCACTTACCACCTGTCCGGGTGCGCCGTACAGGCGTCCGTAGTTGCGGAGCACACCGTCCACGAGGACATCCAGCTCCGCGGCGGTGAAGGGACGAGACCGGATCTCTTTGACTCTCGACATGGCAAGGTCACGGAGTAGGGCACTAGAGCGGCAGTCGGTGGTCAGCTCCGCAGCAGCAGCTGGAGGTGATGGTCACAGGCAGCAGTCGGTGGTCAGCTCCGCAGCAGCAGTTGGAGGTCATGGTCACAGGCAGCAGTCGGTGGTCAGCTCCGCAGCAGCAGTTGGAGGTGATGGTCACAGGCAGCAGTCGGTGGTCAGCTCCGCAGCAGCAGTTGGAGGTGATGGTCACAGGCAGCAGTCGGTGGTCATCGTGGAATGTGTGGTATTGCACATGACACATTTATAGGGCCCTGTGGCCATGTCAGTGGCATACGGCGACAGCCATTGGTCAGCCCTAGAAGCGTGTTTGGAAATGGGCCAATGACTGGCCCTGGTGTTGCGCTGCACAGCATACGGTACATTCTATTGGGCACACGCCGCCCTTGTTCGCACCTCCATTTCTGCACGTGCACAGACCGTCACGCTCACACACCGGCAAGTGCATGTGCAAGGTTCCGGGACGGATGGTCGATTTGCAACAATGTTGTATCACTGGCGCCAACATGGCGGGGCACGTGTTCGGCGGGGGACGTGCAGGCCAACACATCCATTAGCTGATGTCAATGCACATGGCAGGTCATGCCCCCCCTTACAGTGACATTGCATCATCCAGCCTTCACCGGCCGGCCGGCCGGCCCTGCCCTGCCCAGGACCGCCGTGCCGGCCATGCCAACCACCGCCGTTGCACGGCCCTTCCACTACCGGCGTTCCCTGGCGGGCCGTACAACGGCGGTGGTTGGCATGGCCGGCACGGCGGTCCTGGGCAGGGCCTGGCACGGCGGTAGTGGAAGGGCCGTGCAACGGCGGTGGTTGGCATGGCCGGCACGGCGGTCCTGGGCAGGGCAGGGCCGGCCGGCCGGCCGGTGAAGGCTGGATGATGCAATGTCACTGTAAGGGGGGGCATGACCTGCCATGTGCATTGACATCAGCTAATGGATGTGTTGGCCTGCACGTCCCCCGCCGAACACGTGCCCCGCCATGTTGGCGCCAGTGATACAACATTGTTGCAAATCGACCATCCGTCCCGGAACCTTGCACATGCACTTGCCAGTGTGTGAGCGTGACGGTCTGTGCACGTGCAGACAATGTGAATGTCGAAGGCGGGCCGCGTATGCCCAGACGTAAACAGCGGAAGCAGTGCACCGCCATGGCGGGGTCAATGTTTGAATCTTCGCTGATGATGCACCTTGTACCATTGTCTGCAGCTGCCTGCTGACGGTTGTGTGCGTGATTGCGTGGCTACACATGTCATGCTCTATCCCATGTGTGTCCATACCATGGCCATCGGTGAGCCACAAGTGTCCATCACGTCTGCATGTCCACATCGGGTAGTACCCTACACAAGTTTGTCGTACCTCACATCTACACAGTAGATCCCGTATGTATGGGCACCTGTGAATCAGTTGTCAGTGAGTGGTATGTGTCAGATGATGACTATGGTGGGGGTTCTGTTGTGTACTGTACATGTGTGTTGCCTATTGTGTCCCCATGCATGTGATGTCCGTATGGCCACCATTATTGGTGTTACCATTGGTGCATCATGAAATGGGGGGGAGGTGTTTATTTTAGTATGTGTGCATGTACTTGCATGTGTGCATGTGATGTTGGGCCTACACATGTGGGTCATGTGACATGTCTGGTTGGCAGTAATGTTGAGGTGAGACACTGTGCATTGCACATGTTGCTAAACATCATGTTGCTAGTGGATGCACATTGTTGCTACGTCAATCCATGTTGTCCTGACAATCAGAGAAGTCACACATATGACAATCATACACTGGATACTACATGTTGGTAGAGGGCGTTGACATGTGAGTGAGTTGCACACACATGCGTTGTATGTGAATTGACTTCCATTCCATCTACTCCCACACAGGAGGGCTCCAAATGTCCATCGCCCATACACTGTGCTGGAGGATATGGTGGACGAGGAGGTGATCCGGAAATTCAGGCTGGATCGCCGTCGATTGTTGGACCTTGTGACCCTATTGTCTCCTCACCTGCTGCCGCGAAGAACCTATCCAGGTTCCATGACACCCACGCAACAGGTGATGTCGGCACTCCATTTCTTTGCAACAGGCACATTCCAGTACACAGTTGGACATGCCGGGGGAATGTCACAGGCCATGTTCAGCACGGTACTCCGGGATGTACTGACAGCCATGATGCTGTACAAGCATGACTATATACATTTCCCTCAGGCGGCGGAGTTGGCAGCGGTCAAAGCTGACTTCTATGTACTGGGTCGTATACCACACGTTGTGGGTTCCATTGATGGCACGCATATCGCTATCATTGCACCACGGGCACGTGAGCAGGTGTATAGGAATCGGAAACACTTCCATTCCCTCAACGTGCAGGTGGTGTGCCAGGCCGACAACATCATCTCACATGTGTGTGCAAGATTCCCTGGCTTTGCACATGACGCCCACATCATGCGGAACAGCATTGTCCCCCAACTGATAGCTAATCTGCGTCCGGCACAAGCGTGGCTTGTTGGTGAGTATGCTGTGGTGACAGGAGTGATATCTGTGTGGCATGGTGTGCCCCACAATGCAGATTGTGATGTTTCTCTCTCTCTCTCTTCCACCAACACAGGCGACTCGGCTTACCCAAACAGGCCTTGGCTGCTCAGTCCCATACGCAATCCCACTACAGCTGGAGAAATGAGATACAATGATGCCCATGGTAGGACACGTCGAGTGGTAGAACGAACATTTGGCCTGCTCAAGTCTAGGTTTCGGTGCCTGGATAAGACTGGAGGGGCCCTGCCTTACTCACCAGGCAAAGTATGCAAGATCGTGATAGCGTGCTGCATGCTCCACAACCTGGCTGTGCGCAATAACATTGAACTGCTCTTGGACCCTGATGAACTGCAAGTTCCTCGCCCTCCTGACCTACCCATGTCAACTGATGAGGATAGTGGTGAGGAGGAAGGTGTGGACCAGAGGCGCCAGATCATTGATCGCTACTTCCCTTGATTGTGAGTGTGCTCCTCTTGTGCTGCTTGGGTATGCCCTGTGAATGTGTGCTGGTGTTGTGGCATTGTGGTGTGCTTCATCTCTGTGTTCTGCAATGTGATGCATGCATGTGTGTGTGTGTTAATTTTTGGTCAATGCACGTCTCCATGATGTGTGTTGTCTCATCCATTACTGTTGTGATGCGTGTGGGTTGTTCAATGTTGCACTGCAGTGTGTTCTGATGAGTGTGATCATGTTTCCTGACGTGTCTTTGCGGTTTCTATTTTCCCTAGGTCACTCCCGCAGCGCCATGATTCTGTACCAGTTGGATACCTGTACCTAGTAACATCTGTTTCTGATGCATTCATGTGAATAAACATGGAGGCAACACATGATTGAGTGAGTAAGTGGCATTTATTTACAAATTGTGCATGGGTGTAGGTGCATATTTACAAATGAGTGAAGGGGTGGGGGAGTGAGAGTAGAAGGTTATGGCAGATGAAATGTCCGTGCTGACACCACATAGGGTGGTGTCTGCCTAGTGCAGCAGGCCTGTGGCAGGTGGACCGGATAGTTGGCAGGGTGAATGGCATGCTCAGGTACTGTTATAGTCATTTTCGGTTCCTCTTGGAGCGTGTGCCAGCTGCTTCCACACTGCTCTCGCCCACTTCCAGCCTCGGACGGCCCCTCCGTCTTTGTGACGGTACGGAGTCAGCTGGGTGCGCTGGCGCATCAGGTACCACATCCGCCGCAGGTGGCGGTGGCGGTGGCGGTGGCGGTGGCGTTGTTTGTGGGGTTGTGGGGAGGGTGGTGTTGGCGGATGTACATGGCATCCGCATGTTGGTTGTCATGGTAAAAATGTCCACTAGTTGGCCAAGCCGCCTCTCAATGGCCCCCAACATAGCAGTGTTGTCAACAAAGTCCTGGTGGGCCCGGTCTGCCTGTGCCTGACCACTTTGATAGCTTTCCTCCACCCTGGCCAGTGCTTCCAATGACTGTTGCACAGCAATGTGTGTGTTGGTATCCTCATGTCGTCTTTGGCCTATGCTCCTGCCTGCCGGATCTGGCCTTGCATCTCTGCCTTGCCTCACACTCTCCCTGCGTGGCTGGGATGGCGCTGGCACGGCGTTGGCCGGTGGGTTGGGCAGGGTGGCAGGGGCAGGAGTGGTGGTGGTAGTAGTGGTGGTGGTGGAGGTGGTGCTGGTGGTGGCTGTGCAGGTCACAGTGGCCGGTGTTGTGACAATGGCAGAGGCCGTAGTTGTTGGTGCAGGTGTGACCTGGGAGCCAGATGGCCCTGGCTGCCTGCTTGTGCCGGGATCATCTTCTGCCCCGGAGGTGGCTGCCCAATGGTCCCCTGAGACTTCTGTGTGTGGCGAGTCTGGAGGGCGGGTGTTGGTTCCAGCTGTCAGATTAGGATGACCTGCAAAACGATAATGTGAGGATGAGTAATGTGGACTTGACAGGTTGTTTTCATTTTGTTGCCAATTCTGTCTGCACTGGTACTCACCCCACCCACCACCACCACCGCCATCCCTATGGACATGGGGGCCTGTTGGGAGTTGTAGTTCCGTCCCCTCACACCCACCACCCACCACCACCACCGCCATCCCTATGGACATGGGGGCCTGTTGGGAGTTGTAGTTCCGTCCCCTCACACCCACCACCACCACCGCCATCCCTATGGACATGGGGGCCTGTTGGGAGTTGTAGTTCCGTCCCCTCACACCCACCACCCACCACCACCACCGCCATCCCTATGGACATGGGGGCCTGTTGGGAGTTGTAGTTCCGTCCCCTCACACCCACCACCCACCACCACCACCGCCATCCCTATGGACATGGGGGCCTGTTGGAGTGATTTCGACGTTGGTGAGTATGTGGACTGCATGCATGGGTTGGGGTCTGGGAGATGTGTCTTCACAGTTGTGTGAGGCACACCATGTAGTTGTGCTCGTGGTGCTTGGTTTGTACTTACCAGCCTCTTCTCCCTCAGCAAGTCCATCAAGGGTCTCAGGGTGGATGATGGTCATCACCTTGTCCTCCCACTCGGTGTAGGGTAAGGGCTCCGGGGGGGTTCCACCGCCTGTGTGATTTGCCCGGAGATAGTTCTTGGCTCGAATGGATTTCACTCGGGTCTTGAGATCATGCCACCGCCTCTGTATATCCTGCTTCGTCCTCGGGACGCTCCCGGAGGCATTCACCCTGGTGACTATCCGGTCCCACATGCTGTTTTTCCTTGCTATGCTGGTCTGCTGCACTAGGGCCCCGAATAAGTGGGGTTCGACACGGATTATCTCATCTACCATAACCTTTAACTCGGTGTCAGTGAATTTTGGTTTTTTTTTTGGTGCCATGGTGTGTGGTGCTCGGGGTGTGGGTTTGCGTGAATGGGGAGGTGCAGGTGTGTGGTGTGTAGGAATGGTGTGGTGGGTCTTTGTGTGGTGGGTGTGTTTGGGTGTGGGTTATGTGAATGATATATGTCTTTGCTGTCAGTTAAGTCGTGTATCCTGCTAGCAGCTATGCAGTGATGCAGAGGATTTGTGGAGTGGGTGGGAGTTATTTTATGGTGTGTGTCTTGGCCGTGTCTGAATGGTTATTGGCAGTCAGGTGCTAGGTGGGTGTGTTGCCAGGTGTGCATTGTGTGGGGCTTGGCGGTGGATCATTGTGTGTTGTGATTGGTTTGGATGTTTTCGGTGGGTGGTCGTTCATTTTCGTGTGTTTGGTGATAACTTCCGTCGCAATGAATGGCATTGGTTTGACAGTAGGGATGTTGTTTGTGTTGGCGTTCCGCTGTGGAGCACGGATTCTCGGTGCATTGGTACCGCTGCGGACGTGGATGGCGGTGACTACCGGGGTACTTGCGGAGTTATCCTAATTGCGGACACGGACACTGCGCAGGTATCGCGGGGGAAGTGGATGTATTCGAGGTCATGTGCGTACGCGGCGGTCGGTGTTCTTTCTGTTCCGTCCGCCTGCCGCGGACTCAGGTGTACTCCGACCGCCGCGGACGGGGATTGGTGTGCTCCGTACGCCGCGATCGGCGTTTTTAGCATATTTTATCCTAATTGCTGTAGCGGATTTTCCGCGGACAGGTCCGGAGTATCTTGCCACCTTCTGCGGCGGACGGTACACGTTTCCGTCCGCGATCCTAATCGACCCCTATATTTGGTGAGTCACACAGCAGTTGCATACGCTTAGCTGTGTGCACACTGTATCTTGAGATAGTATCTGTGCCGATTTATATGTGATGTGAGGCCTTGTGTTGTCATCTATCTCCATGCTTTTCTGTATGTATGCTGGGTGCATGCACTGACTGTTCACCTGTCCTGTTATCACATTTTTGTTGACTTTCCGGAACATGCTTATGTGTGGGATAGAGTGCTCCATCCTGCTCAGGGGTGTGACAGAGATACCTGTTGGGAGCTGTAGTGCAGGGCTCCCACCCCCTCACAGTCTTCTCTGGGAAGATGGCTACCTACCTGTTGGTTTGTTTGTAATGAGACAATGGCTGCCAAATGCTGGGATGTGAGTGCTCAATCCTGCTCAGCTGTGTGAAAGGGGGCTTGGTGGAAGTGGTGGTGCAATCCTCCCACCCACTAACAGCCCTCCCTGGTCAGATGGCTACCTACCTGTTAGGTGAGGGTGAACTATACAATGGCTGTGACATGCTTCTGGGTGGGGTGGAGTACTCCATCCTGCTCTGGGATGTGCCAGAGGTGCCTTTTGGGAGTTGTAGTACAGGCCTAACACCCCCTCACAGCCCTCACTGGGGAGATGGCTACCTACCTATTGGTTTGTTTGTAGAGATACAATGGCTGCCACATGCTGGGGGTGGGGGTGAGTGCTCCATCTTGCTCAGCTGTGGGACAAGAGATCATGGTGGGAGTTGTAGTGCAGGCCTCCCACCCACAGACAGAATGACCTTGGTGTATGATTACCCACCTGTCAGGTTTCAGTGTACAGTGCAATGGCTGCCACATGCTGGGGGTAGGGGTGAGTGCTCATCTTGCTCCGGTGTGGGACAGGGGGCCTGGTGGGAGTGGCGGTGCAGGCCTCCCACCCACTAACAGCCCTCCCTGGTGAGATGGCTACCTACCTGTTAGGTGAGGGTGAACCATACAATGACTGGGACATGCTTCTGTGTGGGGTGGAGTGCTCCATCGTGCTCAGGGAGAGGATGGGAGAGCCTGGTGGGAGTTGTAGTGCAGGTCTGCCACCCCCTCACATCCCTCCCTGGGAAGATGGCTACCCACCTGTTGGTTTGTTTGTAGTGATACAATGGCTGCCACATGCTGGGGGTGAGTGCTCCATCTTGCTCAGCTGTGGGACAGGAGAGCATGATGGGAGTTGTAGTACAGGCCTCCCACCAACAGACAGAAGACCTTGGTGTATGACTACCCATCTTTTAGGTTTCAGTGTACACTGCAATGGCTGCCACATGCTGGGGATGGGAGGGTGTGTTCCATCTTGCTCAGCTATGGGTGTTATAGTGCTGGCTTCCCACCCAACCACAGCCCTCCCTGTTAAGATGGCTAATAACCTGTTAGGTTTCAGTGTACAATCCAATGGCTGCCACATGCTGGGGTGGGGGTGAGTGTTCCTTCTTGCTCAGCTGTGGGACAGGGGGGCTGGTCGGAATGGTGTTGCAGACCTCTCACCCCCAAACAGCCCTCCCTGGTGAGATGTCTACCTATCTGTTAGGTGAGGGTGAACCATACAATGGCTGGGACATGCTTCTAGGTGGAATGGAGTGCTCCATCCTGCTCAGGGGTGGGACGGGAGAGACTGGTGGGAGTTGTAGTGTAGGCCACCCACCCTCTCACAGTCCTCCCTGGGAAGATAGCTACCTACCTGTTAGTTTCTTTGTAGTAATGCAATGGCTGCCACATGCTAGGGATGGGGGGTGAATCCTCCATCTTGCTTAGATATGGGACAAAGGGCCTGGTGGGAGTGGTGGTGCAGGCCTCCCCCCCTAACAGCCCTCCCTGGTGAGATGGCTACCTACCTGTTAGGTGAGGGTGAACCATACAATGGCTGGGACATGCTTCTGGGTGGGGTGGAGTGCTCCATCCTGCTCAGGGATGGGACGGGAGAGCCTGTTGGGAGTTGTAGTGCAGGTCTTCCACCCCCTCACAGCCCTCCCAGGGAAGATGGCTGCCTACCTTTTAGGTGTAGGTGACCCATACACTGGCTGACACATGCTGGGGGGGAGTGCTCCATCCTGCTCAGGGATGGGACAGAGGTGCCTGGTGGGAGTTGTGGTGCTGGTTGCCTTTACACATGCCACCCTGTGAATTTTGTGTAGCTTTGGGGTGAATCAGATGGAGTGAATGTTACATCTGTGAGACCTGTTTTGGGTGTTGTGGTACTGGTGACTGAACTTGTGCGTAGGAGGTGTAGCTTTGTAGTTGTGCAAGACAGTACATAGCAGTGTGATGGGATTCATTTGTTTTTACTTACCAGCCTGCACTCCCCCAGCTATTCCTGTGAGACTCTCTGGATGCAGGAAGACACACACCTTTTCCTCCCAATCATTGAAAATTATGGGTGGAAGTGGGGTGCCACCGCCAGTCCCGATGGCCAGCTCACGGTTCTTGGCCCTCTTCTTCTTCACAACTGTCTTCAGATCTTGCCACCGCTTCATGATCTCATTTCGGTTTCGTCAGGTGGTCCCCACTGCATTGACCTTCTCGACTATCCTTGCCCGCATTTGCAATATGGTGGCTGCTGGTATCTGTTGGACCAAGTTGCCAAACAAATATGGCTCAACTCTGATTATCTCATCTATCAAGACCCTTAACTCCCTCTCAGTGAATTTTGGTATTTTTGTGGTGCCATGGTGTGTGGTGTGCCAAGGGGTTAGAGGTGCATGTGTGGAAGTAGTGGTTGTGGTGGTGATGTGTATGATGTTTTGATGTGCAAAGGTGTTAGAGGTTCTGGTGTGGTAGTGGTGGTAGTGGTGGTGGTGGTGGTGATGTGTGTGTGGTGTAATATTTTGCCTCTGCTTTCAGATGTGGTTGATGGCCTTCTCTTCTGGAGTGTTGTAAAGGATTGTGGTCAGGGAATGGGCTGATTTTATACACAGCTATGTGGGTGTGTCAAAATGGGGTATTTCTGTCAGGTGTGTTGTGTGGGTTTTCCTGGGATTTGTAGTTTTTGATTTTGCCATGGGGGTGTGTCTTTGGGTTGTATTAGGTGTTTTGGGGGCACTTGATGGCCTTGCTGTGTGTTTTCATGTCAGCAGCCATTTTTATAATGGAGCCCTTCCGCCATATCTCTCATTCATCACTGTTTGCGATTGCGGCAGACGGAAACAGTGGAATGTACCGCTGTCACATCGGGGATATCCTAATTTTCCGGGCGGTGTCTCCACTGTCCTGGCGGCGGGTTGGTGTGTTTCCGCCATGACTCCGACCGCCGCGGACGGGTTTGCAACGTCTCCGCTCGCCTCGGGCGGTTTTTCAGTGGCTCTTACTGCTGCGGTCTTTTTTTGTTGGGCGGTTGATCCTAATCAATCCGCCAGTATTGCCATGGTCCCGGCAGGTGGTTGTTTTCCGCTACCATGGCGGTCGGGGTGGTTTTCCGACTGTCATCATAATGGGCCCCATAGTTAGTATTCTATTTTTATCATTAGGGAAAGTGTTGGATTGCGAAAAGGTAAAATGTACTATTCCCACTCCAGATGGAGCAACAGTAGGGAAAGTGTTGGATTGCGGAGGGGTAACATTTACTAATCCCACTCCAGTCAGTGCAACAGTAGGGAACGTTTTGGATTATGGTGGGGGTCAAATTTAGTATTCCAAACCCAATGAGTACAACAGTAGGGAAAGTGTTGGATTTTGGAGGGAAAAATTTACTATTCCCACTCCAATGAGTGCAACATTATGGAAAGTGTTGGATTGCTGAGAGGTGAAATTTACTATTTCCACTTCAATGAGTGCAACAGTAGGGAAAATGTTGGATTGCGCATGGCTAACATTTACTATTCCCACTCCAGTCAGTGCAACATTAGAATCAAACAAATTCTCTTCAACGTAACAAAATAATTTCAAAAACATAGTGAACAATTAAAAATATAAATATGTAAACAAGAAGAAATACAAATATTCTTTATCTTAAAAATAAAATAAATACGTATTACAATGCTAAATAACAAATTAATAATATTGAATTAACCTCCCACTAGTTACTCCTACTAATTCAACAACTCACACCAAATATGTAATATAGAATATATTTCATGTACGCAATTATTTTTCATTTGTATATTATTATAAATTTACTTTATTATTTAGTGTAATTAATTTCTTATACATGCTTTACATTTGCACAAAATACAACACACACCCAAAAAATATATAATATATTACATAATAATTTTTCATTTAAATAAATATTATTTAAACATTATTTATTAAAAAAAAAATGTATTAAATAATTCCAATTTAGTTACTTCCCACCCTATACCCCTACAGAACTCACAACCCACACCTAAATATACATTTAAAAAAAAACAATTTACACTTGACATAACTATTTATCAATTAACTAATTAGCATTACATAAAAATTATTACGTAATTATAATTAATTTACTTAACACAATATACCCTTACAAAATGCACAACACCCTCCTAAAATGTAACTTAACAAAAAATACGCAATTAAAAAATAATTATCAATGTAATATTTATTTCATTTACAAATTAATTATTACTTAATTAAAATTAATTTACTTTCCACCCGATACCAACACAAATTCTACAACCCACACCTTATATTGAATTTTTTTCTTAAATTGCACAATTAACATAATTATTTGTCAATTTAATAATTAATAGTAATTAAAAACGAAATATTAATTAATTATAATTAATTTACTTCCCACCCTGTAACCCTATAAACCCTACAACCTACACCTAAAATTTAAATACAAATAAATAAATGCACAGATAACATAATTATCAATGACATAATTAATATTAATTAAAAACAAATTATGAATTAATCATTAAAAATGTACTTCCGCCTTGTAGCCCTATAAGTCCCACAACCAGAACCGAAAATTTTAATTAGAAAGGAATTAGTTGCACAATTAACATAATGAATTATAAATTAAATAATTTATAATAATTAAAAAGTAATGAATAATAATTACATTACTGCCAACCCTGTACCCCAATAAACCCAAAACCCACTATGGTACGGAGCTTTTCTTGCTCTTTTTGTACAGCAGTAACTCGCTAGGATTAACTTTTTGCTGATCAGGGTCCTGGAGCCCCTACCTGGCGCAGGCTAGCCTAAAGCTTAGTAGAACTGCAGGGACTGTCTGTAAACTTTTAAGAGCTGATTCTACAGGAATGGATTCTTCCTCCTGTGAAAGTGTACAACTCGCAGTGCATTAGTGAAGCCACTCATGGCGCAGGTGTCTGGGGTTTCAACAAATGCATTGGCCTTCAATCCGAGGAAAATCTTTTTCTTCTGCGGTTGCTGAGTTTACCACCTACTACTTCCAGCTTTATTATTCACTTGGAGCTAAATTACGGCTGTTGTAAAGTACAGGTGACGCCACTCCTACTGTGAGTCAGAGTCTGGATGAACCCAGCAGCAAAGCTATGTAGGGATATCATACTTGATTGCTTTGCGCTCAATAAGGTCCTTTCTATACCATGGCTAAGCTACATTTGTTACACCAACAAAAAATAGCAGTGGGTCAGGGAGCTAACTTAATTATGTATCTAAGTGGAGGAAAAAGAAAACTTGATTTGTTCAAAAACAAATGAAATCTTGCCTCGGGTACTCCCTCGATGTGATAGAATTCCCAACAGTCATCGACCGAGACCGCCCTTCATCATCTGGGATCCTTCAAGTTCTGAAGGTAAAATACCTTGTGGGTATTTTACCTTCAGAACTTGAAGGATCCCAGATGATGAAGGGCGGTCTCGGTCGATGACTGATGAGAATTCTTTCACATTGAGGGTATTTTACCTTCAGAACTTGAAGGATCCCAGATGATGAATGGCGGTCTCGGTCGATGACTGATGGGAATTCTTTCACATTGAGGGAGTACCCTAGGCAAGATTTCATTTGTTTTTGAACAAATTCAGTTTTCTTTTTCCTCCACTTAGATACATAATTAGGTTAGCTTCCTGACCCACTGCTATTTTTTGTTGGTGTAACTGTTTAGATAGGGGTAATAGCAGGTTTGGTCGTTAAACTTCCCCTAGGACCCTGCACCCTCAGTGCTTTGTATGTTCTTGTGCAGCCTCGGCTGCGGGTCCCTTTTAATCAGTATTGTTTAACCCCGTTGGAAGAGAAAATAGATAGAAACTACAGGACTTACCGGTTATTTATAGGCACGACAGGTGTGCAGGTATCTTCTCACGATCATGGCCACAAATTTAGGTTTGGCGTTCGACGAAGCAGAGATGCAGTCAATTTTGGCTGAAGACCCGAGTGTCTTGGACTTACTACCTACTGCCCAAGTTATTAGCGATGATGGATGGGCCAAGATCCTAGTACTTAAGAAGAACCAGGCCAGAGTCTGTGTTCATGGGATATCTATGGCTGAATACCTACGGGGGAACTGTGCCCCCAGTGGCTTGATTGTCACAAATGCTCCTCGCCTGTTCCTTGATGATAAAGACTTTCTAAGAGACTGGTACTTAATCACCTGGAAATGCACACGCGATTGGCTGGTGCTCACTATAAAGACCGCAAAAAAAACGGCGGATAAGATTCTGGTAGAAATCCAGACCCTTGAAGGCCAGATCAGAACAACACTTTCAGGCAAAGTTTTCTCAAAGAATCAGGATGAGGGGAACAAATCAAGCAAAGAGTTCAGAGACTCTATTCATTTTAGCAAACCAGAAAAGTTCAAAAAAGACATTGCCAAATTCTCCACCGAGAAGGTGTATCCTTACACGAGTGATACCTACGTACCTGTGCCATTTAACAAAAATGGATGGAAAGGGGGATCAACGTATGGCACGTCTAGTTCGGAAGAAGGGTCAAGCGACTCTGACTCCTTCAGTCGTGGGAACACACAGAGTGGATATAGAGGCAGAGGAAATAACAGGAGAAATTGGAGAGGCTACAATCAACACTTTGGCCAACAACAATTCCCTCCCTGGTGGCAATCGACACCATGGGGACCACCAACTTATCCTCCTGCCGGGGGACCTTTTGGCCCGCAACAGTTCTATCCAGACTACAACCAACAGTCTTTTTTAGGGCCAGGCCAAGGGTGGTCGAGGGGACGACGGAGGGCACAACAACAGGGCCAGGTTCGCTGGAATCTCCCTCCACTAACGATGGGACTGAGGAACGGGAAGAAAATCCCCCAGGAACAACCAGGGACGTCAGTAGGGCAAGCCTCGTAATCAACTTAAGTTCCCATGTGCTTACGAACATGGAGGAACAAGTCCTCAACAGAGGACTGGGGTTTGTCACTACTAACACAGGAGATCCGTTCCTTGCCCAGATTGAGATGGGAAAATTCTTCAGCAAAATAAGGTTACACTATCTTTTTGCGAATAAACATGATCACATCAATGAGACTTCCGTAATTGAAGAGAACATAGGCATTAATCCCACAACTGTTGGACTTCCAGAAAAGGTTTTGGCCTTCGAGGAAGCAGTGGACCACGATTTGAGAGAACTATATCAACAACATCAAAGTCCTTTTATTAATCTGTCAAGAAAAGAACAAGAGGCAGTAAAAGCTTTGGCTAATAACGAGGCAGTGGTAGTAAAGCCAGCGGACAAGGGCGGAGCGATAGTTCTTTTGGACTCATGTACTTACCGCAATGAGTGCTTGCGCCAATTGAACAATACTTAGGCCTATCGTAAACTCACCACAGATCCCACCGACAGACTCACGACGGTGATTGGACACATAGTAGAAGAAGCGTTGGCCGAAGGTTGGGTTACCAGCAAAGAGGCTCAATACCTCTGTACAGTGAACCCCAGGATGCCATATTTCTATGTACTGCCAAAAGTACATAAGGCACAACGGTCACCTCCTGGGCGCCCCATTATATCGGGCATAGGTTCATTGTTAGAACCTCTATCCACCTTCGTCGACTATTTTCTGAAACCACTAGTAAGGGAAATGCCAACGTTCTTAAAAGATACTAAAAATGTTCTTAGAATTCTCGCTGACATCGAGTTTAACAAAGACTTAGACATACTAGTGTCTTTCGATGTCGAAAGTCTATATACATCCATCCCCCAGACTGAAACGCTGGAGGTTATTGAGGGGCTCCTAGCAGAGAAAGACCTGAACTCCATCACGCCGGTAAGATTAATCATGACATTAGCCACCCTGGCGATGACTGACATTTTTTTTCAGTTTGAAGAGTCGATCTACCTGCAGGTTAGCGGGACCAGAATGGGCAGCGTGTTTGCACCCAGTCTCGCTAGCCTGTATGTTCACAGGTTTGAGCAGGATCACATTTTCGCAGACACCAATCCCCATCTAGGGTGTCTGCGATTATGGAAACGGTATATAGACGACTTTTTAAATTTTCAAAACTTTTATTAGGTATCATGTAACATACACAGCTTTCCGCCTACAACCCAGGGGCCAGCAGCAAACTAGGGCAGCATTAGTACACTGTATACGTCTAGCAACCACAGCCAATGAGCCGACAACCCGGAGGTCCGGCGGCGTGTAACAGAGGGTGTACAACCTATTCCAGTTTCATAATGTGCCAGCGTCCCCTGCCCCACCCCTCCACCCCGGGACAAGGGTAACCTGAGTGGGCGCAATGATGGAAGGGCCACTAGACGTAGAGTGCGCCACTGTTGATGAAACCTAAAATACAATATCCGCAACGTTCCCACTCAACTCCACCCCACCCCCCTGACTGCCTATCTACCCAACGTAGGCTGTTCAATAATTAGGTTAGTACTCTATCCCACCATGCCTGCATTGATGCCGGTCGCGTGTCCACCCCCCCACTCTTCCCTACCGCCAGGAGCCCCTAGACCCACGTGCAGCCCTCTAGTTCTGCGCGCAGCCGCGCTTAGGTGCATGTGGCGGTGTCCACCATGTTATGTTATGTTATGTTATATTTATTCTTGTATAGCGCACGGCTACTCAAAAAGAGTGTCCCGGCGCTTTGAGCAAAGAGAGCTGCAGCACAATAACACAACACGGTAAAAAAGAAGAAAAGAACACAGAAAGAGCAAACAATGGGACGGCCTACTGGGTGAACAACCAGGTTTTGAGACCTTTCCTAAAAACAAGAAGACTGGTGGCTCCCCGGAGTGTGAGCGGCAGTGAGTTCCACATCTGCGGCGCCAGCACTCCAAAGGAGCGACCTCCCAGGCGGGCTCTCTTCACTCGCGGAACAACCGCCAGGAACAAAGATTCTGACCTCAGAGAACGAGCCGGATGGTAAAAGGCCAATTCTCTTTTGGAGGTACTTCGCTCCCGCCGCATGGAGAGCCTTATAGGCCAAAGTCAATGCCTTAAAAGCAATCCGTTTGCGGATGGGAAGCCAGTGCAGCGTCTGCAGCAAAGCCGTAGCACTAGCTCGTCTGTTCAGACCAAAAATGGCCCTCGCAGCAGCGTTCTGCACGACTTGGAGCCGCTGTAACAGATACTCTGGTAGGCCCAGGTAAAGAACGTTCGAATAATCTAACCTAGAGCCGATCAGAGCCTGCACAGTCAGCTTCCTATGCTCCTCAGACAGAAGGGGTAAGAACCTCCGCAGCATCTTTAGGAGGCCGAAACACATAACCGTCACACCAAGGATCTGGGCTTTCAGCGTTAACCCTTGTCCATCTTGACCCCCAAGTTCTTAACAGTTTGGGATGAACAAGACGGGGGGAACATATTAATGGGCCACCAAGCCTGCCAGTCTGGCTCCGTATCGCACCCAAAGAAGAGTACCTCGGACTTATCGGAATTGCACTTGAGGCCGTTCAGTTGGAACCAACTAAAAACAGCCCCAAGGCAATCCCGGATACTCTCCCCATCAAAGTCTCCTCCACTCCTACAAGAGAAGAGGAGCTGGGTGTCGTCTGCGTAGGATACGATCTGGGCCCCAAAAGACTCCGCCAACGCCGCCAAAGGGGTCATAAAGATGTTGAAAAGGGTTGGGCTCAATATAGAGCCCTGTGGAACCCCAACTCCCA
This sequence comes from Lissotriton helveticus, assembly GCF_964261635.1. NCBI lineage: Eukaryota > Metazoa > Chordata > Amphibia > Caudata > Salamandridae > Lissotriton > Lissotriton helveticus. The sequence goes on from NC_136068.1 coordinate 1,210,403,999, forward strand.
AAGGCGGCATCACGGCGGAATCCGGGGAGGCCCAGACCGTTTGCCGGCGGCCCGCTAGAAAGGAAGAAAACCAGCTGAGCGCCGTCCCCCGCAGGCCGATCTCATAGAGTCTTGCGAGAAGGCCATCATGGGGGACGGTGTCGAAAGCCGCCGACAAATCCAGCATCACCAGCATGGCTTTGCCCCCAGTATCCAAAACCCCTTTAATGGTTTCTGAAACCTCTAGGAGCGCGGTCTCTGTGCTGAGATTTGGGCGGAAGCCAGACTGGGTGGCATGCAGAATCTCGTGTGTCTCTAAAAAATTGGAGAGCACCACCTGAACGTGCTTCTCCAAAATTTTCGTTAGAGCCGGCAACAGAGAAATAGGCCTATAGTTGACTGGGGCCTTTGGATCAAGACCGGGCTTCTTGAGCAGAGGGATGACCATTGCCTGCTTCCAAGCCAGCGGAACCACTCCCTGGCTTAGTGAGAGATTCAGGAGAGGGTTCGCCAGCGGATTAATCACCTCTGCGATTTTCGCCAAAAATTTGGCCGGGCACGGGTCCAGAGGCGACCCAGATTTGAGATTGCCCATAAGCGCTAAGGAAGCAGGGGCCGAAATAGGTGGAAACACAGCCAACGTCGCACCTGGCGAGGCCCGAGGGAACATATCAACCTCAGGGTTGATCGGCCCCGCAGGAGCCCCCGGTGGAAAAGAATCCTGTATAAGTTTGATCTTGCTAGTAAAAAAACCAGCAAGATCCGAAGCCCAGGATTCAGAGGGCATCTCTACAGATGTAGTGGACCGTGGAGCCATGAATTCTCTCACTATGGTGAAAATCTCCTTACAGGAGTTGGAGGCGGCTTCTATCCTCCCTGCAAGATAGGCTTTTTTCCAAGGCGAATGTCACGGTGATAGGCTTTCACCGCCGTCATATAGGTCAGCCGAGCCACAGCATCGTATTGTGCCCGCCAGGCTCTTTCGGCTACCTTACACTGCTGCCGCGTAGCCGACAGTGCTGCGGTAAACCAGGGAGCCGAGACCCGTTTCGATGTCGAGCGGGGGGCCAGCACCGGGGCAAGATCGTTTAGCCTGTCTAAAAGCCATGCTTGCAAAGACTCCAAATCCTTCTCCAGGTCGCCTGAGAGGGGGCAGGGGTGGTCCAGGGCAGCCTGGGCCAACATCGCGAGGGTCACTCGATGATAAGCCCTAGGCACTCGGCCCTGCTGCTGTGGCACCGAAATAGACAATTTAGCTGTGCCTCTAATCGCGAATTTAGCAAGCCGATGGTCTGACCATAGCACCGGGATAATCTCTATCACCTCAAGAGGGGATGTCGAGAAGACCTGGTCAAGAGTGTGTCCCTTATCATGCGTGGGCCCCTGAAGGTAGGGGATAAGGCCCAGCGGGGCCGTAGCCTCTAACAACTTCATAGCGGCCGGGTCCGACGGATCATCCATCCGGAAGTTAAAATCCCCGGCTACTATACAGTGTTCTGCATTCAAGGCCAGTCCCAGCAAAACAGAATCGAAGTCTTCAAAAAACGTTCCGGGTGGGCCAGGTGGTCGATACACTAATAATCCTTTAACTGATTGGTGAGGAGCCAAAGTGATAGAAAAAGCAAGGGTCCCAGAGGCGCCTCACCTGTCCCACGCGTATAGCCGCTAGAGTGCCCCCCAATGCTCTCGCCAAGACTGTGTGGTAATGAGTGTCTAATCACCGGAGTCCACTACCTCTCCCTGCAGCTCCATGACATCATCCGTCTCCTCCTGAACTGTGTCTGCGCTGTCTTTGGTGGATCGATAAGTTAGATATAGACCCCAAAAATTCTTAGGTCTGTTACCGGGCGGGAGGAGTTCGCTGTAATTCTGCGATTGGGTACAGCAGTACAGCATGTCTCTGGCCCATCTGTGCTTCGTCGGCAATGGGCCTCGCATCCAGCATAGCGCAATCACTCGCCGGGCCATGAGGAGGCCCATATCGGCCAAACGACGTATCGCTAGAGGAAGTATCTTGGAGTGTCCTAGCAGCGCCAACGCCGGGTCCACGGGGAGCTCAGTGTTCAGTATCTGGCCGAGTTCCAAAAAAATGTCTTCCCAGAATTTGTTAACTCCAGGGCAAGTCCACGCCAGATGCAGAAAGTCTGCCACAGGGGCATGACAGCGATCACACTCCGAGGTGGGGCTGAGTCCATATCTATGTAAGCGTTCTAGAGTGTAATACACACGTTGTAAGAATTTAAAATGAATTAGTCTATGCCGGGCATTAAGCGACAACTTCCTAGTATTTTGGCAGCAGTATTTCCACATTGCATCGTCTATCTGTATATGTAGATCGTGCTGCCATGCCATCCGGGCTTTCGAGGGTTGCTTTTCCCTGTGGAGCAGCTCTGCTTTAAATAAATGCGTGATCAGTTTGCGAGATGTGGATGTCTTAATCACGTACGTTAGTTCCGGAATTTCGGGAGGCTCTGCCATGTCCGGGCCCAAAAGTCCCTGGAATGCAGCGCGAACTCTATGACAGTGGAAACGCTGCAATAGCATCACCGCAACCCCGACGGGAGCAACCTGATCCCAGGACACAACCTTTCCGTCCCTGAACAGGTCCCCCAGCGTGGAGATGCCCAGTTGTTTGAGGGCGCGCGTGACCCCTTTCTCACGCAACGGCGCCAGCCATACGGCCCACTCTACTGGAACGAGAGGAGAGTACAGTAGTACACAATCCTGTTCCTTTACCAATGCATGCCATGCATGGTTCGTTGTTGTGATGGAATCTAGGAAACCCACACGGCGAGTGGCCGGCTCGAACACTGTGGCCGGGGGAGGGAGGGGGTCCGTGAACAGACTCTCCAGTATCACATGCGGGATATTGCGATCCCCGTGGATCCATGTGTGCAGATGTGCTGCCTGCGCAACCCGATAGTATCTCTCCACATCCGGAGCACCCAGACCCCCTTGTTCATACGGAAGCGTGAGAACCCGCTACTGAACACGGGGCTGCTTACCGCCCCAGGTCAATCGTATGAGAGTCTGAGTTAGCGTTTTAAAGAAGGCCTTAGAAAGGATCAGCGGGATGTTGCTAAAAAGGAACAAAAACCTGGGCAACACTATCATTTTCATTAGGGCGATTCGCCCCGTTAGGGACAGTGGGAGATTGCACCATCTGTCCACATCGTCGGACAGCCTGGTGTAGGCAACCCCATAGTTCTCCCGCACCAATATGTCAGGGTCGGGATGCAGTTGGAACCCCAAATATCTGACCGGGTCCTCGGACCATTGTAATGGGTAATCCATGTCGAATTGCCGTGTCACCGGAGTCAGCGGGAACGCTACCGATTTGGTCCAGTTCACCTTCAGCCCAGACAGGGCTCCAAACTGTACCACCTCCCTCAGCACCGGAGAAAGGTTAATCTCCGGGTCCCGGATGTACAATAGGGTATTATCAGCGTATGTGGAAATACAGATCTTATACGTAGGGAAACTAATACCTTCGTTACGGTGGTATTCTCGGAGCGTGCACGCCAGGGGTTCGGCTACCAGGGCATACAATAGTGGAGAAAGAGGGCAACCTTGTCTGGTGCCTCTGCCTATATCAAAAGCGTCCGTGACCCTGTCACCAATTCACAACCGGGCCTTAGGTTTGTAATATAAGGCGCCTATCACCTGCAGGAAGGGTTCGCCCAACCCGAACTTCCTGAGCACTCTCGACAGAAAGGGCCACTCAACGGAGTCGAAGGCCTTCTCCATACCGAGGAAGATGGCCAACGCTTTGTTCTCCGGTTTCACATGTTGCATTGTCCCCAGAACCGTACGTATGTTGTATGTAAGGTTCCTATTAGGGATGAAACCAGCTTGTTCTGGTGAGACCAGCTCCGGTGCGAGCAGCGCGAGCCGCGTCGCCAGGACCTTGGCATACAGTTTCGTGTCCACGTTTATCAGGGATGGCGGTCTGTATGAGCCGCACTCCGTAGGGGACTTCCCTGGTTTAAGAAGCGTAATAAGCAGGGCCTCCCGCATAGAGACAGGCATGCTGCCTTCCATGTATATGTCGTCAAAGAGGGTGGAGAGGAACGGCACCAGCTGCTCTTGAAATGCCTTGTAAAAGCCCACTGTTAGTCCGTCTTCCCCTGGGGCACTTCCGGACCGCATCCCGTCCAGCGCCTCAACTATCTCTTCCTTCTGAATGGGCATCATAAGGAATTCCCTCTGCGAGTTGGACAACTGGGGCATAGAGATATAGCTGAGGTAGTCGTGTATTTCCTCCTCCATTCCGGAAGATCTGGACTTGTAAAGATTGGAGTAGTAATGCCTGAATTCGCCGATAATCTCCTCCTCGTCCGTGAGTACCCTCCCCGTACTCGACACCAGCTCACCGACCAGTAGCGGGCGTCGTTCATTGCGTACTATTTTGGCCAGGAGGGAGCCCGGTCGTTCTCCCTCGCCATAGGTGCGGGCAGTAGCGTATTTACCCATATGTTGCACCTCTCTATCTGTCTCATCGTTGTATTCAGCGACTAGTTGTTTAATTTGCTCTATGACTTCCCCCTCTGCCTCCACCCGCTGCCTCTCTTCCAAGATTGAGAGCTGACTTTCCAGGTGCTGCAGTCTCTGCCTAATGGATTTCAGGACACCAGAGTGTTTAGCCATGGCTACACCGCGTTTGAAGACCTTGAACGCCTCCCACACCGTCTGGAAACTGTCTACGGTACCCACGTTGAGCTATAAAAAGTTATCAATTTCGTTCGCAATTTCTCCCCTAAAGACCTTGTCCAACAGAGAGTACGGGGGGAAGCGCCACGTAAATTGGGGGATTCTTTTAATTGGTGTCTCCAGAATCAGGAGGAGAGGGGAATGATCCGATAGAGTGCGCAGCCATATCAGACAGTCCCTGACACTATGGATGAGCAGCTGTGACACTAGCCAATAATCTATTCTGGTGTGGAGTGCATGATAGGCAGAGTAGTGTGTGTACCCCCCCTTCGAATGATGCCGACTTCTCCATACGTCCAGTAGATCTAGCTGGACCAGTTCAGTCTGCATGACTAACGCAGCCGCCGTTGGGTTCCGGGGGGGTCCTGCTGACCTATCCAGGTCCGGGTTAAATACCAAGTTGAAATCCCCCCCCCAGAACATTTTGGAAGAGTTATGTGACTTACACCTCTGGGCCAACCCGGTGTAAAATTCGGGGGAGTCGTAATTTGGGCCGTATACATTCACCACCAAGAGGTCGTGCCCCTTACCCTGACATTTACAGATCGCATAGCGCCCCTCTGGGTCTGTCTCTAGAGGTGTCAGTTTTAGCTTAGAAAGCGGATTAACCCAAGTGAGCACCCCCCTTGAATGTGTGGTAAATCCAGCCGCTACACTACAACCGACTACATCCTTGGCTGTGAGCATTTTGCTGGTGAGTGGTAGGTGAGTCTCCTGTAGGAGAGCCAGATCAATATGGTGTCTACGTAAGTAGCTGAGGACCTTCCGTAGCTTCCGATAGTCATTGAGACCCCTTACATTCCACGTAAGTGCCCTCAAGGGGTCGGTGGCATGTTCTGTCGGTCGTGCAGTGACCTCAGCCATGATCGGAACTTTCAGTCGTATAAGTCAAGCTACTGTGCAAGCGCCTCACGTCCCGTGTGAGGGGGTGAGTGAGCAGCGTGTATGGCATGTATGTGTCAGGTGCGCGCATAGTGGTACATAGCGAACAATCAATTTCTGTCACAATGGCAGTCAAACAAAGCAACATAACTACAAAAACATTTCCCAGAAGCCCACCCCCCTCCCACAGCAGACCCACCCCAATTTGGCCTTGCCGGTCCCCGTCCCCCCCAACCCACCCCAACAACATGCTCAACACTCCCAGAAGCACTGTGCTCGGGGGCAAAGGTTGCAAGTCAGTGCTTCCTCTGTACCAACCTCCCTTCTCGGATGCCCGACCCCCTCTTCCCGCCCTGCACCACCCCTACTGAGTCAACGCATTAACATGTACTACATTATTATATTCTCCGGATGTTCCATACTTGACTCTCCCTCCCCAGCTACATTGCAGGCGTCATCTGCACCAGAATGCGAACGAGGGAACCAGGAGCATTTTGTCCATCAGTCTGTAAGTGTTCAGTCTACAAAGCTGCCTGCTCCATCCCCCCAAACCCCCAAACCCCAGCCTTCACTTATCTGCTGAAGCGTCCTTGACTGATTGCGGGCCATCCTCCCGTGTCCAATCCCCACCAGCGGGTGAAGAGTCACAGCCCTTGTCAGTGGCCCAGGCAGCTCCGCCACTTGTACCGCCAGTATCCACGAGATCACTCTTGTTCATCCAGCTGGCTCTTGTCCGCATCGGGCCGTTGATCCGCCTGGCCATCCTTCTTCTCCTTAGCCCATGTTTTCAAAGCTCTTTGCAGTTCCGCCGGGTCCGTGAAGATGTGCGAATGGCCCTGTCTGTTTACTCGCAATTTGGCCGGGTACAACATTGCGTAATCTAGGCCCATGTCCCTGAGACGTTTCTTGTTGGGAGCGAAATGCTTACGTGCCTCCTGCACTCTGGCTGTGAAGTCAGGGAATATGGAGATAGCTGATCCCTCAAATTGCAGGTCCCCCTTGGCCCTGGCGAGCCTGAGTGCCGTGTCCCTGTCTCTGTAGTTTAGCAGCTTCGCTATGACAGGGCGAGGTGGAAGTCCCGGCTTGGGCTGTGGGCCCAACGTGCGATGTGCGCGCTCCACCACAAACATTGCCGAGAACGCCTCGTCCCCCAAAAGCGTGGTGAGCAGCCGTTCAACGAACAGCTCCATATTTCCAGTCTGAGTGGACTCCGGCAGGCCCGTGATGCGGAGATTACAGCGACTGGACCGCGCCTCTAAATCCTCCGTTTTATCTTGAAGTGTTCTTATGAGGGTCTCCGCGCGCCTACGGGCTGTGTCAAATTCGGTCTGAGCTTCCTCCACCTCCGTGATTCTTCTTTCGGCCATGTCGTGCTTTTCTGCATGTTTATCGAGACGTTCCGCCATGCGGTCCATTCTGTAAGACATGGCGTCCATCTTGGATCCCAGCGCCGTTATGCTCGTCTGGATACTCTGCTCCATGGAGCGAAGCATTGTTTTGATGTCCGAGCCCTCATTGTGTACCTCTTCCGTCCGCACATCCTCGTTGCGCTGGGCGAGGGGGCTCTGCACCGGCAGTCGCCTCTGCGAGAAAGGGAGTTTACTTTGCGTTCTGTCGCCTTTCCCCATGTTGGACAATGGTCGACGGTCTCCGTCTTCCGTCGGGGGGAGTGAGGGAGGAATAGGGGCAGCCGCCTCCCAATCGATTGTGGGGTCGCGAGTGAACACAAAGAATGTCTCAGCTGGAAGCGCGGCGGGGACCCCCACTCCCAATCGTTATTGCAGAGATGCGGAGAGGGCAGCCCGCGAAGCAGGTCCAATTCTGTGGTCACCTCTATAGTCCAGCGCACATATATCTCAGCTGTATGGACAGTCCGCTCGGGCCGGGCACCCCCGTGCAGCACAGGGTCTAGTGCGCGGGGAAGGTTGTTCTGTGAGAGCGTGGATCGGGCCCCTGCTTACGTGGCTGCAGGCAAGGTCCGGTAGCAGCGCAGCAGCGATATCCCACCGACCGGGACCACCAAGGCCTCGGGCTCCCAAACCGGAGGAGGGGGGGGCCGCCTCTGTCTCACCGATCCTCTGCACCTCAGGCCTCTGATCGGCCGACGCCCCCTCTCCACGCGGCACAGCACAGGCACCCCGAGGCGAACCGCCTCAGGGGGTTCAAAATGGCGCCTTCCCCGGGCTTCACTCACTAGCCGTCTCGTCGCTGCCGTGCTCCTCAGCAAGTGTTCACAACTTCCCGCCAGGGTCCCCGATAGGAGATCTGTCCCCCGCCGGTGTTCTTCGCTGCTCCGGTCGCGGGACTTGGCACCCAAGGGGGGCGGGCCCACCTCCCTCAGCCGCACGCACTGCGACGCACTCCGGGCCCAGGATCTACTTGAGGCCGCGGTCTGCGGCCTTCCTCCTCGCCTAAGGGAACCAGCTGTCCGCTTCCGTGGGCGCCCGCGATTCTCCTCCGTCGGCGGGTCAGGGGGGTCCCCGGTGCTTCCGACACACTGCGGAGCGGAAAGGGAGACAAATAAATAGATTTTACGCAGGATAATTAAGGATCGTCGGTGGCGCTGGCGGAGCTCGGGAATCAAGCGGCCATTCTCGTTGCCTGCAAGCTCCGCCCCTCCAGCTTTTTCATACTTGGCTGAATGATAGGAACCGGTTCCTCAAATTCACAATTGAATTTGATAAACACCAGCTGGCGTTTCTAGATCTACTCATTACATCTACAGCAACAGGTCTACAATCTGAATTGTATCGGAAGCCCTTGGCGAGGAACTCCCTATTGAGCTATGAAAGCTGCCACCCCAAGGCACTCAGGGATAATTTGCCCTATGGGCAATTCCTTTGAATACAGAGGAATTGTTCCACAAAGTCCGCCTTTGAGATCCATTCTAGGACGTTAGCGGCTAATCTGGCTGAGAAAAATTATCCTAAACGTTTGATTCGGAGCTCGAAGAAACGGGCCTCAAACAAAAATAGGGAGAGCTTGCTAGGACTTTTGCCTCCCAAGCCCAAACAAGAACGAATTACATGTGTCAACACTTTTTGTACACAATCGAATCAAGTTCAGAAAATTGTAAGGAAACACTGGAGGATTCTGAACACTGGGACTGACACACTGCCGCCTCCTCTGTTTGCCTTCAAAAGAGGACAGAGTCTGAGAGATCAATTGGTCATACTAGACCAAAAAATACCATTCCCCGAGCAGTAGGGACACTCTGGGATCTGCCGGCCGTGACGGGACATCACCCATGCAGTAACTGTGCAGCCTGTCCACAAACATCCAAGACTTACAATATTGATATCGGCACTGATCGACCGTGGCAGCTCAGACGATTCACTAACTGTAACAGCGCAAACCTTATATATCTGATCACTTGTCCCTGCAACAAAAAATATGTAGGGATGACGACCAGAAAGATTAAGGTGCGTATCTCTGAGCACAAGAGTTCGATCAGATGCTTAAAACAAGCTACTAGATTGACTAACCACTTCTTGGAGGTAGGACATCTGCCCACTGACCTGCACTGGACGGTACTAGATCAACCATTGATTTCACCTCAGGTAACAGACATAAGTGCCTTTCTGTTCAGATGCGAACAGAAATGGGTATTCAGGCTCAAATCTGATAAAGTAGGGCTAAATAAAGAAATTCCCTGGATGTCGCTTTAAGATAACATCCCGCAACTGTTATATGTATATCTACCCTTTTTGTGTATGACAAACTGGTTCTTGAGACGCTGTCAATAAAGTTAGCAGATTCAAGACCCGATCAAAAGGGGTGTAAAGAGTAATATCCGAGAAAGACGTGAGCTTTTTTAATCATGATCTCGTCCCTCTTTTGATGCACATTGTCTCATAGCCAATTGCCTAAAATCCTTCATAGTTTAAGCATTAAAGTCGAAGCGAAGACGCATTGACTGAAGGGATCGACTACTGAACTACATTACCCATCCACCCGAATGCGGGACGCTCAGGTGACATCATACGCACGGGCGACGCTTCACTTGGAGGAATAATAATGGCCGCGAGTGCACCGCGTCGGTACCTCCCCGAGAGACAGCCCAGAGGGACGTCCGGGGTACCGACGGACAGGTGAGTGGGGGTCACATTTTTCCAAATAGCGTCAGTACGTCTGTCAGACTATCTCGGCTAATTTAAACGGGCGGCAGAGCGCGACTATATTAGAGGTTGTTATGGGCATGAGCCAGTGACCGATAGTGTTGTTCTAAGAACGAACTGATAGTACCTTTAGTCATCTATGGTATTTGGCCAACACTATACCGAACGCCTGGCTTATGTAGAGGGGTATCGGATGTGAGAAGCATCCCGCTATACAATTGCATTGAGCAGGGGACATGTGACTGAGATTGGTTACTCACTGTACGTAATACACTGTGTGCAGTATTATATCTGTGACAGTAAGGAACATGTCCTTTAATAGCTACACCAGGGCTCATATATGCTGAAGTCGTTATCATAGTGTGATTGTGTGAGAGGTTTATCAGTACCTTGCGGTGACGTGAATGACTGGCTGATTACTGTCGCTTCTGGGAAACGAAATCCCTCAGTTCAAATGGCACTTTTTCAATTTTCCTTCCACCAGAGCGGTGCTCCATGTACCTGAGCTGAAGCCAGGTGAGGTGGGACTGTTCCCTCCTGCCACAAAGGTGAGTGAGCATGGAATTAATGAACACATGGGGCAGACATGGTTGCCCATTGTGGGCTGGCATGTACAAGCTGGCTTAAGAGTCGGGTTAATTGATCCAAAGATTCTGGAACAAGACCACTGATACTGACTGTGGTTTGTTTGTCTGTCTTTCTTTCTATGTATCTGGGATTTTGTCCGATGGACTACTTCATCTACATTGAACCATGAAGTCAGGAGGATGAAAATATATCACACTCTCATATGATATTATTCTGTTTTCTTCTTTTTTTCCACAGCAGTAGCATTAATGGTCCTGAAGAAGCAGCAGGAGACCATTTGGCTCCGTCTGTCTGCAGAAACATGTTGACCTAAGATACTCATTAGTAGTTATTTGTTACACTACTATTTGCACTGTTTTTATTGATTTGGGATTGAAGGGGTGCAGAATAAAGTTTTTTTCCTCTTTCACTACCCAATTTTAATGTATTCTACTTTTCACTGATTCACGTTCACTTTAGTTTGCACTGCTACTCAGTTGTCCACAGACACACTCCCACATTCAACTATCTATCACTGGTATACTCGCTTCAGATTAGGTTCAAAGCATCGGCCAATCTGTTGTGAGTGTTTTACCTTCAGAACTTGAAGGATCCCAGGTGATGAAGGGCGGTCTCGGTCGATGACTGATGGGAATTCTTTCACATTGAGGGAGTACCCTAGGCAAGATTTCATTTGTTTTTGAACAAATCAAGTTTTCTTTTTCCTCCACTTAGATACATAATTAAGTTAGCTCCCTGACCCACTGCTATTTTTTGTTGGTGTAACTGTTTAGATAGGGGTAATAGCAGGTTTGGTTGTTAAACTTCCCCTAGGACCCTCCACCCTCAGTGCTTTGTATAAGCTATATTTGTGACACCTTAGGAACTCTGGGTCTAGCTGCCTGGTTCTCTGAACCTAATAGTATTTCTAAAACTGCTATGGCAGTGGTGAAAGCAGCATACATGGAGCACAGCGTGGACATAAGAATGAAAACAGAGTTAGTTAAAACCTTCACTTTCAACTTTCTATAGATGCTTATTACCAGGCATACCTGCCGGGTAACTGTCTTCAGACCTCACAAGATGGGAGAAATCTCTAATTTTCTATTTCAGGGCAGGAACCCATTATTGGTCACTGTTTTTTTAAAATTGCCTAATTCTGGTGAAAACACAGATTTGATTTGCCCCAGTGATAACCAATCTGCTCAATCACCTCTGCACTTCATTTTTTGGGCAAATCGTACAGTCTAGCACACAAGCACTTTGTCCAGTCTTTGTTACACAAGCTAGGTTTTCTACAGTGTAGAGTAGCTCTTCTCCACTTACAGTTTTTAAGCTCACATGAAACTTCATACTGTGTGCATGCCTCCCTGAAAGCAGCCATTACGGACAGAAAAACTATGGACGGCTAACTTTCTAGGACCGAAACTCCCTCTGTTAGACGGTGTTAGGTTGAGTTGTCTTCTCTAACCCCAGGCAGGTAACTCCGCTCTGCCAGCGGAGTTTGCGGATTTTTGCCTACTCCGCACTCCGTTACGAATGCAGAGTTTAGGCAAAACTCCCCTCCGTGGCACAGCGGAGTTAGCCAGCCCTTCCACCCTCCCAAATTAATTAAAAATTAAAAAAGAAGCCACTTACCTGCGCGGCTGCCTCCTCCTCTACCTGGCCGCACAGGCAAGACCTACAATGTAGGAGTTTTTTCATAGAAGAAGGTCGGCGAGGAGCAGGAAGGAGAGCGGTCAGGCAGAGGAGGAGGCAGACATGCAGGTAAGTGCCTTCTTTTTACATTTTTAATTAATTTGCTAGGGTGGAGGGAGTGTAGCGTAGTTTAATTGAGTTTTTTTCAAACTCTGTGGAACTACGCGTTAAGGCACTTTGTGCAGAACCAAACGAGGCAGAAGCGTGGCGCCACGATTTTAAAGAACATATCCAGTTCCGGCGAGGCCCCTAATATATGCCCGTTTGAAGCGAGTTTTAATAGCGTTGCAGATATCGTGTTTTAAAATAAACTGAACGTAAGAAAAAGACCAGACTAATCGGAAGACTAAGGAATATCACCACTAGAAGCCTTAAAGAAAACATAGAGGCGAAAACAGCCAGTGACCTCATAGTGATTGTCCAGGAATGACGCAATTGGCGCCCAATACCCATCTTTTAAGAAACTGAGTGAAATCCTTTCGCCTATGTTTAGGGAAAGTGAAGTCTTTCTTGTACGGAAAACCCCTACTAAGAAGTCCTGAGGAAGGTGCCACATTAACAAGTGCAAAGCACCGAAACGCGTCGACGCATTTCTATATAGAAGAATCCATTTCTAGCTCAAACACACTGGATGTACATGTATTACTGTTGCATGTGTGTTATAATGTACATGTCATTTCTAGCTAGTGGATCTAGAAATCAATAGTGGTAAAAACATCAAAGTGCCACCGTTTTAAAGGGGTCCTTTTTCTCTTTTTTCTTTATTTACATGTGTTGTCTTGAGTAACAAAATCTTTGTGTCTATGATGTGCAATGTAATATGAATGTACTTATATACTGTATAGTTTTATATTGTCCACTGATATTTTGCTGATTAACTTTTATTTTTCAGGGAAAGTTCCTTTGAAATTTTAAATGTGTGTATTTTTATTGTAAACTATTGCTTTATTTTAATAAAAATCTAGATTGTTAACAAATATTTTTCTTTGTGGGAATCATTATATAAACCTTTTCCCTTCTAACGGTGATCTATAGCAACCGGTAATCCAGGTGCTGTGGAGGAACCGTACGGGTATAGATACCACGGGCTAACTAACACACCCCAGGGATTTCTCTTTGACTTTTTGTACTTTGCCGGCTCCGCCCACCTTTAGTCTTCTCCTTTCTTTTCAGTATTATTTAGGAGCACATGGCGAACCCTACTTGGGTTTTTGTTCTCCTTTTTTAATTGAAAACGGTGTTGTTTTTTTTTTATCTGGTTAAATGATGGATTCGAAATGCCGCCGCCAGACTTCTTACAAGCTCAAAAAAATTCGACCATATCTCTCCACACCTGAAAGCTTTGAACTAGCTTCCTTTCGAGGCCAGAATATAACTCAAACTGGCTTGCATCACACACAAAGCTTTATACTCAAACTCTCCTGCTCACCTTGCACAGAAACTTGTGGTATCCGGCGGAAGCAGAAGCTCCCGTTCCGCCAGCAACCTTTTACTCCAACCTGCACGGTTCCGAAAAAAAAAAACTTATAACCAGGCCTTCTCTGGATCAGGCCCGGACTGGCCATAGCGGGCACCGGGCACTCCCCCGGTGCGCCGAAAGGGTGGGGGCCGGTTTTGAGCCACTGGGGGCCGATATTGTTACAGGGCCGTTTTTGCAGCATAGCTGCAAAATCGGCCCTGCAACAAAATCGGCCAAAAACCGGCCCTAGCGAAGCGCTCGGCGGCACCTCCAACCCCCCCGAGTGGGGAGGGGGGGCCGGCCGAGCACTTTGCCAGGGCCGGTTTTAGTTCCCAGTCCGGCCCTGCTCTGGATCCGCTCCTAGAATATGGAACTCTCTCCCGCCCGCCATCAGAAGAATACCTTCTCTGGCACATTTCAAAAAGGAAGCTAAAACCTTTGTTATGGGTAAATTCCTCTCCTAAATGCTGCCTCCTACCAATACACAGACCTTGAACAATACACAGACCTTGATCTAATACGGACTAGCGCCCGCCTTCGGAATACCGACCTACCTCTTCAAGAAATCTGGGGCCTTATCTGGAGTTAATTATATGTAAACTGTTCATACATGTCTGCTACCCTATTGTGATTCCTTGCCTATTGTACACTGCTATGTTTACCCTGTAAAGCGCACTGATACCCTCGGGTCAAGTTCGCGCTCTATAAAACAATAAAATAAAATAAAATGAATAAATTAAAGCACACTGATGTGATCACCCTTTTAACTGTTTTTAAATTAATGTAAATTTGAATTTATATTATTGTACACTGTGGATCTGTATCAGATATCATGTGCTTTTAGGGTCTATTTTTATTTGACCGAATAAAGAATTTGAATTTATTAGGCAAGTTTCAGGTAAATGTATAGCCTGAAGTTAGTTTGTTATGCTTTAAAACAGTGAATCCCATAACAGAACCTGCAGAGGGATCTGCTGCGAGTCTGTTAGTCTAGGAAGGAGTTTATTTATCGAAGATACACATATTCTCACAGGAGTTCCGTTTCTAGTGGCAGCGCTTCTCTGACAGCCCACTAACTCCCTCCCTCTCGCCTGCTCTTAAGTTTCGGTTTCCATTCTTGCCTGTTCTCGGTGACCGTCACTCCCTGCTAAGATGGCCGAGATGTCGGGCTCGCTGTTGGACCTCTCCGAGGAGTTTACCTGCTCCATCTGCCTGGGCACTTTCGAGAGCCCGGTCACCACTCCCTGCGGACACAATTTTTGCCGTGTCTGCCTGGAGGTGATCTGGGCCACGGAGGCGCAGGAGGGCTGGAAATGTCCTCAGTGCCGCACTGGCTTCGCAACTAAACCCGAGCTCCGCAAGAACACCGTGCTGGATACCGTGGTGCAGCAGTACCTGCTGGACGTGAACCGGTGCGAGCAGGAGCAGCAGGAGCAGCAGGCGCAGCCGGAGCCGGAGGAGGAAGAGGAGTCCTGTCCGGACGGGGCCGTGCCCTGTGACTCCTGCCTCAAGGTGGCCGCCGTCCGGACGTGTCTAACCTGCATCGCCTCCTTCTGCCAGGAGCACCTGCAGCCTCACCTGGGGAGCCAGGCGTTCGCTCACCACCAGCTGCACAGCCCGCTGGGGAGCTCCGAGCTGGGCCTCCGGACCTGCAAAGATCACAAGAAGCTCCTCGAGTACTTCTGCGAGGAGCACGGAAAGTGCCTCTGCTGCTACTGCTTGGTCGACCACAAGGCCTGCAAAACACACACCGTGCCAGAGGCCAAGCTCAAAAGAGAGGTGAGTACCGAGCCCCACGCGACAAGAGGGGGCACCCGAATAAGCCTAGCACCTTGTATTGAACTTGTATAGCGTTTACCTCCCTCGTGTGGGTCTCTGAAGCACTTCGAGATTGCAAGTTACAGCGTGTGATGTGCGGTTGTCTAGGTGTTGTTTATGGTCTGCCTTAACAACACAGCTGCCCTCAGACATTTATTTAGTATCACCAGGTGAAGAGCTCTGGCTGTGTCCGGATGTGGGGTGGCTGCAATTCATGTTTTGATTGGGCACAAGTTGTGTGCATTCACAAACAATCATTTGCAATGCAATCGGTCTCGCCTTTGGGACCTTATATGTATTTAGCTGTGCAGCGCATTAGCCTGGGTGCTGAAACATCTACTGGTCTTTAACATGGAGGGAAAATGGGCACCAAACTGTGTGACACGCCAGGTATGGGAACACATGTAAAGAAATATTGCCTTTCAGCTGGAAATGGTATAGACCAAAGCTCTGTTTTTAAAATAAAATCAGGGCCTTCTGTGGTCTTATCACTGAAAATACAAGATTTGAAAAAATATTGTCTATGGGTGCTCTTGGAAGACAATTTCTGTAGACTGGAATCTAGAGAATGCTAAAATGATTCTGGTATTTTACTGACCTCTGCTGATCGTTTTCTATCAAAATAAATAGAGAGTTGCCAGAAAAATAATAGAAAGTCCTTAAGCTGAAAGCAATTCTGGTATTTTACTGACCTCTGTTGGTCGTTTTCTATTATGACACTTAAATAGAGACAGTTTTGACCAGACAAAAAAAGTCCCTAAGCGGAAGCAGACTAGTCCTAGGGCTGATCTCCAGAGCCCACAAAGTACATACACATATAATTATATACTCAAGTATATACAGGAGGTCTCGAATGCTCGACCTAAAAAGTGCTTGCCCTCCACGCAGCTGTGATCATTTTATTTATCCAGCTGACCGAGCATGAACTTTCAAGGGCATACATTGAAAATTTGTAATGCTATTAATGTGTCTTAGATAGCGAGATAATGTGTGTGTTTCTCCTCTGCCAGCAGCACAAATGGGATGAGTACGGTTTTTAATGTACATGGATTTTTAGGGCTAGCTTGAACGATGCAACTGTTGCTAGATCTTATGTGATCAACAAAAGAGAGTTTTCGGAGTCCTACTGAGAGAGGGGCTTAAGCTGTACTCACATGTTGGGTCTTTTTGAGTACAGTATTTGATTGGACCGAATTTGTGTGCTTCCACCAAAAGTACTGCATGTATTGCGCGTTTCGGCATGTGGGGAAGTTTATACTCTAGGCAGCAGATCCTAGGTGGTTATGGTGGCAAGTCACTCATCATGGCTATAGGCCTGATCTATTTATTATGAACTGTTATGATAAAGGCTCTAGGCCTGACGTATTAATTGTGAAAATCATCTGTTAATATCAATCAGGCTTTTAGGTGTGAATTTAGATTACGCTATTTTAAAGCCAATGGCACTGGAATTATGTGATTATGTGGCCACACCGATTATTTCATAGCTATAGATTTGCCACAATCCATCACCTGTGCAATAATCTGCAGATTCTAACAAAAAAATTGTTTCTAGCTCAAACGGTTCAAAGTAAAAAAAAAATGCAGTGACAAGTGTTGCTGCTCAGTGGAAGGCCCTTTGCAAAGATGGAATGGTCACCCTTCCGTTGCTTATTGCTATATTTTGGTGTTAAACAGGTTTTAACGAGGTGCAACCAATGCTTAGGCAGTGTTACCAAGTTTAACCAGCATTGGCATAGCCAACAGGTCTTGCCTTTGGGACCTTATAAGACAAATTAAAAGCTTTGTTTTTTAGGTCTCACCTGCGAAACTTTATGTAAGGGCTTCAGAAATCTCACCACACGCTAACACACGCTCGTGCGTGTGCTTTTGGTTTTGTCCCAGGCTATTGGCCTTTGCGTGCGTCTTTTTAACAAATATAGCACACAATTGGGCAAAGGCGGGCGCATGTCCCACCTTTGCTCCGCCCACGGCCTATTGCGTGCGGTTACCCGCACAGGCACCATCTGGTTTGAAATATCGTGCCCAGACGCGGGCGCGATAAGTGAAACCAGATGTCTCGCTGTGGCGCTCGTGTGCGCACCACTCGTCTTTGCCTTACTGTGGGTTCAGTGGCATGGTTGCAGCTACGCTTGTCAGGCCATTGCAGGGGTTTCTGTGTAGGAGGGGGCAGCACAGCCTCATGTTGTGGGGCGGGGCTGGCACTCGCGGCCACAGTAACAATTCGCGCCACTCCAGCCACCAGCGGATGCACTGCTCGGCAACAGGGAAGCAACCTCGGGGTGGCGTGTCTCAGTGCACGCAGGTGATGATCATGCCTTCCAGGACGCAGCACGCTGAGTTTTCCAAACGCCTTGGACATGCAGCAGACGATTGGCGGATGAAGGTATGGGAGAAAGCCATGCGGCTTCAGCGCTATACAAATAAACAGGGACACACGTGTAGGATTGATAACCCGGAGGTGACCATGAGGTCTAGCTCCCGTATCCTTTATTATTTTCACTTTTCTTCGCTCCTCCCTCCGCTGTCCTATCCCACAAAATCGCCTTGTGTGGGAGTTCACGATGATACACCCCTGCCACTACAACAGTGGTGGTGCAGCCGACCAAACATAACAACACCCTCTGGCTGGGAGCACACAGACCTCGGCAGTTCTGCTGGTCCTAGCCCTTGGAGAATGGGTGTCTCATCTGGTCTGAGCGCACTTTTCTTCGGTGGTAGCGCTCTCCTCCTTTACTGCACGGCTGGTGCAGTCTGAATTCCTTGGGAGTCAGCTCCCTTTCCTCCCAGTGATATCAGCAGGCAGCCCCCAGAGGGCGCTGACCATTCCTTGCACTTTAATAAGGTTTGCTGCTTGAGCCCTGGTGACCTTGAGGTTGGCAGTAGCTGGAGTCTACTCCTGTTTGGTCTCCAACCCAGTGCATGGGCCTAACTTCAGCACCACTACCCTTTGGCCTCTCTGCACTCGGGCTCAATACTGGTTTCTTTTGTGCTGTGACACTGTCCCTGCCTGGCAGGACTTGTACTTCACTGGAGTTTATGGGCCTCCGGAGGTCAATACGGTCTTCTCAGCTCCTGCAGTAGTGGCCACCAGGGGGCAAACAGCTTTCTCAGCAATAGTGGTGGGTTAAAATGCTGAACCTGGTTACTGTAAAAAGAGTCAGACTTCGATATTGCCCACTCTCCTGGCCTGAGTAGGCGTGATGGGGTGGGGGGATGTCATCGGGCCGTTATATTCACTTCTGGCTACTCTGCATGTAGGTGTTGAGGGGATCAGTACGTTTTCGATTTGTTGCTGCACTTACAGGCGGCTTCCTGGCAGCATACTTTGGCGGCAGGGGATCACTATAGGGCATGCAGCACTTTCCAAACCGGTCTCAGCTCTCTTCACAGCCGTGGTCTCCTCTGCAGCCCAGGACGTGAGTGGGGGGCCATTTCCGCTGCTACCCGCACTCTGAGAGTTTGTGCGGGGTGCTGTACAGAGTTTGTTTCACTAATGCTGCTGTCTTCCGACCGTGTAGAAGGCATGAGCCTGGAGCCTCCAGGACAATCTCACCACTCACTCTGCCATCAAGGGGTATGTGCGCGCAGTGGGCCCACCCTCACTTTCTCTCTGAGTGGGTGCCAGCATCCTGGCTCACTACAGGTTGCAGTGCCCGAAGATCCTCCTACCTTGGGGCCGCGCTGGAAGTTTGCATACCTGGCTCACTCGTTCGGAGGGCGCTGCTCCCCTCCCCTTTCCTCTTGTCAGAACAGATGGTGGCAGGCTTGTGTGGGTAGCAAACGGGCACCTCACCAGGTAGGGCCATAGCATGCTGGGCTATGTCATACCAGAGATGCAGCTGTAGGCTGTGTCCAGACTGCCTGGTCACCAATGTGGTGTTGTGGGCCTTGGCCCACATGCTAAGTGGAAGAACAACACAGATGCTATTGTAATGGGTGCTAGAGGTTCCCAAACTTATTTGACCTACTTCCCCCGTTTCAAAAACAAAATTAATCAGCGCCCCTTTGAAAATCTACCTTATATAAGTGAAAAAACAGAAAGATGCAATAACGAATTTGCTTTTTTCTATGTAATATATATTTCTACCTACGTCCCTACAACATATCAAAGAAAGATGTTGTTGTAAATAAGACACCTTGAAAAAAAATCAACCATAGAAACACTCGCTTAACACACAGAAAATTAAAAGAGTGAAGGATAATATTAAAATAAAAAGTATGGATAACATTAAAAATAATCCTTAAGAGAAGGATGAAACTGGTGCTCTGCTTTCAATTTATCAATGTTCAGCTCTATTTTGGTCAGCAGATTTTTTAAATCACCACAATTAGCTATTTGCAGTCGGTTTATTTTTCAGTTAACAGCATTGTGACTGCACTGAACCCACATTCCACTAAATATGATGAAGGAAATGCAATTTAAAACTTTTTTTACTATAGCCCATAATCCAGGATAAAGTGTAGGTATCTGCTTTTGCAGTCAGAACTGTTGGTAGCCGTCTTTGAATTTAAATTCCTCATTTGCTGTTACTTTTATCAGTTCTTCTTGCAATTTTGGAGATTCTTCTGTTTTTGTACTTGAAAAAGGGTTCAAAACCCAATCGGGTATGTTTATTTTAAGAATATCCTCGAATCGTTGATTGAAGTCAGAATGGGGAGCCTCCAAGTGGTGACAATAGGTAAGATGCATGCTGGTCTTCCCGACAATGCACAACACACTCACCTGCCAACACTTGCTTGTTAAGACCGGTTGGCGAACTTGACCGCCAATTGGTACCGTTATAACTTGCATTTTGTTTGTTTATTTGGTAAAATGAAGTAATCATTACGACTCTAACTCTATGTTACACAACAGATGAAACATATACGAACAGTTTTTTAAAATGTTCTTATCTTTTTTTCTTTCTTTATACTTCCACGGCCCCATTATTTTTATTCATCACTCCCCAATTGCACCTGAGGCTACCACTGCCCCCCAGGATTGTTCCCACGCCCCTCCGATAGTGTTATTGCCCACTTTGGCAACCACTGGTGGGTGCAATACTTGCCCAGGGCACGTACATCTGGCCCCTTTTATTAGTAACGTCCCCTCAATGGGGATGAATGTGTTGGGTGGGTGTTAGCAGGGCTCTTAGGAAGGGGCTGCATTATTACGTTGCCAGCAGACACTACATCAGCTATAAAAAAAAGTCTACCATTCACCGCTTCAAAATGACGTGACTCATCTATTGTTAAATAGGCTTAAGAATGTGGGATAGTGCACCGCTTTATCCAACGTTTGAAAAGTTCTCTGTGCAACCAGGGTATCGTTCCCCACCTGGAACGTGCTTAATGAACCTCGTAGCAACAATACTAGGATAGTTGACAAAAGGTGGTACATGCAATGCAGTGGTACATCAATGGGCATTTGCGCCGCACCGGCGTATGCTAATTTATACATGGCAGCATTTGAAGAGGAACATATCTGTTCGAATCAAACATGGCATCAGAACACTTCAATGTATGTACGTTTCATAGACGACATTTTCGTAATTTGGAGGGGTACCAAACAATCGTTACATGAACAGATCAAAATCCTAGACACTAAAGAGGACAGAATTGGATTCACTTGTAACATAGATGAAACACTAATCCAATACCTGGATGTAGAAATCAATAAAAGAGGAAACACACTCACCACTAACTTGTTCCGAAAGACCACAGATAGGAACAACCTATTGCAATATGGAAGCCACCACCCGCAAGCATTAAAAAGACACCTCCCTTATTCACAATTTTTGAGGGTCAAACGAGTGGTTTCAGAGACCCCGCAATGCACATCACAAATAGACAGTATGACACAGAGGTTTCGAAACAGAGAATATCCAGAGCAAATATTGCAAGAAGCCAGAACCAGAGTTGAGTTTAAATCCAGACAAGACCTTTTGAAGAGCAAACAAAAAACACAAGAACAACAAATTACTTGTGTCAGCAAATACTCCACACTCACCACACAATTTAAAAAAATCATAAAACGACATTGGCCAATTTTGTCCATGGAACCTGACTTTCAAGGAGCTTTCACCCAAGAACCAGTATTCGCCCACACTAGAGCCAAGAACCTAGCGGATTTCCTTAAACCAACCAAAGAACCACAATCAAAGCCCACATACAGAGGCACGATACCATGCCTCAACTGCAACACTTGCCACAACATAATGAAAGGAACAACCATAACACATCCTAGGAAAGGATTTCCAATCCACCTAAAAGTGAATGCCACTTGTGATTCAACGAATATAATTTATATGCTCAAGTGTCCATGCGGAGACGTTTATGTGGGACATACGGAAAGAAAATTGAAATTAAGAGTGAATGAACACAAAAGCAATATACGCCCTCAATCCTCCAAATCGTCAGTGGCAGAACATTTCACAGAAAAGCAACATCACATAAGCCAATTGAGAGTCTATGTGTTGGAAATAGTGGAGAAAAAGGAAGGAATGGTCAACAAGAACAATTTGTTAAAACAAGAGAACTATTAGATCTATTATTCGAACTGCCTTAAGCCGAAAGGGCTTAATGAACGCACAGAGTTTCTGTGCTACTTATAATTCACTTTGAGTTACATATGAATGGAAATGTTTACTGTATATTTGTACTGACTTATGCGTTATTGGAATTGTTTAGGACTATATTATTTATCAGGCCAGTTTTTTTGTGCATACGCATCAGGCGCAATCACATGATTGAACATCCACCCCCGCTGGGGATCGAACCGCCAACGATAATTTACACATTAGATAATTTACACTGTATATTTGTACTGACTTATGCGTTATTGGAATTGTTTAGGACTATATTATTTATCAGGCCAGTTTTTTTGTGCATACGCATCAGGCGCAATCACATGATTGAACATCCACCCCCGCTGGGGATCGAACCGCCAACGATAATTTACACATTAGATCACCGTCGCCAAAAAAAAGGACATTGTCCCTTTAATAACAGCGCGCGTAAGTAGAACATATTAGCGCATGCGCGTCTCAGCGCGTTTTTAGCAACACGGAAGTAGAAGCTTGCTGGATCTACACACGGTAATATGCCGTACGCGAGTAACTAAGAAAGGTAAGAACGGTCTTTTAGTAACAGTTTAGATATAGAACACAAGCATATCGTAGAGCAACTAGCGAGCAGTATGAGTAGTTACGAGGGCTCATGGAATTGGTATAAAACATGCAATTACCGATAGTGACACGTTGTTACTGATAGCGATAAGAGTTTGGTGACTAATCGAAAGAGATATAGAGTTTTAAACCCAATTTTCAGCAATTTGGTTAGAACGTATCGTTATAGCACAGTAGAGTGTATGAGTTACGAATTGATTTATTTATTAACATCATGTATTAGAGAAAGTCTTGATTTGAACGTTTTGAGTATAGTAAGTTGGGATACTGATTGAAAGTTGTTTTCATTTACAGAAATCATTCCCTGATGAAGGCGGGAATACCTGCCGAAATGCATTGGATAATCCTAATTGGGAATATATGAATATTGATCAATGGAAAAGTGTGAATAAAGACACATGAATTAACTTCCAAAAACCTTTTTTGCTTGAACATTTATTGTTTAAATTTTTTTGGAGCTGAAGTATCAGCAAAAAACTTGTGCTCAGGGTGACAACCATACTATCCTAGTATTGTTGCTACGAGGTTCATCTATTGTTAAGACAGGTCACTTTTTAGGTCAGGCATTCGAGACCTCTTGTATATACTTTAGTATATACTTATATGTGTATGTACTTCGTGGGCTCTGGAGATCAGCCCTAGGACTTGTTTTTCTTACTGTAGCCCAGCGTTGGGCTTCTATGCAGTGATCTAAAAAAAATATATAATGGGGAGAATGTATTTTTCCTATTGACTTCTTTTGAAGCAGAGGCAGTTTCTTGTGGGAGACAGCTAAAATAAAGCAATTTTGGGTTTAAAAGATTGGTAGTCTCCCGCCAGAATCGGGTTTCTTGGCATGTATGCCTGCTGGAGCTCTTCACCTTCCATGCCATTTGCAGCTAGGGTGTCAGCTGTATACAGGGCTGCAAGTTTTCTGGTATTCAGTTGTTTAGGTTTATGTGCTGCATGGTTAAATACTTATCAGGTCCCAGAGGTGAGACCTATTGGCTATGCCAATGCTTGTTAATTAAATAAAATGAATAAACCTCGATTATCCATTAATCTGAAAAAATGCCCTGCATACTAAGCTTTATTACTTTGCAGTGTGGTAAATGACATCCAGGCGCATGCATGCACACGCGCTATCACGCACACATAGTGCACCTGTTGATGTAATATACTGTTCCATAAGTGAGCGAGAGGTGGCGTCCTATAGCACTGTCCTCCGATGCTCCCTCACTTTGACTAATTGTTCCTCGCGGTGAAACAAGGCTTTGTTTGTAATTCACACTATGGGGCCCATTACGATCGCGGATGGACTAGCGTCCGTACGCGAGGCCTGAGTAGGAGGGAATGTCCGCATGTGCTGCGGCGTTCCCTCATTCTAATGTGGCGGTGGGTCTTTGGTGGGTCCGCAGAGGATTTTCCGCATCCGCCGGGCCGGCGGTGGCTTCCGCCGGCCCGGCCCGGATGCGGAAAATCCTCCATCATAATGTGCCCCTAAGTTAGTTTGCTTGATGAATGATTACCCACACAGTGAAAATATAACGGAGAAGGAACGCCTGGAACATGGTAACTTATTCACAATCAACTACAGGAGAAGGCCTCCTAAACCACTGCCTAGAAAAGTAGCTGCGCCAACTGATCCACATGGAAAACCCAAGATTCCCTTTATATTCTAAATTCCACAATACGCCTGTAGCCATAAAATAGAGAATACAACACACATCTGACTGCAGGACTCCGAAACAGTAGCTTATTGGCTTAGATTGAAATGTTGGACGTAAACGACCATGATCCTACGTGAATCTGCAGGAATACTTCTAAAATGTGGCCACATATACAGTGGAGAAACCGGGAAGTACACTAGTACAGTGCATTGATAAAACGTTAATATATCAATATAATTATGCAATCCATATGGTGCTTTGTCTCTGTATCTCGAGTACTTATATGAAGTCCTGAACATATAGCGATAAAATGGAGACGTAGGTATCCAGTAAAACATGAAGGGCTGGCTACATGCTATGTATCTAGCAACATAAGTTAGCTGATAAGATAGCTCAGTGAGTTGAGCAAATGCCGCTGAGATGTACGTGTAACCTGCAGGTCACAGGCTGAAATCATAGCATATTGAGGAAGGTGAGGGCTAACGGCTGTAGTTTATCTGCATCCTGCAAGCTCCCAGTTGCAACATTAGCGCGAAAGCTCGGTGTGACCCGGACTCTGCTCCAGAGGTCACAGGGTTCTAATCTCATTAATATAGCCTGCAACGTACATGCACGAGATAAAAAGATCCAGGTTTCAAAGACCTGATCCCCTTTAGCTTTCTGAAATAGTTAATGCTCCTGCTGCAAAGAGCTATGTGTAACCTGCAGGTCACATGGTCAAATCCCAGAAGGATCACTCAGTGAGTTATGCACCCACTGCATAGATTTCTTTATTACCCAATGTCACATTCCCCACTTTGAGTCCCATACCTGCAGCACAGTGGAGTGACGTGCCTGCTCTGGGATCTGAGCAAATCCTCAAGGTTCCTGGTTCCAGACTGAGAAGACATCAATAACAATGAAACCCTGTCTTATGGACGCAAAAAGTGTCAGTATTCCATGCAACAGATCACACTCGTATCAGTGTTTGCCTTGGCATTAACCTCATATCTATCGTACTTACATGAGTATCTACTGCAATGCGTCCAACACCTGAAAATCATGAAAAAACGTAATTTGTTTTATAAAAACCGGGAAGAAAGTTAGGTATATTGGTTAACATCCATTGACAGTCGAACAGAACGTCACACAATGACTGAAAAATCAGTCTATCCAGTGCTAACCCAAAAGTATTTCAAAGGTGTTAAAGCAAATTCAACAACAAAAATCATCTGTCAAAAAAATATGTGACGAAAAGAATGACACCTCACGGGAACACCACCCTCGGGGTAACTGGCGTCTAAAAGATCTGAAGTTATACGCGCTCTAAAGAGCTGTGCTAACCTTTGAGAGCGCACTCGCTCCCTGCATTTGTAATTTGCCATCTGATTTCGCCTGTATGGTTATTTTTGCGCAATAGAGTCAGCGCGCCTTACTTTTCAAACGCGCATTTAGCTAAGCCAACAACACGCGTTTGAATGATCAGAAGCTACACGCGCTCTAAAGAGCTGTGTTAACCTTTGAAAGCGTACTCGCTCCCTGCATTTGTAATTTGCCATTTGATTCCGCCTGGATGGTTACTTCAGCGGAATATTCCACTCTGGTACGAGTGCTGGGGGATCGTGATAGTGGGGCACCCACGGAAAATAGTGATGGAGTAACAAAAAACCATACTTGACCTCTGCCTAAACCTTTTTTTCTAATTTCTTTCACATTGGTGTTTTATCAATTCTAAAAGCAAAATAATATTGTTTTTAGAGCGGTGCTCCTTCAACCTGAGCTGCAGCCAGGTGGGGTGAAGCCTCTCAACCAACACTTATGGGTGAGTGTCATTTGGAACGTTATGTCCGAATAGTTGTGAATGGGTTTCCATCACACGGGGTTTGTATTGAAAAAAACCCTGAGAATATGATTTATTCATGTTTCTTGTTGTTTTTGTGTCTTTGTCTTTCTGTTTGGATCCAATACCGTCTGATGCAACGCAATAACAGTATACGGTTGAGTACACACCTGGGACTTTCAGGTGATATTTTTTCATATTTTATTACAAGCAGTAGTGTTAACCATCAAAGGTCCTGACGAATGCATTGGAAACTTTGTTCTATTTACATGCAGAAACATGTTGACCACTATTAAGTACGGTTATTATTTCAAACCCGCACTTACACTTGCTTTTTAACCTTAGGGATTGGGAGATACTAATAAATTTTGTTTCTCTACCCAATTCACCTAATTTTACGACTACCTTTCACTTTTCACCATTATCACCATACACTGCTTTATTCAGGAGCCTCTTTAATTAATTTTTTGCACAACATACCTCCCACTTGTCACATTTATCGGCTACGGTTACATCTGACCAGCCGTTATTGCCTCCTGGGTAAGGAGAACCCAAATGATGAGAAAGAGGGCGGTACAGTGTGGCTTCTGATGGGAATCATTCTCTCCATATGCTCTTGAGCCTTGATTTGGCCGGCACCTTTAACATGCACAATGTTCTCACGGGTGTTATTGGTGTAGTATCGGTGTTGAGATCCTTCTTGATTGACTTATATTTTTTGACCCCCAGGTATTTTGTGTTTTGATTGATTATATAACTGGCGAGTATTCACCAGACTGGGCCCCTTTTCTCATCACTGGTCGTCATTCAATTCAAAAACGAAAAAAGTGTCCAAACAAAACCAAACAAAGTGAAAGTGCATAAAAGCAGAGCCCTTTGGCAGTGCTGGTGACAATACAGCGTGATTAAAATCAACTGGCACACCTGTTCACAACCAATTTATTCCTATTATTTAGGCGTGGACAGTCGAATTAAAAAGGCTGGTAGCTAACCTTGCATACCATTACCTATCGCCAACATGTTTCTCTGCCTCAAAAGTAACGGCATATTCGTCAGGGCAACACCACTTGTCACCACACCGCTGTTGGACACTTTGTTCTGTAGCGACTGTCAAATAGAAGAAAACAGTATAACATACATTAAACAAGCATTTACAATGCAATAGGTCTCGCGTTTGCGAGAGTTTATGCTATTAGCATTGTAAATCACAATGCCTTTTATGTGTTTAAAAAGCCAACACATTAATAAAAAGCATTGTACATGGTCAAACTTTATTTGATTACCTGCCAACATGTGTAAATTCCCACCTTTCGAACTTGCCTTCATTCACCGTATTACAAAGCATGGATGTGCTATTCTGTTTAATAAAAAGCAGTTCAGCGTTGCAATCCCGCCGCGGCCGCACCGGAAGTCAGGCAAGGTCGCCTTGTGACGGGGGCGTGGCCGCGTTCGGACCGGAAGAGGAGGCGTAAATCCGTCTTGCGGCCCGGGGCTCCTGTGAGCGGTGGAGAGCCCCGGGGCCGCCAGCAGGAGGTTGCGGAAGTGTTGCGGGGCTCCCTTGACCAAGTGGGAGCCCCGGGAAAGGAGCGTGCTGCGAGTGGAGTCCCCCGAGATTGGCCCGGTAAGTTCCAAAGGGCTGGGGGGGCTTCAGTGCTTTCGTGTGTGTATGTGTGCGGGGGGGGTGTCTCTGCATGTATGTATGTGCGTGCGTGCATGGGCGCTTGTGCGTGTGTGTATGCATTGTGCCTGCGTGGGTGTATGTGTGTGTGCGCGCATGCGTGTGTATGGCTGTGTGTGATTGAGAGTGAATGCCAGGCAGGGGATGTGCACGGTGACGTGCGCGCCCTCGAGGAGGAATCTGAGACAGCGAGGCGCGTGGCCGATCGCTGTCTCACATTCCCCCAGACACGCCAGCAAAAGTTGTCTTCGCAAACTAAGCATGTTTCGCATGCTTTTTAGGTCTGCTCGACCTAAAAAGGGGGGAACCAAACTGCCATAATTTCAAGACAGATTTAAATCGCACCATCTGCGGTATTTACCCTCTAGCAGCTATCGTGACTCATACCGGTTGTAGAGGGAAATGGGCTTCAATGTAATCCTCCTGCAATGAGGTTTCTTCAAAAATAATTTGGCCAGCACAATTGTAAACATCAATCTGGAGTGCACATATGAAAAATACAAGAACATGACAAGAGACACACCACCACACGGACATTACACATGTAAATGCTCATTGTCAGGCCATTAAAAATCAACTATGCAAACAAGAGGATGAACTCCTAGTCTCATTCGTATTGTGGCTCACGCATGGTACACGAGCAGCCAAAACACTGGTGAAGGGAATTCCTTAGACCTTGTGAGATTACAAAATATGCAGGTTACCGCTGTTGATAAAAGACAATACTCGGGATAGCCCCCGACCACAGTCCTAATGTGTGCTGTGCACCATATTGCATCTAGGTGCACCCGGGACTAATGAGTACTTTAAAAAGGTAGTCCGCACGCCTAGCTCTATATTGCCAATTGCTTGAATCTCTAGTTAAAGCTCCTACATGAACACACACCACATGTGATGTAACGAGTTAAAGCACGGTGAATAAACACATTTCAATCCTGCATTCTATGCGAGCTCTGTAGTTTGAGTGTGCGGTACTGACATCTAACATTACACGCATCCAGAGGAAAACTATGAACCAAGGAGCGGAACAAAACCGCCCCCAATGTCCCGGATCCCCTACTCCTCACCGTGCTCCTAAATGCGGCGCGCGTTGTCTCCACCGGTATTAAAGGCATGCCCAGCTTCTCCTTAATGAAGTGGCGCTGCGTGCAGATGCCGGTAGACGCAAGTCACATGACACGCGTTGGCTAGAGCGGCCGCCCTCTTGAGCTGGTCAAATGCGCGTGTATGCGCAGTAAGGGTAGGTCGAAAATCACTTTTCTAAGACTGGATACAGTCCTATTCAAAAGTTCATATACAAAAAAAATTAAAAACATGGGGTACCATAACCAGCCAGGTAGGCACGCGGTGCACAAAATAAGTAAATGGCGAAAAGAGGACCACACCATAGGTAATCAACATTAGCAGCCATCTTAGAGTGGTATTAAAATGTGTGCTACACCCAACCACTATTGTTTTATATGAATTTCCAAAACAAAGCAGCTGCCAAGGCTCATTAAAGGAGCCCCAAACCTACTGAATAATGGCCTCAATACAGTAACCTTAATAGAAAGGTGTAACACTGTAAGATGGTGGTACTAGTACATACAACGAAGGATATCACCGAATGGTGTGGAAGTGTCTACAGTAGAATGCAGGGCCGCACTGCCTGCCCACAACAGCGGATCAGTCCTCTGGAGCCCCAGGGGACACCAAAGAGCAGAGAGTATGAACCACAGATGCCTATAGCTTGATTCTATTCCACTCTATGATTTCATTCAGTCCAATTTGGTTGCTTTTTTCTCTACAAATCCATCGTGCTTCCTTGCTTAACAACAGGTTCTCCATATTCTGCGTGGTCCCCTTGACTTTTTCTAAAACAGTCCAAGTAAAGCTGTGTTTTTCCTTAAAGCAGTGCTGTACTAACTTATGGCCAGATGTAAGTAGAACTTATTTACCGATTCTTAATTACCGAATTTTACCGATTCGGTAATTAAGAATCGGTAAATAAGAAGGGGGGGTATGTAGGAACATCCAGATGTTCCATTTACCGAATCGGTAAATATCTGTATTTACCGATTCGGTAAATACCGACCGGTAATGCTCCATTCATTCCTATGGGCTTTGAAGCCCATAGGAATGAATGGGGCATTACCGGTCGGTATTTACCGAATCGGTAAATACCGATTTTGACAAGGGTGCAGGGGGTGTCACTTTGACACCCTCTAGCACCCCCAAAAAAGGTTCGGGGGCCATGTGGCAGGCATACCTGCCCTAAGGGCAGGTCTGCCTGTCATATGGCACAGGTGTGCATGCACACATGTGCATGCACACCTGAATCGGTATTTTACCATCAAATTGAATTTGATGGTAAAATACCGAATTTGTAGCTCTTGTGGGACTCAGAAGAGTCCCACCTACATCTCAATTTTACCGATTCTGTAAAAATACCGGTCGGTAAATTTACCGACCGGTATATTTACCGAATCGGTAAAATTATCGAAATGGCCTGTTGCAATCCCCCTACATCTCAAAAGCCAAATACCGGTCGGTAACGGCCGAAATCGGCCGTTACCGACCGGTATTTGGCTACCTACATCTGGGCCTTAGTCGTTAGTTTCCCTGCTCTAATGGTGCTCAAGTGTTCTTGCACTCTAACCTTGATTTTTCGAGATGTGAGCCCAATGTATTGCAAACCACATTGGCATAGCAATCGGTACACCACATGCGTGGTGTTACAGTTGCTGAAATGATACAAGAACCATTCCTTGCCTGAAGACAATGTAACACTTGTGCTCCTCTTCGTGGGTGGGCACACAGAACATGAACCACATGGATAGTGCCCATTAGGAATGGAGGTGTTACTCAATGCTCTATCCATGGGTTCACGAGTGTGTACCAGTTTATCCTTTAGATTACTTGCTCTCCGGAACGCAAACCTGGGGGAAGGCATGCGAAAATCATTGTTGAATAGGAGCGACCAATGTTTCCGTATGGATTGTCTGATTTTGGTTGCAAGGGGATCAAATGTCATCACTATTGGTATGCAGTCATCCCTATTCCTTACATTCTTTTCAAGGAGGACACTGCGCGGATTGTTAAGGGCTCTTTTTCTAGCATGTCTGACCACTTTGTTGGGATAATTACGATTTTTCAGTTTGGAAGTCAGATGATTTGACTGCTCCAAAAAGGCATTAGTTGTAGAACAATTCCTCCTGTAGCGGAGGAACCGCCACACTGGGAGGTTATCCCTTAATGCCCGGGGGTGGAAAGAGTCATACAGAAGCAAGGAATTTCTGTCGGTAAGCTTCTGATGAACACAGGTGTTAATGGTATCATCTTTGACCTCAATGACCAAATCCAAATACACTGCCCTAAATCGGTTATAGGACCAAGTAAATTTCAAAAGTAGGATCCTGGACATTGAGCCAATGGAGGAAGGAAACCAGATCTTCCTCTGTTCCCGACCAAATGCAAAGCACGTCGTCAATATACCTCTTCCAGAGCCGGAGGTGGCTCTGGAAGGGATTGCTGGCAGGGTAGACAACGTGCTCTTCAAATTGCCCAATGTAAATACAGGCCAAACTGGGGGCCATAGTGGCCCCCATAGAAGTACCAGAGATCTGAAGGTACAACTGGTCTTTGTAGCTGAAGTAATTTACGTTGAAGCCCATTTCCCTCTACAGCCGGTATGAGTCACGATAGCTGCTAGAGGGTAAATACCGCAGATCGTGCGATTTAAATCTGTCTTGAAATTATGGCAGTTTGGGTCCCCCCTTTTTTAATGTATGTTATACTGTTTTCTTCTATTTGACAGTCGCTACAGAACAAAGTGTCCAACAGTGGTGTGGTGACAAGTGGTGTTGCCCTGACGAATCTGCCGTTACTTTTGAGGCAGAGAAACATGTTGGCGATAGGTAATGGTATGCAAGGTTAGCTACCAGCCTTTTTAATTTGACAGGCCACGCCTAAATAATAGGAATAAATTGGTTGTGAACAGGTGTGCCTGTTGATTTTAATCACGCTGTATTGTCACCAGCAGTGCCAAAGGGCTCTGCTTTTATGCACTTTCACTTTGTTTGGTTTTGTTTGGACACTTTTTTCATTTTTGAATTGAATGACGACCAGTGATGAGAAAAGGGGCCCAGTCTGGTGAATACTCGCCAGTTACCCCGAGGGTGGTGTTCCCGTGAGGTGTCATTCTTTTTGTCAGATGATTTTTGTTGTTGAATTTGCTTTAGCACCTTTGAAATACTTTTGGGTTAGCACTGGATAGACTGATTTTTCAGTCATTGTGTGACGTTCTGTTCGACTGTCAATGGATGTTAACCAATATACCTAACCTTCTTCCCGGTTTTTATAAAAAAATTAAAGTTTTTTCATGATTTTCAGGTGTTGGACGCATTGCAGTAGATACCCATGTAAGTACGATAGATATGAGAGTAATGCCAAGGCAAACACTGATACGAGTGTGATCTGTTGCATGGCATACTGACACTTTTTGCGTCCATAATACAGGGTTTCATTGTTATTGATGTTGTTTGAGTGGAGGGCAACCCTGTTCTTTTCCCTCTAAGCTCCTTTTTGTGATAGTCCAGACTGAGAAGGACAGTTGAGGATGCAAACATGTGTGCTGCATAGACCAGTGTGTACTCGACAGGGAGATAGATATTCCAAACTCTGTGAAATGCCGCAGTAATTCATGTAGCTTAAAATTACAATTTCCCAATTCCAAATTCATAAATAAATCTCGTTGTTACTGCGTAGATGTGATTGATTCCTGTTGTAAAGTATCTTAATTGAGGCCTTCCTTACACAGAGCTTGGAGTTTCAAGTTCCACATTGCTTGGGTAGTAAATGCTGCTACCGCAGGGGTCTTTAGTCTCCAGTCATTTGTTTCCAAAATAAAAGTCACTTGGTTGACTGTAAATTCCTCTGTAAAAGCTGCATGTCACATACTCGGCGTCCTGGTAGTCTTCCTGCAGAATTCTCCCTGGCAGCGGTAATTAAAAAATAACAAGGCCGGGAGTGGAGCGCGCACATTAAAAAGGCTGAAAAACAAAGTTAGGTACATGAGGCAAGATCACGATAAGGAAGGTATGCAGCTGGCTCAATGCTCGTGCCCGAGCTCCCTAGGCAAGGATAGTTGACGTTAAAAGAAACGGCGGGACATGACGCCGTCTTTGGCCATTTGCGTGCTTTCAGTACTGAAAGCCACACGCAAAGGTCAATTGAATATGTGGGATTTAACTAACTCTCACAGAGAAGTTTAGGAACAATGTGGGGTGCTCACAAGAAGCCTCCCTTAGAGCAGCTCATGCGTGCTGCACTAGGCTCGACCTGAAATTGATAAAATAATGATGTAATACTCTTATAAAACGAGATAGGTATTTTTTTGCATGGAATCTCGCAGATTACAGCAGTTGGCTAGAGTTTTGATGTTGGCCACCCACTCTGCAAACCCTGGAGTTTCCCTGTGATGTTTCTTGTTAGTCCCATTTGAGAGGGGTTGTAATATTATTTTGAAAGCTGAACGTACTAAATTTTTTAAATTTTGTTAATGCATGCATTGTGGTTGCCAGTTTATGTGCACTTGAATAGGCGGGTGTTGGGTAAAGTCATTGTTAAATAGTAATGACTTCATCAGTTCATTAGAAAAAGCATGCCAGATTTCATAGGTTTCATCTGTTTATTATGAAACATAATGGCAAAACCAGTAGGTCTAACCTATTCTATCCAGTAAATGCTGCATGTTTAATACAATCAATCACGTTGGTCTTAACCCCTTCTGCAGGGTCATCCCCAAACTTTTTGTCTTGACTTCTAGGGCCGCACTATCTATAGGAGCGCAAGGGCGTTCACCTCTGCACGTCAGCTGTCGCATATAAAATATATATATTTACAGAATTAAGCTACATTTAATTATGACCTGGTCCGGCAGTGACTAATATCACCACAGTGGATTCCAATAGTGGGATTATATTGATATCCATAACTGTCTTCATTGCTGGGGACTTTGTAGCTGAATTGTAAACCCGTTGCCATTTTGTGTCTTTTATTATACATTATGTAATTTCCCAAATGTGTTTGTTTGTGTAACATGTTAAGCATCAGTTGGTTAAGTATTGGATTGTTGTATGGTTGTTTTTAATATATATAAAAATCTTCACTCCTTAATAATTTAAATAATGTTTTGAAAATTGTGGACACTTACTTTTTCTTCTTTTTTTTTATTTTCATTTATGATTTGTTGCAATCTATGCACAAAATATTTTGGATCAATTTACGGTCTTTTTAAATATCAAAAGGTTAATTCTCTGGAACCACTGTTTTTCATATAACTTTTAGAAAGTTGGCATTTTCCGGCCGTAGCCACTTAGTGCCTGCAGAATGTCTCTGGTTCACATGACTGGGTATAGTTGACCGTTGGACTTTATATATTCCTCCTAGACAGCCACACACAATGGAGAGTTTAGGTGTGCCTAGATGTACGATCACAGACAGGGTGGGAGGGCGAAGCTGGGCACAACCCTACTTACCCTTGAATAGGCTGTGTCCTCCCGCCATGCAAAAGGGCTGCATATCCCCTGTAGTTTGTCTGGAGCCAGGCCAGGGGAGGCAAGAAACCTGTGCACTACAAATGGAAACCTCTAGAAGCTTCTCCCACTGCTGAGGAGGTGCCTGGTTTAAATATTGGACCTCAGACACCAACTCCTCAGTATACTTCGGAACCTGTGGAAACACTACCAGAAAGGAGGACTAAGGTGCTGCTGAAAGAGCTCCCACTCTACTAGCCTGCTGCCTTGCTGGACTGCTACCTTGCTGGATTGCTGCCCTGCTGCCCTCATGCCTGAGACGGAGGGATTGGACCTCCCCCTGAATCCAGAGCTTCCAGAGGGACTCCAAGGACTAGGCTGCTAGCCTGCCGATCAGAGCCACAGGGACATAAGAGGCTCCCAAGCACCTGACACAGCACCCAGATAAAGCTGTGTTAAGCCCTTCTGCCCAAAGTGGTGCCCCTAAGGGCCTGGACCCTTGGTGTATCCTCAGTGGAGCTGAATGGACGTTTTTGCTCTCTTCGTGACTACAAACGGGCCCAGTGCCTCCAAAACCGCTTCGCTCGCACTGCCTGCCAACGCAAAGTTTCATTAACCTGACTCTTTGCACTACAGCATCAACCACTCATAAGAGAAGCACCACCATGAAGCTCTAGCCTGACTGTTCGCGATGACAACTGGATCTTCATGCTACAATGACGACTGTGTGCGATACCTGGACTGGTCTTTGTGCTACTTCTAAGACCATCCACGACACTTCCATGCTCTTAGATCTCCCTCAAACATGAACAGGATTATTTGCACAAGACTGAGAAGTTAGCTTTTCAGTGGGAGAAACATGGTCGCTGTATCTGACCCGTGCTCCATTGCTGTTGGCCTGAACTTGTGACTTTTTCCCTGACTTGCATTACCAGATAGCCGCGAGTGATGCTTTGGACGTTTTGGTGCAATTTTCACTTAAACCTTTAAAATTGCATATCTACAGTTCTAAAGATTGGATTTGTTTTGCCTTTGTCAACATTTCTTAATTTCTTTATTACATTTTGCTTTATTTGTCTAAATTGGTGTGGGATTTTTCTTGTGTTATGTTTTCACTTTATTACTATTTGAAGAACCACATAAATACTTTAAACTTTGCCTCTAAGTTAAGCCTACCTACTACGCGCAAACTATCAATGTGTGGAGCACAGGTTAATTTGGGGTTTGCTTGTTCCTCACTCTGACAAGGATTAGGTTTTGTGCTTGAGTAAGGTTTCACACCCCTCAACCAGTATTCCAGTTTCTTGCAAATCATTAATAACATTTTAATGATCACTTATTCAAAAAATATGTCATGTCACCCTCATGTTTGATGATAGTATACAAACTTTTAACATCCATAGACACCAATTAAGATGAGTCCTTCTAAAGTATCCCTGACAATTTTCTCAACAAACCTTTAATACATGAAATTAAATTGCTAATCAAAGGTGCCAAAAATATATCAATATGTTCAGAAATTCATGAATGTCTATGACCCAATTCCTGATATTATAGGCCCACACAGTGGCGTAGAACCACCTTTATGGATTGTGGGCAACAAATATATAATTGATGTCACTGGGCTTTTTATATCAAGATACTTAAACTCCTATTGGTCTAGGAAACCATCATCAAACCATTTCTCAAGGAAACTATAACATTTCCGTAGAATATCAGTATATATGTTCTGTTTACAGTTCACATAATCATTTGGCACAGTAAGTTGAATAGCTTTCCGATTATAGTTTTCAAAATAAAAACCACCACCTTCCCCCTTCACTCAGCCTGGCGAACAATGATTGTCAAGTCATTGCACACGTCTTGCAAGGATATTTTGTTCTTTATTGATCAACTTGTTCTTCCAGGCATTTTTCTTCATTCTTTCAAAATCATAGGTACCTAATTCAGAAAATGTATCAGTCCGATTGTCTTTAGATAGGAATAAACATTGATTTTTCCTGTAGGCCAGTAGTCTTAATAACATAATTCTTAATAGTCAGTTCTTTCTCTATATCCTCTATATAAGGAGGTGTGCTTTCTTCTAGGCTTAACATAAGTTCTACATCCAGTAATCGTTAATAATTGTCTCAGATATAATAAGGGTAGCCTCTATTTCTGTACACTTAACAGGCACCGTGGCAAAGTATTTCTTCAGTTCAACATTCTTATGAATCTAAAGCGATATGTCTTTAATGCAAAATAATCAATCTGACTAGTAGGGGAGAATGGAAAACCTTTAGTTGGAACACTTGCTTCCTAGTGAGTCCATACCCTTGCGGAAAGATTAACTGTTATGTTGAATTTCGTTATTTCATCTCCCCTTATGTCTTTGATCTCGTTGGCACCTGTACTTAAGTTTTCTTCTCCTTGACTGCTTTTCGCCACTCCTTTTTCCTCCCTTAGTAGTCTCTCTTGGTTGTATCGCCACTCTGTTAAGAGATTCTCATTTCCCTGAGTTCTTCTAAAGAACTATTGGGTCTACCTTCTGCTAAATTGGTATTTTACCCAGTTGAATTTCTGTAATCTTTTTGCTGTTTTTTTCATGGGAACTGACTAAAAATTCCCCTTGAAGAGTACACTGTTTTGAAGAGTACATGGTTTCAATCAATAGATTCTTTATTCGGTTTAAACATTTTAAACCATAAGAGTACAAGATAAAAAAATGCAAGTTAAAAACACAGTATATATACATTATATATTTTTACAATCAGGGCCGCCATAAAAAAGTTAATCTACTGAAAGTTCATATCCAGCATAGAACTGCCATTCTAAAATACAAATATAAACTCAAAAGATGAGTTAGAATTCTAGTGCAGGCATTGATATGTGAGACAGCACTGTGACTTTTAAAAACAAAATTACAAAATTTATGATAACCTCATCATCCAATCCGAGTAATACATTGTTGGCTTCTCTTAAATTACTAATGTGTAGCTACTTGATCACGGTAAGCAAGATGTTTTTGGTGTATATAGAATAGAAACCACAGAAAAATAAAAAGTGCTGCATTGATTGACCTGATTTCCCATCACAGGGACAAGGACCGGTATCTAGGCTAGCGTGAAAGATTAATGGAAAGCTCAATGAATATTTTATAGTACCTTCCCTAAAACGGAAAAGTAGACTATGCTCCCAGTGTTTTGTGTGGCCGAGTAACTATGGGGTGAACCAGTCCGCCCCTGATTTCTGCTTTAATAGCCCAATGCTCTCGGTTCTGCTGACTCCCTCTTTATTCTCTCCGCCTGCACATGTTGGTACCAACATGCCTGCAACTGTTTCTTGGTGATAGGACATAGTCTCCCAGGGTTTTCAAATAACTGTAGGAGACCAATCATGCGCAGACAAGATTCAATATACGTTAGCCAAACGATTCTCCTGCCAGTATCTCATGCGAGGCAATCTTTTACGATATCTTGAGTGCTCCCTCTGTGTTTTGCCAAATTGCAGGCCAAAAGAGAAGCGGGCGGGTTCCAATATAAACTTCAACAAAGGTAAGACCCAGCTCGTTGTGGCAGATGAAACTAGAGCTAGAGATCGGGACCCTCAGCATCTTTCTACAGAATATGTTTTCCTCTAGTTGCACTGGATGACAACTCTTGGTTTCCCAAACCTGAGCCCCATATGTTACGGACGGTAGACACTGTGAGTACATGGTATCAGTTGTAAACATTATTGCAATTTGAATTGAGAAATACAAATACGACGTGAAATAGTTTTTGAATAAGTGATCAATAAAATGTTGTTTATGATTATATTAAAAGTGAAGCATTTACTGCTATTTATACTTTTACTCCCCACACCTTTTCATTGTATGGCCCTAACCTAGTAATTGTGAAGAGCATGTGTTACAGACAAGAGGCCGGATGGGTTGTTATTACACTGTGCTAAAGCCTGTTGGCAGGTACTTTATTACATGGAATTTCACAGATTTCTGTAGAAGGCAAGGGTTTTGATGTTGTTGATTTGCCTGAACAAACTGTGTGGATGGAAGATATGCACTACAAAAAGCGTAATCAAACTCACTAGGGCAGGGAATAGTTTGCTTTGCCAACTGTAATTTTGAATGCATTTGTATTTTTATGGCTATATACCAGGTAGTTGCTCTGTGGAAAGCTTTTACTAAGGGCTATGGGCGTAAGTTGATACAGGGACAAGCCAATGAATAAGGATGTATGCCTGATTGTTTTATGACAAAGGGAGTAGGCCTGATATATTGATTGTGTAAAGCATATGTTAAAGTTAATAGGCATTTAAAGGTAGATTGTTAGTACTCTGTATAAAAACATATATATTTTGTTTCATGGAATAACTTAGATTAGCTCACTGGGTAATGGTGCTGGTGTTAGTTACCCCATCTGACAAATTTTGGGTGTAGAAGATTTGTACTGTCAGATTCCTTGTTAAGCCTTCTTAGGAGAGATAGTATTTTGATTTACTTGCTTGCCTTTCAGTAATTTTGTATACTGTGTAATTTTATGACTGTATGCCCGATGGTTGCCTTGCAGGAAATCATATGCTCAGTATAGGAGCCCTCCATTGGTTATGGTGTTAAGCCTTTGATAAACGCTACAGGATTGATTGCTTTTCTAGGAGAATAAACACATTTGTCTTGGGTCTGATCTGTTTGTTATAAAAAGTTATGATGAAAACATTAGGCATAACATATCGATTGTGAAAAACATATTTAATAAACAACAGGCCTATTAAGAGAGATCTCATTCTCTGTATCGAAGCTTGTAGATGGGTATTTTGTTAAAAGAAACGTCAGATTGCCTATGTAGGGAATGATTTTGATGTCTGTTACATGCTCCAGGCTGAGATGGTGGGTAATGTGTTAAAGGATATTTTAAAAGGGCAGGCATTGGAATAGGTGTCAGGAGCAGAAGACATGTGTAGTGACTTACACATAAACACATTAAGGTGAGAAGTAATTTATTTAAATTCTCAGCCAGACATAGAAAGTGACGAGCCTCCGGGAGCTAACCTACATACAACTAAGGGTGGGCGTCCGAATCGGCTACGCCCACGGAGTAGGCGTAGTGTTGCCTTCTACGCATTTTGCGTAGACAGCGTAGCCGGCAACACTACGCCCACTCCGTGAGCGTAGCCGAGTCGGCCGCCACCCGCCTCCCTCCCGCCCTCCACTAGATACTTTATTTAAACATTTGCACGGATAAAAACAAGTTAAAAGCACTTACCTTGTCCGGGGCTCGTCCGGGTCTTCATCTTTGAATAGCGTCCTTTGCCTGGATACCAATGCGCATGCGCGGGCGGCCGCGCATGCGCATTTCTCGGGAGAAATGCGCATGCGCGGCCGCCCGCGCATGCGCATTGGTATCCAGGCAAAGGACGCTATTCAAAGATGAAGACCCGGACGAGCCCCGGACAAGGTAAGTGCTTTTAACTTGTTTTAATCCGTGTAAATGCTTAAATAAAGTATGTAGGGGAGAGCGGGAGGGAGGTGCGTAGTGGGGCTACGCGGAGTGCGGGAGTGGGCGTAGCTTCTCGCCCTCTCCGCGTAGCTCCGCGGAGCCCCACTACGCCCCACTACGCCCAGGGTTACATACAACTGCTCTCCGGTGCCGTTAAGGATTTAAAAGTAAAGACAACAGTTTGGCTTAATTACGTAAACCGGGTTCTACACTTTCCTCGCGGGCCCTCTCAAGCACAAGAGTCCCACGAGGAAAAGACAGAACACTACACATCTCCTCCTTTATAACACATAACATTTTTCTTCACAAACAAAATCATTTAAAGCCACATGACGTCTGATGAATCTTTTCGCATGAGTGTTGGTATCTTCATCCGGAGAAACATCATGCTGTACAATGTCTTTGTTTCCTTAAGCGGGATGATCCTGTGATTCGTCAGAGGAGGCATGCAAAACCGTAAACTGTTTGAGATCAGAACTACAAGCTAAAGGAGCTTTGCATAAGGAAACTCTCTTGAGATTCCAACACTTACCATCTTCCAAAATAACAGCATTCTTTCTTAACTTGGCAATGTGTTGAGGTTCGAAGAATTTGCTCACACTTTTCTTTACAAAGGTAGGTTTTTTAACTCTAACCCACTGTCCAACAGACAGTTTAACATTTTGAGTGTTATATTTCAGGTCATAGAATTTCTTGTACCTGTCATGTTTAAGAGAAAGATTATTTTTTACATCAGCAGAATACCAAATCACTTCACCACAACTTTTGACCCAACCAGGGTACCACTTAGCTCTGGGTAAACAGATTAAGGTGAGAAGTAATTTATTTAAATTCTCAACCAGACATAGAAAGTGACGAGCCTCCAGGAGCCAACCTACATACAACTGCTCTCCGGTGCTGTTAAGGATTTAAAAGTAAAGACAACAGTTTGGCTGAATTACGTAAAAAAGGTTCTACACTTTCATTGCGGGCCCTCTCAAGCATGAGCGTCCCACGAGGAAAAGGCAGAACACTACACCATGCTTTTAAAAATATGTTTTTTTATAAAGGCAAGGATACTAACTACTGCTAAACAAATACACCGTATGAAGGAGCTAGGAAGTGAAATAGCAATCATGACTGGCAGCCCGAGGAGAAACTACACATCTATACTAGGCCCAGATTCCACATACTGGAGCTAACCCAAAAGCAGACAAAAGTTTGAGTTGGGATTCATGCCACCAAGCCTCTCCCAAAGGCAGGCATGCACCAGTCGGTCTCAGACCCTAGACAGATAGGCACTCTGCACGTGTAAGTGAGAGAGATCAAACACTCTATCAGTTGCAGCACTGACACAACTAGACAAGCACAGCAACAACAGGAGGGCAAGAACAAAGGCCTGTAAACTGAAACAATAGTGCCACTAACAGTTATTTCTGGTCCTAGCCAACACCTATTTCAACTTTTCCAGATGCTGGCTTCAACCATCAGTGTGTTGAATGCACCTTCTGGGTGCTGCAGATGCTTGCCTTGCTCGCCCAAGAACTCTGGCTGTGAGCCCTATAGTCCCATTTTAGGCAAACATGAATCTACCCTTTTCTAAATTAAGGCTGCCTGTAATGTCTTGGGCTAGCTTAGATGACTTCTGGGTATTTAGTCCAATGCTGCTGTCCCTTCCCATTGCGAAGATTTGACCCACAATCTACCTTTATCAGCATTAGAAGGTAAAAGTATGCTGAGCCTTCCCGGTCAGGTCAAATCAAGTTGCCCCTACCACTTTAAGACTGGTTACAATTTATACAGCAAACCTTGCTGACTTCTGGGCACTTGCCCCCGTTCTGTTGACCCTCAGGACTGCAGAGATGATTACCTCATTCCATGGCTCAGGCCTACATTTCAAGTAGTCATGCATACTAAGGCTGACACTCTGTTTGGGACATTATGAGACTATGGTGCTAAAAATAAGGCCCCAAGCTTACACTATAGTTTGCTTTGAAAATGTGGGTGTTTGACACGCAAGTATAATTTATGGCATCACAGGAAGTCAGACCATGGAAAGTGATAGACTCTGAGCATGATGACCTCACTGGAAATGACAAAACTACAGTTCATGGAAAAAAGACTGTGTTTGGCTTTGATTAGTGCTTTACATGGGGTGAAAAGTATGGAGGGGGTCTCCAAGAAGGCCATGGCTAAAGAATCTTAATTAGAAATATTTTCCAAAAGGTTTGGACAGGCTTTAATTGGGCCGGGTCCAGTTCAGTTTGAAACAAGCCCCTATCAAGTACTCTATTTGTGTCTTTAACTTTACAGACAAAGGCAACACTGATCAATTTCTCAGTAATGATTGTAAACAACTTTTAAGGTAATCTGCGATACCAATGCAGTCCTTTTTATATTTTTCACCATACATTACATCGAGCATACCTCTCAGAATGGATACACTTCTCAGCTCATCCCTTTTTAGAGATACCCCCACCCACCTTTTTTCATCCAACTTAATGGTCTGGACATGGCATATGTAATTAAGGATGTTGCTTAAAACATATATATATATATATATATATATATATATATATATATATATATATATATTATATTCCTTGGAATCTTCTCACCTCGCTCCTTGCGATAGAAGTCACGGCACAGCAACATATAGGTTTTTAAGCAAAAAGTATTTATTTACACACCATGTGCAAAAGAACGTGCAACGATTAGGACGGCCTACGCGTTTCGGCTACTACAAGCCTTCCACTGGACCATAGAGTCCCTCATGGCTAGACCTTTTTTAAAGTGCTGTGTGCAGTACAAAAATTAAGTTCCCTTTTCCATTTCTATTAAAAGTCTAGACTGTTAACCTTGTTTCCACTTTTGGGTGCAGAAATGGTCGCCATTTTTTAGAGACGGTCTCAAAGTGCTTAGTGCTAATGCTTTGCAAGCCAATCATTACTGTAAAGTACCTTGTTAAATTCTTGCATTATATACACATTGCACTAGATTATTTACAGTCTATATAAAATATACAATTTTTCTACTTGTGGGGGTGGATGTTTTTTACACAACATCAAGTTGTAATAATCAGTTAAGTACTGTGACCCCTCCCATCAGTAGAATCCAATTGACAAAATTAGGTGTAAAGTACACTTGAACTGTACATATTTCACATTATTTACAAGACGGTTCAGTCATTTTTCATCACCAGTTCCCTAATATGTACATTGCATTCTACCCTCTCTGATAACTATCTCAGTTCAACATTACACCAGGTGTTTGCAATTTCAATTTGTAAAGTACTTTCAAATTTAGAACTAAGTTCGGGACATATTGGATTTTAAATTTTCACTGAGTTAAAGTCTTTCTATATGTACAGATTTAATTTTGTCAAAAAAATGTATATAGATTGAGCAAACTTAAGTCTCTATTGTGGCGACTTTTCTTCAGAGATATTTCAGAATGCTGCAGCTATTTAAGTCAAAATGCAGAAGGATTCTTGGATCAACAAGCCATTTTGTGATTTCATACTAATTTCACAGATGTACGTACAGTTCGGCATCCAGGTTGTGCCCAAAGGGATATTCTGTGCCATTGCTAAGATCATTTGTGATTCAAGTTTGCGTAACAGCAGTGTCTGGTCTCCCCCTCTTTCAGACAGTTTGCACAATTTTATTCCGGCATATTTTAGCAAACTTGGGTTGGATTGATGGTACTTAGCAAAATGTGTCGCCATAGGGTAGCTCGTGTCCGCATTTTTAATCGCTCTTAGATGTTGTAAAATTCTAAGTTTGAGTTTGTTTATTGTGCTCCCTATGTATAGTTTTTCACAAGGGCACGACAATCTGTATACCACACACTTAGAATCACATGTTATGTGGTCCCTTATTTTCTCAATGCGTCCGCACTGTAGTCTGTATTCTGTTAAGTTCGTGCCATGTTCACAGGCCTTACATTTTTAGCATTTCCAGAACCCAGGTGTTGTAAGCCATGATGTTTTTTTGGGGGTTTTTAGTTGCAAGTGACTTTGAGTTAGAATGTCACCTAGCGAAGAAGTTTTTCTGTAAGTGATGCTGGGATAGGAGGTCAAGTTCTCTTTCAAAGTTTCATCAAGCATTAAGATATTCCAGTTTCTTTTCAAAGCCTTTTTTAATTCATGACTCTGGTTGTTATAGTCGACAATTATTCTAGTCACGTTTTCCTTCGTATCTGGGTTGCGTGTCATGACATCTTTTTTACTCTCCTTTGGTGAAAGGAGGTCTGCTCTTCTTTTCAGGTTCATCCTTTCTTTTGCCGCTGTGATTACTTCTATGGGATAACCCCGTTCTTGAAATCGTTACTGTGCTTCACACAGCATGCCATCTGATTAGTATTTGAGTACCACCATGAGTTTTCTGTTGTTGCATCCAGAAATAAGACCCATAAATGGGTAACACAATAAACAAGCCAATACTATTGTTTTACAACAATAATTATTTTGTTGTGAATAATTACAATTGAAATTATTTCAATTCTGAATTAATGAGCCTGTAAAAACATTACTAAGGTCTGTGGAAGGAGTAGAGGTTTTTGGAGTCTCGTTCATCCTCGTTCTCTTCTTCACACTTACCCGTCTACTCCAGCTCACAATCCCACACTTAATCAACCCACATACTTGGTTGTAAGCATTGCATTTTCTTTCCATTGGCTGCTGTCAATATATTAACCACTTTTAGGGTGATCACTTCCCTGGAGTCATTACATACACTGTTTCCAATCTGGACTTTTATGTGATAGCTTCATGCATTCTTGGTTTTGTACTCTTGCAAATACTCCTGAAATAATTGACTTGTTGATAAAACGTTCAGAACCAGAGGCAGTGTCTGTAATGACCTGGAGTGAGGTAGCCAGTCTAACAACTTTGTACCTACTTTACACACTTCTCATAGAATAACAATTATACCAGGCACATAGGTTCCCAACATTCTGTGCACACTTTGGAGTGACCAAAGATTGGATGTGCATTTAGGCTCAACACTTTTATGACCCACCAATGGGCACAGAGAGACACTCACTGCCTCATTCCCCTTTATAGAGGCCCACCCAAAACAT
Source organism: Lissotriton helveticus (assembly GCF_964261635.1). Classification (NCBI taxonomy): domain Eukaryota; kingdom Metazoa; phylum Chordata; class Amphibia; order Caudata; family Salamandridae; genus Lissotriton; species Lissotriton helveticus. The sequence continues at coordinate 1,210,448,595 of NC_136068.1, forward strand.
GAACTCCCACACACCTGGAGATTACTTGGTTCTTATTATGCACTGTGCAAAAGTTGTGTGGTAAATGGGAAAAAAGCTAAAATAATTCAACATCTGGAAAAAGCAAATACTCTTAGGTAATGCAAGATGAAGTAAAACGTTAAATATACATTCGGCTGCATTGGTGACACTGGTTAGCTTAACGGTTTTTGTAGTCCTTGTTGAAAAATCAATCCAATTTTATTTTGCCTGCAAAACTAAGGACATGATTATAGGGCCTGAAAGAGACCAGTTTCAAAGCCAGGTTTTAATTACTGGTGTGTGTGTGTGTGAGAATAGAGAGGAGCCTTTTCACTGAGAGACATGGCTTTCATTTAACAACCTAATATAGTTTTGTTTCACTTATTGTAGGTCTATTGTATTAACTCACCTGAATACAATGATTTGTAAAAGGGAAGATCAGGTCTGATATGATTGGACCCTGGTCACATTGAGCAAGTGGTAATCCTAACTTCTGCAGCAGAACTTGGCAGCCAGACTCACACTCAATCTCCCACTTAGAACTCACATCGCAATACACCTCAGGGAGCTCCACTGACTCCCGATATACAAACTTCGCACACACAAACACATATGAGGCTCTCCACAACTTAGGCCCCACCTACCTGAACAGTCACATTTCCTTCCACCAACCACTCAGACACTTCCTCATAAACAGAACCAGATCATGGGGACAGGCTCTCTCCTACATCACTGTTAAAGCATGGAACAGCCTCCCACGTCAAAGCTTTCCCCTCTATCTTGAATTCCATAAGGAACTGAAGACCTGGCTTATCAATTGACCAACCTACCATAGGCAGGGCTTGGTACACACACCTGCTCAGCACCAGGATACCCTTGCGGTCATAGTGCACTTTACAAATGCACATAACGTAGAGTACCCAAATGAGACTAAAGCAAACAGCAGGCCAATGAAGGGACTGCTGTGTCACAATGAAAGCAAGCAGCCTGGACGGGGCTTAGCCACTGTTGCAGCATAGCGACAGCAGGAAGAAACGAGGATACCCTACACCTTCTGACACCTTACAATTTGTTACTACCTTTAACAGTCCTAAGATGGAAAATAGCACTCTTGGATTTATAATTTTCTATTTCACAGTGGTCATCAGCATGCAAAATGCTGGTGTCTAGAAAGTCAGGATTGGCAAAAGGTGTTACATTACAAGTAATTCGATGGAAATTGGGTGAGGTCATTATGGCTCTTCAACGACCATGGATACTTCTTAACTCTCACAAACCAAGCCTACATGACCATTACACTGTATGAAAGCTAGGTTCACTTTTCAATAGCACTGGATGTAGTCCCAGGCATAGTAATTATGTTGGCCTCATTTTAATTTTTATTAAAAAAAGAAAACTAATGGTGATGTTCTGGGATTTCGCCATAAAGTGTTTTAATCCTTTAGCATTTAGTTGGATCAGAATGCTCCACATGGCATGGTGATGGACTTTTCACTCTGGGGTTTCTGGCAGATTATTCAGTTTTCTTAACCCACATTAAAATGTTCAACTTTTTAGGTCGAGTCTGGCATAAGCATTGCGAAAGCGCTGTCGCCAGTGAGCTCTTATGTTAGGGACTAGCCTTGGAAGTGGGACAGGACATGGGCACGCGCTGAGCTTTCCAGCGATTTCAGCAGGTGTACGCACACGTACGGCCATGCGCTGTGCACATCTCCTGTCCCGCTTGCAAGTCAGCCTCCTGCAAAAGCGCGCAAGCACACCACACACACACCACACACATCTCTCTCTCTCTCTCTCTCTCTCTCTCTCTCACTCTCTCTTTCTCTCGCCCCCCCCCCGGGCTCTTTTGACACTGCTCTGGTGTCATCTCCTCCGCATAACCTGGCACACGCGGGGCTTCCTTCACTCATGAGAGCCCCGCACTTGCAGCGGCGGCCTCAGCCGCCACTTCTGCTCCTCCTTACGTCTGCAGCCACCGCAGGGCTCTCCCTCAGGCATGGGAGCCCCGCTTCACCACTGCTCCGCTCAGCCACGCACTCTGTTGGGCACGGGCTTCCTGCAGAAGGTGGAAGTCCCGCCCCACGACAAACGTGACGCTACCAAACTTCCGGTTTTCGGACCGGCGGCGGTGATACCTTAACTACTCTTGTTTATTATGTGTTTGCAAGGGGTAGGGGGATTAGAGTTGAGCACGTTGCTCGATTAAAAAGTGAATCCTGACACATGTATGTACTAATTGATATACAGTAATAGCTGTAAAGACACAATGGCATGTTTCTATCCTAGCCATATCTGTACGAGCTGCAAGATTGGATATGTAAAATCAAGTATCCCTATGGTTGAACATACACTTATCAAAGCATACACTGTACGGCAAGCATAAATACCTTAAAACCGAATAACATATGTGTTCAAAAATAGAAAGATTACAAAGAGCAATCTGCTGGCTTCAAGGGCCGCTGCAGCACCCTGGAGTGGTGCCCAAGAGGACAGAGTCTCTGTAACACCAGACTGAACCTGAGCAGACTGCGCGCCTCATGAGCTGAGCCGGGTCATGTGGCCTGCAGAAAGACCCGCGCAAACGCCTGCACATCGTGAGAGCAGCAGTACCTGGGTAGTGTGTACACCAAAGTATGCCCGTGTGTATGTATGTTGTTGTGTCGTCTGGCGCGTGCAGTGCGCAAACGCCCGCGCGCGTGAGAGCAGCAGTACCTGTGTGGCCCTGTGGATGCAGCGGCGGACGATCTCCCGCTGGCTGTTGGCCTTGACCCCCTGGAAGTACACGGTGGTGGAGGACTTGTCCTTCAGGTAGGGCTTCTCGTCCGCCACGTAGCGGTGCAGCAGTGCCTGCTCGCTGCCCTTTTCCGAGTTGTTCATGGGGTAGCGGGTGCCCTCGGAGCGGGTGTCGGCCGCCCCCGGCTCCTCCTCCTCGGCCCCAGGGCCTTCGCCGCAGCCGGGCTCCCGGGCGTGCTCCGCGATGTAGGCGGCCTCGGCGGGGGACAGGAAGTCCACCTCGCCCTCCTCCTGCAGCGCGCGGCGGCACCACGCAACATACATGCACACAGGCATACATTGCTGCACACACCTCACGGTATCTGCGCAAATGTTTGCGCTGTGCAAGCACCACACTGCACGCACCAGACAGGGACTCTGCTGCACACATACACATGGGCATACCCTGTTTCACAGTCACATACCAGTGACCACCTGTTGCTTTCATCCCACGGACAGACTCACACCTGCTATTGGTCAAACCCTACTTGTGTTTACGCACTGGACACGCCACACAGGAAAACTCTGTTGAACTTACCACACAGCCTTATCCCGTTGCGCACACCATCCAGGTACCGGCTGCTTCTCACATCGCGCAGAGGTGTGTGCTGTGCATGCGTAAACAGAAGGACTTACTGCTGTGCATAGATATCACCCCAAAATACCCTGCCACTGGGTCACAGACACCATCAGACAGAACAGACACGATAGTTGCTCATGCCACACAGGTGCCTGCGCACACCGCGCAGGATACTCCTTGCTGAACATACCAAAAAGAAATAAATACCAGGGGTGCACAGACCAACCACCCACATAGGATAGATCTTGGCTGCTGCGAACACCACCCTAATAAACACCGGATGCTACAAACATCACACAGCTGGAGGCCGCGCACTGCAGAGAGGCCCCAGAGGATCCGCACTGCACACAGCATACAATACACATTACTTACACACCACACAGTGACTCGTTTCTGCTCACATGTAAGTACCCCAGCTGCAGATACCACTTTTGAACGAGCTCGGCATCCTCCATACAGGGACCCCCGCTGCACGCGCAGCCCCAGGGGCTGTCACTGAACACCTATGGCAGAGATCTGTGAGCAGCACACACCGGTCAGGGTCTGCTGCTACACTCACCAGAGGCAGACCTCGTCCATCACACACACATCCCATGGACCGATTCCTGCACACACCTGGTAAAGTACGCGCTATATAAACAAGCATTTGCAATGCAATAGGTCTCGCATTATTTAAGTTTGAGCTATTATTATTGTAAATGGCAATGTTTTTTGCTTTATGCTATAGTTTTCTTATGTACATAAAAAGCTACATATAAAGTATTTGTTGTTAAAATTATTTATGCAGTATTTAAATTTGTTTGCATAAAAGAATTTTTTTTTGCAGTAGTTATGTTTTGTTTTTATAAAAAGGGACATATAAAATATGTTGCATATTGACATATAATGATGCAGCCCACCTATGACTTATGCAGCAGCAAAATGGCGTCTTCTGCATGATTATAGCCCCTCCCCTCCACATAATTCATCACTTGCCAAATAATGTATCACTTGCCACATAATTCATCGCTTGCCACATAATTTATCACTTGCCACATAATTCATGACACATAATTTATCACTTGCCACATAATGTATCACTTGCCACATAATTCATCGCTTGCCACATAATGTATCACTTGCCACATAATTCATCGCTTGCCACATAATGTATCACTTGCCACATAATTCATGACACATAATTTATCACTTGCCACATAATTTATCACTAGCAAAATAATTTATCACTTGCCACATAATTCATCGCTTGCCACATAATGTATCACTTGCCACATAATTCATCGCTTGCCACATAATGTATCACTTGCCACATAATTCATGACACATAACCAGAAAATGCATAGAGAAAGATTGCTCGTTTAAAAAATACCATAGGCATGCCACGTCTCCATAACCTAATTATGTATCTACCACCTTTTGAGCTGTGTGCCAAGTTCAGCAATTGCACTTCACACTGCTACGTGATAAAGGACCAGTGCACTTTTACACTTCAGTTATCAGTAATCATAGTGCACGGAGTATGCGTTATGCCTCAATGTTCCAACAGCTGCAGAACCTACATAGCACTGACTACTTGATTATATATATATATATATATATAATATATATTTGTATTTATTTAGTTTTCTCTCTCTCGAGGACACTGCATGGCACACTGAGCAAGTGCTACAGTGGATATTCTGCACTGCACTCGTCTCTTTAATGCATTACAAAGCATTCTCTTATGCAGCCCGTTCCCACATGCTTCTGTCTCAGACCATTCTTAGGCAAAGCACCGCACCCCTAAGCTTTTGCGTATCCTAAGTGTGTGTAAATTGGGGGTCCTTTGAGGGGGAGCCTATTGAACTCAATTGAAGCATTTTTGGAAGGCGAGGAGGTTCCTCTGTGACCCTGTTGAAGTCCAAGGAAGGCATTGCTCGTTTGGAAGGTGAAGATGAGTCTAAGGTGTGTGGGACACCCCCCAAAATGAGGGTGAGTTGAAATGTATCACAGACAGAGTTCTTGAGTTCCCCATGGTCGTGAGTAAGTCATCAATTCAAGGATTTCCTTTGCATGCTGGGACTTGCAGTCCGGTTTACCCCTCCATAAAAAGAACTATTTTAAGTCCCAAAAAGCAAAGGAAAAACTTGGGCCGGGTGACCCACTGAAGCATAGACTTAGGAAACTTGACAGCTCTGCATAACCTCCGCTCTTGCATTCCCTTCTCTGCCTCTTCTTGCAAGCCTGCATTGTCCCACTGTCTGTTTATTACAGCCCGGGTCTTTTCATGCACTCCCAGCCGACACACCCCTCCTTCTCTCCCACAACCCCCTTTCTTTCCCCACAGTAACCTTCTTGCTGCCGGCTCCCCTGACCGCCGCCGCCTTGTCGTAGACGTGACATTTGAGGACGGTGCTGCCCACGTCCACTGCCAGCACGTACCGGCCGTGCCCCTGGTAGCCATTCCTCTGCAGCGGCTCCATCCTCTCCCCGAGGTGGCCGGCCCCGGAGTCCACCCCAATCTGCCTTCCGGTTCCCAAGCCTTAAGCATACACTTATGATGCTACGGGTACTAGGTTTCAGTCTGCATCCACGTGACACCGGTTGTGGCCGGAGGAAAAGGGAGGCAGAATAAGAGAAGGAGATTTCCTCACGATCATCTAGTGGCAAACAAATAAGATTTGGATATCACACCACCGCTTACATGTCTAACCGCGGCGCTGCGAGGTGTTTTACTGCAGTTTCTTTTACTTAGCGCCACACCAGCCAGTAGTAGCGCTCTGCAGAAGGAAGGGCTGTACGAGCTTTAAGTCTAACTTCCAAAACATCAGCTGAACCATAGTAACCAATCGCCTTGCGTTTTACAGTTTTCTTCAGCCAATGGCGGTTACGCTGTCTCATCCAGCTGGGTGGCGACCTATGAGTGGGCATCGCATCATGGCATAAACAAGTCAAGACCGTTTATACATTAGAAGCCTATATATGTGACTACTTAGCTTTTTGGACTTATTTATCATTTTAATTGACTATATAGACATACAATTTAAAGTTGTAGAACATGCAAAAACTCACCGCCGCAGCCCGGCTCGAACAGGAAGCCAGGCAACCTGTGTTGGGACGGGGGCGGGGCCGCAAAAAGACAGGAAGCAGATGGGAGCCTACCCCGCGCTCCTGTGCCCGTGAGCCGGAAGATTGCCGGAAGATTTGCGTGTCAGCTAGCGGGGCTCCTGTGCTCGTGGAGAGCCCCGCCTGCTACTAGGATGACCCGCTGCCTGCCGCTGCCTGCCGAAGGAGAGAGGGAAGGAGAGAGGGACACACTAAAAGAACTCGGTGAGTGGGGTGTGAGGGGGGGGAGGGGACATGTGCGCGCGCGCGCGCGTGTGTGTCTGTCTGTGTGCCTGTGTGTGCGTGTGTGCCTGTGCGTGCGCGTGTGTCTGTGTGTGTGTATGTATGCATGCATGCGTGCGTGTGTAAAAAAATCCGATGACTGGTGGGGGGGGTTGCAAAGTGAAAGTAAGCAGCGCGTGTGTATGTGCGCATGCGTGAGTGCTGTGTATGCGTGTGCCTGTGATGTGCGTATGCGTGAATGTTGGTGCGCGTGCAAGCAGCTGAATCCAGCCGGGAAGAAGCGCGTGACAGATTTTTGTCCGTCATTCCCCCGTGTCAGCTCGCTATAAGTCTCCGACCCTGGACGCATCCTTTGGATGCGAATTCCAGGGCGAGACCTAAAAAGCATGCATAAATAAATTGATCAAAACACCCTGCCACCAAAACCGGAATATTCATTTGGAGTTACTTTAAATGCCATAAAGTCAGTGCGCTAAGGCATTTATGAATATGTGCAGTCCGCTCCTGCGACAGGAGCGCTATCTGGTGGTTGGATTCGAACCAGTGTCTTACAGGTGAAGCACAGATCTGCACAACGGGTGCATAAACCCGCTGAGCTCTTTTACCATCACTCACATAGGATAAACATCAGGCGTCAACGGCAGACAATGTGGACGTGACGCGCGGACAGAGGGAATCCTGAGGACTTTGTGGAAGCACGCTGCGAGCGATCACTGCCAGTTTACCTCCTCCCGGCGAGTCATTAGCGGGTACACACGCCCTTTGACCGGGCAGAGTGAAGGCCGTAAACTCCTCACACAGAGCTCTCGCCGCCTCGGGGCCCGCATTGCCGACCATTCTGAGCCAAATGAGCTCGGCCACTCCTCCGCCATGACTCACTGAAAGTAAACAGGACATGCGACAACCGTCAGCGCTGGCACTTTTTCATCCACAGGTTAACATCTTGTGTTGTTTGACGTCCCGCACACGGAGGTGTGAGAATGTTGAATACCCACATTTACAAATGTGAAGTGACTCCTAGGCCCTAGCAGCAGATGAAAGCAGGGTCATCTAAAGTTGCGGTGGGCCCTGTTCAGAACAGGTTTGAACTTGTGATTTAGTTTAACCTCTCATTCCCTCTTTGGCCAGGTCGCTGAGAGTGTACATGCACACTAGACCAAATTTGAAATGTGTTTCCATCTAATATTCAGGAACAGTGAAGTGTGTTTTCAACATTGTACCACAGCAGCAGTGCACTGACATCACTGTAAGTAATCTCTGTGACGCTCTCCCTTTTCTCATAGGTGAGGTCCTGTTTTGATAGAAAAACATTTTTATGGGTGTTTCATGAAACAAACACCACATTTTTCTGCAAAATGTTTGTAATAGACTCTCACACTTCAATCACATAAAAAATAAATTAAAGAAAAACGGCATTTAAAACCATCTGTTTAAGCATTATTCAAGATCATCAGTGCAAGGAAAGAGCTGGCTCTATTAGGGCCCACCTGAAAGTCTGGGGCCCTGGGCGAGAGCCCACTTTGCCCATGCCTTAAAACGTCTCTGGAGAAAAGATGTGGTCTAAACTGTCTAACATATCAATGCATACCTTTGCTAACTTAGCGACATTGTGTTATCTTGCACAAATTTTTCTTTTTTTTTTACATATCTTTTTATTAAATGCAAACTAACAAAAAACAAGGAAAGAAAAAACAGAAAACAAGGCAATACATTACAGTTGTGTCATGTCGGCGCAGGGGGGATACATAATCAAATCAGATGTCAGAAGTATGTGATGAAAGTGGGGAGGGGGGAGGAGACCAGGAAGAAGCAAGATATCTAAATGCCCGTGGAGGAAAGATCAGGTTGGGAGGATGACAGGTCAATATCCAATTCCGAAGGGGGGGGGAGTACAGATGCCACCACGGTACGCATTCCATTGATTCCAAATGTTCCCCCATTTGCGGGGCGTGCCACGGGAAACATACACTGTCTTTTCCCGAAACATGCACCAGTCCATGTTTTGTTGCCACACCAGAACTGTCGGTGGCCTCTGGGCACCCCACAACTGAGCAATGTCTCTCTTAGCAATCATATTACACAAGGTCACCCATCGAAGCTGCGCCAGGTCATAATCATTCGGCTCCCAGACATTCAACAGACACCGCCTCGCCTCAGGCATTGATTGCACACCCGTGACCTCACTCATAACTTCATGCACGCGCGTCCAATAGCGCATCACCGCAGGGCATTCCCAAATAATATGGAGAAACGTACCCACCAGACCACAACCACGCCTGCACAGTCCATCCACAGAGAACCCCATTCGCACCAAACGGGGACCAGTCACGTAGACCCTATGGAGAATTTTGAGCTGGACAAACCGGAGGCGCGCCGGGATAGCCACTTCCTTAGGGGAAGAGATCGCAGCCTGCCAATCCTCGTCGTCGAGTTCCAGACCGTCACTAGTCCACATCACTCGAAGGTTACTCAGTAGGTCGGTTCTGGCATTGATCAACTTTTTGTATATGAGTGAGATCGTGCCGTCAGGGACATGTCCGTCTAGCACCCGATCTTCGAGCGGGGACGCCTCCGGAATATCCGAGCCCAGGGGAAATACAGACGAAACCGCGTGTCGGATCTGCACATAGCGGAAGGATTCTCTATCATTCAAGTCATACTCAACTTTCAGCTCCTCAAACGTCTTGACTCTACCCTTGATCCACACATCATTCACCCTGCTGATACCGATGACATCCCACTTATCGAAACCCTTCGACTTCCAGAGGGAGCCTAGTTTTTCGGATGCATAGAGCGGGGTAGCACGGGTCGGCCTATCAGCCCAGCCCAGGGCCGCTGTGGCGCGATGCCACACCTGCACCGCCTACCTAGTGGGGCCCGTGAGAGATCCGCCTGCAGATGTCGCATACAGAGCCCTGTTGTAGTCTCCACCAGGCAGCAGCCATCTAGCCATCGCAAACGCCGGGCTCGGCAAAGGACCGTAAGTGCAGTGATTGATGGCCCCCAGCTGAGAGGCCCAATAGTAGCGACGGATGTCCGGGAGGGCGATACCCCCGTCGTACCACGGGAGCGTCAGGTTCGCAAGAGCAATACGAGGACGGCCCCCCCATACCAATTGTCTCTGTAGACTTTCAATCTCCCAGAAGTAGCGGGCGGGCACAATATCAAGTGTATTTTGCAACGCATAAAGGAACCGAGGGAGCAACATCATCTTAAATAACGCCGCCCGTCCCAGAGGAGAGAGAGGGAGCCTGCCCCACGCAGTCACGTCGGCACAGAGGCGCTGGAGAGGGGGTAACAAATTGCGTTCGTAACGAAGCATAGGGTCCAAGGTGATAAAAATCCCCAAGTACTTGAATCCCTCCCGCACCACTGAAATAGGACATCCACGAGGCGGGAGAGGGGCCTCGCCGCATAGAACATAGATGCAAGACTTTGACCAATTGATGACCAGACCGGAGTTCTTACGGAAAGAAGTCAGAACGTCAAAAAGGACGATCAACGATTTCCGAGGCGACGTAAGATATAGGAGTATAGCGTCTGCATATAAGGATATCCGGTCTTCAAACTCCGGAGTCCATCTAATGCCTTTCAAGGACGGTTCCCATCTCAGCCACGCCGCCAATGGCTCAAGAGCAAGGGCAAACAAGAGCGGGGATAAAGGACAGCCCTGGCGCGTACCCCTACCAAGAGCAAAGGAGGCCGAGACACGACCGTTTACCACCACTTGGGCTAAGGGGTCGGTGTAAAGCAATTTCACCCAGGCGATGAAGGTGGGGCCAAAGTCAAATTTAGAGAGAACCGCCTATAAATATGGCCATTCCAGCGTATCGAACGCCATGGTGGCGTCCAAAGACGCCAAGATGGCCGGTTCACGCAGAGTCGCCGCTCGCGCGAGGACTCCATGCAGGCGCCGGAGATTAAGTGCCGTGTTACAATGGGGTATGAATCCGGATTGGTCCGGGTGAACCAGATCGCCTATGACAGTGACCAAGCGGTTGGCAAGCACTTTGGACAGAATCTTCGGTTCGGCGTTAATCAATGATATGGGCCTAAAGGAGGCGCAGCGGTCACGTGGCTTGCCATCTTTGTGGATCACCACTATGGAAGCCAATCTTTGGTCTGGAGGGAGGGAGCCTGCCTCCAGTGAGTCCAAGAACATCGACCGCAGATATGGTGCTATCACATCTGGACGGAGCTTGTAAAGCTCTACAGGAAGCCCATTAGAGCCCGAGGCCTTCCCCGAGCGAACCGAGCGGATGGCCGTAACAACCTCATCAACTGTAGGCGGAGCCTCTAGAAGATCCCTTTCAGGGTCGGACAAACGGGGCAGCGTGATATCTCGCAGGAGCAAGTGGGAGTCCTGTTCCGGTCTATCAGAGACGGGGGAATACACTTCACGGAAATAGTCAGCGAAACACTCAACAATACCAGCAGGGTCGGTGATACTCATGTCATTCACATCAACAATCACAGGGACAATCCGACTCGCACGTTCCCTCTTATCCAGCCAAGCAAGCAATTTCCCTGCCTTATCCCCCACATCATATAGTCGTCCCTGTTGCTCCCTGCTCATCTCCTTCGCCGCATCAGTCACCAGCACTCTATACTCAAGTTGTTTTAGACCCAAAAGGTGCAGCCTCTCCGGGGTGACCTCGGATTCCAACTCCCCCTCAAGAACAGTGATGTCATTTTCAACACGGACAACCTCCTCCCGCCTACGTCTCTTGACATTGCCAATCAAGGAGAGGGCCTGGCCCTGAATAACAGTTTTGTAAGCTTCCCACAACGTGACAGAGGAGGACACAGAACCCACATTTTCAGCAAAGTATCGGTCAATCGTTTTAATTAGTTCCGCCCTAATCTTGGGGTCGCGGAGATACCAGGAGTGTATCGGGGCCACCCTACCCTCCGACCCCAAGTGAGCGTCCACTACCAACCACAGCGGGGAATGATCCGAGATACCCCTAGCTAGATGTTTCACCTCCCTTATGGAGGAGGCCTGGGAGGAGGGCATCAGCACATAATCCAGTCTCGAAAGACTGCCATGGGCACCAGAATGGAAAGTATACTGCAATTGCCCAGGATGAAGCAGGCGCCAGCAGTCAGTGAGCCCTAAAGCCTCCAGGAAATCCCCCAACCAGGATTGTGACTTCGCAATGTCTCGGGGAGGGTAGCGATCACACATCCCCGACACAACAGAGTTGAAATCCCCACCCATTACAAGCAAACCCTCGGGGAATCCCAAAACCAATCTTCCCAGATCCGCATAAGTGGTAGTCTGCAGACCCGGCGGCACGTAGACGGAGAGCAGGGCAACAACCCTTCCCTCCCAGCGCCCCACAATGGCGGCGTATCGTCCCCTGTCATCAAGGATGATGTCGTCAACAGCGAGAGGGAGGGAGTTCCGAACCAGAATGCCCACCCCCCTGGAGCCAGAAGTGAAACCCGAGTGCGCGACGAGACGATAGCCACGCCTATTCATTGCATGGCACTTATTGCCAAGCAAATGCGTCTCCTGAAGCAAGACCACATCAGGGGACAACCGTCGCAAGAGCTGCAACACCACGCCCCATTTGATCCTATCCCCCAACCCGTTCACGTTCCAACACAGTACCTTAAGTCCCCTAACCCCCATCCCGGAAATCAACCGCATCCCCACCCCACACCGGGTGCGACACTGTACAACAGGAGATCATCAATAATATGCCTTGAAGAAAACAATGAAACGGGAACTCGAACCCCCCACCCCCCAAACATCCCCGTACATCATACCCCCCACCCCGCACCCCTGCGGAAGACTTAAAAGCCACCCCAACTTGCAGTGTGCCTGTCGCCCTAACATACAACTAGTCTACGAAAAGAACCCCAGAGGAGGAAGACTCGCCCACCCCCCCGCCCACACCCCAATAAGACAGCATGATAGCAAGCAATAAAGGCATAGCACCAAACCACTGCCAAAAAAGTCAACACGATGGACCGGGAGCTGGTTCCGCCCCCTATTCCTGCTCCACCGGGCCAACCTCCGCACCACCGGAGTGTCCAGAGTGTTCAGAACGATCCGGTCCCGGGGGCAGCGTGTCCAGCCAGTCACTTGCCGCCCCTGGATGATCAAAGAAAAATGTTCGTTCGTTGTACACCACACGTAACCGGGCCGGGAAAAGCATGGCGTATTTCATATCTCTAGTCCTCAGTCTCTTCTTCACCCCTTGGAATCCAAGTCGCTGTTTCTGAACCTGCTGGGTAAAGTCCGGGTAGAAGCTGACTGCAGTGTTCTCATAAGCCGTTGGACCAGATAGGCGTGACGCTTGCAGGATCGCATCCCTGTCCCGAAAGTTAAAGATCCGAGCAATGATGGGACGCGGAGTGGCTCCCTGCTTAGGCGGACCACCCGGGATCCTGTGTGCACGTTCAACGGCAAAAAAACTTGCTGAGGCCCTTGGGTGCCAGATGATTCAGGACCAGATCCTCCACCAGCAGGTCCACCGAGGATGCTTCCGAAGTTTCCGGGTATCTTGCGCTAATTGCTTTATTCATTACAACATTTTAGCAATATTAGGGTGACCTTGCCCGAGGAGCATTCAGTGCGCTCAATGGCGTAACAGGGGACGGGCTGCCCCAAGTGGCTCAAGTTTTGGGGGCGGTGGCCGCTCTTACCTGTGGCCATCATGGCAAATGCAGGGATTGCCAGAACCCCAACCCTTCTCCTACCTGTGGCCATCGCAAGGGATCGCCAGCAGCCCCGCTCTTACCTGCAGCCGTCGCAGGGCGGCAAACACCGGGGCCGCCACAGGCAGCCAAAGGTCTACCTACGTCACTGAGGGCGCTTTATGCAGAACTTTGTTTTTGGCTGCAGAGGGAGATTTCAATCCTGAGGTCAAGCACATGGTGCGTAGAAGGAAATGTATCTAGTGCGGTACCAGCCAACAGAATGATTTCAGCCCATCATTTTTTGACCCTAGACTACTCCACACAGAGTCTAGCCATATGCAAGTCAGAATTGTGCTGCTTCAAGAGGGGCGTCGCTCCTAAACTACCAGGCCAGTTCCCCTCAAGAGGGGGATGCTACCTAGTTTCAGACTATTTTGACCTCACAAGTGAGGTAAAGTTTGAGTCCTACACACCGTGAGCACGGGACCACTGTCTGAGCATACCTGTTGTTCTTAGAGCATCTGTGAGAAAACTAACGGCCCGATTTATGTAATGGTGGCGTTTATACTCCTTTGCAATGGCGACAAAGTCGACATACCACCAATATGAAGGTCTGCCCGTCCCATTTAAATGTGGGAGGACATTCAATTTGGCCACAGTGAAGACTACTCTGTCTTAGCCAAATGTTTTCCAACTTTCAGTGACACTTCCCTTAATAAATCAGGCAGATGCACAGGAAGGGAGACTGCGAGGGTCCGGGCAAGGAACAGCAAGGCATGTGCAAACGTGGCACTACCAGTGGGCAAACAAGCATTTGCAATGCAATAGGTCTCGCATTATTAAAGTTCGAGCGAATGTTTGAGCTATTGGTGTTGCATTATTATTAGCAATGCCAATAGCTCAAACTTTAATAATGCGAGACCTATTGCATTGCAAATGCTTGTTAATGTTATTTTTGGCATCATGTAGAAATCGAATTTTAGAGTGTGTCACTTATTCTCTGCTACTGAATACTCCTATAAAATAAATGTACCTAATTATCCGTTTATTGGCTTGCTATCTACTGGGCATACCCTTCTTGGGATGATTGATCTCTTGTATTCATCCCCTTTTAGTGATGAAAAGACTCAGGAAGGTTTATGAGCACTAACACAAAACTTAACATGTTAATTTGTTGAGACATTATATCTCATTTTTGATCTTAACAGGGTCTACTGTATGGATGTTCCAACCTTCATTTCAGTGGTACTTATGTACCTACCCCTATTCATGTATCCCTTTCTATTTTGTGGATAATTCCTGTAAGACTCCATTTGGGGAGCCACGGGGCTGACAGGGGCTACTGGATCCCAACTTTGGTGGTTGAGGTTGTGTGCCACTGGTGTGCTGGGATCGGTCTATTGCTCTGGAAACGGGACCAGTACAACCCTTTCCGCACTTATCTATCAAGGTAGAGAGGGCGAGCAGTCATGTTCATCTGAGGGAGGTAGCGTAGGGGAAGAACTCAACAATCCGCAAACAGTTGCAATAACTCAGTGTCCAGCCCAGTGTTTTTTTTAATGGTAAAAAGTAATTTTAATCATACAGAAGAACTAAATATTACACATCAATTAACAGATGCATGGTGTCCCTTCTGATCACAATTCATCCCCTTGTGGGCACTGCCCCCTTCCTCTACCCAATGCTATGTTCCCACGGAGTGATGCTATGTGTTATGTGTGATAGGCTCAGGTGCAGATAATGTGTCCTACAGGTTTTATTATAACTTTGATCTTACACTCATAGTGGGTGTGAGCAAAATCAGTATCAAAACCTTTGTGCTAGAGACATTACAGTGCCCTGTCCTGGCTGTAGGTGGGGATCTGTGCAACTCGTTCATTGTCTTCTTTGTGGTTAAGCAGAGAGGTCGAATACCACAGCTTCTAGGGCATGCATGGCCTCCCAGCAGGACACATAAGGTGAAGCTCAGCAGCAGGCGGTGTCGTGATTCTGGTGCCTTTGGCAGTTGTGGCCGATGTAGGTGGGACTTATGGCAAGAAAGTTACAACGCTGTTCTGGGTCGGTGCCAACAAAGCCAACAGCAGGATAGTTGTTCTGGTACGATGTGTGTTCTGACGGTTGCAGCATGTGTGGGCTGATCAACTCTTGGTCAGCACCGTTGCAGCTGGTCATGTGGCAGCTGCACCAAATCATGGTTGACCGACCGCAGATGTCTGGGGCCTCACAGATGGTTGATCTTGCGAAGTCTTTCAGGTGCAGTTCTCAGTGTGAACTGTGGAGGGAGACCCTAGAACCCATTTATTGCACAGAGTCGCCCCTGTGGCACTCTCTCGGACAGTCTACTTTTTCTGGTTGTTCCCCACACTAGGTGCATGCTGGGCTTCTCCTCTTTAGCAGTCTTTCCTCCAGCAGGGCTAGGATGATTTGTTCCCTCTCTCTCATCAGCCATGCAGGCATCTAAGAAGATCCTGGGCTCATGCAGCAGAAAGGGTGCTTTTCATGTGATGTCCTCTCACCTTTGGGAGACTGGCTGTCAGTCAGATGCCTGCCCTGCTCACACTACTGTCCTTCGAGTAATCTACAAAGCCCTCCTCAGCCCTAAAGAACCTATCACTGGAACAATGTGGGGTATTTTAGAACAATGTGGCGTATTTTAGATCATACGTTTATACACATTTCCTAGACATGGGTCCATAGTCTCAAATTCCTTACCGAACTGGGATGGTTCTTTTCAAGTGTCCTTTTCAGTTTGCACTCCAGACACAGCCTTAGCATAAAGTAATGTTTCTCACAGCAAGTATCAGGGCCATGTCTCCAAACTAGAGCACCCACAAAATGGGCACAGTGAAGTTTGAGGTTTCTGCACCTGACTAAAAGGAAGGCATGGCATAGAAACCTCTTCATTTTGAATGACAAACTATGGTCCCACCCCTCATGCCTGCCATTAAGCAATTAACAGTGCTCAGAATAAACTTATCATCAGCTCCTTGGTGACAAACTTCATAGAATTTCGAATTGTAGCCCTATCTTTATCCTTAAGTGCTTGGCTCTTCAGACTCTAACCACAAAAATGCAGACAGCGCTTCCACAGTATGGGGAAGCTGACCTCATCCTCCATCTTTGGCAATACTAAACCATACGCATTCAAATTGAATCCCACTGATTTTAGTACTCGAGCATTGCGAGCATGCATGTAGTACATGCATGCTTTAAACACACTTTACATGCACACAGGATGAAAACACAAGGTTCTAGGTTTCACATAACCGTATTACTTTTAAACATGAGGGGCCAGTTGGCCTCATTTTAACTGGCACAAACAAGTTCTGATCACACTGAGTACTCACAAAACATTCTACAGTGCCACCACCACTTTATGTGCTTATCCAGGGCAGGGACAGTAGTCCTCTGTACACGATGGGAGTATGCCTGTTGTCCCCCTTGAGGTCATAGAACAGGTTCCCGACTTTTGTCAGGGACATCCCTAGGTCTCTCCGTACATGGCAGTGCCAAATAAAAGGATATCAGATTCACCAGCAGCCTGCCACCATAGGCAGCGGTAAACTGGTATACTCTAGGTCGTCATGCAGTACTATTCCTGTCCCACTGATCCCTAAAGGATGTGCTTAAAATGTATTGGGGTTTTCTTCTGGGGTTCAGCTTCTACAGTTGTTAATCTGTTCCAACTGATGCTCCATAATCCTTGGTATCAATGTTAGCCTAGGCACTTATCTACTGTCATCACTATCTGGGCTTGAATGGATAAACTGTGTGACCTCAGCAGAAACATTGTTTATGACAAGAGACATGGAAGACTATTAGACTGCCCTCTTTCCGGGTGAAGCGATCACTAGGATTTAATGAATTTCCGAAGTAGCCCCAACCGAATCTGTGCTGTCTTCCATCCCCTGGTCAACAGTGAGGCTAAGATCACCACACAGACCTTTCCACATCACGTGAAAATGTTTTGCGCCATGCACAAAAGTGGCTTGTTTCTTTTGTTAACCGATATTGTTCATGCAGCTGCCCGCGGGGGATGCATTTACACATCCTTTTCCTCCAAGTACTGCGAATTATTCGACTAATTGATGTCCTCCTTGTTTCCACTGCCCCTCGGCTGACGATTTATTTATTTGCAGATCTGTTCCCCACCAAGGGAACATCCACTGTGGGTTTTCAGAGCTGATTACATCTGCGGAGTGGTTAGCATTCTCCTTCTCTTCAAAGACTTCCTCCTCATGACCATTCCCCACAAACTGTAGATATGCACCACTTTGGAAGCGAACAGCATTGTGGATTCTGTTAATTTGTAAACAAAATTAATGCAAATAACTTTTTAAGGCGTTATTCACTTTTCACATTTTGGGGGGACTTTTTTATTTTTTGGAACTATAGCGTTCTTCTTGGCATTCCTGATTACAGGTATCTTGGAAGAAAGTTTGGAAAGACCATCCGCTATCTATCCTTTCATTAAATAATCGTGCTTTGGACACATGCCCTCACCTGTAATTGCTTGAGCATAGCGCATTTCCGAAGATTCTGTTTGGAAGATTAATTCATCTTCTGTCTCTCGCGTTTTGAGGATAAGACTTCGCTGTGAACATGTCCTCTGTAATGGTTGAGACTTGTTCATTTTACCGAGCGTCGGGTAACATTGGATTGGGGGCTGGATACTCAGTCCATAGGAAGGTCTCTTTGGAGTGCCTTTAATTGTTGGATGTCAAACCTGTGATCCTATGTATTGTTTCGTTAAGGACGCAATGGGACACACAAATCTTGCATTGGAATGTCCTTCCACGATGGGCCTTTTCTGTTCCTTTTAAGAGCAGCACAAAGCTTCTCACACAGTAACAACATAACCTCAAACTTAAAAAGAATCTACAGTTTTTTTCCTCCCCACTATGTCCAGTCATTTTGATTGATCCAGTCCTGCCTGATTGTTAATCGGTGGACTCTTTAAACAATCTTGTAATCCATATGAGGGAAAAATGTTTTATTTTCTCAATGCTGGTTACAGGTGCATTGCAAGACCACAGGAAGGGGAGTTTCGCATTGCTCAAGATCTCGAGTACATCATAAAAGTTAAGTATAGATTCTTTTTTCTTAATTCATTTAGAGTTCCTCACTTATAAAAGCTATGTTACCAAGATCTGTCTAATCCGGCAGAGACATTACTTTTCCCATCTTTTATTTGAATTGGGATAAAATATTTGAAGTCCATTGAGTAATTTTTGTATGAACCAACTCTTGAAAGAGGTTGCTTTTTAGGTTTGGCGTTTGCCAAGCCAAGACCTTTCAATTTCATTAAAAGTATATTTATACTTACTTACTTAAAATGGTTTTCAGCCACCTCTCCTCATTCATTGGTCTGTGGTTGTGTCATTCACATTTTGTTTTTCGCCCACTACAGCACTCCGCATGGGGCAGTGGGACAGCATAATTCAGCCACAGGCTAACTTCACCTTGAGTGACTGTATTTTGCTCTTTCACAATGGTGCACATCCCCACACAAGGTAGTTCTCTGCAGTGCTACTGTTTTTACTTTATTATTTAGTGTCACATTTGTGCTTAGAGCTTGATGTGATAGCAGGATGCTTTCTGTCAGCTCTTCCCCTTGCTTTTAATGTGACCACATGCGCATTCCAACTTTATATGTTTCTGCATGTCTCCTGCTAATGGTGACAGCATACAGATTGTGTCCATTTTAAACTGCTCTTTATAATCTTATTCTCTTTTTAGTATGCATGCAATGAAGTACTTTTATAACTGCACTTCTGTATGTCATGCTGGCATGCATTTTAAGTGAGGACTACAGTTATATTTGTAAACCAATTTAGCCCGCATGTCCTACTTGAATGTCTTTCTAGTTTGCTTTTAGAGTTTTTGTGTGTCGTGCCTCTATAGACATTTAACTATTATATTACAAATTGAAGCTGTGCCATTTATTCCAATGTCCAGATATGTCTGTCTTTCTATCTATCCATCCACACAACTCTATCGTTCTATCTATATTTCCAACCCTCTCTATCTTTTCAACACTCCCCATCTATCTTTTTTAACACTCTCTATTTGTGATAAACTTTTACAAAATCATTTAAAAAAAAGCATTAGCAAAGGCAAGAGGCTAGCAGCCAACGCCAGAGTGATTATTTTTTTAGGTCTGGTGTTAGCCAAGATGTTTTGAATTTACAAAAAATATGTGTATTGCATAGTTATTTATAAGGGTTTTCTGGCAAAATTCATCTATTATTCTGTTGTTGTTTTATCCACATTTTTCTTCCACCCACTCCAGCACATCATGGGCCATGGACTGACCTCCTTGTGAGTTACAGTAGGCTGCCCTTTCACATGGAGCACATCCACCACACGCAAAGTAGTTATCTTTAGTGCCAAAAACCTCTATGGCAATGTGCAGATTTTTGAGACCAAAACAATATTTTTGCGTTTTACTCAGTGTTTTAAAATTTTTATTTAGTAAGATTGATGAGTGCCCGGCAGCTTCAGCAACATTAACATTTTGCAAAAACTATAACAGAAAAAAACAAGAATTGCCTAAGCCAAATGGCTGGGGACCAATGCCAGGCGTATTGGCTTGGCCAATGCTTGCTTGGGCTGGAATTTCTAGGGTATTTTGAGTTTGAAATTCCTAATTGAACTTATGAATTCTCTGAGTTGACTTTTTGCAAGTGGAATCTTAATACATTCTCTTTTCATTTAAGTTTCCAAATGTCATTGTTTTAGTTTGTTGATAACAGGGTGGGCAGAGTCCTTGCAATAATTTAAAAAGGGGAAGATTGTGCATGGGGACACAGGCTGGGCAAAGCACCCTCAAATTACCATGGAATTTGTTATAGTGATGGCACCAAAGAGAAATGGGCAAATGTAAAGTGCAGGTACAATCACTAAGTGAAGACACAAGATGCAGGCGATAAGAGACCTAAGGGCTGGACATCACCAAATCTCACAAAAAAAAAGAACTTCAACAAACTTTGTACTTAACAAACTCTATAAATGTAAATCAGGAAATGCACCATCAGCAGATAGGTCAGAAATATACTAATTAGGCTATTTTAGGGATGTTAAAAGAGAAGATCGCTAAACTGTTGAAGTGTAACTTTCTAAAGTGCTTTCCTGTCTGCGAACTTTACTGCCTGTGTAGGGTGTTGTTTTCAGGATGTCTACAACCTATAAGTATTTACTTTATTGCACTAACTGTGATGTTATGAAAATGGCCTAGTTGGCAATCTGATTTATGTAAGTGTGGTCTATGAGCAATATATGAGATATTTTTATATACTACTGTATAGAGTCTCTTTTGTGGTGTATTTATTGTGTCACTAGTATATGAGTCTTTTGCGCAAACGCTTCACACATTACCACTGGGATAAACCTGACTGCATACCCAAGCCTCAAAGGGGGTGAGCAGGGGCTATCTTTGGTGTGTAACTCCTTTACCCTGACTAGAGTGGTGGGTTCTGCCTGGCTTAGGTGCATACCCTAGCCAACCAGAAACGCAATTTCTAACATGAGGTTATTGTTTTTTTTCAGGTTATTTATTATTCCCTGTGCTTATCATCAGGCATTTTCGATGATGCTGATACCAGTGCACAACTTTATTAATCACAGGTGTGAGTGATTTCTCTTTTTTGTGATCAGGCATGTGATATTCTGAGTTTCGGTCAGCAGCACCTTTTTTACTGTATTGTCAAAGTTATATTTAAACTTGGAGCAAGGTCATTATCAATAAGAGTAATATTAAAAAACATAAGGTAATAATTTTTATCTGGGTTCATTTATCATGATCTCCTAAAACTTGCATCTCATTGACTCTTTTTATCAAGTTAGGAAAGTATCGAAGATCAAGAAACTAATAAACACGGATACGGTACCTAATGATTTGCACGTGACTATTGTAGGTCTGTTTTCAGAGCTAATCAGAGAGCTTTTCAAATCAGCCATGAATCAATGTTAAGAGACCCCCTCATGATGTTGTTCGCCAGTTTTATATATTGGTCGCTTCTTGCCATGCTGAATAGTTTGGCCAGATTATGAGACTTTTGCTGTTGTAGAGTTTTAAGTGAAGCAGACAGTTTAAATGTTAATGCTTCTAGTACAAACCTATATTTCTTTCTAAAGAAAAAAGTAATGTGGTTGTGTTCTCAGTGTGGGGACCTGTTAAACGAAGGGCAGCTTTCATAATAAATAAGGTTGCGTGTGAGAGGGCGGGCGGGCCTGTATTTTCAAAGTTGATGCAGGATATGATTACGGCTTGCCCAGTTGACCAAAGGTTATGGGTGGAAGGAGGTGTTTTGTTTGCTTAAACACAGCGGTAAGTGTATTGGTTTGTGTCTTTAGTGAGGTGGAGTTAACATACCAGCAAATTTACAGAGCTTCTGTGTTTTCCAATTCTATCTGCACGTACTTTATCTAAACAGTTTTTCTTCTTTACACTCTGGGATTAGTAGTCCTTTTACCCCTCTCCCCTCCCCCCCACTAGAAAATTAGTACATGAAGGCAGAGAACAGAAAGGAAAAACACTTGACTAGATGAACTACTCACTATTTGTACATGGAATGATTGAAAGCTTTGGATTCACCTTTAGAAGTAATGTTTTGCGAGAAACCACATAAGTGTGCTTATATAGTTAGTAATGGTCAGCTTACTGACATTTTCTATCTGTTGTTATTTGTAAAGTGGTTATAAGTGAATTATTAGTTGTACATCTTCTATTTACTTTTTTTTACTCCTGACAATGGCAGGTAAACCTTCTTCCAGAGTTGGAGAAAAAGTGGTTGGAGGGAAAGGGAACTTGCAAACACTCAGATTTTCACATGAGCAAATCTACACATGCATATTTGCTCATACTAAAATGCAGTTCACAAAAATTTCCTAGAAGTACTACTTCTTGTCCTACTTCTGTAAATTCTTGAGAATTCAAGAAAGCCGGATAGCTGCAGATAATGCAAGGACATATACAGTTGGTGCCCTTATGAGGCTTTATTTAATAATTGGGCCCCTAATTTGGTCTGGAGTTTATCATGGTATTTTGCGTTTATTAAAATTCTGTCTCTCTCTCTCTCTGTATTCGCTGGCTTCACTGTGAGTGACCACATTCTGCTCTTTCACAAGGAGCATATCGGCACACAAAGTAGTATTGTTCAGTGCAAGTAACTACTGTGGCAGTGTGTGCATTTTGAGACCAAAAATAATTTTTGCTTTTGTCAATGTTTGTTATAATGGTGAGGACCTGCCAGCTCCCATACCAAT
Source organism: Lissotriton helveticus (assembly GCF_964261635.1). Taxonomy (NCBI): domain Eukaryota; kingdom Metazoa; phylum Chordata; class Amphibia; order Caudata; family Salamandridae; genus Lissotriton; species Lissotriton helveticus. Next base: position 1,210,471,192 of record NC_136068.1, read on the forward strand.
ACGTTTTTACAAAAACCATGCCAAAACGATTCACACATTGACAACACTGAAAAGCTGACCACCAATTTCAGACCCACTGGCTTTGCCAATGCTTGTTTATTTTTGTTTCCCATAATCTTATTGAAACAAGTTATACTGATTATCCATTATGAATATTTTTGGGAGATACTAGCATGCATCAACACATGTTACTAAATGATGCTGCAAAAAAATGGTACCTGAAATTGTACAGAAGTTTAGGGAATTTTTTTTTTTCCTGCTTTCATTTTTTGTTATGAACATTTTATTTTGAAAGCAAAGAATCATCAATCTTGCTCCCAAGCTATTGCAAATATTTGCATCAAATCAGAGAGCCTTCTGGGAGCATTATACATAGCCTCATATTTCCACCCTTTTTAGGTCTCGGCCTATTCCATTCCGCAAGGAATGAATAGGACGAGTCTATTGTGGTGAAACTAAGAGTTAAACTAAAGCAGTTTTCCACGAGTGCATGAGTTCTCGTGACCGCGCTTTTATCCGAGCAGCCTGCCTCTGAGAGCTTCAAATTAAAGCCATCTGTTGCTTCCCCAGCGCACTCGGCCTCACTTCTCCTCCCCCTAATTAACACACACTTCTCTCCGGCCGCGAGGCCCTGCTTCAAAGGGATCCGCTCCCCCGCCGCCTTCATTCACAACATCTCTAGTAATTTTGTTCATATTGAATCCAGGCAGGAGTTTCTTTGAACCATAATACATTACAGTTAAACATTCGTTTCTGTCTTCATGTGTTCCGTTTTCAGCCTTCATTGTCATTGTTGCCTGCTTGCAAGTGCTTCTCAGTTCACCAGTGCCTCTCGAAGTGGAGCTGCATTACACGTTTCAATTTGTATTTTGTTTCCATTATAAACATTGCTCTTAGGATACTTCTACAAGGTGTAACCCATTTCCAGTTCTCCTTTAGAATCAATATGATATATATTAGTAGTTAGTATGTGTAAACTGGATAACATGTAACATGTAAGTTGGAGAGAAACAATGCGCTGTTTCTAGCACCATATTGCTTTTCTGAATGTAAGGTCTCTTTAAAATGCATTTCACCAATCTGCATCAGTTGCTACCTGCTTTCCCTCCCACCTCCCACCTCCCACGGCCGCTTTTCCCATTCACGCGCTCTGCAGGTCACCATTTGCCAGCATGTGCCCGCTAGCGCTTTCATCCCTATCACTCCCCCCTCATTAACAGCCTTGTTTATCTGGTTTTCGTGCTGGAACCCAATCTGTGCCTCATGCATCTGAATCCCACTGTGGCAAGGGTGCGTGTCACTCTGTGCTGGATGTCTCAGTATCCATGCATGCAATTTGTCACACTGTACTGAATATGTTTATGCCACACTAAACTGCATGTGGGTGTGTCACAATGTGAAGAATCTGTCTGTTACACTGAAATTACGGTGTATTTCACACAAAATGTGTCTGCTTCATTATGTCTGACTCACTTCTGAATGTGCCCTCACTCTGTAGAGTGCATCTTGATTTGTGTCCATTTTTTTTGCTGAATGGCGGCATGTGTGTCAGTGTGCGCTCTGAATATTTGTAATTCCCTCTCTCCCCATTGTGTTGAAAGATGCTACGAAATATTCTTATTCACTTACCAGTGACTTTGATACAATATTTTCAATGCCCCATAAGCACACATAGCATAGCCAATAGGTCTCGCTTTTGGGACCGTTTTAAGTGTTTAGCCAAATGCAACAGTTGATGCTGTTGTACCAACGATATTGTGCTGCCTAACTAAATACTTATAAGGTCCCAAAGCCGAGACCTATTGGCCATGCCAATGCTTGTTAAACATGTGTACACATCTATATACTGGAACTGCTATCAGTAGTGCAGTCAGAGCTTACAACATTTACTTAGAGTGCTAACCCTAATAATAAACTTGACTACAAATGGGGTTATGTCCTACACTGTGTCCGGATTGGACAACATATAATATTTTTCAAAAGGAAGACCCGGTCACTGTTTTTATTCTGCAACTTTATTTTTTAGGGCAGAATCTCACCCTAAGGTATTTAATCCTTGGGCGCTTTGCATGTTCTTTATGAAATATTGGAAAAATTCTTTACAATCTTTAGAAAAAAGTCCGAGGTTTACTCATTGTCCTGCACAGTGGCATATATTTACAAGTGCTGAAAACAATTATTGCAATACAAAACAAACATTAAATACTTTTAACAGTTTTTACAAACATTTATCAAAGCATCAATATTGTCACTTCTCATGATAGTACCCTACTAACTACTTCAACCAGGCCACTATAATACAATTTTTGCAACAAGTCTGGTCTGGTAACGCAAAGGCATACAATTCATTTTTGTTCACTTCATTCCATATGAGATGTTTAAAGAGCCTTATGCGGGAAAGAAACCATTCGAAATTAAGACGAATGTGTGGGAAGCCGACACGTTTCCGAGCCTGTATTTTACTTATCGGGCTCTTCTTCAGGGCTTTGGGTTGGGTACCTTATTGTGGGGTTTATGCAGGTTTAATCCGTTTCTTAAAGATCTTGACTGAAATACTTCACTGTGTTGTAATTGTCAGGCAGTACATGTCTTCAAGTCTGTGATTCTTATTGTGTATTTTGGGAATTCATCGGTATTTAATGTTGGTTACAATGGCGTGGAGCACCGTGCTTTTCCTAAACTGGGGCGCCACCTCTTTTACTTTGTTTGGAGATAGCCATTTGTGTTTATTTGGATCACAAACATGCCGAGCGCCGAGCTTTCGGTGGGTGGGGCGCCGCCTTTTTCAATCTATTCCAAAGGTGGCGCGTGTGCTGCAGTGTTCATTTTTGGTGCTTCACTCGTGAATCTGTGGCAGACGGAAGAACCAAAAATGAACACTGCAGCACAAACGGCACCTTTGGAATAGATTGAAAAAGGTGGCGCCCCACCCACCGAAAGTTCGGCGCTCGGCATGTTTGTGATCCAAATAAACACAAACGGCGATCTCCAAACAAAGTAAAAGAGGTGGCGCCCCAGTTTAGGAAAAGCACGGTGCTCCACGCCATTGTAACCAACATTAAATACCGATGAATTCCCAAAATACACAATAAGAATCACAGACTGGAAGACATGTACCGCCTGACAATTACAACACAGTGAAGTATTTCAGTCAAGATCTTTAAGAAACGGATTAAACCTGCATAAACCCCACAATAAGGTACCCAACCCAAAGCCCTGAAGAAGAGCCCGATAAGTAAAATACAGGCTCGGAAACGCGTCGGCTTCCCACACATTCGTCTTAATTCCGAATGGTTTCTTTCCCGCATAAGGCTCTTTAAACATCTCATATGGAATGAAGTGAACAAAAATGAATTGTATGCCTTTGCGTTACCAGACCAGACTTGTTGCAAAAATTGTATTATAGTGGCCTGGTTGAAGTAGTTAGTAGGGTACTATCATGAGAAGTGACAATATTGATTCTTTGATAAATGTTTGTAGAAACTGTTAAAAGTATTTAATGTTTGTTTTGTATTGCAATAATTGTTTTCAGCACTTGTAAATATATGCCACTGTGCAGGACAATGAGTAAACCTCAGACTTTTTTCTAAAGATTGTAAAGAATTGTTCCAATATTTCATAAAGAACATGCAAAGCGCCCAAGGAATAAATACCTTAGGGTGAGATTCTGCCCTAAAAAATAAAGTTGCAGAATAAAAACAGGGACCGGGTCTTCCTTTTGAAAAAAAAAAAAACCCTAATAATAAAGGCTTACAATTAATGAACCATAAATACAAGTTTGAACAGCATTAACAATGGCCAAAACTATTACCTCAACTGCAGACAGTGCCTTTCCCTAATCCATAATGTGGTACTGCAAACTGGCAGCCAAAGTGTTTGTGCTGCCGGGGGTTGGGCCTACTTGTCCCAAGGACAAAATACACATGACAACCTGTTGCCCTTGACCCCAAACAATATGTCCTGGACATCGGGCTATAGGAATTCCACTTCCCTGCTTCTCTCTCTCTTCAGCTCTCTGCCCACCATACCATGCTTCCTCCTCGCTGTGCCATTTTTCAGAGCTTCCTTTCCTTGTTTCCTATGACTGTTGCCTTCTTTTTCTTCAACTGCTTTTTGGAAAAAGTTTAGAGAGGACATAGAGGCTGGTATTTTCCCCTTTACTGTGCCAGTGAATGTTTTCTGCTGGACTATTTGCTAGATCTTTTTGAACCTTGCTCCTCATCTCATGATGGGAATACCTTTGTTTGGTGCTTTTATATTGAACTGGTGCTATTTCTATGGCATATTATATTGTGCTTTGATTAGTCATGCTTCTGATCTTGATTTAGTTTGCCATTTGTTATCTTTTAACAATTTGCATGGGTATATATACCTAATTTAATCATTCCTACACCCAATCATCTTCAAGTTAATGAGCCCAAAGCACTAAAGTGACAGGATCTTACTCTAGTACTTGTCTGCCTTTTTACCACTTTGGAAGCCTTCGTAGAATTTCCTGTTCTACTTTGAAAAAAAAACGTTATTTCAAAAATATTTATCCTTAACAACTATATGGTAGGTTTGAGAGTGTGATCTGGGATTACGATCAATACATACAGCAGTTAGTCTGCACCCCTCCCACGTTGATCAACTTTTTCCACCTTATAGCCTAAAATTAAAATGCATTATATTTTTTTTTGTAATTTAATTATCCTTTCATGAAAAGATTCACCCCACTTGGAATACAAATCCTAAATTGGCTCTAATGGAAGCTGTTGCATTCAAAGCTGTATACTTAGTAAGTAAGTAAATTAAGTAAGTAAATTCTTTATTGTTTAGTTAATTAAAACCATTACAATATAGAAAAAAATGCCACTATGTTTAAAAAGCAAGACATTGACACTACAATATAAAAGATAAAATCTATAAAATCAGTTGTCAAACATGCTTAAAGATAAGCTTGTTAAGAGCCCTAATTCTGCTACAATAAAAGGAATTCTGGTATCGAGATCAGGTCTTTGCCAGAAGGCCTCGCTTTTTCTCAAAATTGTTGATGAATTTGACCGTTCTACAAATCAATTGCGGATCCACTGAGCATAGGATTTGAACAATCGCAGACCGACAGGTGCGTACTCCATATTCATTAAACTTAGCTTTCAGCCAGCATCGACGAGTTTTGTTCATGGCTGAACAGATGCAAAGCAAATGGATGAAGTCTTGTTTACCTGCACCACAAAGTTCGCATTCTTTACTTTCTTGAGGCCTCCATTTCGGTTGATCTGCACTTGTTGGAAGGCTGCCCAGCCTTAAATTGAGATTTTTGCGCATGATGAATGGCGAGAAGGCAAGATCTAAATAGGCTGCTGGTACAGGCTTTTTATATGATTTAATGGTCATCCAGGCGTGAGTTCTGTGACTGAAGGTTAACTTATCGTTAAAGAGCGAGTGCCTTTTGGCCGCCATCTTAACCACCTGTTTGAATGATTGTACTGGAAGCTTGGATTCCCAGAGAGTAGCCAACTCAGTTGCTTCTAACGATAGTCTTAAGTACTTTGCGTACTCGGAGTTCGGACTTTTTTGGATTGCTTCCCACATGGCGTGGTAGACTTCATTTTCCTGGTTCCTCCAAACATCATACCAAAATTTGATGGTCTCATACTTTTTCAAGAGCACTTGCGACTGCAAACCAAATTCAAGTCTTACTTGTGCCGGTGATGTGTTGTTTGGTAAGGCGAATACACGCTTGTAGACTTTGGTTTGTATTTTGTCAATGAGTGTTGCACTTTTGCCATGATGTAATACACTCCTGTATGCTATTGTAGGCAGTAACTTTGCTTTCATTGCGGTTAGCAAGGGGGAGACCACCGGGCCTTTGAGCTCGATCGCTAAGTTGGCGAAGGCATGTAATAGTGTTGAACCCTTTTTTTCAATCTCTTTAAAGTGTGCAGAGAAGTTAAGGCGCTTGTCTAGTTGTATCCCCAGATACTTGTAGCTGTCCACCACTTCCAGCTTAACGTTGTCTATTAGGAAGGTTGGTGGGGCTTTGTGGCGTCGTGTTATAACCATGATCTTGGTTTTCTTGCTGTTTATTTCTAGCAAATTCTGTTTGGTGTATCTGGTCAGATCTTGCAGTAGACGTTGTAAGCCTATTCTCGTCTGACTTAATAGCACCACATCGTCGGCATAGGATAGATGTGTTACACGGAGATTACCAAGCCGGGGAGGGTGAGCATTAATCTGGTCTAGGCTTACTGTCAGGTCTGCCATAAACAGATTAAAGAGGAGAGGGGCCAACACACAGCCTTGTTTTAGGCCGTCAGCGTTGCTGATCTTCCGTGTTAATCGCTGCCTGTTGTCAATCTTTACCTGCATCCAAGTATTGGTATACAGGTCGATAATTGGCGTGAGGATTGAGTCCGGTAGGCCCTGATGTTTCAGTTTAGCCCAAAGTGTTTGCCTACTCACACGGTCAAATGCCGCCTTAAAGTCCACGAAACAAGTGTAGAGTTCCAGGTGGTTTTGTAGGCTTTTTTCAGCAATCAGGCACAGGGCCATGGCATTTGCCATGGTTCCCGTCCCGCGGCGAAATCCCGTCTGGTTCAGCGGTATTTTGTTGTTTGTTTCAGACCATTGAGCTAGATCGGCTAGTACAAGTGATGCATAGTATTTTGCTTCAGCATCAATGAGGGCTATCAGGCGATAATTATTCGGATCTTTGCGATCTCCACCTTTGTAGATTGGATTTATGATAGCTCCCCTCCAGCTATCTGGGACTCGACCAGTGTTGTGTATTGATCGGAACAGGATATTGAATTTGCTGGCCCAGTACTGGGGGTCCTCTTTGAAGATGGCCTGCGGGATGCCGTTAGGACCTGATGCGCTTTCTTGCCTGCTTTTCTTGATTGTTTGTAGTATGAGAAACTCGTCATCTTGCCGCAACTGTCGATCCATACTTTCATGATAGTTGATCATGTTGTTAGCCTGGACAGACGTGGGATCTACCTGCTCCAGTATTTCGGATGTTTCGCTTGCGGATGTTGTAGTTGTTGTTAACAGTGTCACTGACTTGATTAAAAATGTATCGACTATATGTTGGGCCCATGTAGTTTCAGTAATGCAGGTCATGCTTATTGGTTGCGCTGTTCGGTTTAGGGAGTTGACTTGTGACCAGAAGGCCCTGGAGTCCGATTTTTTAATGTTATACAGCAGTTTAGTCCAGAAGTCATTTGCTTGGTTTTGCTTTTCTATCCAGATTAATTTCTTGTATTGTTTCCTTGTTATCCGGACTGCTTGCCAGATGTTGGGATTTAAGCTATGGCCATATGCTCGTCGTGTTAGCTTTTGTAAGTGTCTCCTCAGTGAGAGTGTAGTTTTATTGAAATTGGTATTGCTTTTGAGAGAGATTTTCTTTTTGAAATTGACACTGGTCCTGGGAAGCTTTCCCAAATACTCCGACCAGGTTTCTGTGCACAGGACGTGCTCATGGGTTATCGTTTGGAGTAGCTTCTTGGCGTCATGCGCTATTTGAGGGAGAGATTCGCTCGTCCATTTTAATCGCTTCAGATTGATGGTTGAAGTATTACCTGCTATCGTAGGTGCTTGCGGGTACTTAGTTATAGTCAGCATAATCCCTATATATTGCTTAGAGTGGTCACTATCTAGAGAGCAGATTATGTGGAAGTTTTTTATTTGATTTAGCAAGGGTAATGTTACTATTGTATAATCCAGGATGGAGCTTGCATTGTGGCCTGTATAGGTGATGGCCGGGGGGTTATCCTGGTTAGATCTACCGTTTATTACCCTTAGCCCAAGGTGTTCAAGATCCCACATCAGCTGCCTGCCCTCTTTGTCTTTCTTCTTGACCAGTGGAATCTCCTGGGGTGCGACGTTCCACATTTCATTTGCTACATTAATATTATCCTCATCTTCTGGTTCGTGTAGGAGGTTGGAGTTGAAATCGCCAGTAAGAATAACCTCCCAACTTGGTTGTTCAAGACGGATGTTTGATACTACAGTGACGATGCGTTGAAAGAGCGCTTTTTTAAGTGCCTTTTTCGGGTGGGCATATATGTTAATTAAGATAATAGATCTAGTTGTGCCCTTTATTTTGCTTTCCAACTTAATAATTTGCATGTCTGGTGTCGAGGATGCCAGTTGTGTAGCATTAATCATCAGGGCGGTTGTTATGTAGACCGAAAGCCCCCCACTTGCGCGCCCGTAGCGCTGGAGGCGAATCGCACTTACGTGGAAACATATTCTGCCTGGTACATCAATTGGTTCTGTTAGCCACGTTTCCTGTAGGGCTATGATGTCATATAGATCCCAGGAGGCAGCCTTACTGTGCTTTTTTTCGATGTCTTTTGCGCCGGCGATATTCCAGGAGAGGATTTTTATGGTGTTTCCTTCGTTATCACCTAGCTGGCTGTGGGTTCAATTGATGTTAGGAGACGATTTCTGTCTCAGGTGTTCATTGTCAGCCGATTCAGCCCCCCTAGCACCTTGAAGCACTGAGTGCGTTGGTCGATTTATCCGAACTTCATTCTCTCTTTTGCTATACTTTCTTAGCAGAGGAGATGGGTAACCTGAGTTTATCACTTCTTTCAGGCTAATTCCCCACTCTTTGAATTTAACCATTTCAGAAAGGATGTGTTTTACTATTCCCACATCCCTCCAGGTTGTGAGCGTGCTTTCCTTTGTCTCATTGTCTTTTGAAGCAATAAATTCAATTGAGAGTAGCTCAGCAGTTGTTAGGTAGCCGAGACTTGGAATTGCAGATGTCAAATGGAGTATATTCCCGCGATTTAAGAAGTCTTGTGAGCCTTGCGGCTCGTAGTTGGGGACAAAGATTAGCTTTCCTGTGCTGGCTGATTTCACCTCGGTTGCTTGGTCAGTGACGATCGGTGTTTTACCATTTTGGCTTGGTTTCGTTGGTTTATAACTTTCATTATCCTTTGCATTGACTTGCAAGTATTTTGCTATTTGGTTATGTGTGTCATTTTGAGTTTGCATGGATAACATGCTGGGTAAAGGTTTTGCTTCTCGTTCTGCACGTTTTGCACCGACCATTTCCAAGGGACACCCATATTCCTCAGCGGGTATCACAGGGCGTAGTCCTGTCCTTTCTATGTTTGTTATATCTGGTCTTTGCTGTACTACTCTTTTATCAGTGGCAAACATTACTTGAATGTAATCGTGAGTTTTTCTGTCCACCTTTGTTGTTATTTGCCTGTTGTTTTTGATGTCGCTTTTCCCTGTTGTAAGATTAACACTTGGGATTGTGATCAAGATTGACAGCGCTTTGTGATTTTTGTCTGCGCCTTTAGCGACAAGACTGTAGGGTCTGCAATTGCTTGCCTCGTACTTTTTCTGTTCATGCTCATTTGTGGGGTACAGTTTATCGTCACACAATGTGCCGGCCTTTTGGCCCGGTGCGATTTCTGTTTTTTATGGCTCGCATTGAAAACTCTCTATTGATTTATTTAGTTGTACAACGATACTAGCCCCTGGATCATGGCTGATATCTGTACAACTAGTGGCGGTGGATGGGCTCATATGATCAATGCTGGTAACACTCCCTTCTACAAGGGTTTTAGCTTGGACAACCCCCTCTGTATGTGTAGTTCTTTTTGGTGGTGTTTTACGTGCTCGATCATTGGAGGTTTTTGGCGTGAAATGGTATTCCTTATCTTTAGTCAAAGTCTTCCGGTCTTTACCATCGTTTTCTCTCGTTTTTATCGGCTGGCATGGCCTCTTTTCGCTATTGTGCTCATATTTTGAGTTTATTTTGGCCCAGTCGAAGATGGGGAAGTTGGTTAATGACACTTTACTTGCTGGTGCGCACTTTGAGGGATGGTTTCAGTTTTTTCTTGCCCTTTTTTTCTGTCGTTTGGTTAGGCTCTTCTGGTTATTATGATTTTTCCCCCATCCTGGGCAGATTGTTCTTTTGTGTCTGGTAGATTGGAACAGGTGTTTTGTCTGGTTGGGGGAGTAACACATGTTTCTTTTGGTTCCTCTGTTATTTCATCAAGTGTTATTATTGGGTTATTTTGTTTATTATTTTGATCTGCCATTTGCTGCAGCGATGCAACTAAGTTATTTGCTTTGGTATTCCTGTGTTTAATTACATTGCTTGTTTGTGTGTTTTGACAGTGGTCGAAAGAAATGAAATCACAGACAATCGGGGTACTGTTATTAGTTTGGTTGGCATGGTTACATTCCTGTAAGATGTTATTGAGTATACAATGCAAATCCTGTCGTTTTTCCAGTATTGGGTGACAAGTACATGCCTTGGATGGTGTACCTGGGCGAATCTGATCCTTAATAAAATTGAATGTGCTGGCCATGATGTCTAGTTTTTTATTTATGCCAGCTATGTGTTCCGCCATTGTACCCATAAGATGTATTTGTATGTCAAGTTTGTCTGACTGCATATTGAGAGTTTTGATATAGGTTTCCAATATACACCCCAGTGCACTGTGTAGCATAAGTATGGATTCCAGATTATCTTTAACATCCTGTCCTGCCTCTTGCTGGCGCTGGTGCACTTTATTGTGATTAATGGTGACTTCCGGTTGTGTTTGTTCTTTCGGTGTTGTGACATTTTTCCGCCCCTGAGTTCTTTTTTGACTATTCCCAGGACTTTTTGTTATTGCTAAGTCAGCCATTGTAGAAACACTTGGGATTTCTATTATTGATGTTTCCTTTTGGTCATCTGCGTCAAGTTCATTTGATGAATCTATAAGTATTTCATTGTCCTGTTCCTGATTCATTTCGCTGGATATCTCGATTATGTTTTTGCTAAGTGGATCCTTGATTTATGAGTTTTTCGAGTATGAATCCTTTGTTATTATATCCTGGTCCTCCTTTGTAATATTTGTTGGTTTGTCATGGGTGTTAGTTTGCTCAGTGTTACTTTCAGTTAAGTTAATGTCCGAGTGGTCCTTGTGTGTTAAAGATTTTTCGTGATTATTTGTAGGTGTTTGGAGTGCCCACCCGGGGTAGCGCTCCTTTATTTTTTCTGTACAATTTACTAGTGCTTGGCTTGAGCCTGGGACCGATCTTGGGGTTGAGTGATTGTTTGGATGAACCTTGTATGAGGAGTCATGCGTACTGGTATTGTGTTGTTGATCCCTTTTACTTGTGGGTTGTTTGCTTCAGTCATAGATAAATTTGTATCACAATTATTTGATATACATTTAATTGTATGTCCTTCGATGGAACAGTCCAAGGACCTAATTGATGATAGTATTGGTGTTAATGATTTCTCAAGTCCCTCTCCTTGTGGTGGATCACAACTTTTATTTTCTATATGCACTTGAACTTGAGTTAGCATCATGTATTTATTTTTACCGTGGGTGGCCTCCTTACAGTTTAGGGTCCCCTCTGTTCCATTGGCCCTTTCAGCAATAGTGCTAGGGGCAGACAAGGTGGTCTTTGTATCCGTCGCCTTGTACTATGTTAGGCGACATTGGTTTTTGCAGACCTTTTGGTGTTACCGGCATTGAATACATAGCTGACACGGGATCTTTCAAAAAGAGAAATTTGCCAGTGGGGTTCATTGATCCAAAAATTTAATAGATGTGGGGATTAAGGTGGGAGTAGCGCTACCCTCTGGGGGATGCGAGGAAGATTTGGTCTTAACTTTCTTCTTTGCATTTTTTGGAGGGTTTGTTCGGATTTTCCCTGACCTCATCTTCCTTTTTTACCAACCCTCTAGCTCTATGGGTTATTTACTCGGATGGGAGCGCCTTTTGATGGCTAGAGCAGCGAGTTTGCTTTGTTTTCCTCGGCTTCCGGCTTAGATGTTGGCTGTTTGCAAGGATGGCCTCGGGTTTTCTGAGTCTTATGAGGCTTCAAGTCCCCCGCTACTCTCTATGGGGTCCCTCGATGTTAACTATCTGCTCTTTTGCGGTGCATGTACTTGCACCTAATCAGTCCTCAATCCTTAGAAGAGACGGGAGTACCACTCTGAGGGCTATGCAGGGTCTATGCAGGGGACCGGGGTCTGCCACACACCTTGCGCGCGAGCCCAACGCTACCCCTACCGCGAGCAACTGCCAGTAACTGTATGAAGGAACAGGCGCCAAGTCTGGCAGTGCTTTCAGCTCCCAGTCGTCTTTTCCCCTATAGCGGCATGCAGCTCCCAGCAACCTCACCTCCACAATCAGGCGTGCGTTGTTGACGTGGTCACTGTACCTTCGGGCAGGGTTTCCGGCTCTCTGGTCCTCCACGCAGGATCTCCGGGGAGGATAGGCGCGGCTTGCTCCCGGCCCTGGTGCTATTTAGCAAAGGTTCCTCGGACTTGGAGTCCGCCTTGGTGCCCTGGCGTGACTTCAGCAAGCCCAGGACCGCAGTGTGGTAACCCCTCTTCACTCAGCCAGGGTCCACGTGTTCAATGATGTCACTGGCACACCACTGCTCCTCTTGCCACTCTGGCCTCACTCTCCTCTCATCTTTTAACTTTCGCCCCCCTTGGGCCCCCCGCGTCACCACCGGCGGCAGCTTTGCTACAGTGGGCGGGCCGGGACCGGGACAGGCTGAAGCAGGCTGAAGCGGGGCTGGAGCGGTGTGGACGTGGCAGCCTGGACCCGCCGCCCGGACCCGTCACCGGACACCCCGCTCACTGACAGCTCCTGCGGCGCTGACACTGCTGGCTCTCATGCAGGGGAGACTCAGGCAAGGAGACAGGCGGGCGGACGAGCGAGCGGGCGGGAGTCCTGAACTTCGGTAACCGCGGTAACTGTTCTCTGCTCGGCCCGCGATCAGCTCCGCAATCAGGGACCTGGTGTGCTGCAGCAAACTCTCTCTCTCTCTCTCTCTCTCTCTCTCTCTTTCTTGCTGGCGTGTGACGTAACGATCGGCCTGTATACTTAGTAATTTGTCTCCTCTGTTAAATTTCAGTGATCCCTGTGATCTCAAGTTACACTCCGCCGCTCCTGTACTTTCTACTCAGATGCATAGTGCAAAGATTTGAACATAGGCTCCAAGTAGCTTTCGACTGAATAAAGTTGTTTAAGCCTGTTGGTAAAGGGATATGTGTAAAATCATCATAAAGCCTTGAGTATATGTTTAAGATGATTGTTAAGAAATAGAACTCAATACCACCATTAGGACCCTATCTAGCTCAGGCCTTCTCTAGAAACTGGATAACAATTAAGAAGGTTAAAGGTTCAAGAGGCCAATGGCAACAAAGAAGGAGCTATGGCCAAGACTGTCAACGTTTGTATTAAACAACATGTCAATTTCTACCCTCACCTGGCTTGTATCTTTGTGAAGAAAAAAGAAGAAATGAATCAAGAGAAAGCACCTGTTCCAACATTTCCCAAAATTCAAAGTTTGCATCTAGAAACCTTGATGGTGCTATATCTTCCTCCGCTGTTTAATCTGACTCTTCCTTTCTTTTTACAAAATTGAGTCCTAGTAAAACACTGAAATCTCCAGGATATTATTATTCCATCCTTTGTTACAGCCTCTTTATAAACATGACATATTCCAAACTAATTGCGAGGATATTCCAGTTCTAATAAATTCTTTGTCCTGCATCTCCCAAGCTATTAAAAAGTCAGCCTTTTAATCTTTTTTGCAGAGGCTGCCCCCAAAGGGGGCCTCGATGGCAGGTGCCATAACAGGCTCCAGGTCCCTGCAAGGAACCGGTTTTTACCACGAGAAGAGTCCCGAACCAGAGGGGGTGCTTCCTGCATGGCTAACTCGTGTCAGAAAGGCACCAGGTCACCTGGACAACTGGGGGGCCAGGTGACATTTTTGATTCCCTCAATCAGGGTGTACCCCCAAGATCGGTAGGAGGTTGGGAAGGGGGATATAATGCATCGCTCCCCATACTACAGCCCATTACTGCATGGCGGAGCGAGGAAACCGCACCGGAGGTTTTCAGAGAGCATCGAAGGAAAGATTTTGAACCTTGGCCTTACTGGTCTCTTGGGCAGTTTCAGCGGGGGGCAACAAACAAGACACCTCCTGTAGTGATACTGGGCCTCTTCCACAGCTCCAGCTTGTTGCAGGAGTCCGGAGGTCGAGGGCAGCAACAAGCAGGACTATCCAGCGTGAACTATCGCCGCATTGCAGAGGGGGGCCGAAGGAGGCAGCAATTGGGAGATCCGGTCGGCTGCCTACTTTCCTATCGCCGCGAGGGACAGAGAACGTGTTTTTCCTCCCGGGGTGGGGGAAACCGCGAACGGGATCGCCCATTCCTCCCTCGCTCCAGCAGCATAATCCCCCCATATCCCGGTCCCAGAGGTGAGCCAGCAATGGCAGCAAGCGAGAAGCTAAACCTGCTGCCCCCTTTGCAGACGCCGCAAGGAACATTCAGCGGGTCCTCCTTACAAGGAGTTGTCTGGACTGGAGCCTGCCTCGCCTACACTGCACACCGTGCGGATCGACGCGGCGGGCAGGGGCGGCCCGAGTGCAAGTTTGGGGACAGGTGTGAACCCGGAGCGCGCCCAACATCCTGTGATTCGGGGCAAATCAAGTAATCAGTTTATAGCTAAACCGGCTGCCGCCTTTGCAGATGCCGTGAGGGACATTCAGCGGTCCCCCCACTACTCCCCATAAGGCATGGTCCTGGCTGAAACCGTCCTCGCCTACATCATGCAGCGTGCGGATCGACGCGGCGGGCAGGGGCGGCCCGAGTACAAGTTTTGGGGAAAGGTGTGAACCCGGAGAGCGCTAAACATCCTGTGATTCAGCGAATCCACTCATGGGAAGCGCTCTGACACCTGCAGGTCAAGTTTGTACGATATTAAACTATTTTTAAAAAAAACCTCAGTGCTTTTTGGACTTTCGATGGTCAAGCTGTGATTTGTTCTGGCTTCCCTGCCCTGAGGGGAATACACCCTCTGTTGAGTCTTTTCAAGACGGAGCGCCGCCGTTTCTGCCGCGTTACAAAGGTTAACAGCGTCTTCAGCCCAAAGAAAGCAGGCTGCGACGGTGAACCGTAACGGAGGAGACCAACCACCCGAGCTGGGGGAATTATTGTGGAAAATCAGGGCAGCATCAGAAGCGCACGGGACCAGCTGGTTGCAGACGCATATGGAGGAGGAGGCGGACAAAGGAGTCAGTCAACCATCAGAGTCCACGGGTCGTCCAGCGCCTCGGAAGAGGCAAAGGGCCCCAGCAAAGGCGCCAAGGAAGCCTGCAGCCAAGATGGTTTCTAAGGGAGACGAGCAGCTGCCTGTAGACATCCCGGCAGTGGTACAGGCGAGTGGAAATTACAACTCAACAAGTGGTGAGCATATTTATTTATTTTATTTTATTTATTTATAAAGTCTTATATAGCGCAAACGTGACCCACGAGGGTATCAGAGCGCTTTACAATAGAAGAATAAGCCATGGAAAAGGTAGTCAATACAAACAACATGTCAAATTGTCATAGTAGAGCAATAGCATCTACAGAACATATTACATTAGACATTGTGCTATCAGCCGCACAGATCTATATCCCACGAAAAACATTAATTAGCAAACAATTGTGGAGCAACATGGGATGTGATAAAAGACATGCAGCCAGATACGTCCCATACTTGGATTTAGGACATTAGTTTGTTCATTAATAGACTTTTTACTTCCTTTTTGAATACAGTAAGGGATGTGATTCCACACACTCTGGGTGGAAGAGAGTTCCAGATCTTTGGAGCAATCCCTGAAAAAGCTCTACAGCCTGTTCTCTTCTTTCTGAAGGATTGGGGTTTCAAAAGTAGAGTGGTCGCAC
This sequence comes from Lissotriton helveticus, assembly GCF_964261635.1. Classification (NCBI taxonomy): domain Eukaryota; kingdom Metazoa; phylum Chordata; class Amphibia; order Caudata; family Salamandridae; genus Lissotriton; species Lissotriton helveticus. The sequence goes on from NC_136068.1 coordinate 1,210,486,895, forward strand.
TTCGTAGTTGTCTGCAGCCACCTGATTTTTCTAACTTTAGCGCCAAGTAGCTGGGTGTATTGTTGTGAATTGCTTTGTGCGTCATGCACGCCACTTTCAGGTGTATTCTTGCTTCATAAGGCAACCAGTTCAGTGCTTTCAAGGTTGCTGAGATGTGATTGTTTCTTTTGGTTCCTGATACCAGTCTAGCCGCAGCATTCAGAGCTGCTCTCAACGGTGCAAGCCTGTATTTCGGGAGACCAGCGAGGGTGGTACTTCCGTAGTCTAGTCTAGGTAGTACCAGAGCTTGTACAGCAACTTTTAGGTCAGCCTGGGTGAGGAAGGGTTTAAGTTTTCTTAATATATTCATTTTGTGATTAGCTCCCTTGGTGGCAGTAGAGATGTGCGCCTGCATATTCAAATGTTTGTCAATGGTGACACCTAGGGATTTAGCCGAGTCTATGATGAGGGGGACACAACACAGTCAAAGGAGGTTAGGTGTTTTAACCAGAGGTCTATCTTTGGGGTGTAGTTTGGTGGTGAGATGAGGATGAATTCCGTTTTTTTGGTGTTTAGCATGAGATGGTTGTTGGTGAGCCAGCTTTGCGTGTTCAGAAGCGTAGTGTTAAGAGCAATGAAGTCATCTGGCGAGGAGATTTTAAGGTATAGCTGCGTGTCATCCGCATAAAGGTGATATAGAATGTTCGCAGAATTCAGAGCATTCGCCAGGGGCTCCATTAACAAATTGAAGAGAGTGGGTGAAAGGGCAGATCCCTGAGGTACACCAAGAGTGACCATGGATGGTTGCGAAAGTGAGTTCTTCATCTTGAATCTTTGAGATCTGTTATTCAGGAAGAAGGAGAACCACTGTAGCACAACACCCGAGAGGCCCACCCTTCTTTCCAATAGGGCTAGGAGCTTATCGTGCTTGACCGTATCGAAGGCGGAAGACAGATCAAGGAGTATTAAAAGGCATGATTCATTTCGATCAAGCATGATTAGTATATCATCCATAATGTGCGTGAGTGCAGATTCAGTGCTGTGCCCACTACGGAAGCCCGATTGGTGACTGTCTAAGAGGTTGAAGCTCTCAATGTGATTGCATAATTGGATTTGAACACATTTCTCCAATAGTTTAGCCAAGGTGGGGATATTGGTTATAGGACGGTAGTTGTTAGGATCAGCTGGAGAAGCATCAGCCTTCTTTAGTATAGGAGTGACCTGTCCTATTTTAAGGCAATCCGGAATGACACCTTGAATCAAGGAGGCGTTTACAATTTTAGACCATAAAGGTAGTATAGCGGTTTTCAAGATCTTGAATAGGCAGGTGGCAAGGGATCCGAGAAGTGATTGGAAGGGTTGATTTCTTGTAGAGTGTTGAAGATAGTTTGTTGAGAGATTGGCGAGAAGGTGTGCCAGGAGGCATTGTTTTTTGGTACTTCCCTTGGGTTAATATAATTAATAAGGTCTTCAGATAAACCGTTCAATTTGGGATCTAGAGCCATAGGATGGTGGGTGGCCAGCTTTGATTGTATGTCTAGCTCAATAGTTTTAGTCTTTTCATGGAAGAAACTGGCAAGAACATCACATGTAGGTGTGGCCAGGTCATTTAACTCACTGTAGTTAGTTGTATTGCAAGATTGTTCCTTGATGATTTCAAAGAGTTTTTTTGGTCGGTTGCTCGCTAAGTTCAGCTGAGTTCGGAAGAAGTCTGCCTTTGCCTTAAGAATCTTCCTATTGTATGAGTTCCTCAATTTTCTAACATGATCAAGGTTGGAAGTGCTAGGAGCTGATTTCCAAAGACGTTCAGCAGCTCTTAGCTGTCTACGCTCCAAGTTCAGGTCTTCATTGAACCAAGGTTTGGATCTCTTGGTGGAAACATTTTTTTCCTGTAGTGGAGCTGTGGAGCTGTGGAGTCCAGAGTTTCAAGCATCTTGTCGTTGTAGAAGGTTGTAAGCTCATGAACATCAGTTATGTCAGACATTAGGGACAGCGCGGAGTTGTACTGGTTTACTAGGGAGATGGGATTGATATTTTGTAGATTCCGTTTCCATTGTTTTAACTTTGACGGTTGTCCCCTTTTATGCATTACTTCAGTATTGATGGAGAAGAGGATGCAGTAATGATCAGACCAATCACAGGGAGTGATGGATTCCAGTAGGATGATGTTAGATTTTGCAATGATGAGGTCCAAAGTCTCTCCCTTGTTATGCGTTGGGCTGTCACAGAATTGGGATAATTCCTGTTCTGATAGAAATTCTTTAAAACAGCCTACAATACGATCACTAGAATTATTCCAATGGAGGTTGAAATCGCCTAAGAAAATATGAGGAACTAGGGAGTTGGAGTTGGATGCCATGATCTCCATAATCTCATCAATACAAGTCAAGTTATCACCAGGAGAGTGGTAAAATATGTGTAACTTACAAGTGATGTGCTTAGAGTCTGAGATATTGATGCAAAGATAATCGCACGACGTCAGTTCAATGGAGTCTGCTTGTTTAACTGGTAGAGAGTTACGATAAATGCAGGCTACCCCTCCACCAGTTTTCCCAATCCTATCAAGTCGAATTAGATCATGGGAGGGAGGAACCAGTAGGTCGAGAATGGGAGATGAGGAGTTTGTTAGCCAAGTTTCTGTGAGGACCAGAATGTCTAAGTTGTCATCTAAAATGAGATTGAAGATATCAGTAGCATGTTTGCTGGCAGATCTACAATTTAAAAGCCCACACTTCAATTTGTTGAACGCGGGGATTGAGGCAGTCAGTCCTAAATTGATATGAGTGAGGTTATCTCTGTTAACCGCTCTGTTATTAAGTGTAGTTTCTCTGAGGGGGGTGGTTACAATGGGTTGAATTGTGCTGCAATGAGACTTACTATTGTCAGAATCCAGAGCATAGGATGTAAGAAGGTCATCAATGTCACTGTCAGAGAGGTGATCGCTTGGTCTCTTTGACCCAGAGATGGAGGATAGACTATCATGAATGGAGTTGATCGGGAGGGAGACATAGGGTGTAGTTATACTAGGTTGGGCATAGGTTTTGTTGTGTTGAGTAGAGTTATCAATGGGAGCATTAGTGGAGTAGTAGTTTCTCGTTTGGAGACTGATCAGATTCACTGTGTCATTGGTGGCTCTATGTAGGGTAAGAAGATCTTTCGATATGGTTGAAAGGTTAAGCATATCATCCTTAAGATGAGATATGCTGGATGCTAACATATTGATTTGGTCGATCAGGACAGAGATGGGGGAGAAAGTAATAGGTGTTGGTGTATGAGCTGTTAGGGGAGGCGAAGTGCCCGTGGTATCAATGTGCATGTCTTTTGCAGGGGTGGTATAATAGCTCCCCACTTGAGGTTGAGGAAGGGTCATTGAGTTCAAAGATGGTATCGGAGAGAAGATTGTAGCCACTGTTGGGGTTCCTTCAGACATTGTGGTAGGAGGTAGGTGAGTGGGGTCTAGACCATCCTTTATGTGCGATTGTATAGGAGAAAAGAAAGTAGCAGATGTAAGAGTTCCTTCAGATGTTGCAGCGGATAATAGGTGAGTGGGGACTGGGCTAGCCCCTGTGTGAGAGGGAGGGGGAGGGAGACAATAGTGGTCATATCCAATTTTGAGCTATCCACCAAGGGTGGTCTGGTTAATATTGAATTGGTGCTGGAATTCTTGAATTCATTTGTTCCATTGTTATTTAAAAGCCTGGGCGTGCAGGGACTGGGGGCTGCAGGCACTCCACCGCAAGGGGATTCTCAGGGCTGCCATGGCATCTTATTGACCCAGGCAGTGCACAACAGGAATGTTTACGGAACCAGCCGACTGGGACAAATAATCCCAGCACCCAGGCGCAGGAAACAGAAGGGGGTTGGCATTCCCCATAGAGGCATGGGCTAGTGGTAACAGAGCGAGCAACTAAGATAGAGCAGGCCAACCCCCTGGGGCATACACTAGGCCATCTCTAGGCCCCACATCCTTGCTCTTGAGGGCCACCGGGTTAGCGAGCCTCATCCTGTTAGCGGTGAAGGAGAGGATATGGAGAAAGGAGTTCATTGTTAGAGATACAACTGGAGAGGCTAGACTTGACGGTGTGCTACAAGAAGTATGAGGACAGGAGAGAGAGGAAGGAAAGGACCTTCCATTATTGGTTGGATGCATTCAAAATTATTGCTTTCATCATCATTGAGAACTTTCCACAGAAGGCAGCGATCTTTGGCTGTATGAGGCCTATATCCACGGGGTGCAGAGACCGTTCCCAGGGATTCATGGTTAGAATACGATAAAGGTTTTAGTTTAAAAATGCAGACCCACCCTAAGATGGAGTGGAACGAGGAAGACTTGTCTGGTTTCATACATTAAATGATGGTGGCAAAAGAGGTTAAAACATGGTCAGGTAAGGGCGAGCAGCCCTTTCGGGGTTCCTTTTACAAAAGCAAATGTAGGGCATTTCACAGGCCCAAAACATATAATAATTGGAAACCCCCACCCACCAGCGGCCCGGCCCGCCCACCATTTGCTGGAAATACGAGGCCAATGAGTGCACATGGGGGGCCTCTTGTAAGTTTCAACACATATCTTCCAACTGAGGGTGGCGCACCCAGCAGTGTGCATATGCAAGAAGGAGCAGCGAGGGGACAAAAAGGAGAAAAAGAAAAAGCAATAATACTGACACTGGGGCAACTGGGGGATTAGAGGACCTGAGCAGGTACCAGCTAGCCACATTCCCCATTACCACACACCAACTCAGAAGGCTAGCTAACAAGTACCATAACAAAGTGTGCGCAAGGATGTTAGTGAAAGGTTTTGAAGAAGGATTTGTCATACCATGTGAAGGCCCCCTGCACACAGGCAGCACCAACAACTTGAAATCAGCGCTGCTGCACCTAGAGATAGTGAGGCAGAAAATAGGCAAAGAAATAGCCCTAAGAAGGGTTGAAGACCTCCTGCCCTGCCCCCCAGTACCAAAGGGTCTAGTGATATCTCCATTGTGGGTAGTTCCCAAGAAGGAAGCAGGTCAATTCAGACTCATCCACCACCTCTCCTTCCCAGAGGGGGAGGCCGTCAACTATGGCATTAGCTCAGAGGTGTGCTCGGTGGGCTACGCGCCTGCGGACAATGCCATTGGGCCTAGTAAGGGCAGCGGGCCATGGTGCCCTTATGGCCAAAGCCGACATAGAGTCCGCGTTCCGCCTCCTCCTGGTTCACCCGATAACCTTTCACCTGCTGGGCTTCCAATGGGATGGGGCAACTTACTTTGATAAAGCAATGCCAATGGGATTCTCAGTGTCCTGCGAATATTTTGAGCAGTTTAGCTCCTTTTTAGAATGAGCCTTGCACAACAGGCATGCCGCGGGGGCAAACTGCACTACCTTGATGACTTCTTGTTCGTAGGCCCAGCAAGGTCTGTGGAATGTGGTGAGACCCTGGCAGCATTTCAAGAACTAGCAAGATAGCTGGGAGTCCCTTTGGCGGCAGACAAAACAGTAGGTCCCTCCACCGGCTCACATTTTTGGGAATTGAGCTTGACTCTGTTGCAGGGATGTCCAGACTCCTAGAGGCAAAAGTAAGAGAATTCAAGGACGACATTAGAAACGTCTGCGGTGGGGAGAAGGCAACCCTCCGCAAATTACAACAACTGATTGGAAAGCTCAACTTTATGGCCAGAATCATCCCCGCTGGTTGGGTCTTTGCCAGACACCTAACCCAGTTAACTGCCGGGCTCATCCACAAACACCACCATGTTAAGTTGGTGGCAGGGGTCAAGCATGACCTCATCATGTTGGACTTATTTCTAGTGGAATTCAACAGCCGGTTAATTTGGAAAGAGGGCTGGTTAACAGCCAAGCAGATCTTCCTGTTCACAGATGCATCAGGCTGCACAGGTTTTGGGCCAATTCTAGGAGACAAGTTGTGCATAGGGCTATCGCCGGACAGGTGGCATAAACAGGGCGTCACCAGCAACATCACATTCCTAGAACTTTTATCCATTATAGTTGCCCTGGCAGTCTGGAAGACAAAATTGAGGGACATGAAGCTGACACTCTGGTCCGATCACAAAGAAGTAGTGCAGGCAGTCAACAGAGGGACAGCCGGGTGCCCATACACATTAAGGCTAATGCGTTGATTCGTTCAATTACAGTTGGAAGAGAACATAGAGCTGAAAGCATGCCATGTACCAGGGGTGGAGGAAGAAGTGGTGGATGCCCTCTCTTGCGCACAGATGAGCAGATTCAGGAAGCTGGCACCAAGGGCGGAGAGGAACATGACCCCCTTCCCAGAAGACTTATGGTCTCTGGCAAAACTGACTTGTCAATACTGTGGCGGCCAAACGCTACAAGAGATACGCAGGAACAGTGATGCGCATAGGAAATGTCCAGACACTGGGCGAGGCAAGCAAAACAAGGAGGGCGGTGGAGCAATTTATTCAATAGGTGTTTATGAAAAGAAGGACCAGATCCTGGGCCCAGGCCCACTTATCAGCACTATCGCACTTTTTCAAGCTACTCACGGGACAGGACCCCACCGCATCTTATTACATCAAAGCAGTGATGAAAGGTTAAAAGAAGGCAGACTGGGTAAAAGCGGACAATTGCAGGTTCATAGACTTTAACCCCTAGCGCGCGTTGGACGGCCGCCGGCCGTCCGACGTCACGGTCAGCGTGTGCGGAGGACGGTCGGGGTCCGTCTGAACCACGCCCACGCCATAAATCTCCCGCACCGCGGCAGAATTTCTGCCGCAGTTATAGGGTTAATAGATTGGCTTTTACTCATGGATGCACTAGGGGATATAGCAAAAGACACCTATGAGCTGACCCTGTTCAAAGCCGCCTTTGCAACCGCATTCTTTGAGGCATTTAGGCTGAGCGAGCTAGTGGCCCTGGCTAGGATGAGCCCCACAGAACATTGCCTACAGGCAGCCAACGCCTGGCCCAGTGTGGCAGAGGTGGAACTGACCATGCCGGTAAAGGTGCGGTAATAAGGCTGGAGTGCATCAGAGTCCCCAAATACTGCGCTGTATGCTGCCTACTAACCTACATGGCATCACTGCCGGTGAGAGAGGGCCCCCTGTTCAAGCATAGGGATGGTAACCTCTTAAGTAAATTCCTGTTCTCAGCAGTGATGCGCCAAGCCCTGGGTAGAGCGGTCCTTCCGCCAGCGGCCTTTGGTTCACATTCATTTAGGATTGGGGCGGTCACCACAGCAGCCCAGCATGGGATGTCCGAGACTGGGATCAAGGCCATCGGCAGATGGTGGTCCAAGGCATACAGGACTAATGTGCGACTCCAGCTGCTTTGAACAGACCCGGCAGCGCATATGAATACGTGGCTGCCTAACATTCTCCGGACATTGGAATTATTGCCTCAGCAGGATGCCCTCGGCTGGATTGGGTGGTGGGTCACTCCTTTTTTTCCCCAGATGAATTTGTGGTGGCAGCGGGGAGGCCACAGGCAGAGCGGTAAGCCGGTCAACACATGTGTCCGATGGTGTGGTCGCCCGGGGATGCAATGGGACCAACTAACAGCAGTGCTCAAGGACCTGTAGACAGACACAGCCTGGCACCCAGCCGTGTTAATTCACCTGGCGGGAACGACTTAGCCAGGCTGGGAAGAAAAGAGCTACTCCTTGCAATCCAAGCGGACCTAACAGAGGCAGTGCGGTACTTCGGGAGCACCGTCATCATTTTGTCCAAGCTGATTAGCAGGCTGGGGTGGCCTGGGGCTGAGTTGCACAAGGCAGTCAAACTCTAAAAGGAAACTGAATATCACTGTAAGCAAATTTTGCAAGGCCAATGGGTTGGAGAGTGTTAGGCAGGGCCTAATCCACTGAGGTCGCCCAGAGCTCTACAGGCCGAACAGGGTTCACCTATCGGAGGAAGGGATGCCAGTATTCTGGAGAAAACTCTGGGGGACGATGTGTTTAACAGGCTGCACCTAACTAAAAACGAAGAGGATAGCGGGATGCACAGGGAGGTGAGCCGCAGGAAGACGTGAGCCTCCCTGGCTGCCTGGCTGATATGAAGGGTACATTTGGTTGGTTCTGGAAGCTCACCGAGAGGACGGTGTGTAGAAGGAGGGACGCTCACTTTGGGATGCCTGATGGCAGGGTCATCAGGCCTGACAAGAGTGGGTAGCAAACGGAGATGGTGCTCGCAGCCCAGACCCCGCCAGACGGCAGGGCACAAAAGAGACTAGTAAGGTAGTGAGTTGGGGTCTAACTCTGGGGAGAGGCTATCCCCGGCATGCAAAGGGATAGCCGTCTCTCTGAGTCCAGGGGCTGGAGGTGCTCCCCCTCCACCCTCCCACCCTGGCTTACCCACCTTGACATTGACTTTGGGGCATTACTCTGATTGTTGAGAACTATCTAGCTCACCAATGCCGGTGGAGTTACCTGCTAGCTTAAGAGGAGTTGGGCTGTGGATTTCCCCCACTACCATGACCTACCCAGCCAGATGTTGGGCAGACTTTCCTTCGTCTCTCTGTCGTTTTTCTCCCCCTACCCATTTCCTTTCCCCCACCCCTCTACGCTCCACTTTTCTTGTCTTCCGATCCCCTTTAAAATGTTTTTCTCCTTAACCGAGACCTTGCTGTTTGGCCCTGGCCCGGTGAAGCTACCTGATAGCTAAAGAGGAGATGGGCTTTGGACTTCCCCCTTAGCCGTCACCTACCCAGCCAGACTTGGGGCAGACTTACTTTAGTCTCCCTGTCCTTTATTCCCCTTCCTCACCTTCCTACCCCCTTTCCCTTCTTCGCATCTATGCTCTTGAAATATTTTTCTAGCAACTGATGTTACCCGACTCTAAGGTACTGTTTAATTTTGTGGAACCTTATGCAATGCTCTCTGATACCTTCGGGTCTAGCCAGTGCTATATCGAGCATTTTGTCCGATGCCCGATGGAGCTGCTCTGTTCAGCTAATTAAGGAGATCAGCCTTGGTTTTTTCCCTGACCGTCACCTGCCCAGCCGGACACTGGACACCGTTTCTCCCCCTTCTCCCTGTCTCGCCCTCCCTCCTGCGTATTTCTGCAGTTCTGCCTTTCCATGTCTCCTTTCTTTCCATTTTTCTGACCGATGCCCGTTGGAGCTTCCAAGAGAGCTATAGAGGAAACTGGTCTTGGATTATCTCTCTGGCCGTCACCTACCCACTCGGTCTTTGGGCTGACTTTCTCTTATCTCTTTTCTGTCTTCCCCCTCGTCCTCTCCCTTCTCACTCCACCTCTCCCCACACCCTTTCTATTTGGCTCTCAACCTGCTATGGCTCTTTCCTCCCCTCCTTTCCTATCAATTCTCTCAACCTCGTTGTTTGTTTACTGTCCCTTACTACGCTATGGTAACGGATGTAATTTGTAACGCAATGTTCCTCTGCTATAGCGCTCTGATACCTACGGGTCTAGCAAGCGCTTTATAATTCTTTTTGATGTACCTTCTAATACAACGTTCCCCATGTTATGCGCTCTGATACCTCTGGGTCTAGATAGCGCTATATAACCTTCCCAAATTCAAATAAACGAAAAACAGTTTTTTCCTGAACGCTGAGAGCTGACCAACATGGGCGATGACCGGTGGAGCTGCTTGACAGCTAATGAGGAGTTTGGCCCTGATTTTCCCCCTTGACCGTCACCTACCCAGCCGGTCATTGGGCATTGTTTCCTCCTCGTCTCCTCCTTTTACTCCTTCCTCCCGTGCCTCCTACAAATGTTTGAAACATTGTTTATGTGTACTGTACCTTACTATTCTCTTATCTGATGTAACTTGTAACGCAACAATCCTAAATGTAAAGCGCTCTGATACCCTCTTGGGTCAAGTCGCGCTATATAAAACTTTTTAAATAAATAAATAATAAATAAATAAATAAAGGGGCGTGGAAACCAACAGAACAATGTACAAACTGTCAGGATGATTTACTACTCTATGATATGCAAATGATTTATGACTAGCAAGTGATTTATGAACAACAAATGATTTACGGCTGATGATTTATGACAATAATGCAGAATGAATCATGACAGCCAATTTATGACTGCTTGTGACACATGATTTATGATGAGCAACCAAATGACGCATGACACCAGATTTTATGATGTTTCATGATAATGATCTACAGGGTTTGAAAAATCCGCTCGCATTTGCGAGTCAGATTCATTCAGGACGAGCTATTTTTAGGTCCTACTCGCCCTTTCTGGGGAGTAGGAAGACAAACTGACACTTGACCTCTGCCTCTGAAAGCAGAGGAAATGTAACAAGATAGCAAGATTTAAAGGCATCTTTATTGCTCACAAAGTAAATGAGCAATACAAATGCTTTTAATCTTGTTACCTTGTCACAATTGCTCAGCTTTCAGAGTCAGGTCAAGTACATTTCAGTTAGGTCGAGGAGATTTTGTAGGTTACTAGACCTATTGTCTAGTGCAATTTTTATGATTTTTCGAGTGCTCATTTATGACCCTAGCCATAAAATATGTCATGAGGAAGTGCAAAATGTGTAGGTACGTAAAGGTAATAAAACTGCGGCCAACAACGACCACAAAACTACAACAAGTGTTGGCTGTCTTTGGAAATACATATATGTAAGATTTGCATGCCATCCTGGAATGGGCACAGTGCGGGTGATATCGCAGAGGCCGCCCCTGAAGGGGGCCTTGTGGGTCTGCGCCATAATGATGCCAGGGCCCTGGAAGGAACCAGTTTTTGCTGCCGGGAAACGCACTAACTCGCACCATAAAAGCGCCTGGTCACCTGGCCAACTGGCCAACAGGGGGCCAGGTTACATTTTTGAATCCCCCAATCAGGGTGCACCCCCAAGATCGGCGGGAGGTTGGGTAGGGGGGATATAGGGTGACGTTCCCCCACACTACAGCTCATCACTGTATCACGGAGCGGCTCCGAAGGTTGTTTGAGACCCATCCACACCTACGCAGCAGCAGTGTTGCAGTGCTGCCGAATACGTAGGGTCCATTTGGTTGGTTTTGGAAGCACACCAACAGGGTGGTGTGTAGGAGGAGGACTGCTCACTTTGCAATGCTTGACAGCAGGGGGAGTAGGCCTGACAAAAGGGGGTAGCAAACGGAGACAGCGCTGGCAGCCCAGGCCCCGCCAGATGGCAGGGAACAAAAGAGACTAGCAAGGTAGGGAGTTGGGGCCTAACTTTGGGGACCCAATTCTGGGACTTGTAGTGTTATTTTTTTTATAAAGGAATGAACAGTACTACAAGTACCAGAATTCAAACCACTGGATTGGAGCATCACTCCTGGACCGGGGAAACTTGGCAGGCCTGGATTTATTATTTAGAACTAGTAACAGAGTCCACAAAGAGCAGGCACAACTGCTGTGGAGTTGGAAATCAGCTGACAATATCATGGCTCACTGGAATACACAGTTATGAATATTCCAAATGACATCATAGATTCCAGAGCAGTAGCTGTGCTATGTTATCAATTGAAAGTAAACTCAAATAAACAAATGTATTGAACAAAAGTACTAACATTCCCATTCGAAGAGTGCATAAATCAATTGGAAAATAGTTTTCTCTTAGACTGGAACTAGGACGTTTGTTGAGATAACAGAACAAGTGTTTACAATGCAATAGATTTCACATTTGTGGGAGTTAGATTTATTAGCTTTTTAAATGACAATTCCATTTACCCATGTGTTGTGTTTTGGAGTGGAGTGGAATTATGTGGGTTGGATTGGACTAGTTATTTCTGGAATTGTGTAGTGTGGGGTGGATTCGCGTAGTGGAATTATGTGGCACGGTGGTTAGCTATGAGTGAGAGCTGCACAGACTATATTAACAAGTAGTGTGGTGTGGAGTGGATTTTTGTAGTGGAATTATGTGGCGTGGTGCGCTGTGGAATTATGTGGATAGGAAATGTGTTGTATTTAGTGTAGAGTGTAAATATGTGGATTGGTATTTTGTGTAGCGGATTGGTATGTAGTGGAGTTTCATCATGTGGTGTGCAGTTGAATTTTGGGGCATGGTGTGGAAATCTGTGGTATTGTTTGAATGTATGTGGTGTGTTATGTAACTGTTGCTGAGTTGAATTATGGGGTTTGTTGTTGAATTTTGTGGTGTGGAATGGAAATGTGTGATAAAGTAAAGAAGGAAAGTTAGTAACAAACACATGGAAACCTGCCGCTGTTTTTTCAAATGTAACTTAGCTGAAGGTGTAACGAGGCATACCTGCAATTCTGAGATTTGCTTTTCCAAGTGTTTCAATTCATTACAGGTGTAAAGAAATAATACTGTTGACATTTAGAGAGAAACACAAGGGCTATGGCAGCTTTTTTAGAGGGCCAAAATGTACGCTCAATGTTTTTTTATTATTGGAGAATATATTATGTACAACTGACCAACTTTATTAAAAAAGAATGAACTTAGAAATTCTTAAAATGTTTTCTTAAAACAGACATTAAATAAAGTCTTAAAACATGCCCCAGGGAATGAAAACAAAAGAAACATACCATCTGTTGTGAAAGTATAAATGCCACGACTGAAGCACGAAAGCCCAAAATAAATGCAGGATATACATGCTGCAAAACGTAATCGAAAGGCCACAAGATGAGTGCCCCCCGCCGCCGCCACACCACCACCGCCGCCTGTTTGTTCATGTATGAATGGGTCTACCCACTTCAGCCATTGGCTCTCTTCGTTGTATGTATTTGCATGTATGTATTTGCATACTTATATAGCGCTACACTGTCACCCAGAGGGTATCCTGGCGCTTTGACTCAGCATAGCCGAAACCACCGATGCAGAAGTCACACTGCTCTTGGAAACAGGTGGGTTTTCAAACCTCTCTTAAAGGTTAGAAATTCACCCTGACTCCTCAGCAATATCGGGAGAGAATTCCAAAGTCTAGCAGCCGCAAAACTAAACGACCGACCTCCCATCCTTACCCTCTGGACTCTGGGAACCGCCAACAGACACGCAGAGGAAGAGCGTAGGCTCTGAGAGGTAGAGTACCGTGAAAATAGGTTCTGCAGCAAAACTGAACCCTGTCCATGCAAGGCTCTAAAAACCAGACAGGATGCTTTAAAAAGGATCCGTTGATGAACAGGCAGCCAGTGTAGATCCGATAGTGCCGTAGTGGAAGAGTCAGTGCGCGAGCGAGAAAGTGCCAGCTTGGTTGCCATATTTTCGAGGCATGTGGGCTGCTAAATTCATATCTTTTGCATAGATCGCCGCCTAGTGTTGGGTCCGGATGATCGCACATTGTTGTCCTGGAAGAGTCTTCGAAGTATCCTGAGATAGGTGGCTCCTCCCCTGGACTACAGTGCGCATGGGCATCGGCTCCATCCCCAGATTGTTTTTTTCCGCCATTGGGTTCGGATGCGGTCTCGACGTCTCTCTGTCGAAACCGAGAAAACTTACTTCTTTAAGGCCAAAAGGCCTTCGTTACCTACGTCGGTATTGTTTGCGTACGGTCTCGAGTTTCTCCCGTCTCTTTGAGGCGGAATCTGCGGAGTCGAGTCACTCTTCGGACATCGAGGCCTTCTCATCGCGGCAAGACCACGACTTCTTCAACATGGACCGGAGCCCGTTCAAATACTGTCCCGTCTGTGGGTCCAAATACCCACATATCGACGTGCACCCGGTCTGCAATAAATGCCTCTCGCCGGACCATAACGAGGAGAACTGCATGGCCTGCTCCAAGTTCAGGTCAAAGAAAACGCTCAAGCTTCGGTGCGCGGTGCGCCTCGAGGCCCAGCGGGCGGCACCGGCACCCGATAACATCTTCGACGGCCCAGAAGAAGAGAGCCTACGCCATCATCTTCAAATCTCACCACCGGCGACGGAGGTCGAGGCCGATCCCGAAGAAGACGACGGGGTCATGGCGCACGACCTTGAATACGTCGACGAGGTAGGGGACGACGAAGAAGTTTATGGGGCCGCGGAAGATAGCTCAGGGGATGAGCTATGCCCCGACAGTTATACGGATCAGGCTCAGGTCACGGGATCGCCACTCGGCCTTACCCACGACCCGGAACCGCAAGCCACGGCCCCGCCTTCAGGCCCGGCCACGGACATTCCTGCGGGGGCTACGCAGCCCATATCGAAACCGAAACTGAAACCAACGGTATCGACTGCACCTAAAATGGCCGACGCCAAATCGAAACCGAAACTACCGGATTCGAGCGCATCTAAGATGGCGGACGTTCCATCGAAACCACCGAAGCCTGCTACCTCATCGGCTCCGTCGACCTCCGGGCCACCGAAGTCGAAGAAGACTGTCGACTCAACAGTGCCGAAGTTATCGGCGGGGGATGCGTCCTCAAAGAAGGCCGTCCGTCAAGGGTCGACCGGAGCGGCGCAGGCGAAGTCTGCAAAAGTCGTCGACAAACACTCGGTGCCGACGGGGGCACCGTTAGACGGACGCATAGTCGAAGCAGAGTCTACAAAATCCCTCGGATCCAAGAGCGGAGCCTCGACTCCTAAGTCCAAGGACTCCGTGTCTAAAGCTGCGGCATCGACGTCTAAGCCTCCAAAAGAGCCCCAGAAAGTCGGGGGCGGCGGCCCGTTGGCAGCCTCCTCATCGGCGCCAGGTGCCTCGGCGAGTAGCGCATCCCAAATCGTTGGTTCATTGCAACGGATTCGTGAGAAGGCTGCTGCGACGTCGGCCTCCGCGCCGTCGCACCAGCAGTCGCTAAACGTGCCTGCAAAGCCTACTACCAAGCTTTTATACATTCTGCCGCCGAAGGAAGCACCAAAGGCCTTTGCACCAAAGACGGCGCCAAAGACATCAGACTCTTCCACGTCAGGCGGGCTATCGGGTCCACAACACGACTCAGGAGACGACTCTGAGCGTTTTATTGACGTGGACACTGGCAAGTTACCCTTTATAAGCGGAAAATCACTTCCCAGCCAGTGGAATCCTATGTTATTCCACTGAAGAAGAAAAGGCCTACACAGGACATTCCTGCCCTGGTTGAACCTATCCAGCCTCCGCCCAGGAGAAGTCCAACACCTTCCCCTGAACGTTCTGGGGGAGAGGAAGAAGGACTGGATAACCAGTACAGTTTCCCCATCAATGACCCTGATTCACAACAGGTTTCCTATGATGATACCGGTGACCAGGGACACCAACCTGTGGGACAAGACCCACAGCTTTTCAGTGCACGGGCATCCCCAACAGAGGATTCTGCAGGATTTCATGCACTACTTGAACGGGCAGCTGCTAATCATGACGTGGACATGCATGCTGACCCGGTGGAGGAAGATTTTCTATTTGACACTTTTTCTGTCTCTGAAAGAACAGTCAAGACACTTCCGATGCTAAAAGGGGTCCTTAAACATGCTGCAGAAATCTTTAAGGAGCCTACCAGAGCGAGAGTGGTCAACCCACGCATCGAGAAGAAATACAGGCCGGCACCTGCAGACCCAGCATATATTCGGGGGCAGTTGCCTCTTGACTCTCTTGTGGTCGCAAATGCCCGCAAACGGGCAAACTCCCAAACGACTGGTGAAGCTCCTCCCCCAGACAAGGAGTCTAAAGTGCTTGAGGCAGGGGGCAAAAGAATAGCTGCGCAGGCTGCCAATTTCTGGCGTATAGCGAACACACAGGCGCTATTGGCACGTTATGATAGGGCGCATTACGACACCCTAGAGCAACTTTTACAACACCTGCCTACGCAGTTTCAAGAGGGTACCAAACTGCTCATAGAGGAGGGAAAACTCATCTCCAACGCAGCAATAAAATGTGCACTGGATGCCGCAGACACAGCAGCTAGGGCTATTAACACTAGCGTCATGCTAAGACGACAAGCGTGGCTACGCATATCAGGGTTTAAACCAGACATTCAAACAACCATTCTCAACCAGCCCGTCAATCCTGATAGACTGTTTGGTCCTGATGTTGACACCACCCTCGAAAAGATTAAGAAAGACAATGAAACAGCTAAATCTATGGGGGCCCTTCAGTCACAACAATTCCGGGGCAACACTTTTCGTCGCTCAGGTGCACGTGGGGTTACCCGAGGACAGATGGGCCAACAAACACAGTTCACTAGAGGTGGAGCACAGTCCTCGTACCCCAAGCAGAATAAAGGGGGTTATCGAGGAAACAGCACCAGAGGACGTGGCAGAGGAAACAATAACTCCCGTTCCTCTGCCACTAACAAACAGTGACTCTCTGTCACTGCCCGCCGACCATTTAACACCTGTCGGGGGGAGACTCCAGCAGTTCCTGCCAGTCTGGACAAACATCACCACAGACAGGTGGGTAAGACAAATTGTCCAGTACGGTTATTGTCTAGAGTTAACGTCCACTCCACCCACCATTGCACCAAGGCAACGACCTATGTCCGCAGAGCACTTGCACTTATTGCAGCAAGAAGTAGTGGTAATGCTGCAAAAAGGCACAATCGAGCTCGTGCCAGTGGAGGAGGAAGGCACAGGGGTCTATTCCCTGTACTTCCTCATTCCAAACAAGGACGGATCCCTCAGGCCCATTCTGGATCTGCGCCCCCTCAACCTGTATATACTGTCAGAACATTTCCATATGCTTACACTGCAACAGATTCTTCCCTTGCTGAACCAAGGGGACTTGCTAGCAACCTTAGACCTCAAGGATGCTTATTTCCACATACCACTACACCCGTCCCACAGAAAGTACCTCAGGTTCACTATCCAAGGCAGGCATTATCAGTTCAAAGTCTTACCCTTCGGAGTGACCACCGCCCCCAGAGTGTTTACCAAGTGTCTGGCGACGGTAGCGGCGCACCTCAGGAGGCAGAACATACATGTCTACCCCTACCTAGACGACTGGCTCATTCAAGCAAAGTCAGAACAACAGTGCGCCGAAGACATGTCGACCACCATTCACCTCCTTCACAATCTGGGCTTCTCGTTGAACTACCCGAAGTCGCACCTTCAACCGGCACATGTGCGGCAGTTTCTGGGTGCGACAATAAATACCCTGACTGCGATGGCTCAGCCAAACAAGGTCAGAATAGACAGCATACAGTCTCTAATCCAAAGGTTCAGACCGCAACACTCGCTTCCTGCGCGAGTGTTCATGCAGTTGATAGGCATGATGGCCTCCTGCATCTTCATAGTCCCTCACGCAAGGTTGCATATGCGCCCGCTCCAGGAGTGCTTAGCAAATCAGTGGACACAGGCTCGGGGACAATTAACAGACCTAGTGTTGGTTACCGGTCGGGCATACAACTCTCTGCATTGGTGGAATCCACACAACCTTTGCAAGGGCCGACCGTTCCAGGAGCCAGTGCCACAGATTATCCTGACAACGGACGCATCTCTCCAGGGATGGGGAGCTCATGTGCTCACTTACACGGTGCAGGGACTATGGACGACGCAGCAACAGAAGATGCACATCAACTATTTAGAACTGATGGCAATCTTCATGGCGCTCAAGTCCTTCAATGTACATCTATGCAACAAGGTAGTGTTAGTCCGGACGGACAACATGACAGCGATGTACTACATTCAAAAACAGGGAGGCACCCACTCGCCACAGCTGTCTCATCTGGCTCAGAGCATGTGGAAGTGGGCCATTCAGAGGAACATTTTCCTCATGGCAGAACACCTCCCGGGCAAGGAAAATCAAATGGCGGATCTGCTCAGCAGATACAGCCATCAAATGCACGAGTGGGAGTTACATCCATCAGTACTCCGCCCGTACTTCCAGCAGTGGGGTCATCCGGAGATAGACCTCTTTGCCACAAGCGAAAACGCAAAATGCCAACACTTTGCCGCCAGGTTCCCTCACCCACAGTCGCAGGGGAATGCGATATGGATGAACTGGTCAGGCAAATTTGCGTAAGCTTTTCCACCAGCACAGCTAATACCGCTGGTGGCGAGAAAGCTCAGGCAGCACTCGATGACACTCATCCTAGTTGCTCCAACGTGGGCACGCCAACCATGGTACACCACGTTTCTGGAACTCTCAGTGGTGCCGCATCAAAGGCTGCGCCTAACACCCAGGCTCTTGACGCAGAACCATGGAGACAATCAGCATCCAGATCCGCAACAGCTCAACCTGGCGATCTGGCTCCTGAAGTCCTAGAGTTTGGCTACCTTCACCTACCTCCAGAATGCATGGATATCATCAAGGAGGCCAGGAAGCCCACTACCAGGGCATGCTATGCTGCTAAATGGAAGCGTTTCGTCATTCACTGTACAGCCAATAACATAAATCCGCTAGATGCATCCATCCCTAACATCATTTGCTATCTGTTACATCTTTACAAGTGCAATCTAGCGTACACTTCCATTCGGATACATCTATCCGCCATAGCAGCTTATCTTCAGAACAGGCAACATCTCTCTGTCTTCAGAGTGCCTGCCATTAAAGCCTTCCTTGAAGGTCTGAAACGAGTCATTCCACCAAGAACACCGCCAGCTCCGGTGTGGAACCTCAATGTGGTCCTCACCAGGCTGATGGGACCACCTTTTGAGCCACTGCACTCGTGTGAACTCCAGTTCCTAACATGGAAAGTGGCTTTCCTTATTGCTATTACGTCACTAAGACGTGTCAGTGAGCTGCAAGCGCTCACAATCCAAGAGCCGTTCATACAGATTCATCCAAATAGGGTAGTACTACGCTCTAACCCCAAATTCCTTCCGAAGGTGGTGTCACAGTTTCATCTCAACCAAACTATTGACCTACCCGCATTCTTCCAAAACCCACAAACGGTGGCGGAAAGAATGCTCCATACTTTGGACGTTAGGAGGGCGTTGATGTACTATATTGACAGGACACAACACTTTAGGAAAACAAAACAACTTTTTGTTGCCTTCTCGCCACAGCACAAAGGCAACCCTATTTCCAAAGCAGGAATAGCCAGGTGGATTGTTAAGTGCATCCAAATCTGTTATCAAAAAGCTAAACGTACCTTAACAATACCCCCAAGGGCGCACTCCACACGCAAATTGGGGGCATCCATGGCTTTCCTGGGGAACATTCCTTTGGAAGACATTTGCAGAGCAGCCACATGGGTTACACCGCATACCTTTACAAAACACTACTGTGTTGATGTGCATTCCAAGCAGCAAGCAGCTGTAGGACAGGCTGTTCTCAAGACACTTTTTCAGGTTTCTGCAGCTGGCACGGGCAACCGCCGCTAATGGAGGGACTGCTATATATTCTATGCAAAAGATATGAATTTAGCAGCCCACATGCCTCGAACTGAATATGCTACTTACCAGTATGCATCTGTTCTTGGCATGTAGGGCTGCTAACATTCATATCGCCCACCCTCCTCCCCGGTGCCCGTCGCAGCTGCAGATATACTCTTGCATTCACTTATTAGCATGGACATCCTTTACACTTTTCACTCCATCTCTGCCACAATGGCTAAAAACAATCTGGGGATGGAGCCGATGCCCATGCGCACTGTAGTCCAGGGGAGGAGCCACCTATCTCAGGATACTTCGAAGACTCTTCCAGGACAACAATGTGCGATCATCCGGACCCAACACTAGGCGGCGATCTATGCAAAAGATATGAATGTTAGCAGCCCTACATGCCAAGAACAGATGCATACTGGTAAGTAGCATATTCATTTGTACCCGCTGCAACTTGCCCACCAGCGTTCTAGGCGCCTCCAGAAGCAGTGCGTTGCAATAATCCAATCTGCTTAGGATGATACCCCGCACTACCTCTGGCCTAGCCTGCGCTGGGAGCAATGGTAGGACTTTACGTAGCATCCGAAGCAGCAACATACAGGTGGCTACGGTTTTATTAATGAAAATGTCCAGTTGCAGGTTGGGGCCAAACATGACCCCCAAATTACGAGAAGACTCTGCTGCAGTCACTGCCCCAGAAAAAGAGGAAGGCCAGAAATCATCTGGCAGTGAGCGCGGGACACAATCATTGGAGCAGTACAGCACCTCCGTTTTTGAACCATTAAACTGGAGGGAGTTGGAACGAAGCCAATCCACTGTAGCTGTCATACAGCGGTGGAATGTCTCTAAGGAGACGGCGTCTTTGCCCTCCAGAGAAAAGACCAATTGGGTATCATCGGCGTAGTTAAACACCGAAATACCGAAGGAGCTTATCAATTGGATCAGAGGACAGAGGTACAGATTGAATAATATAGGACTGATGGCCGAGCCCTGGGGCACCCCCTGCCCAACTTTCCGTACATCCGACCTAAAAGGCGGGAATGCCATCACCTGCTGCCTGTTGTTGAGATACGAGACTAACCAGTCCCTTGCCAACCCCGTGACCCCGATCTCCTCCAGCCTCCCGATAAGGGTGGAGTGGCTTACCGTGTCGAATGCGGCCGACATGTCGAGCAGCACTAGAAAGGCTGCCCGACCCATGTCGACCCGCGAACGAAGATTGTCCAGCATGACCACCAGCGCAGACTCCGTCCCATGCGCTGGCCGGAAACCAAACTGGGCCACATCCAACCAAGTGTTATCCTCTAAGAATCTGGATAGAGATCGGGTAACCAGCTTCTCCATGATCTTAACCGGAAAAGGGAGCAAGGAAATGGGCCTGTAATTTGACAAGCAGGTGGGATCGAGAGTGGGTTTCTTCAGGAGGGGTGAGACCACTGCCAACTTCCAACTCTCCGGGACAGTCGCGGTGACAAACGACTGATGGCAGATGGAATACAGTGGATGAAAAAGTTCTTTCTGGAACAATTTCCAGAATTTATGCGGGAGTGGATCCAGCGGGGAGCCTGAAGACACAGTCTGCGCCAGTTTGCAAAACTCATCGAAAGGAGGAAGAGAAAAACAACTCAGCTGGGGTCGACTGGGAGGTTCATCCGGAGCTCCCAGACTGAGGGGGAAGCGACTCAACTGGGGTCAACTGGAAGGTTCTTCCAGAGCTCCCAGACTAAGGGGAGAACAGCTCAGCTGGGGTCAACTGGAAGGTTCTTCCGGAGCTCCCAAACTGAGAGGAGAGCAACTCAGCTGGGGTCGACTGGAAGGTGCTTCCGGAGCTCCCAGACTAGGAGGGGAGCAACTCAGCTGGGGACGACTGGAAGGTGCTTCCGGAGCTCCCAGACTGAGAGAAAAACAACTCAGCTGGGGTCGACTGGAAGATTCATCCGGAGCTCCCAACTGGGAACAGCATGAAGGATCCTCTGGAGCACCCCGACTAAATAGATTATTCGATGAAGCGACATAGGCGGGGCCGATCCAGCAAGTCCGCTCAGGATAGTGGCGATCTTGTTCTAAAAGGCGGCTGCCAGAGAGTCGCATAAGGCCTGTGAGACTGGAATATTATTCATGGCACCAGTCGGGTGGGAAAGATCCTTCACAATCCTAAACAAGGTCTGTGACTTGTTGGTCGCCTGATTCAGCATATCTTCCAGGTAGACCGCTTTTGCACACTTGATCTGTGCTTTGTAAGTGATGTAGTTTCCTGTGCGCATCTATTTAGATCACAAATCTTACAAAAAAACGTTTCTGTGATCTGTGAACATTTTTCCTTTGAGATGAAAAGTGAACTCCATCAATAGCAACAAGGTAATTTTCAAAAATATTAATCCATTGTTTCCAAACAATTTCAGGTTTACCTGGTTCTTGAAGGAACGGTGGAGGATGTAGAGCACTTTCTGAAGAGGACATAATGTAACAAAGTAAAAAACAAAAAAAAAATAATATATATATATATATATATATATATATATATATTATTATAGTACAATTATATATATGACTATATTATGATGTCACAAATGTAGCCTTGAATTCCTTGAAGAGATGGAATGTTGAAACAATGTAGTGGAATATTGACAGTCCAACAAATACAAAGAATTGTAATTGAAGTTCTTAAATGAGTGGAATGTTGAAACAATGAGAGTCAACTAGGTCTGTAGAACATAGACAGATTCTAAAATAGAGGGTTGTACAAATGTTCTAAATTGATGAAATAAAAAATTCCAGAGGAACAAAGATTCCAAATGAAGTAACTTAAGTTGCAGGTGAGCGCGTGTAGCAATCTGGAGAACGCGCTGTGGTTGCCAAGACATCAAAGCTCCATGTGTAGATTCGAGATATGGGCTCGAGCAGGATCGTTACAGCATGCTTAAGACAGAGCGCATGAAAGCAGGGCTCACGCTGATAAGGTCGTTGAAATAACGATTCTGAGCTCGTGCTGATCTTGACACAGGCAATATCAATAAATAAAAATTAGAGTTGAAGTGCTGCAGGTTAATGCGCTAATGAGCAAGCCGCCAATAAATAAAATGAAACAGACCTGCTGTAACACGAGGAATCGGAATCCTTTGAAGGTCGTGGGTCCGTTTAAACAAAGTATCACGTTGTGCCTGCTTGTCAGAAAGGCAATAAAGCGTCCTTGAGAGCGCGTCTAAGGAGGCGAAGCTTTCCGACGTCAGCAGGGCAATAAATCATAAGTTGGAATTCCTCGCAGATAAGAAAGTGGGACCGGGAAGAGAAAAGGTTTCTCCTCTTACCCCAGTCCTGGTACCAAAATATGTAGTGAGGAATAAAAGGCCGCAGGAAGCAGTTTCTTGAATTAGTAAGATGAGACTTTATTAAGTCTTTTAAAAGAGTTAAGAAGTAACGGACCCAGGGCAGAGCGGCTGTTAGATGTCCGAAGTAGACAGCAGAAGTAACGGGACCCCCTCTGTAATACTTATAGGTCAGGTAAAAGAGGGGGAAACAAAACAAATAAATATCACAAAATTTCCCTCATTGACCAACAACTCTTATTTTAAAGATATACCAGTGACAAAAGATAATTCTCTAAGGTTTTAAATTTTTTAGCATACCATCTTTTTTTGATTTATAAAAAATATTTTTTTTATTTTATGGATTCATTTTTTACACAACAGATTACTTCATAAGTACATATAATCCTTGGTACATTTCTTTTATAACCATGATTATTGTACAAAAATACTAAAAATTAGTAAATACACACTTATACTAATTAAAGTCCTCCTGATTGCATACATAAAAACCATACCATTCATACAAAAACATTCATTCCCATGCAACTACCAACATACAATATCTGTCAATGTTAGAGGTTAAGGGACAGGAAAGAATTGTCTCTCCTATCAACAATTCGGGTCTCAAACAGAAAGAAAAGATTCGAGACTCGGCAGTGAGTCGACGCGCGTTTCAGTGGGATGCGTGTAATGAACACCACCTTCCTCAGGACCACTTCAGATACAACAAATATCAGGGGACCTATAAATATAATGACATTAAAATTTACAACACTGGTATATCAAAATGTACATTTAACAATCAGCACAAAAACATTTCATTTGTTTGACCTGGGTTAGACACGATCAATACAAAAGTGAGCTCATTCATGCATAGCTCTATACAGACATACTAATAGAACATGTCTTATATTGAGTGACAAAATCATATGTCCAGATTCAAAAATAATACTAATACATTGCATTACATTAGAAACAAGTCCACCATAGAAGCCGTCAAGGGATGTTCAATATTCTCTATCCATATGGACAATGTTTCAAAAAACCGTCACCAACACCAGGTGTAGGACACGTACATGTACTACCTAAAATTCCAAAATCCGTTTCATGGGGCAATATTCAATCAAACACACAGACCGCAATGAATGTCCCTGATGTATTTCAGCAGCAATTTTGTAAAGTTTTTGAATGGCCAAATTCATACTAGGAGCGTTATCTGGGATATAGACACATCCGGAAGTACCAATTAAGTGGCATACCCCCCATCTCTGCTAAAAGAATGTCTAATACAATACGATTTTGAAGAGAAACAAAACGGGTAACTTGCATTTCTACAGTAATGTTACTGAGTGCACCAGCATTCTCATTAATAACAGCTTCCACAACTCTGATCAATCGGCACACCTGTACACTATTGGCCATAGGGCCCCAGAAAGGCACTAGAACCTTCATTGCATCAATAAATTGCTGCAGCATGGTATCTGTCTGGTCAACCTGTTCTTCCCATTTATTAAGTCGATGTGTCCTGTGATAATCAGATGGTGCAAGGTAAGTGGGAGGAAGAATGAATGCAATATAGCATCTGCCTGACCATCCGTTAGAGAACCAGACATAAGCCTGATTACCACAAACAAAATAGGTGTTTTGCGAAGCCACAAATGATGGAAAACTAGTGCAATTTAATATCACTGTAAGGGAGCAAATACTGTTCCCACCAGCAAGGGGCCCTTCACCTTGAACACAAAGGGGGGCATTATGGGCATGCACAGGTATGGGTATCATAGCCACCATGGACAGTTTTCTCTCGTTAAAGGATGATAACA
This sequence comes from Lissotriton helveticus, assembly GCF_964261635.1. Taxonomy (NCBI): domain Eukaryota; kingdom Metazoa; phylum Chordata; class Amphibia; order Caudata; family Salamandridae; genus Lissotriton; species Lissotriton helveticus. Next base: position 1,210,511,079 of record NC_136068.1, read on the forward strand.
ACTGAGTAGTAAGTAGCACTTGCACCGGTCCTTTCCAGCATGGCTCAAGACTGGATTTCCTCTGAAAGTGACGGGTGAAGACCCAGTCTTCAGGCTTCACATTATGACCTGAACCTTCAAGACGAGGAGGGAGACTGGCCTTCACCTGTGAATGAATCAAACTCAATTCTTTAATCAATTAGTCACAATAATCAGCAAGCAAAGGATATTACATTGTGCAAAAATGTTTCTTTAATGGTACACTCCATACATGTGCAGGCCTCCCCATGACTACCTGAAATGGAGATAAACCCATTTTCGAGTGTTCAGTATTGTACATTGAAAACAAAGCTATGGGCAAAGCATCAGGCCATTTTAATTTTGTTTCAGCACATATCTTTCCCAGTTTTCCTTTCAATATACCATTGTATCTTTCTACTAGGCCTGCAGCCTGTGGCTGGTGGGCAGCATGAAACTTTTGCTGTATCTGCAAGCCTTTGCAGACCACGTCCATCACTTGGCCAATGAAATGGGGCCCATTGTCAGATATGGGAGTGTCTATTAGATCTACCCACCCCTTGGCCTCTTCTTCAGTGGTGAGCACACAATCATGGTGTTCTTCCACTGAATAACTGGGGAGGAGTAGCGTTGTGGCTAGGTTCAAAACATTGCAACGTTTCACAATGATATTCGGAGCAAAAAGTGTTAACTCGTACCACGTGACCATATTGCATTTTAGATAAGGCCACTTTATGTCCTAGGAGTGTTAAATGATGTGACACATTAACTGTTGTATCCTTACAACCTTCCTCTATATCTGAGGCAATTCGTAGATAATCAATGTTTTGGAGTTATACAGAGCCATTTGAGGGAGTAAAAATATCAAATTTTTGTTTCAACGCACTGACTATATATACTAGGGCTTTCTGTATACCCTTAAGGAACTCTGGTAAATTTAAGGGAACGCCCTTGGAATAAAAATTTAAAAAGGTATTGACGTCCTTTAGCAATGGGCACAATAAAAAATGAATTTTTTAAATCAAGCACAGTAGAATATTTGGCTGAAGATGAAATCATGGTAACAAATAGAATTCATGTATCACAGTTTTATTATGAGCTCGAAGATCAATCACTAATCTATAGTAGGGATTCCTGCTGTGTTTTTTTAAGAACAGGAAGTATAGAACTATTGCATGGGCTGCTTTCTATTTTTTTGTTATTATCCCCATATGTATTAAATCAGAGATAACCTCTTTGAGACCATCCTCTCCCTCCTGGGATATTTTGTATTGAGGAATGCGGGGTAAGGAACACCTTGTTAATGTGATTACTATGGGCTCTATGTCTATTTTACCAATATCAATATCTCCTGATGCCCAGACCGATTTATCAATTGCCTGTAATACAGGTGGTAGGTGAGTAACATTTGTTATTGTAAAACATTTGCTAAAATTATCAAAAGCTATTGATATAAAGACACCATCAGGAGAACAATAAATGTTAGCATTCAGTCTTTTCAGTAGGTCCAGACCTAATGAGTTTTCAGCACAATTTTTAGTGAGCACAAATTCGGCAGAGGTGGTGAAGGGACCTATAGTAACATCTAAGGGTTTGAAGATGGGGCTCTGGATGGAAATACCTGAAAATCTCACTGATGTATTCATTCTGCCAGAGAGGTGAGCCCCTGGAAATTGGTCATGAGCCACAGAGGTGCGAGTGGCACCTGTATCAACAAGGAAGTTGCATACTTTCCCTTCTTTATCCATGGTGACAAATAGATCCCTTCCATTCCTGTCCTATTGTTAATACCCCAATGTATTGTATTCAGTGTCAGTAAAATCTTCAGTATAAAAAGTTCTGTCTACTTGTTGACCATCAAAATAATTCTGATGTCTGTTGTCATTCTGACACTGGGTGAAATCTTGCCTATTTGTGCCACCTCTCCCTGTACCCCTTGGCACTGAATTACCTCTTCCTCTTGCCACAGTTGCTTGGCCCTGTAAGCTAGGGCATTCATCCTTCCAATGACCCTCCTGAAAGCAATAGGCACACTGGGTTTGGCCTAATCCTGCTCTGGGTTGCTGCACAGCAGCTAATGAGGCTCTGCCAGCCCCTCTTCCACGTCCTCCTCCCCTCACATTTCCTACACAACTTTGTCTTCCCCTGTCTGGGAATGCTTGCTGTAGCAAAACCTTTGTTTTTAATTCTTTCATTTTCTTTATTTTCTGGTAATTCTCATACTATGCAGCCATTACCAAAAGATCTGCAGGTTCTTTAGTTGGCCAAGTGCCCTGGAGGTGGAAGGACAAGGACAACGAGATTATTGCAAAATATTGCTGAAATTGCTGAAATTGTCATCCCGTGCCCCCCACAGCTCCTAGCTCCCGGCCCCGGCATCTGACTTCCAGCGCTGCTTGAGTGCTGTGCTTGGGGGGGTTTCACGGGAAGCCGAGCTTGTGAAGCCGAGCGGGCTGCAGGTGAAGCACGCAGGCAGGGTGCCGAGTCAGTACTGCATCAAGTCGGGGCTGTACTGGCGTGAGTTGGCACCTCGCCCCTAGCTCCCTAGTCCCTCTTGTGCCCTGGATTTCAGAGCAGCAGAGCCGCAGTGATGCAGAGAGGTGGGGCGCCGAGCGCGGAGCTCCCCCCTGGCTTTGACAGCTGAATTGATCTTCGCACTGGATTCCGGGATTCCACAGACCTGTAACCCAACAGAAAGGGTCCCGCTCAAGTCCGCGGCAGCGGTAGCCGACCGGGACACTTAGTCGCAGATAAAAACGCAACTGAAGTGGACCTCCCCCAGCGGCCACTGAGAGTTTGTGGCCATTCTGAGTTTTTTAGCGTTTTTTTCCTCGCTGCGGCTGCCGAACTGTGAGAACCTAGCTGCGTGGGTCTTTCCAGCTTCTCCGCTGGTCAAGCCTCCACCTTGCTGCAGAGGGGGTGGAGCCTCGCTCTCGCCTTGCCTTGCCTAATCTCTGCCCTCTGCCTAAGGCTGAGGCTGAAACACCCAGCGTTTGTGGTGGTTACATGATGACAGAAGCTGCAGATGTCACATAGGAGCCACATAGGAGCTACATAGCACAGAACCCTTTGCCTTTGCCTGGCCAGGAGCAGCAAAGACAGTCGCTGATCAGCAGGGGGCCACAAGTTACTCACAAGCCCTTTAACATTGGAGAAGTGTGGCTCAGTGGTTAGAGGCGGCAGACCCGGAATCTGAGATCAACCGTGGACCAGGGTTCGATTCCCCGCCTCGGCGGCTCTCGGGCTCATAAATTCCACGGTCTCGACAATTCTCGCTCCGGTGCCTACTCGACTCACGGGGTCACACTCTGCGACTCTGGGCAATAGCTTGCTTAATCTCCACATCGGCCCCTCGCGGCGGGATGCCTGGCTTTCACCTTGTGGATACCCTGCCGGGGTTTCTCACAGGGGAATACCAGGACGGGTTCCCTAAGCAAGCGCGGAGAAGTCCTGCGCTATATAAGTTTCATACATTTACACATTTACATTTACATTGCAGGAGTTATAAAGGCTTTTCCCTGGTTCGGAAGGAGCTGGAAAAAATACTCAAGTGTACCTTCCTGAAGCAGTAGGAGCAGCAGTGCAGTGTTGTGCAATCAGGGTACAAGTAAAGACAGCCACTGGTGAGTTTGTCTCAGTTGACTCAGGCTAAGCTTCCAACTTAACTTACAACTCAAATCTTTAATCTTGAATCTTGTATACTATAGTAATGGTAAGGAGGGGACAGCTATATTGCTACGGGTTGAGCCTGGTTGATCTGGGCTGAGCTGGGCTGCTCCCCCGCTCCCCCAACGGCTGGTAATACCTTACAATACTATACGACATACTATACAACATAACACTACAATTGGTAAATGTTCCAAGTGTTCCAAAGGTACTCTCACCCTTCTAAGTAAACTGCCACTGATAACTAGGCTTGGTATAGTCCAGCATGAGGTCAGGACGCGTCCGAGGAGGTCCAACGATCAAAGGAGGCACAAAAAAGCGCAAACGAACCTCCAAGATGCTAGAAGGGACCAGTGATGAACCACCGACTAAAACCAGGCCAGCAGTACAGAGTGACTGCTCTTTAATTGACATAACAACAGCAATAACCGATACAAATATTTCAATGAGTGAGGGCCCATCAAAAATATAAAAAAACAATAAATTAAAAAACTGCCAAACCTCGTTCCAGCCAAAAATGAACACAAAATTCTGTTTTTTTAAAAATGCGGGGGACACTTTACTTTCTAACACCAAGATGTGCCAGGGCTTCAATTACCTCTCCAGCCATTCCAGTTGTTACAGTTTACTGGCGCACAGAGAAACATCAATAGTACGGGAAGCCCTAGTCCACCAGTCAGCAGCCTACTGCAAAGAACATCAACTCCACAATGTCATAAAAATTGGATGACTCAAGACATTAGAACCATCGGTAAAAAAGTTGTAATAGATACCAAGTTAATTCAAGTACACAGGCCCAACGATGCACAAGAGTTATCTGCAGACATTCTAGAAGGGAGTGCAAAGGAATGTCAGAAAGAAAAATAACTCTTTGGCAGCTCCAGTAACACCACCTAGCGTACAAGGGACCATCCACAATACTACTTCTAGGCTATGAGGAATGAAAGAAAAAGCAGACAGGTCAGCAACTCACTCTTCAGAGGTGATAGAAATATCTTCATACCTGGCAAAGGAAGAGTGGGAAGATCTCATAGCCGCCTACTCCCAAGATAATAGCAGAAGCGGGCTCCCTGAAAACACACCGATCATGACAACTGAAGGCAAACAGGGACATCAAGTGGAGGGGGCAGGGGCATCTAAGGGAGATCAAAACATCACAACAATTTTAGGAAGTCAAGAGCAATGATCAAAACATACAAAGTATGAAAGTGCTTGGCCAAGTCTGTTAAAAACAATTCAACTCCTGGTAGAGGCCCTTAATTACCAATCGGACAAAATGGACACTCAACTAACGCTATTAGACACTTTGGCCGTCTCATGGTTGCCATCGACGGGAAGTTGGGTTTATTAAATACACTTCTACAAAACAAGTTTGACCAATCGCATGATGCGAATAAAAGCTACAAAGGCGGATGCGGATGTGGCCCAATTATTGATAAACTGTCTTCACTTCCAGCAATGCTGAGTGATCTATGCACTCAACTTAAAAGGCCTCCACAGTGCCTACGTAACCACCTCTTGATGGCCTTTTGGGAAAAGAAACAAATGACTCAAAAAACATAGAAATACTGGAAATCAACAAACAAGGATATTCCAAAACAAAGGCCATCCTAGCCCACAAGATTAAAAGAACAGAGGCCAGTGAAACTGAAACATTAGGTGCCCAAATGCCCGAATCCTCAGCGGAAGTCAACGCAGACAAACAAATGAACGCAAAACAAAGGCGTGCAAAAAACGTAAAGGCAGAAATCAAAAAATACATTTGAACTGTGAAGGATTCACACGTCTTTTTGGGAGGCCCTCACTCTTAGAACAAAGCATACTCAAACCTGAGAGTGACAATAGCTTAGCAGGGATTCCTGTTCAAGACATAGTAAAGGTAAAAGCAATAAATCAGACCACCAACAGAAAAAGACAAACAATTGAGAAAACGCATATACTTGGAAACACCATGAGTGAAGATTTAGAAGCCCTACACCGTGATAGGCCAAGTACATGTCTCAAACCATTTGTAGAGGTAAAAGTATCTCTCGATCACGATCAGAATCAATTACCAAAGAGCAATACCACAACTCGCTCTATTACCATTCGAACAATAAACCACAAAGACATCTTGATAAAAAAGCGTGGGAATGATTCGAAGTCTAAAATGTTAGGATTGTGCAAACTGAAAGAGACAACGGATAGTCAACTGGCCTCCATTACCCAAGTGACCCCACCCTTAAGTACAAGGAGAGAGAAGAAATACAGGCACCCACAAAAAATTCGGGATCCACGCAATACCATCCCTGGCTCAGAGTGGACCACCAATTGGCTAAACTGCCTGAACCAAATCAACAAATATTTTGTCAAAAAGTAAGAGACTAGGGAGAACCTTCCTCTAATCAGGTAACAACACCAGTAACACGAGGAAGTGAGTCTACAGGAGCACGGATGAATTAAGGAGTGAGACAAGTGCTATATGGTTCAATCCGGATTATATCTCGAAAGGTAGACCCAACATACTAAATAGAGGTAACATCCTATGGTTACCATCTCATATTCTCTCTTTGGAAGAAGTGAGAACTTCTGATCTGGTCTCAATTGAATTTATAAATGATGACGAAACGGGCAGTGAAAAAACGAAAGCATCATGGTCATCGTCAGCAGTTTCACAGAAAATACTAGCAGAGGCCGACATATTTAAGAAATTGGGGGATAACAATAATTCCATTCATAAAGCCAAGATACCCGGAAATATTAATTCTGGTAGTAATTGTGGAGGATCAGGACACTGTTGAAAGTTCCAGAATATCGGTTCTCAGAGGAGCGGTAGAGAAATGTGGAACAAGTGACCAACATCCCAGTATTACTCGACGGATCCAAGATGGTAAATTATCACCAACGGGACTAACTGATCTAAGGTGGATTGCTAGAACAATAAACAACAACAAAAATTGACAACCCGGCTCATACTTGTGAGTGAGGAAGTATAATCAACTACGTATATGTTCGTGGAATGTTAATGGTCTAGCCACTAAAATATCTGACTCATATTTTGTAACTTATATAAGATCTTTTGATATTGTGGCATTGCAAGAGACATGGCAAGCAGACCCCCCGCACCTTCAGGGATTCTTACATTTCTTTACTGGTGCAATAAAAACGGCAAAATATGGTCACCCTCAAGGCGGCCTAGTAACCTACGTTTCAGTTACAAGTGTACTCACGGTCAAGGAAGTTGGACCAACTTCTTCAGCATCAATGGCAGTAAACCTTCTCCTCTCGCAACCGAAACCAGGCAATGGGGAAACAGATCTTACCTTGATCAACGTTTATGTCCAACCAAAAAAGAAAACAAAGACAGCTAAAGAATTGTGCAATTTCCTGGAGGAGTGCATAAGGGAAAGACAGACAGCAAACCTCAGGCTCACCGGGGACTTTAACCTTAACCTTATGGGAATCTCGTCAGATGACGAGATTCTAACTCAAAATTCAACTTGGGATATTCCATTGCAAGGGAAGTCACAAATATCCAAACAAACTAAGGGCCCGATTAGGATTGCGGTGAATCCGCATCCTCCGGGTTGGCGGAAGCCACCGCCAGACCGGAGGATGCGGATTCACCGCTGCGGTGAGAGAAAAGACCCCCCGCCAAAATAGGATGGCAAGGAGGTCATCTGCGGACGGGGAGACCGTCGCCGCTTTTCTGACGCTGTCCCGCGGCGGAAAAGCTCTAATATGGCGGCGGTGTCTATCAGACACCGCCAGCCATATTAGGGTGCATGGGGAAAAGCATGTGGTCTTTGGCGTTTGGGGGCCCGTTGCGGGCCCCTAGGGTGTCGGGGGTGCACATGGGGAGTACCTATGGCACGCGCGGTGCCTGCTGCTTTGTGCATGTAAATGTTAAACTTGCATTTTTAACCCTGCGGCGGGTACTGCTTCAAGCAGCACCTGCCGCAAGGTTAAAGATACAGGATGTGACCACCAGGGTGGCGGTCACATCCTAATTGCACTTGAGGGACCGCCGCTGCCCCTGCCGACGGTCCCTCCACCTCGGGGGTGGCGTACGGACGCAGGTCCGTCCGCCATCCTAATAGGCCCCCTAATTAGGTAAACCGATACTAGAAGATCTGGAAGTCTTTAACATCAGAGCATTAAATGGAAGGTTTGCTGGAGATACCCCTCCAGCCACAACATTTCACTCGACAAGAATCAACACCGTACTGGATTATACTTGTATTTTATTACCTTTATTTCAACATATGACCTCATTTCTGATAGGAGAAAAAGCAGACAGCGACCACTGTCCCCAAGAAATTGTCCTCAAAATTGTCAAGCCTAAATTTGAGCTACCCTTGGCGCCAAAAGAGTCAGTATATACCATTAACTATAAAAAGATCAAGTATTCAGTAGCAACCGATGAAACCATATTAGAAAAGGCTAAACAGCATTTCAGAGCTAGAACTGGATCTAGTGAAATTGAGAAATGGGAACAATTCATAACAACTATGTCCACCTATGCTACAAGATCCAAGCCGCAAGTCCAATTGGGCCACAGCAGCATGGGACAGTTTACGCGAGAGTATAAAGAGAAGATTGGGTGTACAAAAAAATCAATTTATCAATTGATGAGACAACTTCGGCAGAACCCTATGGACATAGAGAAATAAAATCACTTACGGAAAGTAAAGACAACACTGCAAAAATTAAAATGGGAAGCCAATAGATCTTTGGAGGACAATATGTGGGCAAAATTACATACGGTCACCAAACGGAGCGATGGGGCAAGATTTTGGAAAAACGTAAATCATTTCATAAGACAGATGCATGACGGAGTCTCCTCTAATAATACTGAAGAAGTATGGGCAAGCCATCTTGGGAATCATTTTAACCAGGATATGAATTATAATCTGGGGATAAAAATTAATAGTGTGATATAAAATCTCACCGAAATTAAAGCAAAGTCACTCGAAAAGAGCACTGTCATCCAAGATGGTCAGAATCTAATCACAGACGACGGACTGACAAGTATACATAGCATGATTAAGCGCCAAATTAAAAAAGGAATAAGAGAGGGAGCCCCAGGTCCTAATGGAATTCCACCCATTCTTTATAAACAAGATGAGAACGGATGGGCAGCAGCGCTTGAATCACTATTTTTGGAAATTAGATTTTTTTAACAGACTGCCAGGCTCTTGGAAGGGCTCAATCATTTCTCCAATTTTTAAGACTGGGATAAGTCACTCCCACAAAATTATCGATTAGTTGCTCTAATGGATAACGAGGCAAAGTATTTTACAGGTACACTCTTGGAGGAATTGCAGGCATGGGCCACAGAGAAATCCTTAATTCCGGCCAGTCAGACAGGATTTGCCAAATCAGTTGGGACAACGACTAATATCCTAACTATGGCTATGTAAATAGACAAGGCTGAATCAAATAAAATGCCCATCCATTTCTGTTTTATAGATTATAAGGCTGCCTTTGACCATATAAATCAGAACATTTTATGGTCCAAATTGAATGGATGGGGGATACCAAGGCCTCTGTTAGATTTACTGAATAACCTTCATACAGAGACATCGGTCAAGATAAAGCTGGGTGACGGATCACTCTTGTCAAGGCGCATACCAACAAACAAAGGCCTTAAACAGGGTTGCGTCCTGGCTACTATACTATTTAATCTATTTTTAGGAGATCTTATCCCGATCCTAAACAGCTGTAACTCTCATGCACCCAAGTTAGGAGGGCTTCAATTACCGTGTCTTTTCTATGCAGACGATATAGTCCTAATCAGCCACACAAAGATCGGGCTACAACATCTTGTGAATGTCGCACATAGCTATTCTGAAGCAAATGAACTGACTATAAACCTGGAGAAAACACAGACAATGACGATCAGTAAGAACAAGAAAACATCGTCGTCCTGTTACTGGAACAATGCTCGAATTGAGGATACGTCAGTGTACAAATACCTTGGAGTACAAATTGACAACAGTGGGCAGTTTACTATACAGAAAACTAGCATCAGAGATAAAGGTCTTGCCTTATCAATCTCTCTAAAACCATGAAACAGCAAACTTACTGGGCCCTCCCTTCTACCTCTGTTACAAGTTATACGAGCTAAACTCCTGCCAACAATCACTTATGGGAGTAAAGTACAGAGAGGTAGAGACGCAAAGACCCTCGATAATACAGTCATAGCTGCTTAAAGAATTATCTTTAGCCTGCCCAAACGAACCTCACCGGCACAAATTAGGCTAGAGTTCGGTGTCCAGAAACAGCTCCTGGCAAGACAGGGGGCATATATAACTATCTGGTACAGAGTGTGAAAATCCAAACAAGGCTCTCTAAATGAGTATCTATGGAAGGAGCTAGAGCAACATCCTGCCTCACCAGCTGCCAAGTATCTTAAAAGCAGCCTGGAGAATATGGGCTTAAAGCAGCTCTGGGATACCCCCACAAATCAGACAACGCTTAAAAACTTGGTCAAGAAAACAATCAAGCAACTTTCGTGGGTTGAAAATAAGGCAACCCTCACAAAAAGGTCACACGGCTGGATGACCCTGAACTCTTATTCAACACAAGTAGCACAGAGTTACCTTGGATTGGGTTATGCTAAAACCACTAAAATGAAGTTTTTAAGGTACAGGCTGGCAAAAAGACAAAGTGGGTTCCCTTTGCCAGTTATGTGGCTCAGTGCCAGAGGATATGCTGCACTTGTTATGCTCTTGTGACAATTTGTTGGATGAACGAAAAGATCTGCTGAAACGCCATTTTAATCAGCGAGGGATACGTTTACGAAGACAAGCAGTTCTCGCCTGCTTTGAACGCCAGGATCCACAGTTGAACTGTAAGTTTGTGAAGTTATAAAGTCAGTGGAAAAGAAAATGCCAAAACTTGAATCCTAATTGCTTTTTAGATAATATTATAAAACAAAACTGTATCTATTTCCAAGGTCATACAAAAAGGATGCATTTTTGCAGTTTTATAATGAAATGAGAAATTGCGAATAAGATACGCTAGTTTTATCAAGCATGTAGATTTACTTTTACATTTTGACATTTGTACTGCAATGGTTTTTTATTAACTATGCAAATAAAATATTACTTACTTATCCTAGTGAAATAGTCTGAGACTTCTTCTGTAGGATTTTGTTTACAAGCTTTTATTTTATACAAATGTACATCTTCCTTTGGTATTATTAGTAGCAATTTAGCAATAATTAGATCCGGTAAATCAAGTATAAGTTGATCTGGTCCTGGTCCTGGTCTTCTCTGTGTGTCAAGATTTTCAAAATGTACCCAAGCATGCCCAAAGTGCGCTACATCATCATGTCTCCGTATACCAATCCATATTTTCCTGGGGAGTAAGGCATCAAAAAATAGATCCAAGTCCTTGAATGTCATTACACATAATTTAGTGGCCGACTCTAAGGATTCATAAAACCCCTATGGGTTTTTCCTAAAGTCTGGCAAATCTTTCTTTATTGTCATTAATTCATACTTACTCCACAGAGTATGAACAAATTTATGAATGGGGTTCTGAACAGGAACACAAGCAGCAGCAGGGGGTGCAGGAAGAGGTGAAGTTCCCTCATGGGATACTCCCCATTCATTTTCTGATATTTTCTTTTAACCATAACACCCGAATGCAAACAATTTTCAACAGCCTGTGGAACATCTGGAGAGGGGATCATGTAACCTTGTGCATCATGCCACAATTGTAACACTTCTTGTGGGGTATTTCTATTACACCATTTTATGTTCTTGTAGAGCGCCTGAATAAACTCCCGAAGGGGTATCTCCGCGCTTTTGCTGATGATGAGAACACACTTTATGCTGATCTGAATTCAAAGTGATAAATTGATTTTAGAATGGCATTTAACTGTTTATGAAAAGATGGGTTTTAAGGGTTTTACGGAAGGTCAGGTGATGAGTGATCTGTTTTAATGTCTGGGGCAGGGAATTCCAGAGAACTGGTCCAGTGTAGGCTAAGGCACGGCCTCCCTGCCTAGATTTTTTAATTCTGGGAACCTGTAATAACTGGAGGTTGCTAGATCGTAGGGAACGCCCTGGAATATAAGGCGAGAAGATTTTTGTAAGATACTTTGGACCAGTACCTAGCAGGCATTTGTGGATGACACATAGGATTTTAAACTTGATGCTTTGCCGCACTGGGAGCCAGTGTAATTTAGCCAGTAGAGGGCGGGGGGGTCCTAGGTGGAACATTTAGGACTAACCTTGCCGCAGCATTCTGGACTATTTGCAGTTTATTAAGCTGTTCTTCATTAGTTGATTGAAGAAGGCCATTGCAATAGTCCAGTCTACTAGTGACTAATGCCTGGACCAAGGTCTTCCTATGTCTGTCAGGTAGGTATGGAAACACCCTTCTCAGCAGCCCAATGGTCCTGAAACAGGTACCGGCAACTTGGTTTACATGATCTTTAAATGTATGGGCTTGATCTACTAGCACTCCCAAGTTCTTCACGGTCTGTTTGGGGTTAGGAACTGGTCCAAGTTCCAGGGGCCACCATTCGGGGGACCACAGTGTCACTGCTTCCCCAAATAACAAAACTTCCGTTTCGCCTACGTTGCACTGTAGGCAATTTTTGACCATCCACTCTGACACTGCCCTCATTCCGTCTGCAAATGATTTAATTAGAGCAGGTGTGAAGGTTTTGAAAGGGAACAGAAGTTGGGTGTCATCGGCATAAGATACCGGGGTGAACCCAAAGGATCTCACTAAGTCAGCCAGGGGGGCCACATACACATTAAATAATGTGGGGCTTAGGCATGAGCCCTGTGGCACTCCCCTGGTGAGCTCTCTAGAGATGGATTTATGAGAGCCCAACCTGACTTCTTGAGAGCGGCCGGAGAGAAAACTCTCCATCCAGGACAGTGCTACGCCCCCCAACCCAACATCCCTCAGACGACCGAGAAGCACTTCATGTGACACCGTATCAAAGGCAGCGGATAAATCCAACAGCACCAGAATCATCGATCCTCCATCAAGTGTCATCCTGATGTTATTGGTCACTGCTAGGAGGGCTGATTCGGTGCTGTGGTTGGGCCTGAATCCAGATTGTGAATGGTCCAGGCCCTCCGTTGCCTCGATATAATTTGATAGGTGAGTATTCACGTGCTTCTCGGTCATCTTACCGATGTATGGCAGGAGGGAGATGGGCCGTAAGTTGGAAAGATCTGTCCATGACCATATCCACCAGTCCTCCATCCTTTCAGTCATATATTGAATGGGTAAGTTTTGCTGAAAAACATCAAGCCTATTTACAGTTGGCGTAACAGTAATCATGCCATTAAGAGTATATGGTGCTGGGAGGTTGTCATAACGAACTCCACAGCACCATAATGGCTACACTGAAGACTGACAAGTTTGATATCAAACTTCTCAGTACATTAAACCCGAACTGATGCCAGTGTGGGATTTAATGTAAAATGCACCAGAGGGCATCTTAGAGATGCCCCCTGAAACCTAACCTACAGTCCACGTCTGGTCTGAGAGGGTGCCTAGGCTGCCACACAGCAGACATGTTGCTGGACCCCTGGGTGGAGAGCCCCCCGTTCTCCTGGGCCTGCAACAATGCACATCCTGGGCGAGGTGCTAGGTCTCCTCCCCCAGGATGGGCAGGGGGAAGCTTCAAAGGCCTGCCACCTTTTGTGAGCTTCTCCAGACCACTTGCTGTACTCAGCAACTGGCCCCCACGAGTTATGACCCCCACTCTGGTAGGAAGACTGGCAGGAAACCCTACTTCAGGAAGGGGGGTGTGCCAGTCTGTGCCAACCCCACCCCTCAGGTGGGAGAGGCGAGGTGAAACACGACCCCAGGCTCCGGCCATCTTGAAGATGGGGAGCCGTGCCCAATCACAGCTAGGCTCCTTCCCCCCCTCCCAGAGGAGAGGAGCAGATTAGGGGGTGTACCCACCCCAGGACAGGAACCATTTGGTCCCTGCCCTTGCCCTACCTTAACACCCCTAAACTTAGTATTTAGGGGCCCACTGAACGTTCCTTCCTCAGATCCTGTTTTAAAAAACAAGAAGAAGAACAAGAAGAAGGACGACCTGCCGTGCAGCTGCTAACAAACTGACTTGGCCCCAGCCCTATCGGCCTGTTGATCCTTGAACCTCCTACTTAATCTCGGCGTCTCCTGTGGACAGCAACCTCAAGAACCCCGGAGGACCTGCCTGCCTTGACCCTCTTAGAGACTGGGACTCCCATGAGCAGAGGCTCTGCTCCAACAACAATACCCCTGGTGCCAGCCAGGAACCACTAACCCAGCCCACTCTGCACCCGCCAAGCCCGGCCTGTGCCCGAGTGCACCAAGACCACGAGGACGTCCGGCGACTGGGAACCAAAGTCCAGTGCCCCAATACCCTCCTCGACGACCCAAACGACTCCTGCAGCCTCAGAACCAGGGACCCCTCCAAACGCGACCAGCTGAAGGTAAGATTTCCCGACGGCAAAAGACACCCCTGCACCCAGCGTCCCACGGTCCCTGTGCTTTCCTTTGGGGTACCTACCTCTTCTCCAAGATCCCAACTTACCTCTCGAAGTGGTGGTCGTACCTGAAGAATCTCTGTCCCAAGCCTGCAGCCTTTGTTCACTTTTGAACTTTCCCATTGGATAACATTGAGCGCCCTACGGCTCAAAAGAACCCTGCACCCAGCCGCCCGAGTGCCGCTGGAAGTGCAACTACTACCCTACTCTACTTCACCACTTGCCCTGAGTAAGTATCCAGGAGCTCCGCTCCCACAGCCGCGTGGACTGCCTTCTTGCAGCCACCAACCAAAGGCCCCCTACCCTCCATTGGATTGCATTGGGCCTACTCTCGCTGCACCTGGCTGCCCCTGTGCCTTTCCGATCCTGGGAGACCCTTGAGTCTATGCCCAGAACCTTAACCTCACCAGTCTAGTACTCACCTGAAAGCCGATAACTCACTTTCCTTCCATAGCTTAAGATTGACTGGTGTTCACTGAAATTTCTTCTAAGTGTGGAGTTTTGAAACTTTGAAATATTCCTCTAAAATCAGCCGAATAACGATTTCCAAAATACTCACCTGGGATCAGGAGAAAAGCCAGTGCTGTACTTTCTAGCTCAGTACTGAACCGCAAAAGTAACTTACCATTCCTCCATAGGAAACCATTGACTGTTTTTCTCTGAAATTTCTTCTAAGTGTCGAGTTTTGCAAATTACATATATTCTTTAAAAATCGTACCGACTACTGAAACGTAAATACTTACCTGTCTTAGGTAGAGGTCCCAGTGCTGAACCTAGGAGTCCAGTACTGGATTACAAAAGTAACGAGAACCTACTTTACCTGTGACTTGAATTTCCTTCCATAGGATAACATTGCTAGTTTTAGTGTCAACTTTGAAAATACATTTATATTCTTTAAAAATCACAACTGTAACCAAAACGCTTTTACTTAACTGTTTACAGCTTAGGCCCTGGGACTGAATCCAGGATCCAGTCCTGTGGTTAGAAAAGTAATCCTGAAAGTAATCAACTGCATTTATGTGGAAAAACCCACTAAGCTCAATGTTAAATTGTGTGTAGAATTGTGTTGCCTATTGCAACCCCAGTAACTATTGTACTTACCAAGTCTATTGCCTTTCTGCAAAGTAATTGCCTAAAGTCACTCATATTGAGAAAAGTATATTTTGATACCTGTTGGTTCTAAAATAAAACAACTACATCTTTTGATATAAAATAAATTGGCTACAGTTCAGTTCTTGAGTGTGTGAAACCTTTTGCTGACTGAGTGTGTACAACAAATGCTTTACACTGTCCTCTGATACTGCCTCACTGCTCGACCAAGCTACCACTTTAGAGAGTAAGGTCAGATCTGACTTTAACCTCTGTTATACCAATGGAGATTGGGGACTCTATACACACTGTACCTTACTTAGGTCCAGTATATCTAGAGCCACTTTCTTTCAGGCAGTCCTCATGGAAGGTTATAAAAGTAGAAAAGGAGAGTCTACTGGGCATATTAACCAAAGAAAAGCAGCCATTTACGACGGACAGTAAAAGGAGCCATGTAGAAAGATGGGCAGTGCTTAAAGCACTATTCTAAAGGGCAACACGCTGAGCAGAGACACTGCTGCGTCGCGGGACCGGCGAAGGAATACGCCGAACGGGACCTCCCGGACACTGGTAGGATACTGGGGGTGCTGCCTGCAATTGCTGACACTACGCCTGGGGCCATGATCGTGCTGAGAGAAGGCGGCGAGGCGCGGGCCTGCGATACAGCAGAGCGCCAAGGTACCGCATTGGAGGAAAGGGGAGCGAAAGCCTGAGCTCCCTATACTGCCCGGATATCTGCTGTGCCGTGCTGGCGCTGGGAAGTACCTCTGTACCGATGCCCGGAGGAGATGGGATCCAGGGAGATACACGACCGCCATTTTGAAAAACGGCGCGAGCCGGAAAACTGACCGGGAAGCTGCCCTAACATCCACGGAAGGTGCTGAGAGAGTGCGACGACTGCTGGGGCACAAACCAAGTCCTACCTGGCCTGAACCCCATATATTGGCACTGGCGACCTGGCTGCGCGGATTTCACTTCTTGGGCGCACGCTGGATTTTGGAATTGTGCCATATAATTGAGATACACAGACGAGACTGTGTTTGTGTCCCTACCTGTCCTTTTGCCCACGGAGGTGTCTTTCTGGTGCTGCGAGCCGCCGGGACTGAAACTCGCCTCGTGACCCACCCGCCCGCCGAAGGACTCCAATTCCTGGCATTCCTTGCGGCGTTTCATGCCGCGCACAACGTGATCGCGCCAGGAGGCGCAGAAAAGGCTGACCGGGATCCCTCTGCGCGGAACGCACGCGGGCGGCCACCCATCCTGTGACTCAGAATTGTTTTTCCGGTAGGCAGAGTGTGCATTGGGACATTGGGCTACGTGATTGTTCCGTGGACCTGCGCCACCTTCTTAAAGACAGTCGGTGCAAAGCTCAAATATGGTAAACGAAAAGCTGTGGATTCTACGGGGGGAGTCCTAGACTCAGGGATGGGAACACGGAAGGGGAAGAAGGCAAGAAAAGCCACTAAGACCCCAGTAAATAACTGTGTTTTGGACAGAATTGATGGCATTATTGCAGCGTGTGAGGAAATTCTGTTATCTGATGGACCCACTCCCGCATCTATCACCACGTCCCATGTAGATAAGAATAGCGGGTCAGCTCATACTCGATCTATTCCCCAAATGTTTCGGAGACTCCCTAACTCGAAAGCATCGGATATTGCGTCCCCTTTGGTCTCTGCTCAGCCGGGAGAAAGGGGCACAATGGTGATGTCTCCTGCTGATATTCCCAAGGTGGCGGAAGGGGGTCATTTAGAGCCATCAGTGGTCGTGTGGTCAAACCGCTATGCCACCCTTGCTGAGCTTCCAGATTTCCATTCTGGTGGCATATGTATCACCCCTGAGGTCACCGAGATTTTTAATGAATCGGGTGATATTTCCCCTACGACGTTTAGAGATGTGGTACAGCTAGTAGGTTCTCTTCGATCAGAAATTGAGGACTTAAAAAAGATGATACTAGATTTAGCGGTGATAATAAAAAAACAATCAGCCATGACTACACCTCCACCTTCTAATAAACCAGAAGTCCCTTCGCCAGTTTTAAATGCAGATGACCAATTAGTTTCTTTTACTAAAACTAATTCCGTAAAAGATGGAAGTACTATGTCTCGCCAGGGGGCGACCAAAATACCAGTAATGCTTTGTACCTCCCTGGGCCTCCCCGCAACAGCCAAAAATTGCCAAAAAGAGCCGTTGCTGTCTGTCTCTTTGAAAAATCGGGCTGACGGGCATTCTGGCCAGGCCTCTCGTTTAACACACAGTTTACCTAAAATCAAAACTACCCAGCTAGGAGAGCCTATAGACTCTTCCTCAAGGAATAACGCTTTCCCTCAAAGTTCAGGGACCTCTCTTAGAGACGATGCGATAACTCTTCATCTTCCACCTGATTGTTGACCGTATGTGGTGATTCTCAAAAATTTCCCATTGCTGGATAACCAACGTAAAGAGACATACCCCGAGCTTAAAAACAAGGTTTGTAATTGTTTCTCTAAATCTATAAACGTTTCCCCTAGCAATATTGAGGCTATTTTGTTTGTGAGAAGAGTCAGGTGGGTTAGTCCATCTGTGAAAAAGGTGGGAGGCGACTGTGTTGTAGTTAATTGTAGATTCCATCTACTTGCAAAATGGCTGATAGAGGAAGGAAGAATCTGGAACAACTAGTGTGGGGCAGACGGGATTAGTATCCTACCACTTGGAGACTTTTATAAGTATCCAGACATAACTTATACAGGTATTGTCAGTGGTGGGACCTGGAATCGGAGGCCTGCCATTTACGGAATTAAACCATCGCTAGTAGGGGTTGGTAGAGCTCATTCGCTCTCAGCCCTGGACGCCCAGGATTGACTTCTATCTGTACCGGGCCTAAGTCTGGTTTCCGCTGAGACATCAAATGGTGTGGCCTCAGTTATGGGTGTAGTCTCACCAGTTGATTCCCCCTTGATTTTAACTGACACTAGCCACATTGATGGTATACAGGTGGATTCTATTAGTGAAATGCTATTGAGGAGGTGGCTAATCCTAGGCAAATTTTGGAAATTCTCTCATGGAACGTGGCTGGTATCCAGTCCAAATTGGAAGATTTGGACTGGTGTAATTTCATAGATAAGTTCCACATATGCATTTTACAAGAAACCCGGGCGGTGGAAAAAATTTATAGAGCAAGCTATACCACTTATAGAGTGGAGGCTGAAAAGGGAGCGCTAGGTCGAGCTGCAAGTGGTCCTCTGATATGGGTAAAGAAGTCTTTGGTTGGTAGTTTTCAGGTTCTTGACATTATATCAGATGAGTTATTAGGCCTGGAAGTGCACTTCCCTAATGGGAAAATTCCCCTGAAGATTTTTAATATCTATAACCGTTTCAGTAATCCTCATAGACCCTCAAACACAATAATAACGTTGTTAAACCATCTAGAAGCTTCCCTGGGGCAATACTATCTCATGGTGGCTGGTGATTTTAATATTTCTTTAGAACCAGTAAACTATGTACAGGATTTGACAGCATCGGAAGATGAAGCAAGAGGGATTGCGAGATTAAATATTCCTTGCCTAAAAAAATGTTCTAAGGTTGTAGAACAGATCTCATCACTTGTCATTAATTATGGGTTGCGTGCATGTAATGGCAGAACAGACTCAGATAGAAAGGCATCTTATACCTTTAAGAGAGGGCTATCTAAATCTAGACTGGACTATATTTTGGAATATCTAGATCTCTGGACTAATGTTAAGGATATGGAAGTCATAGAAAGAAGTGACAGCGATCATAACGCACTAGCTCTTTCTATGTGTGATATGATTGACTGCCTGGGCCCCTCTAAGTATAAACGCCCCCCCGTAATAGCAAGTGAGGATGGAAGACGAGTTAAGTGGGGGAATGTTTTGGCTGATCAGGAAGTGTTAGCTCAGATTTATACAAAGGTGTCAGATGTTAATTTAGACTTAGAAAATGGCAATGAAAATGACTCCTTAAGGGTCTTTGAGAACCTGAAAAATAATATTAAGAAGTATTTTTGCAAACCGTTAGGTAAATTGCAGCCAAATAGATTGTCAGCCCCATGGTTTAATAATGCCTATAAAATGGCTAGAATAACTCTGATTACAGCAGTTAAGGGAAGTTCTTCCTCTACCATAAGAGAGTGCAGGAAGAGCTATAAAAACACAAAGGGACGCCAAGAAAGATTGGGAAACCGAAAAATGGAGGCTCCTGGTAGAGGCCTCATACCAAAAGAACAGTAAAGCTTTTTGGCACCTTTTAGCTAGAGAGAAATCTGGGGAGGTGGCTCAATTTGACTCCCACCTACAGCCCCAGGTATGGGAAGATTATTATGGACAGCTGTTCTCAAACTCTGAGGGAATAACAAGCCCTGCTTTATGCTTCGAAGACCTGGAAAAGGACTTCTATGAGATCGATGTTAGCGAAACTACCTTGGCCTTAAAGATGCTAAAGAAGGGGAAGGCCTCTGGCCTGGATAGACTCCCAGGTGATCTTTTTAGCTCGGAGCCGGTTGTATGGGGTCCGGTCCTGACTGTAGTTTTCAATGCTATACTTAAGGGAGGTATGCTTCTGCCCACATGGTTGGGCGCAGAAATCATCCCTATCCATAAGAAAGGGGACAAAGGGTTACCAGAGAATTACAGACCAATTAGTCTAATTGATGTCCCCCCAAAAATCTTTGGTAAGATAATCCTAAATTTAATTCAAGACTGGATGGACGAAGTAAATATCTTGTCACACCTCCAAGCAGGTTTCAGGGAATCCACGAGCACAACAGACCAGGTCCTAAGGTTTATGATGGTGATCTGGAAAGAGGTCACCATCAACAGGGGGCACCTATATGTTGTGTTCGTGGACCTGAAGACTGCTTTTGACTCTATAAATCGGGAATAGCTGTGGGCTATATTGAGGGACATGGGGATGCCGGTCTATTTGGTTAACATCTTGATCCGCATGCACCACGAAACTTATGCAAGGGTGAGATGGAGTAATGATGCCGCCCTTTCTGGGAAAATATCCATACAGAAAGGAGTACGCATGGGGTGCGTCCTGGCACCTACCCTTTTTACCCTTTTTATGAATGGCATTATAGGGGAGCTTTTTAACTGTGGTGGGAATCCCCCAAAATTGGCTGGTCAACAGATTCCTTGTCTATTATTTGCCGATGACACGTTACTTATTGCAAAAACTCCCAGTGGTATCCAAAATCTGTTAAATAGGTTTAAAAGGCTTGCAAGAGCAGGGGTTTAATGATAAACTGCGGAAAAACAAAATACATGGTTTTCAACCCCTATAAGAAAAGTAGAGGGACTCTGTTCCTGGACTCGCAGGCTTTGGAGAAGGTTAAAGCCTTTGATTACTTGGGTATTAGGATAAGTGATGACGTATCCTGGTCAAACCAGATTAGAAAGAGTACTTTGAATCTCCAACATGTTGATAGAGCAGTTTTGTGTAAGATCAGAAACGCCCCCTATAGGCCATTAGCTCCTATTTTAGAAATCCATAAGGCAAAGAGCCTAGGAGCAGCCCTATATGGGGCTGAGTTATGGGGTCTGGAAAATCTAAAAGAGTTGACCAGGGCTGAAAACAAGTTTTTAAGGGCAATTGTGAACCTCCCTGAATGTACACCCCTAATACACCTTAGATCCGATTTAGGGCTAAGATGCATAGGATATTATGCTATCCTAAGGGAGCTCACCTTTTGGCTAAGAATTTGGGTGAGTAAAACAAAGGTACCATTAAGGTGTGCTATGATGGAACTCCTTGATATATACAGAGAAAAACTGGGCAAATTAAATGGCTAATACAGTTGAGGGATTGGTTTACCAAGCTCAGTATGAGCTATCTATGGGATGACCCAGGGTGTATCCAGAAGCCGGCTATCCCGTTTTAAAAAAAAGGTTTTGGATTTTTATGGATAATGAATTTTTATTAAATAGTACTAACGGTCAGCTCACAACAAATTTCCTACATTTTAAATATGAACGTATCTTTGAAAAGTTTTTAGATGATATTGAGCCCCCTCAGGCTAGAGCCATATATTTGCAGTTCAGATACGGGATCTTACCGTTGTATGCTAGAAGAAGCAATTGGGTTAATGCATCTGTCTCATCTATATGCCCCCTGTGTTTGGATAAACCAGAGACTGTAGAACATCTTCTTTTTTTCTGTACTGCATATAATGTTTATCTGAAAAAATGGATTATCCCTGTTTGTCGTATTTTATCTTGTACTCGCCCCTCTGATGCCATCAGGATATTTATGTCCGATAATACTAGGTGGCTTGTATTCGCATTAACAAGGTATCTTTTGTATGTGTGGCGGAAACGACTGAAATTTTTATCAGATTAATTTTAGCATATGTAAAAAAGTATTTATTGAAATTAACTTATATCTTTTGATTGTAATTGTCTCTATTTCATATAAGATCCTTTATTGAATTTTGTTTAACTGTAATGTGACATTGCATTATGATGGCCTTCTTTCATGTAAATGATCCATTTTTATTTGATCGAATAAAATAACAATAATAATAAAGGGCAACAAGGTAAATGCCCTGTAGTCACTGTGTCATAGGGTGAACTAAATCCAGGTGAAAATTTGTGGCTCGACTTGGAGATTGCGCCTATCAGTGTAGCCCAAGAAAGTTAGCTTGAACATTTTCTTTTAGATCAGAATTGTCAGAAATTGCTGAATGGGCAAAGTTGGGCACGACCTATAGTAGCAGACCCGCAGCTGTTAGTGCTGTTGAAGATGCTTTGTAGTGTTCGAACACAAAATGGAAACAGATTGTAGAATATGGTCTAGTCTCATCTGTAGACTTTCTCTACACCCTGCTAGTTTAACAGCTCCCAATGCTCTGTAATCTGAATTGCATACATTCAACAAGAGTATTCCAAGTATAGAACATATGTCCTAAGATGATTCTGTCCTACGGTTCATATTTTCTCAGTAAAACTGTGCTAATTTGGACTACATAAACATAAAAAATGTGCGAGACTTAAGTCCATGCACACCATCTGGATATATTGGCCTTAGTCCTGGCTAGCTCACAGTGCCCCATCTACACAATAACAGGTGGTATATGCAACTTCTGAACATGACAACTCTGACTCCCCAAGGAAATCGTGGAAACAGATCTAAAGCCCTTTTGTATGGTAGTTAATGTATGCCCGAAGGGAAACACAAGCAATACTCGCATTAACATTTCCAATATTTAGTGAAGCAATAGGATTCTTGGGTAAAGTACGTGTGCTGCAATTATCAATAGCAGGAAAAAAACATAGTAAGAAGCCTCACAAAAATGGTGAAGTAAATGAACAGTTCAACCATTGTGCTGTTACATGGAGTATATGCTTGCATATAAGTACATGAATAAATATAAGCTAAGTAATGTCAAAGAATATTATCCCAAACAGACATTCAAGCAATTGTGTGTCAAGTGTCAATGTTCAAGAAAATATGTCTACTTTAAATGTACTGCGGCTGAAGGAGTTCACCATAAACTGCACCGGAGTCAAAGGTATTAACCCAATCCAATATAGCTGCAGCCTCACATGAACAATAGGATGCAGTGTGTCGCGTGTGATGCAACCTTCATATGAAGCGTGTAGCAGCTCATGGCAGTGGATGGTGAAGCACAACCAACCACACTTCATCTGGAACAGCTTGTTGAAACCATGAGACAGGAACCAAGTATAGGCGCGGTGATAACAATCCACACTCGCGGCTGTACCTATCTGATTTCCTTACCTTCATCCTCAAATAGGGCAATCTGGAAATGGAGGAAGCCATATGGCCTGTAAAGAGAAGTAGCAAGGATTCCAACTCTCCAGTGCGTGACTGTTTGGACCGGAGAAGCCGTCGGAACAGGTAACGCAGCATGGATAGTCCCCTTCTGATGAGCCGATACTTGACACCAATTTCTGTACTGTTCCAACACAAAACAGGAAATTATAGAATACGCTTTATTCTCATCAGGAGGCTTGCTGTACATCCTGCTAGCTTATCAGCTCCCAAAGCTCTGTCAACTAAAATGCATACATCCTACAACAGTTTCCCACAAAACATATGGCATAAGAGAAGTTCTTCATTGTGATTATGGACCTGAAGCACACCCTTTTCAGTCATCCACAAGTTAATTATATCCATATTATTCCAATTTGGCATGCATCCACTCTTGTTGCGCTCCATTCAAAATGCGCCTATGTAAAATGGTTACGAATTTGTAACATGCGGTTTTCGTGTCACTGAAGAGTTGCACAGCCTGCTACACATTTGTGATCAAATTATCCACGTACTCGAAAATTTACTCAAAATTATCGTTTTTATTACAAAGTGTATCCATTTTTAATCATCACGTCAAGTCCAACAAGTTTTCATATTTTCACACGTATTAAATTGCACAAGAATTGCCCATCCGGGCCTATTCATAGGCACGTAAATCAACTTGACCACTTGTCATATTTGCTCTTCACCAAATGCATTTCGGTCGTATTAACAACCTTCGTCAGGGGTATCTACAAAGTGTATACATCAGTCCTATATGTTTGACAATTAACAAAACTCCAACCGATCACTCTGTTTTTAAATCCCATGTACTACTACTAACTTCTCCCACGTGCGTCATAATAAATAATCCTAACCACTACTGACTCACCCTTCTCCTTCCCAAAAAGTCAAAATGTGAAACTTATAAACCTGTGACCTCCCCATTATTTTCAACCCAGTAAAAACCACGGAAACTGAAATTGATTATCTCTCCCAAAACCTCATGGTTAAACCTCAAGTGCCACAAACAGTGCTACACAATCCTTTGCATGCGTTCCCTGGATTGACTCCACCCTCCCTATAACAGTTAAACAATCCACAGTGTTTACCTGCAATAGACTAGCGATTTCACTGACACTCTACTCGCCCCAAAATTTGAATGGCAAATTGAGCACCAACTCCCTACGCGTACTGTTTTTTGAATTCCGCGTTACCTTCCCCTTGTGTGCTCAGGTCGTATCACATGGCCTACATGCCCCGCCCTGCACGGGTTTTCAGAAAATAAAAATAAAAGTGACATGCTACCCTACATTGCACCACTAACTAAAGTATTCTGACACCCCATGACTTCCTTATTTTTGCAAAATGTGATTCTAAGTGTATAGAAAAACAATGAAAATCGACAATGTGAGCACAGTGAAGTACAATTCAAAAAACGTCTGTAATCATGGTCGTTTGGCACATATTTAGGCTGACATTGACTCAAAGAAACCTTGACGTGACACAATGTTTCAGTTTGTGGGGTGCTAACAGGGTTGGAACAGCTCGTAATGATTCATTAGGATTATGGGCCTGGAGCACAACCTTTTCAGTCATCCACAAGTTAATTATATCCATATTATTCCAGTTCGGCGTGCATCCACTCTTGTTGCGCTCTGTTCCAAATGCGCCTTTCGTAAAATGGTTACGAATTTGTAACACGCGGTTTTCGTGTCACTGAAGAGTTGCACAGCCTGCTACACATTTGTGATCAAATTATCCACATACTCGAAAATATGCTCAAATTCATCCTTTTTATTACAAAGTTTATCCATTTTTAATCGTCACGTCAAGTCCAACAAGTTTTTATATTTCTACGTGTATTAAATTGCACAAGAATTGCCCATCCGTGCCTATTTATAGGCACGTAAATCAACTTGATTCCTTGTCATATTTGCTCTTCACCCAAGAGGAGTTCTTACCTTGTGTTCCAAAGAACACTGAGCCAACACATAGTGCTTTCATCAACAATTACCTCGGGGTACAGTGACTTATCCAATTTTCATATTTAGTTTTGAAATGTGTTTAAACTTGGGTGTGTCTTGTGTGTTTCATCCTCCTGCCTTAACTGTGCAGCTGAGGTTGCAAAAGTGGCTTCCACTGTAGATGGTTGACATCGTAGTTTTACATAGTCTCCTGCTTTTTGTTGTAGCTTGTACCTGGTTTCTTTAACAGCTCTGGTTTAGCATTGCCTGTCCTTTAGGGAGCTGGACCCCATGGCCAAAGACTTATGCATTCATGTTCTAAGGCTGCTGGTGCCTCTCTACAATGGTGGCTCAGACTGGAGAACTTTACCTCCAAAGCTGTGGCTTCAACTTTCACACTTGTTGGGTTTGATAAACCCTGTAAATGGCAACAGTTGAGGTGCTGCTCTAGGACTGGAGTCAGCACAGGGGCACTGGTGTCTTCAGCAATCAGCTTTCTCCTCAGGCAGGTGGGAACATCAGACAGTGTGGATAGCAATGTAGGCTTATGCTGCTGTGCTGGTGAAGACAGTGAATTAGGTTACCAAGACGTAAATCATATGGTAATGAGGTTCTGGACCCTTGCTTTGTGGCTCACTGCCTCCGATCTTGTACAGAACCCAGTCTGCAGTCAGTGTGAACCCCATATCTTGTAGAGTAAGCCAACCGTTGTGCAGACACATTGAGTTATTAGCCACCCTCCTCCCCCCCCCCCAAAGTATGTTTGCCTTCAGACTGAGGTATTCTAGATGAATATGTTCCACCTGGGCCTGCACTGGTTAGACGAGCTTGCCTCCAATCAACCGTCTTGATTCTGAATATTTGTTTCCCGCCTGAGGGTTCTGTTGGCATAAAAGGGAGATGTGTCATCGCTCTGTGCTTTAGTTTCACCATCTAGCAGTGTGGCCAGAATGAACATGTATCCATCCCATCTTTCTCCAGTACCTGCTATGACTTTGCATTTCTCTCCCCCCCCCCCATTGTCTGTCTCTGTGTCCCCCAGATGGCTGGGTTGAAACGAATGGCATGGAGGCAACATGACTATGGCTCCAGTGTATGCAATAAATAACTTTGCCTGAGTCCCAGCCTTCTGTTTTATTTAAGACAGTAGTGTTCTTTTTGCTCCTGGTTGTCTATTTGTTATGTGATGGCGTGAACATGCTGCACTTGTGTTTGAGTTAGATCTAGCCTCTTAATCTCTTCACTCCCAATTTACTCAAGTGTGTGTGTTCAGGGAACTGTGAAGGGTGTTCCATCCATTGATGATGATGCTTCTGGGTCAGTAAAGTTTTTGAAGCTTGCCAGTCAACAATAGGCCCTTGGTGCCTCCTGGAATCTACTTTTTCTGCTTTGGGATCTGTTGGTTCCTCTGTTTAATCCAGTGGAGGAGGGGTTTTCTGAAAGCTGTTGAAGTCAAAGGTGAGCTTTTTTTGTTTCAAGGTGCTTAGCTGGCTTCAGTGCTATTTACAGTCCTTTCTGATAGGTTGGTCTTAAGCTTTCCCCTGCCTTCAAGACTGAGTTTCTTTACCAACTAGCTCCAACTCTGTTTCCTGACCTGCCAGATGCTGAAAGGGGTACACGTACTTAACTCACAGAGGATTTTCATATTTCTGATTTCCTGTGTGCCTTATGCTGGCCTGTTAATGTTAGACAAAAATAGCCACTCGAATTGAGACAGCCTGTTTGTTGACGCACAACCTGCTTAAGGTTACCTGAGTGGGGTTCAAGGATTCGTCTTCAAAGGGATGGATTATGGTCTCCTTAGTTGATATTTACAGGAGTACCACTTGTTTTCAACCAGTAGCTTCATTACGTTTTTAAAGGATGGAAGTGTCTGCCTTTTTTGCCTCGTTAAGGATAGCTGTGCTTAGTGCTATTCCGTTATTTGGAACCTGTTGTTTTTTCAGGTGTCGTTCTCACAATTAATTAATTATTTAATTTGAAAGGTTTTATATACCGCAAAACAGAGCCGTCAAGATATCAGAGCGCTGTATTTTAAGGCTGAAAAGTAGTGCTAGTAAGGGAGAAAATCATAGACAAGTAAGCTGTTACATCTAATGCTCACTGCAGAAAAGAATAGATATAAATGTGGTTACATCAGATGCACAATGCATGGCAGGTAAGTATGGTCAATGATGTGAAGAGGTTAAAGATAGTTTGTATGGTTAAAAGTCTATTGTCGCAGGTGGTTATTTAGGAGCAATCCTTTGACTTTTTTAAATGCAGAGAATGAGGGGTTCGTTCTGGTTTGGGGCAGGATAGTGTTCCATATTCTCATAGCCAGACCAGACAATGCACAGTTGTAGGTTCTCTTCTTTTTGAACTTTTGGGGTTTTAACAAAAGATTGTTTGAGCTTTTTAGGGCTCGATTTCAACAAGATAGTTCAAGTTTAATTGCCAAGTAAATAGGAGTGTTTTGATGCAGCTCTTTGTGCGTTAAGCAGGCAATCTTGTACCTGATCCTTGCATCAAGAGAAAGCCAGTTGAGTTGGATTAGATCTGGTGTGTTGTGACCACTTTTTCTTGATCCCTTGATTTGCCTGGCAGCAGAGTTCAGAGTGGCCCTTAAATGGGCCAGTCTTGCTTTGGGCAGACCTGCTATGGTCACGATTCCGTAGTCTAAACGGGAGATAACTAGGGATTGGACTGCAAGTTGCATGTCTGTAGGCGGCAGGAACGGTTTGATTTTCCTTAAAGTGTGGAGTTGGTGATTGGCTCCTCTAGTTGTTGACCTGAGGCGTTCTTGCATATTCAGGAATTTGTCAAAGGTTATGCCTAATAATCTAGTTGAGTTAACAATATGTGGTGTGCAATTGAAGGCTGTTAGTTGTTTGAGCTAATCTTAGGGGCAGGATGATTGTGCGGTGCATGCAGGAGGAATTCAGTCTTCCGAGTTTTTAGCAGAAGGTGAATTGGAGATAGCCACTGTTGAGTTTTCAGAAGAGCAGAGTTAGGAGTATTGTTGTTGTCTGGTAAAGAAATTTTCATGTACAATTGGGTATCCTCGGCTTACAACTGATAGTGTATGTTTGTACGTTTCAGAATTTCGGTGAGATGTTCCATGTACAAGTTGAATAGTGTGAGGGGGGAAAGTGTGGATCCTTGCGGAATGCCAGTTGAGACGGGCTTATTGTAAGAATGGTTGGGTTGACTTTGATTCTTTGCATTCTATTTTGGAGGAACCAAGCAAAACAATTTAAGACTGTCCCCTATAAGCCCATCCTTTTTTGAAGAAGATTAATCAAGTTGTCATGTTTGACCTTGTCAAGATCAAGCAGTATAAGTAGGCAAGGTTCGTTCTGGTCGAGTAGTCTAAGACATCATCAACAATGTGTGTTAGAGCAGATTCATTACTGTGTTCAGGCCTGAAGCCCGATTGATATTGGTCTAGGAGGTGAAACTGTTCAATGTGATTCCAGAGTTGTGTACTTCTCAAGTAGTCTGGCTAAAGTTTGTATTTGGCTTTTTTGGGATGGGGTGACTTGTCCGATCTAGATGCACTCCGGGATTAAGCCTTGCACAAGAGATTCATGCACAATCTAGAACAGAAAATGGAAGAGGTAAGCTATTTGAAGAATTTGGTGGACACAGGATACTTGAAATGATTTGAAGGCTTCAATGAAGTTATGATGTTGCGCAGCTCTGCATCGTCCGGTAGTATGAAGGTATTCCATGATGCATCATTTTTTGGAGTATAATCTACCGATCCTGCAAGAAGAGAGCTCGCCTTGGAGAGGGACAGGATTGGGCTGAACTCAGCATGTCACCAAAAGCGAGTTGCAGTTCTAGTTCGATCTTTCTTGTCTTTTCCATAAAGTGTGCAGATAACTCCTCACTACATGGGAGTGAGTCCTTGAGTGCCGAGAGTAAACTGGGAGAGTGGTTCGCTTGTTGTTTGATGATTTCTAAAAGTTTTTTTAGTCTTTTTTGGCCATATCAGGCAGATCCTTAAAGTGGGCAGTTTTGGTGCTACGCATATCTTTGTTAATGTTTCTTCACATGTGCTTTAGGCGATTCCTAAAATTTGAGGCAAGTTGGATTTTTATTTTTAAAATAAAAGGGATGAAGGTTTACTTGCTAGCCCCCTGTCTACACAGTGGGCTACCTTTGCATCGGAGAACTGTGATGAGGAAGTGTAACACTAAAAGAATTGAAAACTATTCACAGTTAAGGCAGAGATCCATGTTTGTAGCTCAGGTGAAAGGTAATTCAAATTTGGGGTGTGTGATATATAGATAACAACATTTTAACAATAAACAAAAATATTCATTTGAGCCTGTATCTTAAGGCAAAAAATGTTTCTTTTATTTTCCCATGTGAATGGGTTGGTAGACTGTTCTGGTGTGTGCTACGTATGAATTGTACTTATTTTCTTCCTTTTCTGAATAATTTCTATGCTGTGTTTTGCAGGAAAATCTGAGATGTCGAAACTCAACACTTTTTGATAAAATCGAAAATATTTCCAGTGCTTTTGATGAGCTTACATCTCAGGAGTTCAAAGTGAAAGTAAGTCTGAAGTGTTTTTTGTTCTAGTTTGTTTTATGATTACGCTATATTATTTACAACCTTGACTTAGCCAGATACGCTGACTTCTTTATCAATTTGCAAGTATTTTGGTATGACTACTTCAAATGTTAGCGTTCCATCAGGGCTCATGTAATCAACACCAAAAACATACACATGGATGGAGTTTGGGTCACCCTCCTCAGCTGTTGATTGAAGCAAGTGCCAATCACATTTTCGACCAGCACAGATGAGTATTTTTGACTCATCATTAGCTATTTGCTCTTCTGTTTGTTAGTCTGCCTACCTAAAGAGTGATTTTCATTCCAGTGCATCGACTGTTAAGTGAATCCTTCATCCACTGCAGTGGAGGTGCATTTTTGCTCTTAAAAGTGCTACATGATATGCACCATGTAAATATATTTTTCAATAAAAATGTACTGAAATTAAAAAAAAAGTGCTCACACACTCCTTTTGATGCTGTACTAATAGTGGTTTTGTACTTGAATGCATTTTACCTCCTACTTGTAAGTTGTGTGTTCTCTCTCCAGCTAATATTACACTGAGGGTGATTTTTTAATGCACTGACAACTAGTGAATTCATGCTGATTACACTGATTGTGACATCTATCTTTCACATTCTCTGTGTCCTGAGTTTTAATACTTGGCTGCATATTGCACCTTTCCCATTGCGAATCTGCTTCTCAAGATCAATTTTTATTTATTTATTTAAAAAGTTTTATATAGCGCGACTTGACCCAATGGGGTATCAGAGCGCTTTACATTTAGGATTGTTGCGTTACAAGTTACATCACATAAGAGAATAGTAAGGTACAGTACACATAAACAATGTTTCAAAAATTCGTAGGAGGGACGGGAGGAAGGAGTAAAAGCGGGGAGACGAGGAATCAATAACCTGCATGTTTTTGGCGGGATAGTGTATGGCCATTAAACCCAAATCAAGGAGAGCTTCATCAGCTCAAACTCCATGATGCATGCAACAGCACCTCAGAGATCCTATTTCCATTTTGCCTATACAAAACGACCCTCAAATGTATTAGCATGACAACTTTAATCATTGACAGATTCCCCAGTCTGAGACTGGGCTCTATGAAGACTGACTTTTGTTATTGATTTTTTCCAAATGAAAGACTTTTCTGCACCAATACAGTACACATAAACCCATTACAGTAAAAAATACTATGCTACATTACCATATTCAGAAATGTGTTTTACAGATCAATCTATATTGCAGGTGGAAGTTCATGATCCAATCCTCTGATATCAGCCTCCGTTTCTTCATCTCATTGGTTCGTACCTTGAAGACTGGGAATACTTTTTATTATGGCTATGAATATCTCTTCTAGACACAACACTACTAGCTCACATTCTTCTTCTCCCCCATCTCCTCATTATGACCCACGTGCCCCTCTATGAATCAATGGGGTCTCGCTCATAACTTGGAACAGAGGTATTTCTACATTAACAAAGAACACAATACTGTCAAGAACCAAACCCACAGCCCTGAATTGGGCACTAACAACCCTCTTTACAGCCTCCTGTGCCATCCACCCTCTCGGTCCAGTCAAGGTTCACCAAGCTTTCAGTCTATACACCAAACCACAAATGCACAAAGTGAATACTCTCCAGAGAAGACTACACCCTGTCTACGCACGGTTCACCTGGGAGGTATGATTACTTGCCTCATATTTCCCTAATGACCTTTCTGACCAAAGTACAAGTCACTTCTTAAACCCTAAAATCAACTACATGGCATCTGACTAATGTTGGATTACCTACATGAGATATTCCCAAGTCTGCAAACCACACTCTGAATCTCTGCAAGTAGGTGCTGTCCTTCCAAGGACACCTCTACTACCCCCCGTAATGCCTCATGCAACACACGCGCTCCTGATCAGCCTACCTATGCTTCAGAGCATTACCTCTAATGCACACCACACACACAAATTCTCTGTGATGACAGATTCCCAGCCGCGGTGCGTCCATTGGGGCCACTAAGCCTGCCCTGGACGCACCGAGGCATTGCCATTCTTCTGGAAACAATAAATTTTATTGTAGCCGGAGGCCGAGGCAGCGATAAATTATTATGGTGTGGGTGGCCCGGTCCGGACTCAGAGCGCGCAGGGGGTGGGGCCGGGTCTGCTGCTGTTAGTGACAGTCTGTCTCCAGCTGCTGTCTTTGACTGCAACAGGCAGGCACTTTGCGCATGTGAAATATTGGGCTTAGACTTGCCCGAGCATGCGCAGTAGATGCAGCAACAGTGTGAGGCATTACCTGGCATACTAGAGGGGCCGGGGTGCTGTTTCAGCCAGGCCCCGGGTTTTGCAAGGGCCGCCAGGGCGAGTAAACAATGTGCCCCCCCTAGCCAATCCTGGTGCTGCATGCAGCGCCAGGATTGGCTGGTCCACCGCGCAACATCCATTATTGGATGCCGCGCGTGGGTGGAGACACTGTGGAGATCTGTGGCCAATCACTGTGTGACTTCAACATGCAGCCAGCAGTGATTGGCCATTCTGCGCCGTTGTGACGTTGTTGTGTAGGTGTTTCTGTTTGGCACTGTGACTACTTGGCCCCTTCCCGCTTGGGAGGAGGCCCCCTCGCCGGAGCACCCTCCACTTCGGGACCCTGAGCAGCAGCAGAGCACCCCTGTAATTTAAAGTTACTTTATCTCTGTTGACGCTCGCACCTCACACATGTGAGGAGCTCCGAGCTTCCCTTGCGACCTGGTCTCGACTAGCAGCCTCATCCCCAGTAAGATATCTCCACCCCTGGGAGAAGCAACCCCCCCCATCTGAGAGAAGCACCCCCCCTCCCTGAGAGAAGCAACCACCCTGACCGGTAGAGTCACGCTAAGCACCCCCACTTGACAGGAGTGCAGACCACCAAAAGACCCAAGAGGAACTCCTTCCCGCCACAACAAGGAGTGCTCTGACCTCAGGTTCGCCCAACACCAGCAGCACCTCGATTCCAGGGCCCCCCCTTCTTGCCGCCGCCATGGACTTTCCCGAGGCGCTAAAGTCGCTGCTAGACTTCATCCCTCCATGGGACGGCCAGACAGGTAGGACCCGAGGAAGTGTGAGCAAACCGTGTGTGTATGTCAGAAAGTAGTGCTTCTGTGTTGTTAGTCACTGCACTGTCACCCACCCTCTGCTTGTAGTAATACACAGAGTGCAAGCGATACGTTGGAGAGGATAATGCGTGTACTGGACCATGAAGACTTAAGAAAGTCTTTGCATAGCTCTAATTTCCCTTTCCATACGGGAGAGATTTAAAAGTTAATTTATGTTCGTTCTGTGCGATGGATACATTTGAATATTCAGTCTTTAGCGCCAAAAAAATCTGTATGATTGCGCTTTGCAAGCTCGTTCATCTCAGTATTTATATACACTGCAGTTCCTACACTGCACCATGCAACACAGCAAAAAAAACCCGTGAAATAATTGCTGAATTTGATTTTTTTTTAATCTGACACAACCACAGATGAAAAAGTAGCTGTAGATACTTTAAAGTGCTTGCTGGCATTGAATGTGATTGAACAAAGCATAAAGATCAACAAAGTTTAAAAGGATGTATACAGTTTCAAGAAAGAAATAGCCTTGTCTTTTTTGTTGGACTCATTCTATGCTTAACGCAGCAGTCCAACAGCTTGGGTCAGCTCAAACTTTCGGGTAGATGTAAAACATTTTTTTTAACCATTTCTGAATCGTTTGGTAGGTCTGTGGGCGATTCCGACCCACTGGAAAGCAAGTGCATAGTATTACAATACAATCACCCTTTTTTATGGGGAAAAAGGGAGAGGTAAGGGCGTAGGCCAGCTATGCAATTTCCAACCAGAAGAGCCCAAAACTTGACACATGTTTTACAGATGTAGTCCGCAGGAGAGACGGAGTTTATCACATGTTCAATTCCCACCACTCCATGTTCCCCATCCCGCTGGAAAGAAGAAGGCAGCTACCGGAGGCGAAAGACCGCTAACACGTGCAATGGGATATCAGCTCCAGGGTAAATAAACCACGTGTGAGGAGTGTGGCCACTCGCCGCGCGCGGCAGACGAGTTGCGCCACTTCCACGCATTTCACTGAGGAACAGTGAAGATGACAAACAGCTGGTGAGTGGCAGCTTATCCTATTGTTCCGTCGGTGCCACTAGCACTCATGTGCCCACATATGTATGTAATTATGCGCCGTACTGATGACAGAAGACATAGTTGTGGGCTATGTTTGAGCCTCTGAGCTCTGTACAGCGCAGTGGCACTACCGGTTGATAACACTGCGCCTACAATGTATAGTACAAAATAATACCTAGGGATAGAGGTGGTTCGGCATGAAAGGATGCCAAGGGACCTTTTTAAGCTGAATTCCGAAGCTATATTCCGTTTGACCTCGCTGCTACCTGCAAACAGCGACCGCTCTTTTTTAACCTTTTTATAAATCAACACTTGTGCTGTAATGGACACAAATGGTATGTATAGGCGCTCAATTTAGCACTATTATTAGGATTTTAATACATGCTACGAATAGTGGAATAATGCTCATGTTATCGATTCGGGATGGATACAAAAATGCGTGATTCTCATAGAACACAGCAAAAAATACTTCTGCCATTTCTTAAGCGTTGCAAATCGGGCGTTCTAGTCCCAGTGGGACTGGGATGATAATTAATTTACCGACTTCAGAAGAATCAAGCTTAGTAGTCACGGATGGGAGCACACTTGTGAAGTGATGGGTAGATGTAATTGGCTACCGGCTTTAACTCATTTTGCCATCCATCAAAGTTCGGCCCAGCAGAATTTGAACTTGCTGTCTCAGGAGAAAAGCATGCTAGAGCCAGGGTTCCCCCTGTTGCCTAGGGACAGCGGATTTTCCACATTTCTGCACTCTACCCTGGGCTTCCTGGAGGCTCCCAGAGCAGGTTAGCGACAGAGGCTGCTGCATAAATTGGCGAATGTTTTCCAGCAACTGTGGTGTGCGGGAACTGGCCTTATTTTCTGAAACCTACCCTCCTCATCTTGTTGCTAAGGTAACCCCGTGTCTGTCGGAACGCCTTGGTACATTGTACGCCTATTTATGGTTTAATTTTGACACACAAGCACGGGAAATTTGATAGTTTGTGTTCATGCTAAGTTCGATTCATTGCATGTTTTGAAATCTTTGTAATTGCTTAATTTAAATTGTGCATTGTTATTGGACTGTGTGCGAAGATTACGTTTTTTTTCAAAATAGGTTTTCCCCATTTGGTTGTTGGCGAGAGCATACATTACAGATATAATTACATACATTACATTCAAAGAGATGGAGACATAATGGCAAAGTGGAATTTCTGGATGAGGCAGCTGTGGATTTAAGCCACATGGTTTGAGACCACAAGAGAGACGCTACTCTGTAATTGAATCAGATATCCCTGTGTGCACATAAGCAATTGAGCCCTTGAAATTGCACAGTTTTGGAAGAAAGTGTAGAGTGAGAACGGATAATAAGCCATTGATCTACATTTCTGGGGCTTGCAGCACCTGAGCGTAATAGGACGGAATGTATGAAGCTCTGTGGTTATACTGAATAAGCAGCTACCGATGTTATGCCATCTATTAATGTAATAACTGCACTTTCACAATTGGTTTATTAACCTTCCTGCTTTCTCAAATTTGCTTGAAAATGCACGATTTTTCTTCTTTTTTTTCAAAACTTTCATTGGGGGGGGGGATAACCCCCCCAAATCCACCTTTTGGGGTTCGGGCTCGCTCGCTGCGCTCGCTCGCTAGGTGCTGTATGCAAATCACTTTGCACCCCACCACTTTCAAATCTCACCCACCGCCCCTGCAGATTCCACAAAGCATTCTCTTAGCACAATGTACATAGCTCCATGTGCTAAATACAATTAAAGATCAAGCAGCCTCAGGAGAACCACCTCCTCTTAACCTATTGACTCATCTCTTAGATATCACGTCATATTTGCCCTTTTGAAATGTGGTCTGCAGCTTTTATTTCTGCCCTGATATTCTCCATTCCTCCAGGGTACCAGAGGCATATGGTTTGCTGTCCTGGTGGACTACAGCACACATTATTTAGAGATCTCTGCCTGGCTGGTGGAGCTCTTTCCCTTCAGAGGAGTAGACATCATGGCGGCTGCATTGAAGGCACTGGAAGCTTACTGAGGCTGCTTTGATTTCTAGTGGTGACAATATTTTATGCGGCCAGTCAGTGAACTTTTTTAATTTTCCAAAACAAAGTTCCAAAGCAGTAGATTGCTTTTGAACAATAAACAAACACTGATGACTCTGACTTTCTGGAAGCTCCCTCCGGGATATGTGAGGTAATTAAAAGAAATTCTGTCGGACTAGATCACCAGGCTTTTCCTGCTGATGCTGAACAGGAAAAAAAGTATATCCTTCCTAAATGGTGCCCAAAGGGAGTGGCATGTCTGAAGGACCTACACCAATGCCCATCTGGTTGTAGGTGCACGGTTTCTGTCCCCGGAACCAGTGTTGCTTGGCCATTAGTAACATGATGGTTCAACCGAATAGAGGCTGGTGGACTATCAGTTTGGCCTTTGTGGTGGAGTAGTACCCTTTTGTCCTTGGCACTATTTCACACAACCAAACCAAGCTCTGCTCATAATCCTTATCATTATTTTACTGTTCGATTACAACATTGTCCATCTCAACAAAGCAACAAAAACTAGTAGGCTGGGTGTATTTTGCCTTTTATCAACAAGAACCCTGTCCATTAAACACATGCTGATTAACTCCATAAGCTTCTTCGTGTTCCAGTGCCTCACTGTGAAGATTACAAATCCAACATCTAGACCACTGAGAATTAACATCTTTTACCTCCCACCTGGCAGCATAAGATGTTTTATTGGGGGTTCTTAGGTTATAAAGCTGTTCATCTCATCTACTGAAACAGAACACAGATCTGAGGAGATTCCCTACCCTTTGGAGTCCCCTACCGTGCAGAAAGCAATACCTGTTGGGCACCGCTGTCCCTGGAAACAGTCCATCTCCCTCCCGCTGCCGCAGCTGACATCTCCCGCGGCCGCCGAGTGGAGGGAGGCATTGAACTGCATTTCCCGGCATTCCCCCGTGGCGGCCAGACGTCACCATCTTCGCGCCTGGCGGCGCATAAATCAGGCGGGGCCCCGGTGGAGCGGGTGACGCAGAACACAGATCTGAGGAGCTTCCCTACCCTTTGGAGTCCCCTACCGTGCAGAAAGCAATACCTGTTGGGCACCGCTGTCCCTGGAAACAGTCTATATCCCTCCCGCTGCCGCAGCTGACATCTCCTTCGGCCGCCGAGTGGAGGGAGGCATTGAACTGCATTTCCCGGCATTCCCCCGTGGCGGCCAGACGTCACCATCTTCGCGCCTGGCGGCGCATAAATCAGGCGGGGCCCCGCGTCGCGGGACGCAAGCGGCCCGTTTAAGCCCGTTAAAGACCGGGTAAGACTGGACTGGGCAACCCCATTTATTTTTGTCCCGCGATACTCATCTTGCCCCCTATATTGGATATACCTTATGCTCCATTTCCTCTACTGCTGGCAAAACTTTGTTTACTGTTAGTAACAACATGACTACTAGGGGTAGTAGGAGCAAAACAGCACAGGGCGCAGCACAGATCATCGGCCCAATCGATCAATATATCACCAGGGCAAATGAGGCAATTGACCAAGGCATAACCCTTTTACAACGCAGGGTGTCACAAGATTTAGCCCTGGCCAAACGGTCATCGTTGGGTTCTCTAGCCTCAGCTAGGACACCCACTCAATTACAGGAATCCGGCCCATTATTGGAAGTACACGTAGAAACCCACACTGTGCCAAATATGGTTGATTTGTCGGCATCGCTGGAGTTCTCGGACTCGCAATCGCCCATGATGTTAGAAAAAACACCTGTTCTTTTTGCCAGCCCGAGGCGGGAGGATCCCGACATAGAGCTAGACCGGGGATTGAGGGAGGGCGCCATACCTAAACAAAAGAAACAAAAGAAATCGCTTAAAGCGAAACAAACTAAGAAACACAATCACTATAAAGAACCACCCCCAATCAGGCAACAGGACAAGATAGTTCAATCCAGAAAAAGTTAACTACTGTACCAACAGAAATAATAAATCTCTCTATGATCACAGCGAACCTCAGTGGAACTAGTAACACGGGAGGAGAGTGCAAAGTTTGTGGGGTAAATAATCAATTATTAATTAGATTAGGTGAACTTGTTAAAACTTACATGCAACCCATTGAAATGAGCCTCATAAAGATTGAAAAGCAGATAGCTGCTCTGAACGCAACTTCTAATAATCCAAAGGGGGCGGGGCTGGCGCAAACAGGGGGGCAGAAAGTGAACAGCAAAACCTCTAAGGTAGGGGTGCAAGCCACAAAAGTCGCTATCGAAGCGACAATTGCAAAATCGAAGCCCCCTCCTGTAGTGGCGAAGAAGGTCCCTGGGACAATAAAAACTCAGTCCCCCCTAACACACCGAAGTCTGTCCCTGCTAAACCATCAGGGGCACAACATATCAACATTAGGAATAGGGGGAGGGGTGGGCACCCAATACATTTACCACCAGAAGCAAGCCCTTATGTGGTAATTATGACTGGGGTCCCCGAGCTGAGTCCCAACGTGGAGGAACCAGGTTGGTCCTTAAAAAACAAGGTGCTGTACTGGTTATCTACCAACAGACCGTTGCTACCGCACCTTGTTAGCAGAGTCTCAATGGTCCGCAGGGTCCCCTGGGTAGGTAAGGAGTCGAAAACAATCCCGGGGGACTGTGTTATAGTCAATTTTGATGACCCACACACAGCCAAGCATATTTGTTCCTGGGGCATGCCGGTAACGAATGATGGGATAGACACAAAAAGACTCTCCTTTTTCTATCCTCCAACACCCCATTATAACGAAGGCCCAGAATGGAACTGTACTCAAGTAGGAAACTGGGATAGGAGAAGGGAATGGGTCGACTGGTCTGGAACCGGAGGTAGAGACATTGCTCCTCCTGTAAGTTGGAGAGGCATACCAGTCGCAAATAGATTTAACTGCTTGGAAATGGTGGATTGACCACCATTGTGTACTGACCAGAGCAGCCCGGGCCCAACATTTCTTGGGTCCAAATCTCCACAACCATCTGTTAGCTCCCCGAGATCCTCCCCAAACATCGTAATCGCCGACAGGATAACAGAATCAAAAATAATAACACCCAATTCTTCCATAGAAATAACTGCTGATTTATCAGAGACTTTAGCAGCTAAGAATGAGACACTTGGTAATGTGGGGGAGTCGGCCATCCCAACGCCGCCAGGACTGTATCCCTTGATAGGTATAAAAGCTTTTAACATTCCCCTAGAAACTAATGACCCGTCAAACTCCAACCTAACCCTTTCTGTTTTATTTTGGAACGTTGACGGTCTTCACTCCAAAACAAATCTCCAAGCATGGATAGATACAGTTAGTGTACACCAGATAGTATGCTTGCAGGAAACCTGGGCCATTGAGCCTATACACCTCCTAGGTTATAAAACTTACTACGTTCCAGCTAGTTCTAGAACTTTCGGTAGACCTAAGGGAGGTCTCGCTGTATACACCGCAAACAACTTACCACCTATGGATATAACTGTCCTTCTGTCTGGCGAGAATTTTCAAATCTTAAGGGCTTCATTTAATAAATGCATGACGTATTTCCTGGTTAACTTTTATAACAACCTTCAGTCAACTGAATGTGTTAAAGTTTTAATTGAAATTACATCTTTTTTAAATGAACGGCGGAATAAGTACATTTCCTCAACCTCCTATGTGATTTGGGGGGGGATTTTAATATTTCATTATGTAACAATTACAAGAATGGCAACTGTGGTCTTCAGGACGAAAATGGATGTTCCCTGACACACTTTACGCATACGAAGTTAGTTAACTGCCTAAATGAGTGTCTATTTTCACTAGAGATTGACTTTGCGAACGATCTTGTAGATCCCCCCGCTGATTTCTTGCCATGTTCCATGGTAGGGGTCTGTCTAGTGTCATCGATTACATTCTATGCTCCCAGATTATAAAGGGTCAACTGGTAACTTTTAAAACAGGCTCAGATATAAGCAGCGACCATTTTCCTAACAGTGTTACCCTGTCAATTAAAAATATTTCATCTCAATTAACCAGGCCAAGTTTACTGAACCAACAATCGTTGTCTATGGACAAAGTAAACGGCTTTTCTGTAAAATGGTCAAAAATTGACCCAGCAGCAATTACTAGCAAAGTGGTATCCAGAGCCCTTCCATGGATGAATAATTGTTTAGCATTAGACTCCTCACCCCAGTTGATCATAACCAGCTTTTTGGAAACTATTAGAATCATACGGGAGGAGCTGTCTTGTAATCAAAAGTCCAGAAAACTGGAGACCAAAGGCTGGTTTAACTCTAAATGCCGTAAAGCCCTAACTGATCTAAAAACAGCTCTCCACGACCCAGTTAGAGACCGAGCTGAAATCACTAAACTAAGAAAGGTTTACAAACTAGCACAGCTTAACCGTAGGAATGAAATAAAGAAGAACTTGTGGGCTCAATTACATGAGAGCTGCTTATCCAATGACAGTTCCCTGTTCTGGCATACGGTAAAATCACCCTTCTTGGTAGATGCTTCATCCCCACAGTAACTCGATGTTGCAGTGACAGCTGATGAGTGGGTAGCCCACTTTTCAAAGATATTTGGTGGTCCTCCCGAGGATACTGACAACGAGGTTCACGTGGCAGGTGACCGTTCCAGGGACCAGATATTTCCTATCGACCTTCTCTTCGACCATAAGGAGGTCATTAACGCGCTGTCATCATCCAAAACCGGTAAGGCCCCCGGCCCGGATGGAGTTCCACTAGATATCTTTGCACAGAGCCCGGAACTCTGGTCACCTCTTGTCACTCAGGTTATGGCAGCAGTCACAAAAATCGGTCTATTAGACTCCTGGTCCACTTCCATCCTGCTCCCAATTTTCAAGAAGGGCGATCGTAACAACCCAGCATGTTACAGGCCCATCTCCCTCCTGGACTCCCTGGGGAAAGTTGCTGGTCGGCTGATCTTGGAACGTCTCCAGGATTGGGCGTCTACAAGTAACATCTTGACTGATCTGCAATATGGTTTCCAGGAGGGACTTGGTACTGTGGAGCAAGCATTGAATCTAGCCCTCTTGATTGGTAAATATGTGGGGGCTAAAAGTGGTAACCTGTATTTAGTCTATGTAGACCTCAGCGCAGCGTTTGACTGTGTCATTCACTCAAGGCTGTGGTCTATTCTCGATGAACTAGGGGTTGATCCACCTCTAATCCAATTCCTTCGTGAACTTTACTCAGACGCTACTGCATGCGTCAGATAAGGGATTGGCGGTGAATTATCTCCAGCATTTGCCGTTAATAAAGGCGTTAGACAGGGCTGCGTTCTGGCTCCCTTCTTATTTAATCTATATACTAACGGGCTGGAAGCGGCCATGCTCGAAGGGAGCCAGGATCTTCCATCCATTAATCATCGCCCTATTCCCACGCTACTATACGCGGACGATTCCGTAATTCTAGCCAGAACCTTAAATCCGCTACAAAGACAGCTAAATAAATACTGTCAATTTATGCTCTCTTTAGGCCTAAAAGTGAATAAAAATAAAACCTATGTTATGTATATCGGTCCCAGGGCGAAGAAACATAAACCAGTTTTTATCGATAAAGTTAGGTTGGAACGCACCAGGGAATATCCCTACCTAGGAATTTTAATGGACGATAGATTATGTTGGAAACAAGCCGTGGTTAGTAAAAAGCTACTTTTTCAAAGAGCGACCTCAGCTTTAATTTCCCTTTCGAGGAAACTGGGTAAGCCTGCTCCAGTGGAGTTGCTAAAAATCTATCAAGCAAAGTGTCATAGCGTAGCAACCTACGGTGCAGGGGTTTGGGGTTACGCTCCCATTGATACCCTTCAAACGGTTAAGAATGGGTTTCTTAAATACTTATTGGCAGTACCTCAAAGTGCTCCAACATACGGTTGCCACATCGAGCTGGGTATTGATTATCTGATAGATAATATTAGATGCCATCCGATTTTGTTGTGGCACCGTATCTGGACCAAAACACAATGCCATCTAACCCGCTCACTGATAACCAATTGTTTGGCCCTGGCAAATTGGAGTAAAATCCCATGGCTTCTGTACGTGTCCAACTTCCTTAAGGACTTGGACTGTACTTCTTACTTTTTAGAACCATCAGTGATGACAGACATCACCAGGAAAGACTTGAAAACCTATGCTTAACTCATCTTAGGGAACGACGTCTTTCTCAAGAAATAAGTAAACCCTCAAATATACAGATCCTATCAGTCCAGACTGCTTTGGGTATTCAATCATACCTAACATTCCATCTAACTATTTACGAAAAATATGTACTGACTTGGTTTCGATTTAATTCTTTCTTTCGCCTAGTTACATTTCCAAAAAAACAGGACAGGTCATCTAATCCAACGAAATGCCCTTGTGACGGCATATCATCCCAGTCTACCATGCACATAATATTCTTCTGTAGATACTATGAGCTCTCTCGCAAACGCTGGATTATTCCCATACTGCGTAAAATGGGCCTGAGAACTTGTCGGCCCGCTTATCTGGCCCTGCAGTTTTTGGATTCACAATACACTGCTAAGTGCGTAGCTTGTTTTCTAAAATCATGTTTAAAAATTCGCTGTAAATGCTGAGTGATCCAGTTTACTCCATTTTCGTGTTTAGTTACCCAATGAATTATTGTTAGCAATGGATCTAAATGACATCTGTTTTTAATTCTATTTTGATATCGTGATTTTTTATATATTGTAGTGTTTTATCTTTGTACTTTTTATGGTTTCGCTAAGATGTAACCGAATAAAAGTTTTATGACTGACTGACTGAAACATGTTGACAACAAGCATTGAGAAAGTTAACAGGTCTGCCTTTATTGTTCAATGCTTGCAAAGAGGTGCATAAGCACAAGCTATTTGTTCTACATCTCTCTGCGAACAGTCTTTTTCTAAGTCTCCTATATCTGTTTCATTTTTAAATCCCTACATCTGCCACTATTGTTTTTTATTCCCAAGACCTGCAGTGATATGCCATTTTGCTGCACTACAGACTTGGGGAACGCAAAGTAAGATACAGACATGGTAGGCACCGAAATAGGCACTTTGCACAGTGACATGGCATAAGTAGTCTGTGAGCATTTGGGCATGTCTGTGTTTGTAGGTGTTAGCACATAAAATCCAGACACAGGGGCTTTGCCAATGCTTGTAATAATAAAGTGGTAAACCTAAACGAGCAGCCCCTATGCTTCGGGAAGTCTTTCCCGCTCTTATCTCTTCACAGGCCTGATCTTGATTTAAAGTTTCCGCCAGGTAATTTAGTAAATAATAAATTAATTTCAAATAAGGAAAGAGATACACTCCCTCCATATTACAGCAACCCCAGTCAAAAATGCTGATATTTATTCACCAACCTCTTTCGCTCACGATCTGCACTCTTTATGAGGTCGCCTTTGTTCGCCAACAGTGAGCACGTTTTCAAAAACAAAAAAATATAACTGAGGGTGAAAATCCTTTTGGTATTGCTGGTGTTTTTAGATGCAAGAGCTATCTGGTTTCCTAGGGTGAGAAAATTACCAGCCAGCAGGGGCAGTTTCTCTGTGACGGCAAAAGAGTGTTTCCCCGGCCCTGCTCGGAGCCACACATACAATATACAATCCCGTTATTGAATTCCCCACAATGCCAAGTTTTTCAAGTATCCCACATTTTCTGTAAAAATTGATTGGTGCTGTCTTCTAGAAATACAAAACATTATCAATTCTGCAAAGTAGTCCATTAATGCATTACATGAAAAAACATGCAATTTAACACACCGCTGATAATCTTCCCATTTCTTCGCACAGCATACTGTTCAGATTTGCAATTTGCTGTAAATTGACATCAGCAGTAACTGAA
This sequence comes from Lissotriton helveticus, assembly GCF_964261635.1. Classification (NCBI taxonomy): domain Eukaryota; kingdom Metazoa; phylum Chordata; class Amphibia; order Caudata; family Salamandridae; genus Lissotriton; species Lissotriton helveticus. The sequence continues at coordinate 1,210,554,558 of NC_136068.1, forward strand.
AATATTTAGTTAATTCTCCCCTGAATATATCAATATCTCAAGCTCACTCCATTTTTTAATACAATTCATTTTTTTAAAAAGAAGTCCATACATTACCTTAAATTAAATATCCAATAACAGGTTCCCTTTGCTATTCATGTTTTGAATGTTGATGGAGTTGGTCCAGTATTTAAATGAACATTCGTAAGGTCATCCTCCTATCGAAGAACAAACCCAGGTGTTGCTTTGGCTAACTTTAACCAGTACTTAAAAGTGTGCACCTCATTTCTGTCATAGAAATGGATCCAACTAAGAAAGAGAACAAATGTTGAACGGAATGCTGAGCAAATTACACATTTACCCTCAGTCACAGATCTGGGTATAAGCCATCGTTTTGTTGGCCAACACGCCACCCCAGTTTGGAACCACCCATATGGGAATCAGTATTGACCCTGCTCCCCATGGGAACAGTCCAGTCCAACAACTACCAGGCCAGCTTCACCTCCGGACCCGAAACAAGAATCCTGGGACCGATTTAGGGGTGTTATCCCTCATCAGCCAGACTAGCTTGAATCCAGTGGAACAGAGAGCATTTTGAAGCGGCAATAGATCTCCCTATTGCTACAAAAAAAGAAGAGGAAAGAGGACAAGATTACTAGCCCACTTTGCATTAGTCCTCCTCCAATCCCTGGTGTACAGACCCCATCACCACAACAGGCATCATTTCATGACCCTGTAGAGTCACCAGAGGGCCCACTACATTCCTTTACACCACAAGATGACCGGGGGGCATATGACCCCGATCCACTGGATAATATTGATCCAGACCTTTACCCATCAAAACCCTCACCTCCTGATGACACCACAACTTACCATGACCTTATAAGTAGGGTGGCTACATTTCATAAAGTGACACTGCACACTCAGACAATAGAAGACGACTTTCTCTTTGAAACTCTCTCTTCTACTCAACTTTCCATGCAGTATAGTCCAGTGCTTAAAGGAATGCTCAGACACCCCACAGACATTTTTACCAACCCAGTCAGATCTAGGAATATTACTCCTAGGGTTGATAAGAAATATAACAGCAGACCCTAAATACATTAAAAGTCAACTCATACCAGATTCTCTAGTGGTGGCCACTGCTCGTAAGCGGGTAAACGGTCAACCAACTGTTGAAGCTCCTCCACTAGACAAAGACAGAAGACGTATAGACGCTGCTGGTGAAAGGGTAGTAGCACAATCAGCCAGCTAGTGGAGAATTGCCAACTCCATTGGTCTCTTGTCACGCTATGATAGGGCGCTATGGAGGAGACACTACAGCAACTCCTAGAAGAACATAAAAAAGAGCGTACCAAATTACATCAGAGGGGAAACATATCTCTAATATAAATATAAGAGGTGCCCTGGATGCAGCTGACACAGCTGCTAGGGGTATACATTCCAGCCTTATACTGAGATGACAGGCTTAGGTAAGGATGGAAGACTACAGCAGTTTCCTCCCCCATGGATAAATATCCCATCTGCTCAATGGGTGTTGTATATTTCCCAACATGATTATTGTCTGGAGCTCACTTTAACACCTACAAACATTCCACCCTGCACCCACAGAATGTCAACAGACCATCGAAAACTGCAAAAAGAAGTTCAAGCTCTACTAAACAAAGGAGCAGTAGAACTAGTTAGTGCCATTACAACAACAGGGCACATGGGTTTTTTCCCAAAACGTACGGAGCTCTAAGACCCATTCCAGACCTCTAAGCAAGTACATTCTTTCAGAATATTTTCATACGGTCACTCTTCAGGACATCATACCACTTCTGCAACAGGGAGACTTCATGACTGCATTAGATCAAAAAGATGCATATTTTCACATTACAGTTCACGCATCACACAGGCAATACCTCAGTTTTGCTTTCAACAAACAACACTTTCAGTTCAACTCACTACTGTTCAGGGTCACCACAGCCCCTAGGGTTTTATACCAAATGTTTGGCAGGAGCGGCAGCCCACTTATGGAGTCAAACCTACACGTTTTTCCCTATCTGGACTACTGACTTATCAAAAGCAACACATATCACAAATGATTGCAACACACACAAACACATATAAATCTACTACGCTAGTTGGGCTTTACAGTCAATACAGTCAAATCACACCTGCACCCTCTCAATATACAGCCTGACTTAGGAGCCATCCTAAATTGTCATAAAGGAGTGGCTTACCCAAATGCAGCAAGGATACTAACTTTCAAAGTGCTGATTCCACACTTTCAGCCTCAAACAGATATAAGTGAGAACAGTTATGCGTCTCCTAGGGACCATGGCATTATGCATAACCATAGTACCTCATGCCAGACTCAATGTGCGCCCTCTACAACAATGCTTAACATAACAATGGTCTCAAATGGAGGATCAGTTAGAGTATCTAATGTTGTTCAGCCGTCAAGCTTGCCACTCTATGCAATGGTGGAACCCCAAGAATCTCTTACAAGGACGGCCTTTCATAGTCCCAATTCCACAGACAACCATAACGACAGATACATCAATGACTGGATGGGAGCGCACTCATAGGAGCTGGCTTTGCATAGACACATATATCCAGCTGGAGCCATTTCCCCATTTTTTGACATATGTGCATGGACACTGGCCACACAGTTAATCTCTCCTACATATCAACCACCTAGAGCTACTAGTGTTATATTTCATATTGGTCCCCTAATATAGGTCCAGGGAACATCATACACCTTCCCTACATAATCTCCCCTTCATTTCATCTGAGCAAGCCTTATAAGGTTATAACTCCTAATAAGGACATACTGCCTTATAGGGACTGAACACCTTATAAGGACTGACGCCTTTTATGGACTAAACCTTTCAACTAATTCCATGCTGAGGGAGGGTTCTTCCCAATTGATATTGCTAAGACGTCATCCTTAGCGCATATGAATAATTTTATGAGAACGATACCCGGGGGTAAACTTCACCTCTCCTATCCACGCACAAGGTTTAATCCCCAACATCATCCTCATACTAAACAATAGCTAACACACGCACATGGACTGTATAAATACAGCACCTCTTGCTATCAGTAAGGAAGATTGACAGAGACTTCACGCCGACACACTGACCAGAGACGCTGTGGCTCAGACATGCAATTGCTCCAGCTGACAGTGGTCTGACTATCCCTTGCGTGGTGTCCAATTCGAGTCCAGGACAAAGTCCCACACTCTCACTATTCAGGTAATGGGGTTCGAATAAATTTTAGCTGGATTCTTGTCTCTTAGGATCTTTCACACCTATTCACATGCTAGGTACTCTTAGGTACATCAAGACAGGCATCGTAGGAGTACGCACTATCTTTTATAAATGTGTTTTATATTCATGTATCTGTTCATGACTATTGCGAAATGGTAGACCTGTACTATCCATTTTTATTCACTGTACTGCTGATCTTATATCTCTGCTACTGTGTAACAGTTGTAGCATCGCATATATTTTACATGAGAAGAACAACAGTACAATAAATTCTTATTGTAAACACACCGACTGTTTCTTCTGTGTATCTCTCTGAGAGAAAACAAGCAAGCACGAGTGACTGGGTGAAAAGTAGTATATTGTTTCCACGAGTCTGAGGAATCAGGGTTTGTAGTGTTCTGAAGTTGCCAAAAACGAATCTCTCTGATAAAAGGAGATTCTCGTGGCACTGTGAGCTAGCTAATGCAAAAATAGGCTAACATACTCAGAGGGGTTGTACAGAGTCAGTCTGCCACCAGACCCACAGTATATGTTATCAAAAGTAGTGCAGGCCCTGCATGAAGGGTACTATAGGAACTACACTGCATGGCACCACCAACGTTTGGTACTTAATTAACAGTAGAATCTGAGTAGCTCAGTTGTGCTTATTCTCAGAGACCCTACTTACAAAACCCAGAGACGTCTGGAGTGGGTGGACACAAAACTCCGCCACAGCTGAGTAGGCGAGGTATCCTATTTATTGGCTGTTGGTTAATTAAGCTTGAAGGAATTTTTCCAAATTGTGCATAAAACCTTATCTTAATTTCCTTGAACAAATAGTCTGTGTTCTATACACAATGGCTAATGAAGAAGGAGCTTTAAACCCAATAAACCAGGCACTTAATCAGTCTGAAGAAGATGATGCCAATGTAATACAGATTGCACCCAATGTAAGACATACTCTGACAGTTAAACTCGTCAAACATGGGCTACCACCCAGAGGAGGTGTAGTAATATTCGTGATAGGGGCACATGAATATTTCCAAACAGAGGTATTCTACTCATGGGTTATATTCCCAGCAGCGAATGCCTTCACAGAAAATTTTCATTATTACACACATGAAGAAGTTCCAGCGGTCTACACTCTGTTTGCGGAGATTAAGATTCCGCTTACCTACCAGGAATTTTTTTCTGATTTAATGGCGCCCTACCCAACGTTACAACAAGAGCAAGGCTTGGTCCTTTAGGAAGACCAGGAGCAACATGGGGGATATTAGCGACCTATATACCACATCCTGACAGTGACACAATTCCACGTTGAATGTCTTGAACTGCTTGTTCAACACAAAGAGTTGATAAAACTTGACAGAAACATGACACACTTCATCGTGAGGACACTAGTGGTCCAACCTACAGTAATTACACCTAATACAGCTCATACACAGAGCACAGGTGCTAAAATTACTCCACAAACATTACATGCAGTAATGGGCAAAGTGCTCAGAAAATGTGAACAAATTCCTTTCTGGGTAGTTCAGAAAATAACCCAGTTAGAAGCAGTATTCCCACATACAACACCATTTAAAAACACAGAATATTAACAATCTGCTTGCCCATGGGGATTACACCACAGTTAGGGGATTGAACCTCTTGGGGTACAGTCTTTGCTGCCATATATATACCAGAACCCATGGTAGTCCTTCATTAGCAGTAACACCAGATGTATTAAGACAAATACAAAATGAATACGGAGCAGAAGCTGCCCTGAACTTTGGCATGAAGTTATTAAATAACTATGCCTAAGGGAACTCTCTCCATTAATTCAGGAGAATTAACTACCCAAAATAATTGAAACTGCGTATGCGGATTTAGGCAGGATAGTTTGAGGAGAAGAGCTGTAAAAGCTCAACTAATGGGCAGTCCCGCAAAATACACTTCTAAGCAGACATCTACTTCTTCTAAAAAGAAGTGGGATAAGAAAAAAGAAAACTCTAAAGACAAGAGATCTCAGTCCCGAGGTATATCTCCTCCACAGGAGCACTCTGAAAAGAGGTACAACCTTACTAATAGGGATAATATTAGGAAACCTGACAGATATCAGGATACTGATACACTTTCTTCTCGTTCCTTTCAGGGCTCGAAGAAAATCTCCAAAAGAGAAGGACGGTCAGAAAGTAGAGAGGAGTGCACACAGTCCAGAGACAAGCAGCACGCTCAAGACTTTACTTCTAAAAAAGGAAGATAAGCAAAACTCAAAACCTCAATTTAAGAAAAAGAAAGTTGCTGGTCTGAAAATCAGACATGCCCAGAATTGTTAGGACACAACTTCTGAACGGGGAATGGGCTCTGACGATGCTAGACAGTGTGGCAGAAGTAACAATAGCTCGCCAGAACCTGAAGGAATTTCTGGTGACAGCGGACTTGAATGATTACATCACCAGACACCAGGGTGAGCGTCCCACATAAGTTATATGAAATAACACTCAGGTTGGAGGTAGACAAGCCCAGGAAAGTAAAATGTCTTTTTTGGAAGAACTTATCTGGTTATGACATCCTGTTAGCAGAACAAGATTGGCCGCTTGCATTTGTAATGGAGTGCCCCAGGGGAGAAAGTATAATTTTTCCTGCATTTTCCGATCATGTTCCCGTTCAACTTAAACATACATATGCACAGGAGCGGGCAGTAGCTCAAGCTCCAGTATTGTATAAAATCACAGTGGCTGGGATGAGAACTCAATCGTGATCCTGTTAAAAGTTTCACCTATTGCTCAGAGGCAATATCCCATAAAGCAAGAAGCTAAAAAACAGGTCAGGGAGATCTTCGATCAACTTGAATACCAGGGGGTCATTGAGAAATTTACCTCTCCAATGAATAATCCTATGTTTCCCGTCTCTAAACCGGACAATGCATATCATCTACTTTTAGATTACAGACATTTAAACTCATGCACAAAGACATTTGCTGTCCAAAACGCACGTAGTGCTGCATTAATGAATAACATTGTGTACCAAAAATACAAAACCACACTTGATATCTCAAGTGGATTATTCTGCCAAAATATAGCGCCGGAAAGCAGGTATCTGACCGCATTCAGTGCGTTAGGGTCCCAATGACAATTTTGTCGACTAGCTCAAGGGTATAAGAATAGCCCCAGTGTATTTTCAGCAAGAGTAACAGTTACTTCAAAAATTTGATGAAGCAGCTATGTCCTATGTGGATGATATTTATCTCACAGACGACGACTTAGAGAGGCACTTGACCAGGGTAAGCACCATTATTATGGAATTTTCCACAGAGGGCTACAAATGTAACTTAAAAGTGAAGGCATAAGTCTGGCAGCTAACTTTTTAGAAAAGTGTGCGCTGCCCAGACTCCAAAATTATAATTATTTTTACAAAAAATACTTGGATTCCTAAATTTTGGCAGGACATACATTTTAGATTCTGCACAGAGGGTAAAACCTTTCTATGACTTAATAAAACCTGACTTTTCAGCCAGAGATTGGACACAGGAACATACTAATATTATTTGTTTACTCCAAGAAGACATGATTGCTTCCAAACACTTACAAACCTGTGTAAACGTACGCCACTTGGTGATCCGAATAATTGTGGGTCAATGTGGGTACACTTATTTGACCTTCAATAAAGGAGAAACAATACTAATCGCATACAATCGTACATAAATGCGTTTCACTTCAACAGAAAAAATCCTGACAGACGTTCAGACTGCTGTAGCAAGAGAAAGAGCACTGGCTCAGGAGTAGCGCATGATTGTCGTAACTCCAATACCGGCTTTAGAAGCTGTTACAAAGGCCAGCATCCCAAATGCGAAAGTGTTACATTCAAGATGGATACAATGGGCTAATTCTCTTACTGCAACAGACGTTGAATACAGATTTGATCCAAGTGTAAAAACACAGGCACTCCTGCAATATGAACAAGAACATCCTCAACCAAATTAAATCTTGCCTCTCGATCAGTATAAATATATTATTTATACTGACGTATCTGCACAACCGGCCATAGAAAGTAAGCAGCAATCTTTTTCGGCGTGTGCTATTGTTAAAGGTCGCATGCGTGATGGCAAGTTCCATCCTAGTTGCACAAAAACACAATCTCTAGGAGACTTCACGGCTCAGTTGGCAGAATTAAAAGCACTGATACCACGGATCATGAATTCCTCACACTAATCGTGTGTGATTTCTTTTACTGTGTACAGTCGTACAATGAGTACTTACAACATTGGGAACAAAACGGGTTTAAGGCTGCGAAATAGGCACAATTAAACACAAAATGCTAAGGGAACAGGTAGCAGACTTGAAAGCCGAGTTACCGAGGACTCACATGATCCATACACTGAGACATCAATGTGATGGCGTTCACGTTGCAGGGAATTCATTGACTGATGAAGCCACAAAAGGGGCTGTTCACACGGCTTCCGTAGCTGCGAGAATAGACGGAGATAATATGATAGCTGTCATCGCTTCGCGCAAAGACTGCACAGCAGTACCTAAAATATATCCACTCAAATACTACTACAAGTTAGATGCACAAAACATTCGATATGCTCAGATTCTTGGAGTGGAGGATAGAGTAATAACAAATATGGATCGTAGGCAGGGTTTAATACTAGCTGCACACGAGGGTTTGAGCTCTGCGCACACAGGCATTACAGCGACTATTACTTTACTGAAACAGCGCTATTGGTGGCCAGGGTTAACTAAGCAAACTAAAGACTATGTCTTAAAATGCGACATCTGCCAGCAGATGAAAGGCTCCACCCTTGCATGTCCGGCACAGACGCCATTATTAAAATCAGACAAACCTCTCGCATGTGTTCTTGGACCACTGCGGCCCTTTCAAACGGACAGGGCTTACAAATACATCATGGTTGTAGTGGATTCATGCTCGAGATTCCTATGTGTATGGCCTTAGCGCTCTGCTGACGCTCGTACTGTTATAAAATATTTGCGAGTCTTTATCGGCACATACGCAGTTAGCACGTTACATTCTAACCGTGGCCCTGCGTTTAGCTCTCAGGCTTACAAAGAGGCCATGGAAGGAATGGGCGTCGCATTGCGGTTCCCATCTCCGTACTAACCTGAGGGAAATTCGGTTGTGGAGAGAAAAAAACAGGACTTAAAACAATCTTTAACAGCTAGGGTATTAGGCAAGGGCGGTAGTTGGGTCACACACCTTTATGGGGTACAGTGGGCGTTAAACAACCAGCCAAGAAACTCTCGAGGGGTGTCAGTCCATATGAGGTCCTCTTTGGGACACAAATGTGGGTACCTGATTTTGATTGTGAAGGCGCAGTGGCGGATGAAAAACCATTTTATATCAATGATCGTTTGGCTGTTTTACAGGATCTAAATGAATCCAGGACAAAACAAAGCAATGTCTATCTAAAGCAGACTGCCACTGAGGAAGTCAAGGTAGTCATAGCAAGACCTGTTTGCATCCCAAAAGTCGGGGATCTGGTCAGAGAGAAAATTGCGGACAAAAATGATTTTGGACCTTCATACAGAAAACCTGTACCAGTCCTTGCAGTATAAGGAACAAGAACTGTGATGCTCCCGCCTCTTGCCGGAAAAAAGGAGAAAAGATTTGTCTCAATCGACCTAATCAAACCACACTTTACTTTACTTTACACTAAGTGGCCGATACTAAACAGTAGGACTCTAGCAGACACCCTTGTCTAGCTACAATCCAAGAAGTTCAAACAGAAAGACTCATCACGTTTGAAGAGCCACCTGTAAGGAATGAAGGACTAAGCAGTTTGAAGTTTATTTTACTTTGCAGAGTTACTTAAAACCATTGCAATACATGCTAAAATAAAACCATACATAAAATATTCGACCACAATAATAAAATATTATACTACCATTCATTTTTAGGTCTCCTGAGGCGAAGGCCGGGAGTGTGTTCTGATAACTATTTTAAAATTTTGAGAGTCACTTATTGTGTGTTGTATTACTTACCCTTCTCCCCCTCCCGGCACTTGATTCTGGGCACTAGTCTCATCCTGGTCAGGCCGCGTAGCGGAGTTCAGCGCTGCCGCGGAACAATCACTTCTAACTATTGCCGCCATTCCGGCGTTCATTGAGGCCACGCCCCCTTCTTGAGGCCACACCCCCTTCCTGAGGCCACGCCCATCGCCGAGCACACATAAGACGCTGAGTACAAGCGCCGGTTGATTCATTTTTAGTTCCCCTGAGGCGGAAGCCGGGAGTGTGTTCTGATAACTATTTTAAAATTTTGAGAGTCACTTATTGTGTGTTGTATTACTTACCCTTCTCCCCTCCTGGCACTTGATTCTGGGCACTAGTCTCATCCTGGTCAGGCCGCGCAGCGGAGTTCAGCGCTGCCGCGGAACAATCACTTCTAACTATTGCCGCCATTCCGGCGTTCATTGAGGCCACGCCCCCTTCTTGAGGCCACGCCCATCGCCGAGCACACATAAGATGCTGAGTACAAGCGCCGGTTGATTCATTTTTAGTTCTCCTGAGGCGGAAGCCCGGAGTGTGTTCTGATAACTATTTTAAAATTTTGAGAGTCACTTATTGTGTGTTGTATTACTTACCCTTCTCCCCCTCCTGGCACTTGATTCTGGGCACTAGTCTCATCCTGGTCAGGCCGCGCAGCGGAGTTCAGCACTGCCGCGGAACAATCACTTCTAACTATTGCCGGCATTTCGGCGTTCATTGAGGCCACGCCCCCTTCTTGAGGCCACGCCCCCTTACCTTCATCGTCCGTAACTATAAATCATGTGCTTCTTCCGGAAGCGAAGCGGACGAGCGCAGCGGGAGCGCCTAAGGCAAGCCCGTCTGCGCCCGTCTGCGCCAAGGTAGCGCCGTGCGCCAGCTACGCTGCCTGTTTCGGTTTATCCGATCCTGAACAGCTACCTTCTGGACCCCCTTACTCAAGAGAGGCGCTTCTTCTTATTGGTAAGCACTATGCTGACAAAGGAACAGTTGCTTTGTCACACACGGCACTTCCACGAGTCGACTTTCTGAGTAATGATCTTTTAAAATATGGGCTTCTGAATGTGAGGTCTTTACCTAGGCACAGCACAGAGATCCAGCTCCTGATTGAAACTCATGAATTAGATATCCTTTTCATGACGGAGACATGGACTCGTCCTGACTGTGCGGTGGACCCTGGATTTGCTTGTCCTCCTGGGTTTAAATTTCTCCACACTCCTAGACCGAGTGGAAGAGGCGGGGGGGTAGGTGTTATCTTCAGTGCGGCCTGCAGTATTAAGGTTGTGGTTTTAGACCCCATTGCGGGCACAGAGCTTCTTGGCTTATCAATTCATGCCCACTCTGGTACTATGGTTACTGGGGTAGTGTGCTATCGCCCGCATGGCCCGTTTAGCCTTCAACAGCAACAAGCTTTACTGACTACCCTCACCGACATTGCCATCTCTCACCACAAGTTGATTATCCTTGGGGACTTTAATCTCTTGCGCAACGGCGCCCTTGACTCGGGTCTCGGCAACTTATTCCAAACTTGTGAAAGTTTCGGCCTTCACCAGCTGGTGCCCGGGGCAACTCACAAAGCTGGACACCTCTTAGATTTGTTATTCGCCGCTCCTTATCTGGTGATGATGGGTGAAACCTTACCTATGGAGTGGACAGACCATTCACTGGTTACATTTTTTTATACACATGAACGGTGGTCTCCACAAGGGCCCTGCAACGACTAGGGATTTTAAGTGCAGAGATTGGAGGGCTCTCGCACGTCTGCACTCCCTTGGTAGGGTTTTCCACACTGACCAGTTTTTTAATGGGGAAAAGCAAATAGAAGACAACTATTCCTCTCTCTGCAGTGGCATCACAACTATCCTTGAGGCACAGGCTCGCTAAAAATACGTAGCTGTAAAGGTTAATGACAATCTAAGAAACCTAAAACTGGGATGTAAACAAGTGGAGAGAAGATGGAGACGGGACTACAACGAAACTTCTAAGGAGATGTGGAAAAATAAGGTCATGATTTATAAGAATCAGATTAACAAATCTAAGGCAGAACACTACTCTTCTGTGATCTGCAATTCCACCAACAATTCCAGGAGCATTTTCAACATGCTCAACAGTGTTACTAATCCTGAGTGCTCCAGAAATGCTATCGTCCCTTCCCAAGATCTATGCGACAATCTTGCTGTATTTTTTAAGGATAAAATTGACCTTATCCTTAAGGACTTGAATACTCCAGATTGTGCTCCGTCCTCTGACACAGGATCGGGGTCTCTCATGGCATGGGCGACCGGCCCAGTCATGACCACAAAAGATTTCTTATGTGAGTTCCTGCCCCTGACATATGAGGCCTTTACGAAGCTAGCTAGAGGGATTTCCTCTGGGTCTCCTTTGGATCCTGTACCTCCTAAAATTTGGAAGGAATTTGAGGAAGAATTATTCCCCTCACTCCATCTTATATGCAACCAGTCTCTGGTGACTGGTACTGTTCCAGCTCAATGGAAACGGGCGTTAGTCTCTCCTCTGCTAAAAAAGCCCTCCCTGGATCCAGACTGCTCAAAAAAGTTTAGGCCCATTTCCCTGTTACCCTTCCCAGCCAAGATCGTCGAGCGTCTGGTTAGTAACACCCTTTCTAACCACCTGGAATGTCATCAACTACTGGATGGGGATCAATTCGGTTTCCGGCCTGCCCACGGAACCGAAACAGCTCTAATCACCGCTATGGACGAGCTTCAAAGGCGGGCAGACAGAAGGCAGGCAGCGTTTTTGATCCTGCTTGATATGTCTGCCGCCTTTGATACGGTGAATCACAAGATTCTGCTTAGGCGGCTGTCTGAGGCAGGAGTGAGAGGAACAGCGCTGCAGTGGTTTCAATCATTCCTGCAGGATAGGCAGCAGGCAGTATCCATGCCACCTTTTCAGTCAGCCTTTTCTTTAATATCACACGGGGTGCCCCAGGGCTCGGCAATTAGCCCGATTCTTTTTAATCTGTATCTCAGACCTTTGATCTCTCTTATTAAAAGCTTTAATATCAGGATTGTCAACTATGCTGACGACACGCAGATGATCCTGTCCTTAGAAGGGGAGGAATCTACATCTGTGGAGGTGCTCCACAACTGCCTGCGCGTCACGTCTCGGTGGCTAAAGGACAACTCCCTCCAATTCAATGCAGGGAAGACGGAGGTGCTCTTTAGCGCCGGAACTAAGATCTCCCGGCCATTTCCTGACAACTTTTGGCCCCCGGAAAGTGGGTCCATAGTACGGCCGGTGAAATCAGTCCGCAATCTTGGGGTCATGATGGATCAAAGGCTCAGTATGGAGACGCACGTGCAAAAGACATCTGCCTGCTGCTTTGCCATTCTTCGATCCTTGAGGAAAGTCCTGCCTCTCCTACCTATCCATGCCCGTGCCCAAGTGGTAAGGTGTACCATCCTCAGCAGGTTGGACTATTGTAATGCCCTTCTGCTAGGCTCTCCTGGGTTCTTGTTGGACAGGCTCCAGAGGGTCCAATCCGCGGCGGCCAAGTTGGCCTTAGGGCTTCCGAGGAGATCTGGGCAAACTTCACTGGCTGCCGGTCAGACAGAGGATACAATTCAAGGCCCTCTGCATAGTCTTCAGGGCTCTCCATGGATCTGGCCCAGCCCCTTTGCAATCAAAGTTTGCCTGGTACTCTCCAACCAGATGACTTCGATCCTCAGATGCTAAGCTGGTAGTGGTCCCCAGATTCAGGAAGGTCTGAGCTGGAGGTAGATCCTTTGAGGTGGCAGCTGCCATACTTTGGAATACTCTCCCGGTTGAGATTAGACACATCACTGAACTCCTTCCTTTTAGAAAAATGATTAAAACCTGGCTATTTCCCAAGGTAACTGCTTGAAGCTCGCACTCCCTGTGTTCTTTTCTTCTCCGCCTCCTCAGACCTTATCAGCGCCAGGATGCCTGCAATGGTGACAGCCGCGATTTATAAATTTGTTAAATAAATAAATAAATACTGAAAATGTAAAACGCTTCTATTGCTTTAAAAAATACAAATTTAGACATGCTGGAGGGACGTTTGTAAGTGACCCAGTCTCTTGCATCGACTGGGACTCTCCCTGCGAAAATTAATCGGCCAGAGACTCTAATGCCCAAAAGCTTTAGAAGGACTAAGCAACAATGCTATGGAACTTGTTCCACTTGAACCAGACATTCAAATTCAAAATGAAGATCAGAATAATTCACAAGTTGCAATTAGACCAAGAATAGACGTCTACATCAACATGCCTCGTCGTGAGGAAAATAACATTTCAACTAATCCCGATGAATTCCAACAATTGATCGAACTGCTTCTGGCTATTTCATTAACTTTGATATGTTTTCTCTGGATCCAAGCAAGCCGGAAACGATGCCAGCTAAAACACCATTCAAGCAACAATTAAAGAACTTTCTTCACCTTCTTCAAAAGACATACCTGGTACCACCTTGGATTGAACTCTGGGTAATTTCTGGGATATTGTTTTTTCTTTTCTGGCTAGGCTTAATACTAATTTACTAACTTTTAGTAAGCTAATTAATGGACACTATCTTCAACAAATTTCCACAGTCCAAAAGGACAACATCCTACTGAAGCCACATCCATCATCACATCGTGAACAAAGAGACTTGTCATCAGTGAACCTTACAGCACTTCCTATACCGGTTGGTATAGTATGGGACAAGGTTGATTTTAACATAATCGGCCTGACCAAACTGTAAAAATTAATCATGTATTTAAAATCTCATTAAGTGATTTCATTACCTCCAGTACATTTTCTGATGATTGGGACACTGAAACAGTAAATAACATGTCTGATTTCGAGAAAACTGCTGTATTTTCTAATAATGAAATGTTAGAGGGTTCATCAGACTGTCACCAAATTGTACTGTTACCAACATTATGGTCATCATTTCCTGCACAAATCCATTTCAGCTAGCAATGTTTTTGAATACCATCAGTGGGAACATTGCCAAACACCACCAAAAAGTAGTTCACAAGTGTTTGCACAGGAATGTGCATACTTTTCAGGGTTAAACACAACAGATCCAGCCTCATATTATTATACGGTTGCACCAACATCAGCACTGAAAATTTACCATATAGATTTTGATGCCGGAGTGTGGTTCGAGAAATGTTTCTTAGTGGTACAAAATGCAAGAATGCTTTAAGGGGTTCTCTCATGTGCCAAGATCTCCTTTTGCACGGAGCCTGTAATGGTTCAATAGCAATTCTGTCTTACCATATGAAAGGAACTGCAGCTGCTGTGATCACGCCAGCATTTGAGTTACTTTCAAATGGGAGTTACTTAATGCTGAACGGTCAAGGTTGCTGTTGTATGCTCTCGGGCATTGCCTATCTGGTCACTGTGAACACTAGAGTTACTTGCTGTATTGAAGTATTGTTTCCTCCGACAAATACATTCAGGGAGGTGCTGCTATGGCCTTCACAGAATGGTTCTTTTATACAGTTTGATGCTTTGCACAGAATGAAAGCCATGCTTTTTACAGCAGACCTGCCGTTAACCTCCGCATGAGAAACCTTTGAAGTTCAAGTTGCAAGGACGTCGACATAGAGACAGGCGCTAATACGTACTAAGTGCCCCCGACATTTCGTAGAAATGGTGGGTTGTATTGTTAATATGTCAGATACGAGCGGCATTATACACCTATTTAAGACCATAGGGTCAGGATTCCTTAGCATCTTTCAACCAATCCTTTGAGTTATTCCTAACTTTCTACACTCTGTATTTGGAAGCGTTTTCGGGGGTCTACCTCTGATCCTGCTCACTGTAGCTGGAATCCTCATTATCGTCTACCTCATGGGTACTCACAAACTTTCTCTCAGGGGCCAAATTTACTGTGTGGTTTGTGTCCTAGGGCCGCACCGGTGGGGGCGGGGTCAGTGGGGGAGGGGGTGGGGCTAGAGCAACAATAAAAAAACTGTGACCATGAGGTTGAACACAGGTCCCTGCAGCGGACGCCTTCGTCCACTGAGCTACCAGACCCTGCATATATATATATATATATATATCTCTGCCTCCCTCCCTCCCGCCATCCCTCTATCTCCCTCTCTCTCCCTCCCTGTCTTCCTCTGTCTCACTCACTCTGACTGTCTCCCTCCCTTTCCCTCCCTCTCCTTCCCTCTACTTCCCTCTCCTTTCCTCTCCTTCCCTCCCCTTTCCTCTCCTTCCCTCCCTCACCCTCACTCTTCTTCCCTCACCCTCACGCCCCTTCCCTCACCCTCACTCCCCTTCCCTCTCTCCCTCCCTCCCTCCCCTTCTCTTACTCCTCTCACTCCCCTTCCCTCCCCCTTCCCTCCCTCCCTCCCCTCACTCGCCTTCCCTCACTCCCCTTCCCCTCCCTCTCTCCCTCCTTCCCTCACTTTCTCCCTCCACTTCCCTCACTCCCCTTCCCTCACTCCCTTCCCTCACCCCCTCCCTCACTCCCCTTCCCTCTCTCCCTTTCCCTCTCTCTCCCTCCCTCCCTCCCCTTCCCTCTCTCCCTCCCCTCTCTCCCTCCCTCCCCTCTCTCCCTCCCTCACTCCCCTTCCCTCACTCCCTCCCTCACTTCCCCTCCCTCACTTCCCCTCCCTCATCCCCTCCCTCACTCCCTTCCCTCATTCCCCTTCCCCACTCCCCTTCCCTCACTCCCTTCCCTCACACCCTCCCTCACTCCCCTTCCCTCTCTCTCTTTCCCTCTCTCTCTCCCTCCCCTCTCTCCCTCCCTCCCCTTCCCTCTCTCCCTCCCTCCCCTCTCTCCCCTTCCCTCACTCCCTCCCTCACTTCCCCTCCCTCATCCACTCCCTCACTCCCCTCCCTCACTCCCCTTCCCTCACTCCCCTTCCCTCACTCCCTCCCTCCTCTTCCCTCCCTCACTCCCCTCCCCCCTTCCCTCCCTCCCCTCCCCTCACTCCCCTTCCCTCACTCCCCTTCCTTTCCCTCTCTCCCTCCTTCCCTCTCTCCCTCCTTCCCTCACTCCCCTTCCCTCACTCTCTCCCTCCGCTTCCCTCACCCCTTTCCCTCACTCCCCTTCCCTCACTCCCCTTCCCTCACTCCCTTCCCTCACTCCCCTTCCCTCACCCCATCCCTCACTACCCTTCCCTCTTTCCCTTTCCCTCTCTCCCTCTCTCCCCTTCCCTCTCTCCCTCTCTCCCTTCCCTCACTCCCCTTCCCTCACCCCATCCCTCACTACCCTTCCCTCTCTCCCTTTCCCTCCCTCCCTCACTCCCCTTCCCTCACTCCCTCCCTCACTTCCCCTCCCTCACTTCCCCTCCCTCACTTCCCCTCCCTCACTCCCCTTCCCTCACCCCCTTCCCTCACCCCCTTCCCTCACCCCCTTCCCTCACTCCCCTTCCCTCACTCCCCTTCCCTCACTCCCTCACTCCTTCACTCCCTTCCCTCACACACCTTCCCTCACCCCCTCCCTCACTCCCCTTCCCTCTCTCCCTTTCCCTCTCTCCCTCCCTCCCCTTCCCTCTCTCCCTCTCTCCCTCTCTCCCTCCCTCCCCTCTCTCCCTCACTCCCATTCCCTCACTCCCTCCCTCACTTCCCCTCCCTCACTTCCCCTCCCTCATTCCCTCCCTCACTCCCCTTCCCTCTCTCCCCTTCCCTCTCTCCCCTTCCCTCACTCCCCTTCCCTCCCTCCCTCCCTCCCTCCCTCACTCCCCTTTCCTCACCCCTTCCCTCACTCCCTCACTCCCCTTTCCTCACTCCCTCCCTCCCCTCATTCCCCTTCCCTCACTCCGTCTCCCTCTGTCGCCCTCCTCCCTCTGTCTGTCTCCCTTTCTCGATCTCCCTTTCCATCCCTCTCCCTCTGTCCCTCTACCTCCCTCGTATTTTATTTTATAATGTTTTATATAGCGCGAACTTGACCCAAGAGGGTATCAGAGCGCTTTACATTTAGGATCGTTGCGTTAGAAGTTACATCAGTTACAAGAGCATAGTAAGGTACAGTATACATCATGTTATCCAGTATTAGGGTATCTTTCATAGATTCACATGCCTGAATCATTCCCCGTCGTCGAGGCGGGAGTCCCACGGTAAATAAAATATATAATAGCAGTGCCTAAAATTTCTTGTAGTAGGCTGGAAAAGCCTAAAGGCCTAACTAGGCCTCAAAACTTAGCAGCCTATCTACATCATTATGTAAAAAGACCTGAAATAGTAGCCTCAGCCAATCAGCTGTCCTCACCCTCTAGAACCTTCCCAGCTCAGGCAGTTCTCCTCAGATTTTCACCGCACTTCGTGTGTAAGGGAGTCTCCCTGAGTGCCTACTCAGTTTTTGGATTTTCAAGCTTTAAAATGTCTGAAAGGAAAGCTCTTTTCAAACCTTGTGGAACCTGCTTCAAGAAGAGAGTCCATGTGGATGACAAGCACTCGGATTGTATTTATTGCCTGCACCCTTCACATGTGGTGAAGGACTGTCGAATTTGCCGTACCTTCCCTCAGAAAACCATCAGGGATAGGGAGGCAAGGGTTCTTTTGTGGCTGAAGTCTTCATCCACTGATGAGGAGGACAAAGCCTCTACTTCTAGCAAGAGACCTAGATCCACGGACAATGCTTCTCCTGAGAGAAAGAAAATGTTAAAAACCTCTCAGAAAGCTTCAGAACCCTCTAAGAGTGCATCAGCTTCTTCACATGTGAGTACAACCCAGGCTAAGACTATCTCTCTGGTGTCTGTACCTACTACTACTTGGACTTCTACCTCCTCTTCTACTTCTGTGGTTACCACTTCAGCTATCATGTCACCTTTGATGTCTGTACCACCTTTGCTGTCAAAAACCAAGTTACCGTCGTCGAAATCCTTCTCAACGAAGGCTCCGTCGACTAAATCGTCTGCTCCGTCGACGACCGCAAGGCCGTCGTCGACGAAGACATTGTCACCAAAGGACTCGTCGTCGAAGCCACCATCGACGGCCTCGTCGTCAACGAAGACGTCACCGACGGCCTCGTCGACGAAGATTTCATCGACGAAGACACCAACGTCGAACCCGTCGACGAAGGCATCGTCGACGAAGACACCATCGACGGTCCCGTCGACGAGGGACTCGTCGACGAAGATACCATCGACGGTCTCGACGACGAGAGACCCGCCGACGACGGCCTCGTCGACGACCGCATTGTCGACGGTCCCGACGACAAAGGACTCGTCGACGAAAATACCATTGACGGCCTCGTCGACGGCAAGATCTTTAGCATTGGCAGCACCGTTGACGGAGAATCCGTTTACTGGGACTTCTGCTCATCGGCTGCACGGTTCCCCGCCAGCAAAGATACAATTCACTCATTTTCAAATGAAAACGTATAAAAGGCAGGATTATTCACATATTTCTCCACTTTTGCCATCGCACATTTTGGAGACATACATGCAAGGGGAGTCAGATGAAGGGGAAGAGGATGATGATCCCTTTGGGATTGCCTGTCACCCTTCTCAGTTGCATATTAAACTTCAAGAGGATGATGAAGAGGAGGTTCAGGAGCAATATACGCATGACGTTTATTCCACACCATATCAGTCACCTCATACTAGACTTCCTCGGTCTGAGGACACAACGCATTTGCCAACTTCCTTAATACAGGATTTGCAAGCTATGTTGGCAGATTATCGCCAGAGATTTCCACCCAATGAAGGTGCGCCCGCTGGGTCACCTGCTCCAGTTCCTGTGCCACGACCTCCGTCGCCAAGAGCTCCATTGTCACCGCAACCACATACTTCTCCAATTCCTCAGGTTGTAGACAGTTCTTCCACTGATGGTGACGAAAGTAGAGAAGAGGGAGAGTTACCGGATAACACTCCAGTGGACCCTTGGGAGGATTATGTCATCCCTACACCTTCTCCACCTCCTCCCCGTCCTTCAGACTCTCCACCTGAAGATATTGGGGGTTTTCACAATATTATGCAGAGAGCTGCTAATAGATTTGAATTAGTTGTCACAGTTGAGCAGTCGGACTGCTTTTTACATGACTTTAAAGAGGGATATCGGAGAGTGGTCAGAGCCATACCTATTATCGATTATATATGGAAGGAAGGCCTCAATATAATGAAAACACCAGCTTCCATTCCGGCAGTTTTGCCGAGGATAGACAAAAAGTATCGAGCACCATCCGATACTCCTGCTTGTCTAATCGGTCATCCTCGACCGGATTCGGTCATTTCTCAGGCTGCGCAGCAGAAGTCCAAAAATCCTTCTGCTCCCATTTCAACGCCACCTGACAAGGAGGGAAGAAGGCTTGATGCAATTGGAAAGAAGTTTTCAGCAAACGCAGCAGCATCCATTAAAGCGGCTAATTCTTTAGCTATCCTGGCTCGTTATGATAGACAAATGTGGTCTGAGATCACGGAATATCTTGAGCTCATCCCGGAGGGTCACCAGATGGAGGTGCGCAGAATTGTGCAGGAAGGCGAAAGGGCGGCCTCAGAAATTATTGATTGCGCCCTAGACATTTCTAATACCAACTTTAGACAATTGGCTGGGGCAATTGTGCTTAGACGTCAAGGTTGGCTCAAGGCTACCACTTTTAGACCTGAGGTCCAAACCAAGATCTTGGACATGTCATTTGATGGTGAGTCATTGTTTGGGAAGCACATTGATGACGCTTTATTGGCTATTAAAACTGATACCGATACAGCGAAATCTCTTGGGACCCTGCAATACAAGAGGGGGTCCTTTAGAGGTGCAAGAGGTCGTGGATACTCCTCCAGAGGCAATTATTCAAACCAACAAAATCGACAGTATCAATCTACCTACAACAAGCCCTACTACCAATCTTCTAACAGGCAGCCTGCTTCTGGTTCTTTCTCTCGGCAAGGAGGGAAACGGCGCTCAGGCAATCAGGGGCGAGATTCTAACAAGCGCCAATGAGCTTTGCCGGATGTCGGCCACCCCTCTTTCCCTTCCCGTGGGCGCCAAGATTTCCGCCTTTTACCATCAATGGCGGAAGATAACCTCAGATCAGTGGGTCCTGGATTTGGTCAGCAAGGGACACACTTTGGAGTTTTTGCAGAAGCCTCCAACAACGCCGCCCAGGGGTCCCCCTCCCCCTCGCCTGCGCTTAATCTTCAAAGAAGCCTTAAAGATGCTACGCAAGAATGCGATAGAACGAGTCCATCCTTCTCAGAAAGGGATGGGCTATTATTTTCGCTTCTTCCTTGTAGAGAAAAATTCGGAAGAGTGGCGTCCAATATTGGATCTGCGCAAACTCAACAAATACCTAAAGAAACAGAGTTTCCGCATGGTGACATTGAAGGACATTCTGAATTGTCTCAACAAAGGAGACTTTCTGGCTTCTCTGGATATGCAAGACGCATATTTTCACATCCCTATTCACCCGAACCACCGCAAATTCCTAAGGTTTCAAGTGGCCGGCGTCCATTTCCAATTCATAGTCCTCCCGTTCGGCCTCAAATCGGCCCCCAGAATCTTCACAAAATGCCTGGCTCCAGTGGCTGCAATGTTGAGGTCCCTGGGACTCCAGGTGTTCCCATACCTCGACGACTGGCTGTTAAAGGGTCCAACCAGAAACTCAACAATGGAGGCAGTCAGCAGGACACTTTCACTATTCTCGAATCTAGGGCTGACCCTCAATTCACAGAAATCTCAGCTCCAACCTCGTCAACGATTGACTTTTCTGGGAGCAATCTTGGACACATGCCAGTGCAAGGCATACCTGACACAGGAGCGACAAAACAAGCTCGTCAAACTAGCAAAACAGATCTCCGCAAAAAAGTCGCTTTCAGTTCGGATATATGCTTCCCTTCTGGGGATGTGTTCCTCTGCGATCAACCTCCTTCCTATGGCAAGACTCAGAATGAGACCATTGCAAGAGGAGTTACTTCGTCAGTGGAAGCAGGTCGAGGGATCATTCGACGACCGCATCAAAGTCACTGTCAAAATGAAACAGGCTCTTCTCTGGTGGTCAAAGGCGCACAACTTGTCGCCGGGCCTCACCTTCCTCCAAGAGATTCCAGAGTTCACCCTGACTACGGATGCGTCCATGGAAGGTTGGGGAGGTCACCTTCAGGACCTTCAGATCCAGGGCAGATGGTCTCATCAGTACCAACAGATGCACATCAACATCTTGGAACTCAGGGCCATTTTTCTTTCCCTACAAGCTTTTCTACCAAGGATCGTGAATTCGTCCGTGCTGGTGCGTACGGACAATACCACCAGCATGTTCTACATAAACAAACAGGGAGGAACGAAATCTCTTACCCTGTCACTGCAAGCTCAGGAGATGTGGGAATGGGCCTTAAGTCACGGCATATCCCTCAAAGCAGAGCATGTACAAGGGGTTCGCAACTCTCTAGCAGACAGTCTCAGCAGAACATTTGTGGGCTGTCACGAATGGGAACTCGAACACCATCAAGTAGAGACAATTTTTCAGCTTTGGGGGAGACCAACGCTGGATTTGTTTGCCACGCAGCAAAACAGCAAGTGCCTGTTTTATGCCAGCAGGTTCCCAGGAAGGGGCTCAAGAGGAAACGCCCTCCTCATGAGATGGACCGGAATGTTTGCGTACGCTTATCCTCCGATTCCGCTCATTCCGAAGGTCCTGCAAAAGATGAAGAGGGAACACTGCACTCTCATCCTCATTGCTCCATGTTGGCCAAGACAATATTGGTTTCAGGAGCTTCTCCTGCTGTCTCAACAGCCTCTGTTTCGGCTCAAACCGACAGTGTCGATGCTGACAAGAGAGGGAGGTCAAATCCATCATCCAGATCCTCAATCGCTGCACTTGCACGCTTGGCTCCTGACTTCCTAGAGTTCAAAGACCTAAACATCTCCTCGGACTGCAGGGAGATATTGTCGCAAGCACGTGCGCAAAGTACCATCAAAACATATCGTTTCAAGTGGAAGAGGTTCTGTTCATGGTGTGGAGATAATGAGGTTCATCCACTTCAGGCTCCTCCTTAAGCCATCCTTCCATACCTGCTTTCTTTGGCTAAATCAGGTCTAGCCTTTTCTTCTATTAAAGTACATCTGGCAGCAATATCCAGATTCAGGAAGAATTCCAACAAACCATCCCTATGTTCATCCTCCTTGATCAAACAATTCCTTAAAGGACTATTCCGAGCTTTCCCTCCAGTTCGTCCTCCTCCTCCGGAATGGGATCTTAATGTAGTTCTTTCCCAACTTCTCAAAAGGCCTTTTGAACCAATCCATAAAGCAGAACTGAAGTTTTTGACTTGGAAAGTTGCAATCTTGTTGGCTCTTACTTCTGCTCGCAGAGTTAGTGAAATACAAGCATTCACTATTACTCACCCTTTTCTGCAATTCTCTAAGGACTTTGTTACACTTAGGACCAATCCTAAATTCATTCCTAAAGTACCAACTCAGTTCCACATTAATCAACCGGTCAAACTCAGAACCTTTTTCCCGGATCCAAAAACTCCTGCAGAGAGGGTTTTACATTCTCTGGATGTGAAAAGGTGTCTGAAATTCTATCTGCAGAAAACAAAAGACATCCGTAAATCTACACAACTGTTTGTTGCCTATGGAAGACCCACCTTCGGTCAAGCTGTCACAAAAGCAACTATTGCCAGGTGGTTGTCTTCTACAATTACCTTCTGTCATGACAAGGCCAATAGACCTTTATCAAGGAAGGTCAAAGCTCATTCCACAAGAACAGTGTCGACATCTACGGCCCTTTTCGCTGGAGTGACGCTGGAGAACATTTGCCGAGCTGCTACTTGGAAAAGTGTGCACACTTTTACCGAACATTACTGTCTGCAGTCGGCAGTTCAAGATGACACAGCTGTTGGTGATGCAGTGCTGCAGCATCTTCTTCACTAAGGTTGGAAAGCTTATTTATTATTTCTTATACTGCTTTAAACTTTACATATTTATAATGCTGTCCTATCTGTTATATTTGAAGGTTTTGATGCATATGTTATATTAACAAGTTTTGTACTCTATTACCTTCCTGGTTGTGTGGGGATTGATTTATGTTTTCTTTGTCTCCCACCTTCCTCTATCGACAGGCATGATGTTACTGCTTGCTATTCTGATTCAGGCATGTGAATCTATGAAAGATACCCTAATACTGGATAAGAAAACGAGTTACTTACCTGTAACTACGGTTATCCAGTATTGGTATCTTTCATAGATTCACATGCACCCACCCTCCTCCCCGGTAGGGCAGTTCTGACTATGGATACTAATTCTCACTTGTGCTGGGAAAATCTGAGGAGAACTGCCTGAGCTGGGAAGGTTCTAGAGGGTGAGGACAGCTGATTGGCTGAGGCTACTATTTCAGGTCTTTTTACATAATGATGTAGATAGGCTGCTAAGTTTTGAGGCCTAGTTAGGCCTTTAGGCTTTTCCAGCCTACTACAAGAAATTTTAGGCACTGCTATTATATATTTTATTTACCGTGGGACTCCCGCCTCGACGACGGGGAATGATTCAGGCATGTGAATCTATGAAAGATACCAATACTGGATAACCGTAGTTACAGGTAAGTAACTCGTTTTCTTCTTTAACTAACCAGCCTGAAAGGTCAATTAAGTAATTCAGAACAAGATCTCACTATTACACAGTTAATATTAAATAGTCAAGTTTCGCATTTAATGACAATATAAGCTATTTAAACAGAAAGCATGACAATGTGATACATTTTGGATAACTAGTGGCAATAGTCCTTGGGGGGTATTCTCATTTTTTTTTTAAATGACGACACAGAAATGTTGAAAGTACATTTGCTCAATTTTTAAGTTTTTATCATATTTTTTCATGAGATTTGTTACAAGACTTACTTTACATTGTTTGACGACTCGGCTTTAGTCCTTAGAATCAAACCAGAGCCCTGGCACGGTTATCTCCAAGGCAGTCTGTGCCCCCACCACCCCATAGAAATAAAGCGTCTCCCACTCCCCTGATTGCGTACATCTCCAAACCCCACACGGCACCAAAATACTTCATAAATACTCAAAATAATTCTCACATACAATAGGCTGTAAAACACGCAAACTATTTGAGCACCAATAAAGCGATCCGAGGACATGTGAGGGGTATGCAAGCGCTATAGTAAAACGCTAAAAGTATCATCAAAATAAGGTCGGAGCACAAAACATCACAAACAAGAACACCCATACAATATTCCGCTAACAAAGGTAGTATCCATCCAGCTAACAACGGTCCTGGCTGGAGCATAAACGGTGTGACATTCACTATAATGCCGGGCTGAGTCATGTGTATGTGTTCATGATGTCTCCGTGACATCATGAACACAAGGATGAGCACGGGCTCTCAATCAGCAAACAGATGCATTCTGGGAACTGCAGTCTTCGTGAACTTCACCGCAACCAACTGGAGTGTCACACCTGAAAACAACAAGTTTGACAAAGAGTGCGCTGGACTAGAAGATAGGGTGCTTCAAGGCGCTAGCATCCTTTTGTAACCTCAAAGCCGTGTACCCCCTGGGCAAAGAAAAAGAGCTGAGCCCCATTATTAAAAGAAAAGACCCCCCCTCCTCCCCAATATACCTACAACAATGCTATACATAGAGACTGGACGCCCTGCTCAAGGGGCGCCTCGCACTCCTGTCTGTCACCGGGCTGAGACAGCTTCCCCAGCCAGCTTCCCCAGCGCGCACAGACACACAGCCCCACCCGAGCACTTAACAGGTCTTTAAAAAGACCATTTGCATGTGAATGGGGCTTTGCTATTTCAACTCCTCTTAGCACCCCTGCAGCTCCACCCCTGGCCTCCTGGAATGAATCGCCCGGCCCCACAGAGCAGCAGAGTGTCTCTGCAACTGGCAGTGTTTGCAGACACTCTTTCCCCCCCAATTTTTTTAAAACACGGGTACGATCTCTCAGGTCCACGGGCCGCCACGGAAGGCTTGCCGGGCCGCTGTCGGCCCGCGGGCCGTACTATGAGTACCCGTGGTCTACCTGCTGCGCAAGGGATGGACCATCCGCCAGCAAGATTGCAAAAGCTCTCCTGGAGAGATATTACCGCGAGCGCATGATACAGCATCTGGGTGCACCTCGACTACGAGAACTAAGTGCTTCTTTGTTCTTATCCTTCAGACCAGTCTTTGAGGACTGCATCGTACCTGTCTTTCGATGCCTGTTCTGAGGAGGAGCATGCGCGTTGGACATCTGTCTGACACCTCTAATGGAAACGCCAGTGGACTTCGACTCCAGGCTGAAACCACTGCGGTCCCATGCTCGACTTTGTCCTCAGCGTATTCCCATCTTGACAAATGCATTCCTCATGGATCCGCAATTGCCCTTTTCAACTGTATTGAATTTCAGCTCCAGCATTGGCACAGAGGTATCGAATTCAGCACCGGCTACCTCCACACCAGCTGTTGGCAGCGAGGAGTTTCATCTATGCACCCTTGACGTGCTATTTGAGGTACTGCAGTGTTGTCCCCTGTGGCAGCAGGCAGCGATAATGTTATGTGTCCCAGCCAGGACATTTAATCTAAATCTGGCTCACCGTGTGCTGGGAACGAATTCAGAACTTTTTCGTACCCCTTTTTCTTCAAAATAACTTTTTTCGAATTGACACTTTCAGAAAGCATGGCTTCTAAGTAGGCTTGCAGTAGTTCAACTTGTGTGATCAAACTCATTTCGAACTGTGATTTGCGTAACTTTACAACAAAAACCATATTTCAATTTTTTTTCTCTCTCCTTGTTTTTTAAACTGTTTTTAAATGATTTTTAACATTTTTAGTAACATTTTAAACGAATCATTGATAATCTTATGCACTGACACAGTTATAAATGTGTATCTCAAATTGTGTATTATTATTGACTATTAGGTGGAGTGGGTTTTATATTTCATATCGGTACCCTAAAATAGGTCCAGGGAACATCGTACACCTTCCCTACATCATTTCCCCTCCATTTCATATGAACGAGCCTTATAAGGTCATAACTCCTAATAAGGACATAATGCCTTATAGGGACTGAACACCTTATAAGGACTGACGCCTTTTATGGACTAAACCTTTCACCAACTTCCATGCAGAGGGAGGGTTCTTCACAATCGATATTGCTAAGACATCATCCTTAGCGCATATGAATAATTTATGAGAACGATACCCGGGGGTATACCTCACCTCTCCTATCCACGCACAAGGTTTAATCCCTAACATCATCCTCATACTAAACAATAGCTAACACACGCACATGGGCTGTATAACTACAGCACCTCTTGCTATCGGTAAGGAAGAGGGACCAAGACTTCATGCCGACACACTGACCAGAGACGCTGTGGCTCAGACATGCAATTGCTGCAGCTGACAGTGATCTGACTATCCCTTGAGGGGTGTGCAATTCGAGTCCAATACGAAGTCCTACACTTTCACTATTCAGGCAATGGGGTTTGACTAAATCCTAGCGGGATTCTTGGCTCTTAGGCTCTTTTGCACCTACTCACATGCTAGGTACACTTAGGTACATCTAGACAGGCATCGTAGGAGTATGCACTATCTTTCATAAATGCATTTTATATTCATGTATCTGTTCATGACTATTGCGAAATGGTAGAACTGTACTATTCCTTTTTATTCATTGTACTGCTGATCTTATATCCCTGCTACTGTGTATCAGTTGTGGCAGTGCATATATTTGACATGAGAAGAACAACGGTACAATAAATTCTTATTGTAAACATGCCCAACTGTTTTTTTGTGTATCTCTCTGAGAGAAAACGAGCAAGCACAAGTGACTAGGTGAAAAGTAGTATATTGTTTCCACGAGTCTGAGGAATCGAGGTTTGTTGTGTTCTGAGTTTGCCAAAAAGTAATCTCTCTGATAAAAGGAGATTCTAGTGGCACTGTGAGCTAGCTAATGCAAAAATAGGCTAACATACTCGGCGGGGTGTACAGAGTCAGTCTGCCACCAGACCCACAGTATATGATATCCAAAAATAGCCCAGGTCCTGCATGCAGGGTACTATGGGAACTACACTGCACTAGCTGTTCATCTTACGAAAAAAGCATTCCTTCCTCACCTCATAGGCAAAGCAGTCCTAATCAAAACAGACAACCTGACCACCATGTATTATCTGCAAAAACAGGGGTGGGGGCAGAGCTCCGCAACTGTCTTATTAGCAAAGTACATACCAGGAGTGGACAACAACTTGGCAGAACTCAGCAGGACATGCCAACAAGTCCACGAGTGGCAACACACAAGTCCTACACCTATTCTTCCAACAATGGGTACTACCAGACATATACCTATTTTCAACAATACAAAACACGAAATGCCTAAATTTCGCCTCCAGGTTCCAACACCCACAGTTCAAGGGCAATGCACTATGGATCAATTGGTCAGGGATATTTGCTTACGCCCCTCCCCTGGTTCCATTTGTAATTTGCTAACTGAGTCAGACATCCCTCATCCTAGTTGCTCCCACATGGGCCAGACATCCATGGTTCACAACACTACTAGAGTTATCAGTAGTCCCATATCTAGCACTACCCAACAGACAAGACCGCCTCACTCAGAACCAAGGATCAGTAAGACACCAAAATCCCAGAACTTTCAATCTTTCAAGTTGGCTCCTGAGGTCTTAGAATTTGAATATCTAAATTTACCACAAGAATGTATGGATATCCTTAAAGAAGTAAGGAGACCCACAACGCGGGCATGCTTTACTGAAACGTGGAAATGCTTTGTTAATCATTGTGACTCAAAGGATATTGATTCACTAAATGCTACAGGGTTAGCTTTCCCTTCATTAAAAATACATCTTGCAGCCCTAACTTCATACCTTCAAAATAGAGAACAAACTTCTATATTCAGAATTCCCATAAATAAGGCCTTTTTACAAGGTCTCAAGAGAGTAATTCCACCTACAGCACCACCCACACCAGTGTGGAATCTTAATATTGTGCTAACAAGGTTAATGGGTCCACCATTTAAAACAATGCACGCATGTCCACTGCAGTTTCTATTATGGAAACCTTCTTTTCTCATTGTAATCGCTTCACTCAGAAGAGTAGGAGCGAGGTTCAAGCATTCACTCTAGAGGAACCATTTTTCCAAATACCCAAAGACTAAGTGGTTTTAATAATTAATCCTGAATTCCTACCAAAAGTGGTTTCACAGTTTCACACAGCTCTGTCCATTGAATTGCCTGTATTTTATCCTCAACCAAACTCCGTAGCAGAAAGAGCATTACACACATTAGATGTTAAAAGAGCATTCCTTTGCGCCTACTGCCACTACACGTGCAACACCACAGCCACCATGCCCATACCAACCACACAAAGCACCCACCCACCAACAAACACACACCCCAGGACAAACTTTCATCCTTTCAAGATCATTTCATTTCCCCACCACAGCTTGAGGGGGGCATGAGTCAAACACCTTTTGTTCTTGGGCAGGAGGCTCAATACTACAAAGCTTGAAGAACCCCTGAGCTAGAGAGATGATTACATGAGTTCCGTAATTAGTACAGCCTCCTCTTTTCAATGACATGGACCTTACCCCAAGGCTTAAAGGCTTATTGTCTCCATGTAGGACAGAAGCTAAAGTGAGGTAAGTACAGGCACCCTTTTGGCATGGGATGAGTCCGGGATCAATCATGCTCACATTTGGTAGGTTAAAAAAGTGAAAAAGATTGTGCGCCTTACTAGAAAATGCAATTTGTGATGCGACCTATGTGCAGAGATGTAGCATTGCAATCTATCAATTTGCAAACAGTATCAAAATGACCTGCTTAGGTACTAATAATCAGCTAGCTCACTAATTGCGGCCCTTTGTGACTGGCCTGCAATTGAGATTAGCGGCCTGAATAGGACAGCAGACTTCTGTATCTGCGTTTGCATTCCCAAGGGGGAAGCCTTTTTCTTTTTTAAACAACCCATGTCCCATAAAGGAACCAGCCCTGCTATAAAAATAATGTTTTTTTATTTGGTAAGACATAGGTGGAAGCAAGCAGTGGTGTCCTGGCCCACTATCTTTTCTTTACTGGCCTGCAACCCAGGTCTCTACCCTCACTTCACCAGGTAGTGCCCTAAAAGGGCCAGTGTAATGTATGGGTGTTTGTACAGAACAGATACCATTAGAATATTGTTAGGTCATCATAGAATGTTCTTTGTGGTGGCTGGGCGGCAGATGGAAGGGAGAGGGCTTGATAGTAGTTGGAGTGGCTGGATGAGACCTTTCATGTAGAGAATGAACTACTCTTATCTCCACATCATCAATCCTGTATTCTCTACCAATGCACCTTGTTACACTGGCGACCTGTGTGAATAAGTTTAGATACCAGTCATGTGTATACAGCTGGCAGAGCTGGGCATTTAGTCTGTTTGACCTGCGCATATTTTCAAACGACTAACTTCTCTGTGTAAATGCAGCTCTTCACCTTGTGAAGGAGTGTACTGTTTCAAGTGAAAGCACTAGCCTGTCAGCTGCATAAAGTTTGTGGTGTTTCAAAAAAGTAGTATCGATACCTACAGACCTCGAGACATTGCAGGCGCAAGAACCTGAGGGTCCTTCGAGAACCAGTGGCCACTCCTTAGTTAGTGCCCGTTTCTCAAAGCGGCTCACGTGACTGAACACAGTGAGGCTAGCGTTGCGGAGAGCATGGTGGCCCGCAATAAAGCTGCGAGGCTCAGTGGAAGGCATTGCTACTCTGAGGCTCACGTTACTGAGAAGACTGCGGTCCGCAGTGCAGCTGTGAGACTCAGTGGAAGGCATTGCGGCTCACAATAAAACTGTCTGTGTCTGCCAGGCCCACCCAAACATGAGCCTGGCCCACCCAAACATGAGCCTTGGCCCTCGCAGTGAATCTGCCACCGATGTACTACAACAACAACAACAACAAAATCAGATAACTGGTGATTTATGATCCGGCTGCAGGGTAGTTTTTAAATGCAGATGAACTAAATGTTATGGGAATAGCTCAGTGGGTTATTGCCTTTGTCACAGATATCCTTATGTTACTTGCAGTTCAGAAGTTACAATCTTAACATAGGACAGTGACATATGAACTGTCATTAAAGAGCTGCATCCAAAATTCGCTTTTTTGTGTTGTGATATAGTTAGAACTTCTTCAGTCTTTCATTATTCTAATGTTGCTAAAAAGAGTTTGTTTGGGCAGTTATACATTTTTATCAGTAAAGCCAACCCGTAGACCGATGATTACCTCTGTATAATGTGTGCTGTGATGTAAAGTACTGTGACACCCTACACTGATATGAGTAGCGCTATACAACATATTAAATGGATATGAGAAAGGGGCAATGGAGAGATGAGGGACGCTGGTGGAGGGTGGCAGTGAGGGAAGCCGAGGAGGAGGTCATGGGGTGGAGGGGAACTACAGAGAGATGAGGGGCACCGGTGGAGGGTGGCAGTGAGGGAATCCGAAGAGGAGGTCATGAGGTGGAGGGGAACTACAGAGAGATGAGGGGCACCAGTGGAGGGTGGCAGTGAGGGAAGCCGAGGAGGAGGTCATGGGGTGGAGGGGAACTACAGAGAGATGAGGGGCACCAGTGGAGGGTGGCAGTGAGGGAATCCGAAGAGGAGGTCATGAGGTGGAGGGGAACTACAGAGAGATGATGGGCACCAGTGGAGGGTGGCAGTGAGGGAGTATGAGGAGGAGGTCATGGGGTGGAGGGGAACTACAGAGAGATGAGGGGCACCAGTGGAGGGTGGCAGTGAGGGAACGCGAGGAGGAGGAGGTCATGGGGTGGAGGGGAACTACAGAGAGATGATGGGCACCAGTGGAGGGCGACAGTGAGGGAATCCGAAGAGGAGGTCATGAGGGGGAGGGCAACTACAGAGAGATGATGGGCATCAGTGGAGGGTGGCAGTGAGAGAGTATGAGGAGGAGGTCATGGGGTGGAGGGGAACTACAGAGAGATGAGGGGCACCAGTGGAGGGTGGTAGTGAGGGAATCCGAAGAGGAGGTCATGAGGTGGAGGGGAACTACAGAGAGATGATGGGCACCAGTGGAGGGTGGCAGTGAGAGAGTATGAGGAGGAGGTCATGGGGTGGAGGGGAACTACAGAGAGATGAGGGGCACCAGTGGAGGGTGGCAGTGAGGGAACCTGAGGAGGAGGTCATGGGTTGGAGGGGAACTACAGAGAGATGAGGTGCACCAGTGGAGGGTGGCAGTGAGGGAACCCGAGGAGGAGGTCATGGGTTGGAGGGGAACTACAGAGAGATGAGGGGCACCAGTGGAGGGTGGCAGTGAGGGAAGCCGAGGAGGAGGTCATGGGTTGGAGGGGAACTACAGAGAGATGAGGGGCACCAGTGGAGGGTGGCAGTGAGGGAATCCGAAGAGGAGGTCATGAGGTGGAGGGGAACTACAGAGAGATGATGGGCACCAGTGGAGGGTGGCAGTGAGGTAATCAGAAGTGGAGGTCATGAGGTGGAGGGGAACTACAGAGAGATGATGAGCACCAGTGGAGGGTGGCAGTGAGAGAGTATGAGGCGGAGGTCATGGGGTGGAAGTCATTGGGTGGAGGGGAACTACAGAGAGATGAGGGGCATCAGTGGAGGGTGTCAGTGAGGGAATCCGAAGAGGAGGTCATGAGATGGAGGGGAACTACAGAGAGATGATGGGCACCAGTGGAGGGTGGCAGTGAGAGAGTATGAGGAGGAGGTCATGGGGTGGAGGGGAACTACAGAGAGATGAGGGGCACCAGTGGAGGGTGGCAGTGAGGGAACCCGAGGAGGAGGTCATGGGTTGGAGGGGAACTACAGAGAGATGAGGAGCACCAGTGGAGGGTGGCAGTGAGGGAATCCGAGGAGGAGGTCATGGGGTGGAGGGGAACTACAGAGAGATGAGGGGCACCAGTGCAGGGTGGCAGTGAGGGAATCCGAAGAGGAGGTCATGAGGTGGAGGGGAACTACAGAGAGATGATGGGCACCAGTGGAGGGTGGCAGTGAGAGAGTATGAGGAGGAGGTCATGGGTTGGAGGGGAACTACAGAGAGATGAAGAGCACCAGTGGAGGGCGGCAGTGAGGGAAGCCAAGGAGGAGGTCATGGGTTGGAGGGGAACTACAGAGAGATGAGGAGCACCAGTGGAGGGTGGCAGTGAGGGAATCCGAGGAGGAGGTCATGGGGTGGAGGGGAACTACAGAGAGATGAGGGGCACTAGTGCAGGGTGGCAGTGAGGGAAGCCGAGGTGGTGGTCATAGGGTGTAGGGGAACTACAGAAAGATGAGGGGCACCAGTGGAGGGTGGCAGTGAAGGAAGCCGAGGTGGAGGTCATAGGGTAGAGGGGAACTACAGAGAGATGAGGGGTACCAGTGGAGGGTGGCAGTGAGGGAATCAGAAGAGGAGGTCATGGGTTGGAGGGGAACTACAGAGAGATGAGGGGCACCAGTGGAGGGTGGCAGTGAGGGAATCAGAGGAGGAGGTCATGGAGTGGAGGGGAACTACAGAGAGATGAGGGGCACCAGTGGAGGGTGGCAGTGAAGGAGTCTGAGGAAGAGGTCATGGGGTGGAGGGGAACTACAGAGAGATGAGGGGAACCAGTGGAGGGTAGCAGTGAGGGGATCTGGGGAGGATGGCAATGGGTGGAGGGGAACTACAGAGAGATGAGGGGCACTAGAGGAGGGTGGCAGTGAGGGAGTCAGAGGAGGAGGTCATGAGGTGCAGGGGAACTACAGAGAGATGAGGGGCAGCAGTGGAGGGTGGCAGTGAGGGAATCAGAAGAGGAGGTCATGGGGTGGAGGGGAATTACAGAGAGATGAGGGACACTAGTGGAGGGTGGCAGTGAGGGAATCTGAGGAGGAGGTCATGGGGTGGGGGGAGCGATGGAGAGATGAAGGGCGCTGGTGGAGGGTGATAGTAAAGGTATCTACAGAGAAAGAGGTCATTGTTGGGGTCCTAAAAAAGACTTTTGCACCAGCGCTAAAGCCGGCCCTGTCATGGCCTTTCTGTTTTCATTTTTCAATTAACAGTCAGGTGATAAGGACAACTGTGGAGCATACTTTAAAGTGCATGCTAATTACATTTACTGCTATATTCAATGTTTCAAGTTTAAAGGTGATTTTACTATTGTTTTTTACTCGGAATAATTAAAGTGGAGCAGAATGGTGGCTGATATGGGGCTGGGGCCCAAGGGCAGCTATGAGATAACGTGCAATGGAGAGGGGTGGTAGGTAGTGGATAATTAAGCCTGTAAGGGACTGCGCTGCAGAGTCAGGGGTCAGGGGGAGGTAGTAACGAAGAGGGTTTCTCCCTGAAGGGTCGCACAGAAGGAGCCTGAGTGGTGTCACTTGCCTGCTATGCCCAAATTAGAAACCTCCTTTTCTTATCAAAGGGACATTACATGGAAAAAAAGCTTTTTTTCAGAGTGATAACATTTAAAAAGAGACTTGGAAAAGTGTGCTTTTTACTGGGCCTTGTAAGACTAAGAAGAGATAAAGGAGGGCCTAGAAGCAGGCCTGGCTAGATATATAAGCAATAAATTGGGCCAGCAGTGGCCCACCCAAATGCACCCTTGGCCCACCCAAATAAAAATTCCTGGAGCCGGGCCTGGTTGAGAGAGGTATTACACACACTGAAGTAAATCTAGAGTGGCGTGAGTTCACTTTCTTCATGGTGAAAAACAGAACTTTCGGCAGTAAGGAGAAGCTGTACGAGAACCTGTACCTCCGGGTCACTGACACCATTTACTGCTAAGAAAGTAACAATTAGACTGTGTATCGTTTCGGAGACTCAGGAGAGTTCTGCATCATTCTTGGCATATTCTGAAGATTCTTCAAAAGACACCAAGAGGAAATTGCTCATTTAAAGTCTAAAAAATAAATTTTGAAATAACAGATATATCTTTTTTTCTTTCATTAACTAGAACCTTTCATTTTCAGGTTGATTTTGGGCACACTTTCCGGGTGCTAGTGTTTGTCATCAGCAAAGACTTACTTTACTGTGTTGTGTGAACTGAATTGGATTTGTGTTTTCATTTTGTTTGTGAACAAGCATTGTAAAAGGTTTTTAAGGAGGGCTGACATGTTGTTATGAACAATAATTGTAAAAGCTTTTGCAAAATATAACCGCTCCTCTGTATTTTTTTGTCAACACATGAAACACCACTGATAAAATGGCAGACGTTGAGGAAGGTTACCAGATTTGGATGGTCAACGTGTTAATATGGATGATGAATTTTATAGAGAGATGGTTTGTGAAATTGGTACTGCCAATGTTTCAGAAGAAAAGTAGCGTTCAGAACTGGAGTCTGATAAGGTCATACAAGAAATTCGGTCCTTGTTGAAAAACTGGATGAGGTGCAAGGAGCAAAGGAAGTGAGGAAAGTAAGAATTTCTGGGGAGTAAGGATGAGTTGACAGAGAACCAAGGATTATTGTTCAAGATGATTCCTCCAAGTATTACAAGAGAAGAGCTGACAAGTGGAGAGAATGGTTAGGGAATGTATTCAAAGTGCTCTGAATGAGAAGACTATGAGACCTAGGGTTCAACCCATGGTAGTTAGGGATCGTCCAGTTGGCCCTTGGGAATACCATCCAGGTCAATACATGGAGAGGGGTATGAAACCTTTTTGGTGGTTGTGATAGATATGTACTAAAGGTGGCCTGAAGTTTTCTTCACAAGAGGTATTGAGACAAAACATGCTGTGGGGTTTTTAAAGAGCATTTTTTGAAGAAAACGAATACCTTAGTCTTTAATTATAGACAATAGAGTGCAATTAGTATCCAAAGAAATGGAAACGTTTTTGGGGGGATTGTGGTATAAAGCATAAAAAGTGTGCACTGTACCGCGCTAAAACCGCTAGAAGGCTGGAGTGTTTTAACAGGGTCCAGAAGGAGATTATACACATGGCTAAGGACTGTAGGTTGAAGCAATCAGGGTTTACCTCCACTCTATTACAGGAAAGACTCTATTTGAACTATTTCGGGAGACAATCAAGCACACTTTTAGCACCAAGGTGGGTTAATCAAATGGAGGAAAAGTTGGGCAAAGTGGTTGTGAGCGAAGAATGGAAGTTGAGAGAGGCAGAAAAAGTGCAGGCACGCAAACAGAATTACAATAGAAGGAAGTCTGTAAAGGAAACGGAAGAGGACGTTGGCACTTGGGTCATGATAACGAAGCCAGTAATTAAAGAAGGACCTGTTAAGCTCTCTAAACCAATAAAAGTCGTAAAGAGTTTCACAAATACAGTTAAAACAGGATTTTTGCATATGGAATCTTAATAGTATTCTACTTTTCAGGAAAAAGTCCTGAATGGTCAAGAACTTAAACACGAAATTGGAACTATGTTGAGGAGTTCTCACAGAAACATCAAAGCTCCAGTTTATTTAAACGATTTTAAAAGATAATTTGGATTCCAAAAACAAACTTTTATTTTTGGATATCTCATGTAAATGTAATGATGACGATTTTATAATTGGGGTTGCTTCACTTGTTGCTATTTAAGTAATGTAGTAGTATTGCTGTTTTATTCTTTCTATTCCTTATAATTTTGTAAATGTTTCCAAGGGGAATATTTGGTCTGGTGAAGATGGGAAGTGTGTAATGTATGGGAGTTGGGTAATAAATGCTTGTTTGTACAGAACATATACCACTGCAATGTTGCTGGACCATTGTAGAATATTATCTGTGTTGGTTGGGCGGTAGTTGGAAGAGAGAGGGCTTGACAGTGGTTGGAGTACCTGGATGAGGCCTTTCATGCAGAGAATAAACTACTCTAATCTCCACATCATCAGTCCTCTTTTCGCTACCAACGTACCTTGTTACAGCCAGCTTCACCTTTGTGAATCAGATCCCATCCCAACTTGGGTGTCGGGATCTGATCAGTTGTTTACGAGTGCAATTGAGATCACACCCCACTCAACACCCCGCTCATCAGTCACAGCAAGGAGGAGACATCCTTTTCACACCCTCTCGTAATAGCAACTCATAATGAGTCACAAAAGGCTTTTTGTGATTCGGAAGGGCTTTTCTGACTCACAGAATGACATTTATATATTACATCCTTGTGTCTTTACCCTTTGCGAAGCCTGTATTTTTAGACATGCATGCTTTGGCACCACAAAATGCAATTATGTGTCAGGCCACTAGTTTTCAAATCGCAACACGCTTGTTGATTTCATGTTTAGGTATAATTCTTGTCCATATTGTTATGCTTTTATAGGAATTTGGAAAGTCATTCTTTTTTCGATTTTTACATAAAGATTCTTTTCCACTTGTAACAAACATGTTTTTGTGATCCTTTAGGATACACTTGAGAAGAAAAAGGCTTTGCTGGTAGAAGAATTTTCCGAGATGAAGACCATAATTCAGTTAGAGGAACAAAAGGTTATGAAGATTGTTGATGATGAGTTAAAACGAGTCCTAAACAAATTCTCCTATACCCAGAATGCTTTGCACAAAAAGAAGAAGGAATTTGAAAATGTAAAGGAAAAAGTGGAGTCTTTACTAATTGAAGATGATGATATAATATTTTTAATGGTAAGATTATTTGCACATTTTCTTTGAGGTTTCACTTACACATGAAAACTCTCTGTTCTCCATCCAATATTTGCTTTGCTTATTGTTAGTTAAAGTGGCGATTTTTACACTGAAGTGAGCATATGTTGTTGCTTTCACCTTTATTAACCCTAATAAAACTTCTGTGCGGATGTTTAAATACACTAAAAACGCTTTTGACAGCTTCTGGCTGTCTCCCGTTATCAAGCCTTAGGGTGCTTGCCATCTAAGGACAGGACCAAAAAATGAATCACAAAGCTTAAAACCAAAGCTGGGCGCATCTTGGCACCGGGTATAGTAGGTATATTTGAGATCCACAAAACATTTTGCTGCAGTACCCTTTTAAGTACTCCATATTTTGCCATTCACTGCTAAGTGCTTTAATTTCTTCATCATTTTCCTACTAGTTGTTTGCAAACCTTCACATTTCTCATAGCTTTTTTTGCTGTTTGTTGTTTTATTGCCCATATTTTTCCTCTGATAAGGAAACCTTATGCTACAACACTGTCATCGTGAACCCATCATTATAGGGCAGCAAACGATTGCAGCTGCCAACCTACAGAGTTACTTTGATTTCCTGTCTAGGCCAGTGGTTTTTTACTTGCGTTCGGAGACCCCTGGGGGTCTATGCCGCCTACTCAGGGGTCTACCACTGCTTAGAAAATATGATAATATTAATGAAGTGTATATGACTAAAGAAGGAAAATGTAAAACTGAAAATGTATTGTGATTAATTTGTGGGAGCAGTGCAAGTGCATCAAACAGAATATAGTATGGACAACCGGTGACCTTAATTAAATTTAAAATGTAAATTCATTTTTTTCTAAGTGCTTGTGAATTAAATTAAATAGTTCAACATTTGTGTATTTGTTTGATAAATGCATGTTTCAGAATTTGTGTGTACTGTTTTGCTGTTCAAATCATTGAAATTGCGTAGGCAGTGTCACCAGCTTCGAGTAATGACAGAGTGTGGTTTCCCTGATTCCATTAATGAATTTGTGGGAGTCCCTACATTTCAAGAATAATTAAGTGGGGGTCCACAGCAGTCTAAAGGTAAAATAAATCACTGGTCTAGGCAATTATCATCTCACCCACATCTGCATGAAGTGCAGCTTCATAGTACACAAGAGGGTGTGGCATTTCAGACCGATATGCCGACTTTGTAACCAGGTTTGAGCTTCTGCATTGGCTCAACATCCTGTGATTCTGGGCAAGTCACTTAATTTCCCTGTGCCTAAAAAACAAAAAGTGAATGTGAACTTGTGTGATGTAGTTTGTGCTCATGTAAAGCGCTCCAATACCTTCGGGTCCAGTTCTTGTTTTATATATAAAAAAAAAAGAAATTCTTCCAATCACCTCTTTGGAATATTTCAGGACAGAAATGGTAAAAGCTCTGGAGTTAGTAAATGTACTTGGACTTTGGGTGCAACAATGGGCATTATTCACGAAAAAGGTGGAAAATGCAGGTAGGGGTTTACACCTATGCCAGAGGCGTAAACATTTCCATTTTGTTTCTGTTAATAGGTATTCCCAAAAGTATGTCTGGAGAGCTGTGACATGCACAAGTTATCAGGTATACTGTTAGGGAATGTCTTGCGACTATTTTTTTAAAATGCTCATATTCTCTTTACAGAGTTCTCCATAGTGGAGAACTGTGCACATGGGGGATAGAGCCACCTGTTTACATAATTTTCTTTCTTTTTTTAACTGTCTTTCTCTGAGGGAATAAAAAAGTATCTGCTAGATTCATCAAAGACCCGTTTTGCGAGTCTTTAATAGCGATTCATAAGGATTCGCTATTAAGGACTTGCAAAACGGGATTCATGTAGGAATTGCAATAAATATTGCGATTCCTACATGTTCCTTATTTGCGATTAGCAAATTGCTAATCGCAAATAAGGAATAACTCCCCATTCATTCCTATGGGCCTACAGGCCTACAGGCCCATAGGAATGAATGGGGAGTTATTCCTTATTTGCGATTAGCAATTTGCTAATCGCAAATAAGGATGCGATTTCAAGGGTGCCAGGGGTGTCCAAAGGACACCCTGTAGCACCCCTGAAATGCAACATTACACAGGTGTTGCGCACACACATGTCCAAAGGACATGTGTGTGCGTAACATGCAACAGAGAATAATGCACTAAAGGGCTTTTTTCTAATTTTTTCGCTATTTACCACGAAGTCTGACTTTGTGGTAAATAGCGGCCAAATATTGCGAATTCGCAATTTAAAATTGGTTAATGAATTGCATTTAAGGAATCTCAAATAGAGATTCCTTAAATGCAATTCCTCGCTAAAATGCGAATTCTGTAATAGCGAATTTTGCATTTGGGATGATGAATCCCAAATGCAAAAATTGCGCTCGCAAAGGGCCAGATTCTGAGAATCTGGCCCTTTGCGAGCGATTTTCGTTTAATGAATCTGGCCGTATGTCTGCAAAGAAAACGCTTCTCCTCCACCCGTGCCATAACTGGGAGTGATCGGTTCACCTTTGCATTCTGCAAGGGTAGTTACTCCAATACTACTGAAGTGAATCTTCAACAGTTTCTAGGGTGGAAAGGAGATGGAGAAGAGTGTGGGACTGCCCACAAACGTTGAAGTGTTTTGTCATTGCCAAAAGTCCAAGGCAAACCATGTGTTGGAATTCCTACTTCCCACCTCTTGAATGGGATTCAGATTTGTGGATTTCTTCACAATTGTGGTAGAGAAATTCACCGTAGTTCATGCATAGACGGCAGCCAGGAATCGCTTTGTGAATTCCTGGCAGCCATATAAAAGATAAATAAGGTTCAAAGTCTACATTTAAGACAAATTGTATCTTTGTGAATATGCCCAATAGCATCTGTGCAAACATGGTGTAGAGGCCACACAATCTACTGAGGTGATACTTAATATGGAGGTTTATCCCATGGGCTACACATAGGTGTGATAATTAAACATGATAAACTTGCTGAATCCTAAAATATTTATTTATTCTACTCTTTTCTCTGCATGTTCATTGAAATAGGCTTAGAAAGATCTGACACCTCTGGAGAGGATTATCTCACTCAAGGTAGCAGTAAATTGTATGTGACCTATAGCCAGCAGTATGGTCATGTGGTCTCTGAGCTTTATGGCCTCAAGTATTTGTATAGCCTTGGTTGCCAGGCCACACTTGTGCTCATCTTGAGTGTTTTTGCAAATGAAGAATGCTGATTTTGCTTGATACAGTTGTATATAGATTCAGTAAAGATCCTACACTAAGAGGGGTACATGATTTCAAGTTCTTTTTATAATGCCAGTCACACGTTCACCGCAAATGAGCTGAAAGTAATGTATTTAATTTATTTTTCTTGGACTTATTTTCTGCCTTTCAGAAAGCAACAAAGCTTAACGACACCACTACTAAAGATGCTTTTGTACCAAGAATTGACTGTGATCACAAATTATTGCACACCATTTGTAGAGATGTTTATTACCTGAAAGAAAAACTAAGAAACCATAAAAGTCCAAATGACCAGACAGGTAATAATTGCATTCCAATATAATTGTCTTGGCATATTTGCTCTATTTGTGTTAACATTTTTGTATTGTTTGTTTTACTAAAAGGTTCTGCAGAAAAAAACAAGTTTCTCGTTCTTGTTCTGTTGGCATATAAATAGGTATTGTTACAAACATGTTGAGACCCTTTTCAAAGTCACTCCCTAACAAAATGTCTTTAAGGAGAAAAAAGATGGTCGAACTCCCTACCCCAAATACTCTGGGATCCTTTGGAAATAATGTCTCCGGGGTGTACTTTGGTTTGAGGGGTAAATTCACCCTGAAGGGGTTATAGTATGAAGAATATTTAAAGATACCCTGAGAGATTATGTCCATGGGTAGCTTAGTCATTGAGATTCAATGGGCAGAGGGTTGTGAGTCTCAAATTTCCAACTAAAAATGCAGTGGGCTGCAGGGTGGGTGGGGTGGGGTGTTTAGATGACCAAGATTCGGGATGGACTATTTCCATGAGGAACAGGGTCAGTACTGATTGGCTCAGTGAGCGAAACAATGCAAGCATTCATCCCATCACCTTTTGGGTGTTTGTCAGTAGTGCTCCTGGAAACCTGAAACTGGTGCAGCTTTCTAAGCCTACTACTGCCAATATTTGTGAATTCCAAAAAGCATTCAATTTGCACCCATTCGATGAGTACTTCTATAGGTGCAGATTTGCTACTTTTTTGGAGTAGAGGTCACTAAATATATTTAAAATCCCAATCCAAAAACATTAACAAGTTAAATTCTCTTGGTGAAATGAGGACAATGAGGAAAACCGCACCAGACATATCAGATCCAACTCAGCGGCCCCAGACTCAACTACTATACCAAGTATGCACTTGAGGCGTGTCACACCCCAAACTCCCCCCTGAAGCCACGCCCATGCCCGCCCCACCTGGACCTGGTAGTTTTGCTTGGGAGCTCATGACTGAGGTCACGTGCAACTCAATGGCCTGGGATTCTAGCCCTGAGATCATGTATTTTAAATGTATTTTCACTGCACACTCTCTCCTACAAAAAGCCTTGATGGTAGAGTTGTCAGATCTGTGCACGTGGGCAGGGCTTCATGTTTCTAATTCTCACCTTTCACAAATCATTTTATGTATTGACTGATGGCCCCATGCAGGGCCGGCTTTAGGGCAGTGCAACAGTTGCGTCTTCACTAGGCGCCGACCTGTGGAGGGGGCACTGACCTCAGGGTGGGGCACTGTGTTTAGCAATAATTTATGATTGGAGAGATGAGGGGCACTTTTGTCTGACTGCAGTGAAAGAATCCGAGGAGGCGGTCATTGGGTGGGGGGTGCCAAAAATGATTGTCGCACTGGGCGCCACCAGCGCTAAAGCCGGCCCTGGCCCCATGTTCTAAGTTCTTGTTGCAAATACTGGAGGGAGCACAGGCAAATTAATAGAGCGAGCTGAGCCAGAGCTGAGCCACGGTTCTGGCTTAGCTCTAGGAGCCTGTGCACGAGCCAAGCCATGAAAACGTTTCCATTCATATCATAATGTAAAAATATGATGCAATCTCTTCAAAATTTAAAAAAACTCCTTGTTGAGAAGGTACTGAAGGTACTATTTCTTTCATGCATGTCGATGCAGATTTTCAGTGATGGGACCTGCGTTGACATAACTCACTGAGTCGACAGCTTATTTAATGAGTTAGTAAGTAAATATGAGTTTATAATGCGATTGATTGCCGATGCGTCTTGGCGCTGAAAGCATAGAGATAGACATGGAGCCCGGAAAATCAGAACTTACTGAGTGGGGAACAGCCAAGTTTTCAATTGTCCCCGGAATTGCGACCGGGCTGGCTGGGATCTGATGTGTACAGGCAGCTTGTTCCATGGTTTGGGAGCTAAATATGTGAGGCATCTACCTCCCCATTTAGCTTTCTTAATTAAAGGAACGTTTACCAATCCTTTATTGACTGATCTTAGTGGGCATCTGGGGGTGTACCATTGGATTTATTTATGGTATTCCATTGGACTTCCGCCATACAAAGTTTTATGGATCAGATACAGTGCCTTGAATTCTATATGCTCTTTAACCGCATGCGTGCGGGCGGAATTCCGCCCGTACGCTGGGTTTTGCGAAAGCGCATGTTACGTGACGAGCTGGGCTCGTCATGAGCGTGCGAGGAGGGTACGCCATGACGAGCCCAGCTCGTCATGAGCGTCGAAGGGGTTAACTGGCAGCCAGTGGAGGTTCCTCATAGCCCCTGAAATTCGGTTAAATTTAGGGATTTTCAGCAAGTTACATAATTACTGATTTGCCATTTCTAGCCAGTTATGCATGTACTGCTATTGGATTGCTATTTAGATGCCCACCAATCTCTTTTACAAAATGCGATGAACTGCACATAACACTTTCTATCAGGCTCGTGGGTCTTAAGACATCCTGGTTCCATTCTTGCTTTACTTGAGACCCTACAGCTTTGAGGCAATGAGCTCCTGCAGGCAGCAGACCTTGATGCCAAGAATGCCACTGTCTTGTACTTTCAGCTGCACTGCTGGGAGCTCAGCATTCAAAGTAGTGAAAGCATGCTTCTCCCCCAGTCCATACTGCTTTTTAGGGGTGTACTCTGCAGAGAGTAGCCAGTGCAACAATCAGGTAGGAAAGAAAGGTTGGGACCAGCCACCAGGATCTTCACACACTCCCATTAGAAGACCGATTGCCACTAAAAATATCCTGGCCACAGGTGAGCCTGAAGGAACCCCACAGACTTTTAAGTTTCGTGTTGGTGCATTTCAAATTGTGCTTTTTTGGCTCGCTCTAAAAGGTTCTTGAGTTCCTGATGTTTTTATGTGACTCATAGTAATCTTTACACTAGCATGTGTGCCAAGTGGCACATTATGTCAAGCTCTACTGTACTGTACTGGTAGTTACGTGAAGGTTTTTATACCCCTTTTGACGTGTACATTGCTTGTTGTGCCTATTTCTGTCTTATTATCAGCACATTGCCCTCTGCGCTCG
The DNA here is from genome assembly GCF_964261635.1 of Lissotriton helveticus. Lineage (NCBI taxonomy): Eukaryota > Metazoa > Chordata > Amphibia > Caudata > Salamandridae > Lissotriton > Lissotriton helveticus. Next base: position 1,210,597,660 of record NC_136068.1, read on the forward strand.
GCATCACCATGTCATTAAATCCAGTCTCGGCCCAGGACTACAAGTGTTAGATTGTTACGAAAAAACAGTACTTGTTGATCGGCTCACACACATGAAACAAGAAAACATGAGTCCTGATAGGCTCCAAGCGTCTGTTTTTTTCTCTTCAGTTATATGCCTTGTTCGCTTACTCTATGAAAAAGCACTCCTTCCATTAAGTCCGGAGAATCTTGGTGAATTTTAACTTTCTGTTGCTATATACAGTGTTTGACAGTACACATGCTCAAATCCTAGCAAGACCAACTCAGCATTCTATCCTTCCAAGGTTGGCTCCATTAAATTATCCCCTTCGCCGCAGTGGAAATGCCGCCGCGGTGCTGAAAAAAAATGACGCGTACGCAGTTCGGACGGCCCCTGGCCATCCTCCGCACACACCCACTGTGACATCTGACCGCCGGGGGCCGTCCGCGCATCAAAGAGGTTAAATTATAGTAAACTCTGTTATTTTCAGCACTTAGAAATGGCACTGAATTGTATGATGCACTATATTACAAACATTTTACCATTTCATTATTTTATTCTTAATAATAGATGACATAAGATATATATTTGTTTTTTAAATAATCCGTTTGTTCTCCCTAAAGGTCCCTACTAAACTTGTCAACTGTTAACAGGAATGCCATGCTTCTGCATGCCTGACCACTTTTCAAGACCTAAATTCTGCAGTTAAAATGGTTTTCACCGGCGAATTACTTTCAAACCTTGAATGTTAGTGGCTCTAGATTAAATTGAATTATTCTCTTTAGATGACTTGCTCCTGGTTTATTCTGTTGCCACAAACATTTCCAGAACAATCCGGGTAGAAATTGAAAGTAGGCTGGTGGCCTATCTTAAGCACGTAAGTGGAGTTAGAATTTTTTTAAGGCTGTTTCTACACTGCTACAGTAGCATATTACCGTTAGTTATGTACATTCCTTCACTACTTGGAAGTTATTGCTTTTTCTACAGCTATAAGGTGTCACTGTATGTCACAAATAATGTATTGACATGTCACACAAACACACAGAAAACATGGACACCCCAAAAATAACCTAAATAACACCCATGGTGTTAAACCTCAATTTCTTGAGGCAGTGTGTCCCAAGATAGGGCACAAATAAGCATATAAAAATACAATTAAGTAAAGACAAACTCAATAAGTGAGTTTTAGGGTAAATGTAAAATGTAGTAATGTTTATTACAAAAATTCAAGTCAGACTTTTTAAAGTTCAGATACATACGTCTTTGCATGAAAATTTCTTAATAACAGGGTATTAGAGAATAATAAGCAAAATCAAGAATTATTTTGAGTCCCAATGGATCACAAAACCAGTAAGAAACCATACAGCATCCCTATTAGCATCGGAAAAGTAATCTGGCTCACCTCCGAATTGTATGGTTTATATAGGAAATGTTCTCATAGAAATATATTGAAAGTGAAAAATCACCATTGTGTGAGCAAAAAGAAAATAATTTTAGAAACTGAAAGCACGTAAAATTAGGGTCATATTGCTCTACCATCTGAGCATTATGCCAGCACATTATTAATTCAGTCCTTCTATGCTTATGTCAATTGGAGATGGCAAAACAAACAAAAATCAACAGTGATCTATTGTGAATGAATACAGTACAGCAAGCTAATGGAAGAGACATTAAACAGTTGAAATGTTACTGGGCTCACGTTAGGCAGGTTTTCTTTGAGAACAGCGAGAACAACATCATTTGGAAATAAACAAGCATGAATTTGCTTGGCTATGTGCAGCAGAAATAATAACCAGTGCAGGGTGAGACATCCATTTTAACATACATTTTAAACAAGATGGTGTTGAGGCCTTAGTGAGGCTTAGTTAGCATAATGCAAGAAAAGGCCATTTAACAAGTAACTGCAAATATTTTTTAAAGACAATTGCATCATATAAGTGTACCCTTTTAAAATCGAGTGTTGATCCATATTCTGCACGTTGTTAATAATGCATAATTTTTATAACCGCACATAAAATCCTACAAGTTCCACCCTCTGATTAATCTATAAGCACTAAAGAAAATGCACAATTAGTTTTGGTACAGTCTGCATAATGTGTTGCCCCTAGTGATTTGATTCCTCTAACAGATTCAATTGGTTATTTATTCGGTCTCTGGCATCTTCCAGTTCAGTCTGGTTCCACTTCCTCTTAGACAATCTTTTTCTCTTTGCACCCACAATTTAAAAATATGAATTCAGGAAATTTGAAGAAGGAAAACAGAACAATTGCACATTTCACACAATAATTACTGGGGATAGAATAGTCCTAAGCATACCTCGACTCATTCTTTCAGTCCATTCACCAACCTTTCTAAAACCCTTTCTTATCTCACTAACCTACTGTTTCCCACAAGCCATACTCTTTTAAAACTTGGACTTCATGGGAAATGTTAGTTACACTGCCTTCATTAGCTAAAAGGATATCTAGCGCTAATGAATTTTGCATAATCATCACATGCTTAGCAGTTAACTTTGTATTAGTCTGTGTTAGAGCACCAGCCGTGTTAGACACAAAATACACAAGCATAGATACTCTTTTGGTTTTCACATTATTTTAATCAATCTGATAGTTGTATCAAATATATGTAGCATAACCAGACCAAAACCATGTTTCACTCTCTTCAAATCAATTGAATCACTCATTTAATTAATCTTATAGACTTTAGATAATACTAAAGCCAGAGAGCAAGAACCCTCAATGTATTGGGTCTTCGCCAGTCAGCAAATAACTACTAATAACATAACTTCTTTTTTAGGGTACTCTTTCCCAAAACTTGTTCTGATCCATGATCCATCTCCTGTAGGTTCATGACACACGGTAAACAAATCACCTTTCTATCATGTTCCATTCTCAACGTTGAAAACAAATTTGAAAACCTACATTTCTGTTGAGCCTTTATCTGATCTCTAATTTTCTCCTCATCTTTCCAATCCCTTAAAATGTTCACTCTCCTCCTATTGTATTCTTTAACAAATTCCAAGTCTTCTTCGCTTAAACTAAATACTCCCTTTTATATGGTTTAATTTTAAGATTAGTTTGTACAACTGTATTCCAAGGTTTCCCTAATCCTAGTATCTTCAGTAACACAAAGGTTCTCTAGTGAAATGTTGTAATCTGACAAACGTTGCGACAGAAACTCCTACTCATTAATTATGCCCTCAAAAACATTGCAAGCTGTAGAAAATCGGTTGTGTAGATTTTTTACTCCTTTACCTGCAGAAGGAAGAAAAGTATACACGAGAAATTTTTAATCTCATCATGTTAACATATTCACCCAACATATTTACATAAATATTGTCTATAAACCGACTAACTAACCTTTCTCTATGTGTCAGTGTATTATACTTAATGTCGTTATGACCCTTAGTCTGTTAAAAATTTGTAGAAGCATATCCAACCAGAGAAACCATTTCTAATAACATCAAAACCAAAAACTAAAACGTCCGGACTCAAATCAGGCGTCATGTAAAAATATTTTTGTTAAAGCTATAATAAATCTTTTTTTAAACAGCAATCTAAATTTAGCTTCAGAGACACTTTTATTAGTCTATAAAATCAAAACTCAAATTTCTTAATCTGGAATCTTTCTTGCAAAGTTCATACTTCAGATTAAAAATTTCGTGAACATTGGATTTGAAAAACAAATTCAAGAGGAATCAACAGCAGTTTATTGAGTTGTAGTCTTCCACATATGTCTCTCCTTCTTCAGATACCAGTTAAAGATATGTCCATTCAGATGAAGTGTATTTCCAGTTTGGAATTCTATTTCGGGTTCTTTGATTATGCTCTTTCATTCTCCCAGTGTCTTTTCTCTTCACTTCCTTAAAATATATTACTCTTGTATCTTCACTTAACTCAACTCACTGTGAACTGCTTTCTTCCACTGGAGATTCTTCAAACTCAAACTTGTTCATGAGTTGAAGCAGAGACTGTTTTCTTTCTGCTGCTTGTGACTTTACACCAGTTCTTAAATCATTACTGGTGCCTTCACCAGGATATTGACTTTCACTAAGAACTTCACCAGTTTCTGCAACTTAATAAACAACTTCTTCAGTTTCTCCCTTGCTCTGGATCCACGCTTCAAAGTTGAGCTTGACTTCCTGATTCAGCAGTTGTTGTAACCACTTCTTCATCTGCCGTCTTTAATTTTCTTGTATGAGCTTCATGGATCCACAGTGGTATTTTGGCATACTTCACAGCAGTGTTAGTTACAAGCATGACTTGATGTGGTCCTTTCGAACAAGGTTACAAACAGCTTTTACAGACATGCTCCTTACCCTGTATCCACTCCCCTGCCTGCAGTGGATAGCAGTGAGCTTATTTTGTTGATGCTATTGCCAAATCCACTTTTGAGAGACCGAGTTTACCACATCAGCTAGACCATTGCAGTAATTCAATACAAAATTGTTAGTTATTACTCAAGGTGTATAAATATATATATATATACACACACTGAAAGAAACACAGGTTTCAGAGACGTTATAGTTAGGGATTAGCATTTAAAAAACCTTTGAAATTCACTGGAAAAAAAACACAGGTTTCAAGGATGTTCTAGTTAGGCTGACATTTCACTCGTACAAAACCAGAGAAATTCGGCCTTTATAGTTAGCTAAGCTAACTATAAAACGCGCCCAAATAGTAAATGTAGAACACAACCAGTAACTACTGGCGAAACACTGTACTCAGCATTATATCCTGCAACATAAATCATATTATACAATCAGTATCACATTAGGCGTAAAACACATTATGCACCAACCTCACCAGCATAAACACAGTATGTAATAACTTCATAGGCATAAATCACAGTAGAGAATAACCTCATACGTAGAAATCACATTAGGCAATAACCTCATACGCCTAAACCTCAGATTAGGGACTAACCTCCTAAACTTAAACATCAGAGGCATAAATCACATGTTCAAGGCATATGAGCTGCAGATTGTACATTTAGCAATAGATCTCCACCTGGTGTTGGGCTCGGATGATTGCAGGTTGTTGTTGTCTTCTTGGAAGAAGTCTTTGTAGTCACAAGATAGGTGACTCCTCCCTTGGATAATACTGCGCATGGTCATCAACTCCATCCTCAGATTGTTTTTTTCTGCCACTGGGTTCGGATGAAAGTTTTCCGCTCCGGCTAGAAAAGACTCTTTTCGGCATTTTCGAAGCGTGAAACTTTAGACAAACAACTTTCGATATTGAAGACACTTTTCGACATCACCAGCTACATCCCGGTGCGTCGACGCGGGCCGTTGGGCCTATCGGCGCCGTACGGCCTAAAGCTCATGGACAGAACTCCATTCAAGAGATGCCCGATATGTCGAGCAAAATTCCCTCATAGCGACCATCACGAGGTTTGCAACCTCTGTCTCTCGCCAGAACACGACGAGTCGACCTGCACAGCCTGTGCCTCCTTCCGATCGAAAAAGACCATTCGGGATCGGAGGGCCCGTCGACACGAGATGAGATCAGCGCCAGCACCGGAGGCCATCTTTGAGGAGGAGATCGTCGAAGAAGACGTCTCCGAGGACGAGAACCCACTCGAAGATATCTCCGAGGACGAGGCTCCATTCGTCGCCGAGGAAGACTCGCCTGATCTCCAGATCATATCGGGAGCAGAGGACTTGGACGATTCGATTCCATCTCGACAACCCGTGAGTACCTCTGCCCCTGCACAACAGACACTGCCCAAACCAAAGACAACGGTCAGCACTCCGCCCATGGGGCCCAGTCAAGACCGAAATGTACCCTCCGACACCCTGCCTTCCGGCTCGGCTCCGAGGAAAAAGACTACTCCTTCCGGTGCCTCGGCACCGAAAAAACCACATGTGCCAATTCCACCTCCTCCATTGGCACCAAAACATCCTTCGACACCGAAGGACTCTTCGGCACCGAAGCTAACACACCCTTCGGCGCCTAAAGACTCTTCGGCACCCAAACCTAAACAGGCATCGGTGCCGAAACCAAAAACAGTAACGGACCCGAAAGCTTAGACTCCGAAACCATCCGGCTCCAAAAACAAAGACGGGAAGATAGACTCCGGCGCAACAGGCCCAACAAAACCTGTCTCAACGCCGAAATCTTCAATAACGGTACCAAAGACCACAAGGCCTGATAAACACAAGCCTAAACCACCTTCGGCACCGAAGAAATTGCCACAGGACTCAATAACTCCTCCTAAGGCAAAAAACACTAAAGAACCACTATCGGCACCAGAGAAATCGGCGCCGAAGAGGATTATACAAGAGGAAGAACTATTTAGACCAGATCCAAAGCAGAAAAAGGTCTATATCAATCCAAATACTGGACATGTGAAAGCAATTCCACACAAAAAGAGACCAGCAGACACACCACTTCCAACAGTGGTTCCTGCCAAAAAGGATTGTGCAACATCTCCAATGCACCCTTCCTCTCCTTCACCTTCTTCCTCTCCTATCACTCCATATATTGAGCCTATAACTTCTCCTGCTCAATCTCCTGCATCATCACACCACACTGACGAAGAGTATGACTTAGGTGGGGGGGATGATGTACCAGAGACACATACATACCCTTTAGATGAGGATGAGGATGTCAACCCAGAATATACCAAAGAAGATGATGCATATAATTTCCAACCAAATAATGCACCAGACATCCCTGATCCTCAGTACTACCCAACAAAACCTTCCCCTCCAGAGGATAGTATTGGGTCCAATCATCTACTAAAAAGAGCTGCACTTTACCACGGAGTTCCAATGCACTCTGATGCCATTGAGGAGGATTTCTTATTAGACACTTTTGAGCAGTCACAAAGATCTACTCAAATACTACCTATGATCAAAGGGGTCATTAAACATGCTCCAGAGTTTCTAAAGATCCAGTAAGGTGTAGGGTACTAAATCCAAGAATAGAGAAAAAGTACAGACCAGCACCAGCAGATCCTATCTACATTAAGGGACATCTACTATTGGACTCTTTAGTAGTGTCAAATGCACGTAAAAGAGCCAATTCCCAGACTTCTGGTGACACACCCCCGCCTGACAAAGAATCAAAAATCATTGATGCGTCAGGGAAACGGATTGCTGCACAAGCAACAAACATATGGCGCATAGCAAACACACAAGCCTTACTCTCACGCTACAATAGGGCTCACTATGACCAACTAGAAAAGTTAATGGAACATCTACCAGATCAATAAAAAGATCAGGCAGTAGAGCTCTTACAGGAAGGCAAGCTAATATCTAATGCCTCCATTAAATGCGCACTAGATGTAGCTGACACAGCATCCAGGGCAGTTAACACCAGTGTTATCCTCAGACGTCATGCATGGTTACGCATTTCCGGTTTCAAACCAGAGGTACAAACTACCATCCTCAACCAGCCCTTCAATCAGAACCAGTTGTTCGGGCCAGAGGTAGATAATACACTAGAAAAAATGAAAAAGGACACAGACACTGCTAAGTCTATGGGTGCATTACAATCTACCCAGACTAGAAGTTCTTTTCGTCGCTCCTCTTATAGAGGAGGCTCCAAGCAGACCGGCGCAGATAACACGTCATCTTTTAAAACACATACACAAACCCCCTCTAATAAGGGTTACTTTAGAGGAGGGTACAGAGGCAACAACAATACGGGAAGAGGTAGAGGTAACAACAACAACCGCTCCTCTTCCACTCCAAAACAGTGACTTCCCTCTGCCTCCCCTGCAGCATTCCACCCCTGTAGGGGGCAGATTATCACAGTTCCTACCTGTCTGGAATTCCATCACAACAGACAGGTGGGTAAGACAAATTATCCAACATGGCTACTGCCTAGATCTCACAGCAACCCCCCAAACATACCACCCAGGCAGCGTCCAATGTCCACAGAACACATAACACTGCTTCAACAGGAAGTTCTAGCACTTCTACAAAAAGATGCTATTCAAGAGGTCCCCTTACAGGAACAAGGAACAGGAGTCTACTCCCTGTATTTCCTAATACCCAAAAAGGACGGGACATTAAGACCGATCCTCGACCTCAGGCCCCTAAACCACTACATTCAATCAGATCATTTTCACATGATCACTTTACAAGTACTCCCATTACTACAACAGGGAGACTTTCTGACAACACTAGACCTAAAGGACGCCTATTTCATATTCCTATACATCCTGTGCACAGGAAATATCTAAGATTTGTCATACAAGGACAACACTATCAGTTCAAAGTCCTTCCATTCGGAGTCACAACAGCACCACGAGTGTTTACAAAGTGCTTAGCAGTAGTAGCAGCACATCTCAGAAGACAACAGATACATGTCTTCCCTTACCTCGACGACTGGCTCATAAAAGCAAGATCGTTCAACTAGTGTGTACAACACACAAAACAAACGATTCAAACATTACACGACTTTGGGTTTACAATAAACTACACCAAGTTGCACCTAGAGCCTTCGCACGTTCACCAATATCTAGGAGCTACCACAGACACATCGGCAGCTCTAGCCTATCACAGTCAAGCCAGGATTCAAAGCATTCAGAGCTTAGTCTCCCTTTTTCAATGCCAACACTCTCTTCAAGCCAGAGTGTTCATGAAACTAATAGGCATGATGGCGTCTTGCATCTTCATAGTTCCTCACGCAAGACTGCAAATGCGCCCACTACAAGAATGTCTAGCACAACAGTGGAATCAGGCTCAAGGTCAGCTCACAGACCTGGTGTTGGTAGACAGCCGTACATATCGCTCTCTGCAATGGTGGAACACCAAAAACTTGGCAATGGGACGGCCGTTCCTAGAACCTGTTCCACAAATAGTGCTGACAACAGATGCATCCCTCACAGGATGGGGAGCCCATCTCCTGCACTATACCACTCAAGGCCAATGGAACAGCCAACAAAAACTGTTCCACATCAATCATTTAGAGCTGCTAGCGATTTACCTAGCACTCAAGACTTTTCAAGCACAAGTACGAAACAAAGCTGTTCTAATCCGGACGGACAATATGACAGCTATGTATTACATACAAAAACAGGGGGGGACACACTTTCTGCAACTGTCCCAGCTTGCACAGAACATTTGGAGATGGGCCATCCCTCAAAACATACACCTGACTGTAGAACACCTTCCAGGAATTCACAATCAGATAGCAGATCTGTTGAGTCGTCAATCACAACAGATTCACGAATGGGAGTTGCACCCACAGGTTCTACAACCATTCTTCCAAATGTGGGGGCACCCACAGATAGATCTGTTTGCCACCCACGAAAACGCAAAATGCCCAACCTTCGCCGCCAGGTTTCCACACCCGCGGTCGGGTGGGAATGCAATATGGATGAATTGGTCAGGCAGATTTGCGTACACTTTTCCGCCTCTCCCACTCATTCCACTAGTAGTACGCAAGCTCAGACAACAGTCTCTCAAACTAATACTAGTGACCCCCACATGGGCACGCCAGCCGTGGTTCACCACACTACTAGATCTCTCACTGGTTCCACATCAGAAATTACGGCTCACGCCATCCCTGTTAACACAGAACCATGGAGAAATAAGGCACCCAGAACCAAGCCAACTGAATTTGGCGATCTGGCTCCTGAGGTCTTAGAGTTTGGCTACTTAAACAAACCACCAGAATGTATGAATATAATTAAAGAAGCTAGAAGACCCACCACTAGAGCATGTTATGCTGCTAAGTGGAAAAGATTTGCAATATACTGTTGCAACAATCACATTGATCCATTGGATGTTTCCATCCAAAATATTATTTGTTACCTTCTACACCTACAAAGGTCCAACTTGGCTTAGTCTTCCATTCGACTGCATCTAGCAGCAATTGCACCCTATTTACAAAATAAACAGCACCTATCTCTCTTTAGAGTACCTGCGATAAAAGCATTTATGGAAGGATTAAAACGAATAATCCCACCTAGGTTACCACCTGCACCAGTATGGAACCTGAACATTGTCCTTACAAGACTCATGGGATCCCCTTTTGAGCCTTTACACAAGTGTGAATTGCAATTCCTAACATGGAAGACTGCCTTCCTTGTTGCCATCACCTCTCTCAGAAGAGTTAGTGAAATACAAGCATTCACAATAGAAGAACCATTTTTTCAGATACACCCTAACAAAGTGGTTCTTAAACCTAATCCAAAATTCCTGCCAAAAGTGATTACTCCTTTTCACCTTAACCAATCAGTAGAGTTACCAGTGTTTTTCCAAAAAACAGACTCTGTTGCGGAAAGGGCTTTACACACCCTAGATGTTAGAAGAGCTCTTTTATACCACACAGACAGGACTAAATCCTTCAGAAAGACAAAACAACTATTTGTATCCTTCTCTTCCCCACACAAAGGCAATCCCATATCTAAAGGAGGAATTGCCAGATGGATTGTAAAGTGTATTCAAATATGCTATCAAAAAGCTAAACGTACACTAACAGTTCCTCCTAGAGCGCACTCCACTCGCAAACTAGGAGCCTCTACGGCTTTCTTAGGAAACTTACCACTAGAGGACATATGTAAGGCAGCAACATGGTCTACCATACACACCTTCACTAAACACTATTGTGTTGACGTGCAAGCCAAGCATCAAGCTGCAGTAGGCCACACTGTCCTTAAAACACTATTTCAGTATGCTGCAACGGATACAAGCGACCACCGCTAGGGAGGACACTGATGCACAATCGTTGCTAAATGTACAATCTGCAGCTCATATGCCTCGAACGGAATATGCTACTTACCACTATGCATCTGTTCTTGGCATGTAGAGCTGCAGAGTTGTACATGCCCTCCCGCCTCCCCGGGACGGATGTACGTCGTTACAACGCGTGCTTTTATCACGCATGCCTTTAGGACGCAACTTTTACAACGCAAACCATTACAACGCATAGTGTTGAGGGGTGCTAGATAGTGAATAGTTTAATTTACTATTCCAACTCCAGTCCCCGTGGCTAGTAGGGAAGGTGTTGGATAGTAAATTAAATCTATTCCCTATCCTAGAGCGCCCCCCAGCGCAATGCGTTGTAATGGTTTTCGTTGTAATAGTTGCGTCGTAAAGGCACTGCGTGGTAAAAGTTGCGTTGTAAAGGATGTTTCCCCACGGGACTTGTATCCATTCCAGTACTCATCTTACTTAGATGCACACGCATGGACATCCTTTCTCTTTACTTCTACTGACTCCATCATTTCCCATCATGGCGAAAAACAATCTGAATATGGAGTCGATGACCATGCGCAGTATTGTCCAAGGGAGGAGTCACCTATCTCGTGACTACAAAGACTTCTTCCAAGAAGACAACAACAACCTGCAATCATCCGAGCTAAATGTACAACTCTGCAGCTCTACATGCCAAGAACAGATGCATACTGGTAAGTAGCATATTCCTTCCTAGTCACCACATAAATTACATTAGGGCCTGAGGCCCTATCAACCTATCACTGACCCTTTAGCCAACTGGCCTTCTCAGAGGACTCAAAATGCCCTATGTCCCAAATGTCAGGGCGTGCTGCCAATGCAGCAGCATCCAAAAGTGCGCATTTGCGCTGTCCTAAACATTGCAGCTGCCACTAATTGCTGTGCAGCTGTGCAGAAAAATGTGAGCACTGGCATTCACTGTGCCCTCTGGGTCCCCACTGGGACTTTATCAACAAGTATCCCAATCGGCGCAGCTGTGACGATAATTAAAAAGGGAAATAAGCACTGGCACTTTCCGTGCCTCATGAGCCCCACTCTGGGACTCTGTCAAGCAAATGGCCCCAATGGAAATCAGGCCGGCTCTTCAGGTGCTCCCTTTGGTAGAGGGGAGGCACCCACAACTCGGTACAGTGAAGCCCCACCCACCGAGGCTGTTGCGGCTCTCGGTGGAGGCTTGTCTCTTTTCTGGGTCCGCCTCTCGGCATCTGTGGGGCTCTCTTCCTCCCGCGGCTGCATGTGGCATAAAAACAAAGTGCGCCCGCTCCCATCGCAGATCCCCCGCTTACCGGGACTCTGTCGGGACTCTGCGTTTTTTCTGGGAGCTGGTGGCATGCATCAGGAGAGCCCCCACTCCTCGAGGGCTCCCTCTTCGTCTCAGGCGCTGCACGCTGGGCTTCCCTCAGCTCCCTGGAGCCCCGCCAACTCTCCAGCTCTTCCTGGACCGTTCCTCCGGCCGTCCGCGCTGCAATTGGCGGTCCCAGCGGCCTCTTCCTGTTTTGGGCTCAGCCCAGAGTCAAACAAGGCCGCATGGCTTACTGGTCGAGCCTGCGGCTCATTTTCTCGGCCGCAAAGCGTGGTGGGCACCCGCTCGAAAAATAAAAATATAAAGCAGGGTGGGCACCCGCTCAAAAGGCACCATATTGCTGGGTGGGAACCCGCTATTTTCAATATACATAAAGCGGGGTAGGCTCCCGCTCGGCTGGGCACAACGCAGGGTGGGCACCTGCTTCACAACGCAGAAATGGGGAATCCTTACATCGGGATTCCCTCCAAACAAGTCGCAGCTCAGCTCTGCAAGGCCTACACGCTACTCTTCTTTCAGGGCCATTACAGTATAGTGCTCACCAGGCACTAGAGGCAATCAAGGTCTTTAGTTCCATGGGGCATAGCTGGGCCCAGGGAATCCAGCACACAGGGCCCTCCAGCAGGGAGGCAAGCCCCTGTGGTGGCTCCTCCTGGTCCACCAGCAGCAGCAAGCCCCCAGCAAGTCCAGAAACAGCACAACATCATGGGTCACAGCCCCTATATTTATTTTAGACATTCCTTTGTCTGCCCTGGCACAGGGCTTAGGGGAACCAGCAAAAAATGGTTCAGGGGGTAATTGGAGCACTCTGTGTACCAGGCTCCTTGTCCCCTTTTTCAGGTGATGGCTCGGTGATCAGACACACCATAGAGGGCGGAGCCAGCATTGTACAAGGCAGGCACAATCCTATTTCGGGTCAGGGGACTACTCCTCCCACTACTTCAAATGTAGATGTCCTATTCAACAAAAATCAACAAAGGAGGGAGGTAGAGTAGTAGAAGTAGGATTCTTACTCCACAAGACAATATGTATAAACAAAAGGAATCCTACCAGAGGAGAAGTGCTGCCCATAGGAGGTATGGGAGCACTTAGGGTTTTGTAAAATACCCCTCACACACCAAAAGGCCCCTTGGTGTCATGCTTCATCATCGGGGTCTTCGCACCCCTCTATCGGGATGCGGCGTGCTGCGACCTACGGCTACGCGGGAGCACTAGTCAAATGACTATGTGTGGTGTGTGTGGTGCAAGTGAATAGTGATGTGAGTGGTGGTGGGTAGTGAAGAGTTAAAAAGTACCTGGCTCGTAGGTGGAAAAAAACTTTTTATTCAGGACCTCGAGCTGGCACTATTAAAAGAAGTGATGTGCGAGGTAAGTCTGTCTTAATAATGAACAGTACCTCCTGTGTGCGTCTGCAGACGCACACAGGAGGTACTGTTCATTATTAAGACAGACTTACCTCGCGGATGTATGACGTTACAACTCATACTTTTACAACGCATGCCATTACAACGAATTTTTTACAACGCAAAAACTTTTACAACGCATGTATTTACAACGCATGTTTTTACAACGCAGGTACCTTTACAACGCATACCATTACAACCTAAGTATTGGTAAGTATATATTGTTTTTTTTAAATTTAAAATAATTGAAAATAATATAATTTTATTTAATTTTATTTAATTGATTTAATTTAAATTTAATTTAATTTTATTTTATTTTTACCTTATACCCCTGTACCCCAAAAACCCAAAACTGACCCTGAACCCTAAAAATACCCCTGTACCCCAAAAACCCAAAACTGACCCTGAACCCTAAAAATACCCCTGTACCCCAAAAACCCAAAACTGACCCTGACCCCTAAAAATACCCCTTTACCCAAAAACCCAAAACTGACCCTGAACCCTAAAAATACCCCTGTACCCCAAAAACCCAAAACTGACCCTGAACCCTAAAAATACCCCTTTACCCAAAAACCCCAAACTGACCCTGAACCCTAAAAATACCCCTTTACCCAAAAACTGAAAACTGACCCTGAACCCTAAAAATACCCCTTTACCCAAAAACTGAAAACTGACCCTGAACCCTAAAAATACCCCTTTACCCAAAAACTAAAAACTGACCCTGAACCCTAAAAATGCCCCTTTACCCAAAAACTGAAAACTGACCCTGAACCCTAAAAATACCCCTTTACCCAAAAACTGAAAACTGACCCTGAACCCTAAAAATACCCCTTTACCCAAAAACTAAAAACTGACCCTGAACCCTAAAAATGCCCCTTTACCCAAAAACTGAAAACTGACCCTGAACCCTAAAAATACCCCTTTACCCAAAAACTGAAAACTGACCCTGAACCCTAAAAATACCCCTTTACCCAAAAACTGAAAACTGACCCTGAACCCTAAAAATACCCCTTTACCCAAAAACTGAAAACTGACCCTGAACCCTAAAAATACCCCTTTACACAAAAACTGAAAACTGACCCTGAACCCTAAAAATACCCATTTACCCAAAAACTGAAAACTGACCCTGAACCCTAAAAATGCCCCTTTACCCAAAAACTGAAAACTGACCCTGAACCCTAAAAATGCCCCTTTACCCAAAAACTGAAAACTGACCCTGAACCCTAAAAATACCCCTAAAAAAACCCCAAACATATCAAATTTAAAATATAATTATATACTTACCAATACTTACGTTGTAATGGTATGCGTTGTAAAGGTACCTGCGTTGTAAAAACATGCGTTGTAAATACATGCGTTGTAATGGTTTTTGCGTTGTAAAAGTTTCGTTGTAATGGTAGTGCGTTGTAAAAGTTGCGTTGTAATGGTTGTTTCCCTACCTCGCACATCACTTCTTTTAATAGTGCCAGCTCGAGGTCCTGAATAAAATGTTTTTTTCCACCTACGAGCCAGGTACTTTTTAACTCTTCACTACCCACCACCACTCACATCACTATTCACTTGCACCACACACAGGGGAGTCACAGACATGGCAAACACTTTAGGTGCCACGTCACAACGGCAGTGACACTGCGTCCGCAGGCCCTGCAATGGCAGAGGCCTGAGATAGGTTTGCAAGGCTACTTTGGTGGGTGGTGCAATCAGCGCTACGAGCCCACCAGTAGCATTTAATTTACCAACCCTGGGTATATGAGAAACCACTTTACAAGAGACTGACAGGTAAATTAAAATAGGCCAAACAGGTGTTGGCCAATCTTACCATATGTAACACAGAAAGCACATGCACTTTACACTGTACAGCAGTGCTAAAGTGCCCAGAGGCCTAAAACCACCAACACCATGTCAAAGAAAAGGCTAGGAGAAAGGCAAACAGTTTAGGGATGAGCCTGCAAAAAGGGACAAGTCCAACAATACCTTTGCCCAATTGATATTGCTTTTCCCTCAAACTGTCTTTGCATACTCTAATATATGCCAAAGACAGAAATGTAAGTGGTCAAATCAATTCTTTCGACAGATTGAGAAAGCTAGAAAGAAAGTCAATAACGCGGTTTCTGCTTACCTCAGAGACCACAGGATGGGCTCCATCTATAACAACAATATACGTTTTGATATCGGTGACATCTACAGAAGTGCACTTCACAGATGAAGGAAACAGTCTTTCTTAACAACCTAAAGCTGTAGCTACAACAAAGTCATAATGAAAACAAGAGCTCTTTTTAGAGCCATCCTATAAAACAATAGTGAATCAATTTTTTTTTTTTTACACATACGTACTTTAAAAATAAAATTTAAGGACTCACGCCCCCATTGAGAATCTGCAAAAACATGAATTCAATGTACTACAACACAATACACTTTTCAGGTTTAACTTAAACTTTTTAATTTTATATAGTTTTACTAACTATCAAATTTAATTTTATTATTAACTTCAATTGCACTACCTCTATAAAGCAAGTTTACAAATGCAACACTCCCTTCTAAATGATATACAATTAAATTATTTATTTGAGATGGATCCGCAAATCCAACGCGACTGAGGCTCTGAGAGCCTGAATGGGGTCGCGACTCCAAAATCGAAAGAAAAAAAACGCCCCACTTCCAATATTTGGTATCCACCCGGGGCATGCTATCACATTGAGGACCGCGAGGGAGACCCAATGCCCCTGCGGTCCCAGCCGCCTCCCTGCCTCCTGCAGGAGCCAGCATTGCTTTTGGATAAGGGGAGCTGCTAACATGCAGCTCCCCTTCTCAAAAAGCAATTCTGCTTCGCTTCATGGAAGCGAGAGCAGTTTTTCTGCACCCGCCTCCATGAAGCGAAGCAAAAGTTTGCAATGCTCCTGCCATGCCATTGCAAACTGCAATGTACCGGGGGTGGGCACCCCAGAACACTGCTGGAGCCGCCCCTGGTGGTGGCGGACCCAGGGCATAGAAGCCTCCAGGAGGCCCCCTCCCAACATATACATAGCCCCAGGGAGGTGGTGGTCCCAAGGGAATGGCGGCCGCAGAAGACCCCTGTATCTTTATTATGCAATGCCCTGGGCAGTGTCGGGGGTGGTTTGAGTCACCCCACATTTACCAAATAGAAATAGCCCCAGGGAGTTGGCCTCCACGCAGAATTAACAAAGCCCCAGGGAGGTGGTGATCCCCGGGGCTGCGGGGACACCGCTGGCCCCTCTACATATTAAACGATTGCCCTCGGGAGTCTGCGCTTTGTTGGTTTTTTTTTTAAATGTTTGGCCGGAATCACGAACCCTAGGTGAATCCCTCAGAAAATTAAAAAACAAAAAAATATCTTTTTTGGGCCCTGGAGGTCACTATGGGACCCCCTGACCAGACCTAGGGGGTCAGGGTGTTTCTACCCTGCCCCCTTTTCTTGTTTGATTACCTTTTTTCTTGTTACTCAGTTCAGCCAAGTCACTAGATGGCTGCCAACACTTTTTGGCGCCAGAGATATTGGCAAATCAAAAAATGTTTTTCCTATGTAAACTAGGTCCTAACTATAACTACCTACTAGCGACAGCCAGTAGGATATACATCGGCTTTCCTGTTTTCATTTTCTATTTTTGGTCAATTCTGGTGGTATTTTTTCAGTCTTTTCCAGTGATTTCAATACCTCAAAAAAACAGTGCTTTTCAGTGGTTGCTCATTTTCGCGCCATACAAAACAACTGAAACAGTGTTTTACTGGTGTTTATGGAACGCTTTGCTTTTATTATTGCTTGCTTTCTTCATTGAAAGAAACACACAGGAGGTACTGTTCATTATTAAGACAGACTTACCTCGCTCATCACTTCTTTTAATAGTGCCAGCTCGAGGTCCTGAATAAAAAGTTTTTTTCCACCTACGAGCCAGGTACTTTTTAACTCTTCACTTCACTTGCACCACACACACCACACATAGTCATTTGACTAGTGCTCACGCGTAGCCATAGGTCGCAGCACGCCGCATCCAGATGTCCTATTCAGCCTAGGGCTGACTCACCCTGCCCCTCCTGGAGCCACACACACCTCCCAGCCCCTGTCACTCAAAAGCCAGACATGCAATTCACATCAGGCAGGCAGACACATAGCACACAGAAATGCCAACTTCTAAAGGTGGCATTTCTAAAATAGTTATAATAAATCTGCGCACACCATTGCACAGCATTTATTATTACCATTCCAAATATACTAAACTTGACCACGCTACTCCTCTCCTATCAGGAATTACCACTGAAACACCTATCAGGGAATCCCAATGCACTCCTATGAGAGGGCATCCCCACAGTAGTGAGAAAACAAAATGGCTGTTTGTCACTACCTGGACATGTCACACACTTAAGGTACATGTCTTTTACCTACAATGCACCCTGCCAATAGGGCTAGCTGGGGCCTACCTCAGGGGTGACTGACATGCAGAAAAAGGGGAGTCACCGACATGGCAAACACTTTAGGTGCCACGTCACAACGGCAGTGACACTGCGTCCGCAGGCCCTGCAATGGCAGAGGCCTGAGATAGGTTTGCAAGGCTACTTTGGTGGGTGGTGCAATCAGCGCTACGAGCCCACCAGTAGCATTTAATTTACCAACCCTGGGTGTATGAGAAACCACTTTACAAGAGACTGACAGGTAAATTAAAATAGGCCAAACAGGTGTTGGCCAATCTTACCATATGTAACACAGAAAGCACACGCACTTTACACTGTACAGCAGTGCTAAAGTGCCCAGAGGCCTAAAACCACCAACACCATGTCAAAGAAAAGGCTAGGAGAAAGGCAAACAGTTTAGGGATGACCCTGCAAAAAGGGACAAGTCCAACAATACCTTTGCCCAATTGATATTGCTTTTCCCTCAAACCGTCTTTGCATACTCTAATATATGCCAAAGACAGAAATGTAAGTGGTCAAATCAATTCTTTCGACAGATTGAGAAAGCTAGAAAGAAAGTCAATAACGCGGTTTCTGCTTACCTCAGAGACCACAGGATGGGCTCCATCTATAACAACAATATACGTTTTGATATCGGTGACATCTACAGAAGTGCACTTCACAGATGAAGGAAACAGTCTTTCTTAACAACCTAAAGCTGTAGCTACAACAAAGTCATAATGAAAACAAGAGCTCTTTTTAGAGCCACCCTATAAAACAATAGTGAATCCATTTTTTTTTTTTTACACATACGTACTTTAAAAATAAAATTTAAGGACTAACGCCCCCATTGAGAATCTGCAAAAACATGAATTCAATGTACTACAACACAATACACTTTTCAGGTTTAACTTAAACTTTTTAATTTTATATAGTTTTACTAACTATCAAATTTAATTTTATTATTAACTTCAATTGCACTACCTCTATAAAGCAAGTTTACAAATGCAACACTCCCTTCTAAATGATATACAATTAAATTATTTATTTGAGATGGATCCGCAAATCCAACGCGACTGAGGCTCTGAGAGCCTGAATGGGGTCGCGACTCCAAAATCGAAAGAAAAAAAACACCCCACTTCCATTATTTGGCATCCACCCCGGGGCATGCTATCACATTGAGGACCGCGAGGGAGACCCAATGCCCCTGCGGTCCCAGCCACCTCCCTGCCTCCTGCAGGAGCCAGCATTGCTTTTGGATAAGGGGAGCTGCTAACATGCAGCTCCCCTTCTCAAAAAGCAATTCTGCTTCGCTTCATGGAAGCGAGAGCAGTTTTTCTGCACCCGCCTCCATGAAGCGAAGCAAAAGTTTGCAATGCTCCTGCCATGCCATTGCAAACTGCAATGTACCGGGGGTGGGCACCCCAGAACACTGCTGGAGCCGCCCCTGGTGGTGGCGGACCCAGGGCATAGAAGCCTCCAGGAGGCCCCCTCCCAACATATACATAGCCCCAGGGAGGTGGTGGTCCCAAGGGAATGGCGGCCGCAGAAGACCCCTATATCTTTATTATGCAATGCCCTGGGCAGTGTCGGGGGTGGTTTGAGTCACCCCACATTTACCAAATAGAAATAGCCCCAGGGAGTTGGCCTCCACGCAGAATTAACAAAGCCCCAGGGAGGTGGTGATCCCCGGGGCTGCGGGGACACCGCTGGCCCCTCTACATATTAAACGATTGCCCTCGGGAGTCTGCGCTTTGTTGTTTTTTTTTTTAAATGTTTGGCCAGAATCACGAACCCTAGGTGAATCCCTCAGAAAATTAAAAAACAAAAAAATTTTTTTTTTTGGCCCTGGAGGTCACTATGGGACCCCCTGACCAGACCTAGGGGGTCAGGGTGTTTCTACCCTGCCCCCTTTTCTTGTTTGATTACCTTTTTTCTTGTTACTCAGTTCAGCCAAGTCACTAGATGGCTGCCAACACTTTTTGGCGCCAGAGATATTGGCAAATCAAAAAATGTTTTTCCTATGTAAACTAGGTCCTAACTATAACTACCTACTAGCGACAGCCAGTAGGATATACATCGGCTTTCCTGTTTTCATTTTCTATTTTTGGTCAATTCTGGTGGTATTTTTTCAGTCTTTTCCAGTGATTTCAATACCTCAAAAAAACAGTGCTTTTCAGTGGTTACTCATTTTCGCGCCATACAAAACAACTGAAACAGTGTTTTACTGGTGTTTATGGAACGCTTTGCTTTTATTATTGCTTGCTTTCTTCATTGATGCATGGTATATAGACAGTGTATGTACAGTGTATGAGGTCCAAATACATTTTTACAAGTCAAATTCATTGTAGTACACCATACAATATTTCTTCGGTGAGTCTTTGGTCATTTGCGCTCTCTCTTTCCTTCCCATGTGCACTTTTATTTCTGAAAAGACCCTCTTGACATTGGCACTTGAGACTGGCAACGCCAAAACAGCCAGTACACAATTTGCCAACTCTGACCACTGACGTAGCTTTCCATGCCAATACTGGTGCATCTCAAGGTTGACATTCTCTGGGTCAGGTTCTGCAACATATGCATTGAACTGGGTGCATATGCCCTCAGAGGTATTAAAGTGGTCAAAAATGAAGCTGTACTTTTCAAAGTCTGGAGAAAATTCCACTTTATGGAAGGGATCTAACACTTGTGCAGAGTACCACAGTGAAGCTTCATTGACTTCAAACGCCATGGTTGGTGAAGGTACATTTCTATGCATCATAGCTAGCCACTTCTCATGCATTGTATAATAAAATTTCCTGAATTGGTCCTGAACACTTCTCTGCTTACCAGGTGGCAAGCATTTTAAGTGGGACTAGTCTTGGACCAGCAGGCTAAATGTGCGCTTTTTGCAGTCAGTTATCAACAACCCACTGAACTATCGTAAGGATTTGAAACTGGGAACTCGAGATTCCAAATTGGGCAGGGGCTCTACAAAGGGGATCAAGAACAAAAATGCCTCGTTAAGTAAATGGTCTTTTTAAAGACCTGTGAAGGACACAGCAGCTCAAGTCCACAGTGAAAAACTATGAAACAGTTTGCAGTCCCCTCTCGCTCGCACGTAAATCACATTTGCGCTATAATAGTACTCAGGCGCGCACACCAATTGGGCTCAAAGGGCTCCAGCCCCAGTGCTTAATTTATGCCGGTGGTTTCTGGTGCTCAGCACCGTCACTTAATTCACAGGGCTGTGACTATACAGGTTTTCTTCTCACTAAAGCAAGCTCAGCATCACCCTGGTGCCAAAAGCTGCCTGTGCCCCAGTATTGGCACTACAGCGAGTACATCATCACCCCGATGCCAGCTGCTGTGTGTGTCTAGGTACCTGCTCCCTGTCTGCCGGAGGTTACCAGGAGCAGGTGGGGGATTCCCGCCAGAGCTGGACCTGTGCCTGCTGGCACCAAGAGGCCTGGCTGTATGTATTCACCAGTGCCAGCGCCTGGTCCCCTCGTGCATCCCATGTGTGCCCCTTTACCTTCCAGCCCCTCCAGCGTGGCACCAGACCCTGTGGTGACCGGCTGCCTGTCACGCTGCTGGTACTGCTGTGAATGCGGTTTCTCTGTCCTGGGTGTGACACTACTTCTTCCTGCCCTGGGCAGTCTGTACAGGGCTCAGTTTTACCTGTCCGGTGTGAAGCGCCTCTTATTTTCCCCATCCATCCGCCCTCCAGTCCACGGTGTAAAGAAGTGATTCCTCCCATGTGCCTGCTCGATATTCAAGCTGTGTGAAACATGTTCCTGCTGTCTTGTCGCTGCAGTCAGTGGCCATATTTGGCACGATATCATAGTGAAGGTATAGTGCAACATGCGTATCTCACAGGATTCTCTTGCCGAAGTTAACTAATGTACATTCCGGTCACCTGCCTCTGGTGATAGAATACAAATAGGAGCAAAACAGTATTGGTAGCCCTTGTGAGCTGAGAGCAAATTTTGTGTGCTACTGTGCTTACATATTGCACCCTTTAGCTCTTAAGTGGTAGTAAAAGCGGCCAGTAAACATAAAATGCAAAATAAAAGGACGCCACAACTACCGTTTCAATTTCCACATTGTTGTCCGTTTTATGCACCTATCTATGTAAAGAGAGTTGAAAGTGCATAGCGGACACAATTGTTATGTGCGCTGGGTGGTCTTGCACTGCCTGTATTACACCAGTATCGGGGTGAGCCAGTGTGTCTCACTGCACCCACTGTTCATCTTCTGCTTACTCCTGTGTGGATGGGAGTTGTGCACACATGTTTACTAAGTCTTTTCGGATATCATCACACGCCTTCGTCTGCTTCAAAATAAATAGATCTAGCTGGGTGACAGCGTGGCATGCCTGCACAGACTGCCCCCCTCGTTTAGGCACGATGAATGTGTATTGTTCATCATGCTAGTGATGTTAGCAGGCCTTATTGTCGCAGCCCTTGGCAATCACTGAATAGTTGTGTCCTGCTCTCTAATCTTTTCATCACCTGGCCTGCTTAATACAGCCCATCTGCACCTCCCGATAAATAATTGCATCAGGGGGCTGGCTCCTTATTGAACTGAGTAAGGTAGGATGTGGAAGCACAAGCGCAGGACAGATTTTGAATGATTTCACATTATCCATGTAAACAGTGGTCACGTCAATGGTACAATTGAGTGGTGACAGGAATTTAGCTGGGCGGACAACTGGGAGAAGTGGCTGTAGCCTCCTAAAAAAAATGTTGTGCACCGGGATTTAATGATTTACAAATTAAGCACTGTTCAGGCCATCCCCGAGTCGAGCTGCAGGGGCTCTTAGAAGGGGTGAAATAACAGTAAAGCCCCCTTAACATGCACAAGGTCTTTTAAAGACATGTGAAGTGCTCGGGTGCGGCTGTGAGCGGGCCCGGGAAGTGTCTCATCCCGGGCTGCTACACACGACGGGGGGGGTGGGGGCGGCTGTTTGGGGGTGGGTGGGTTATGCAGCCCTTTGAGGCCAATGGGTGTTGCGCGCCTGGTTGAAACCACATGACTAGCACTGGCGGAGCCACCATTGTTCCTACAGATGAGACAGTCACATAGGCCACTGCCCAAAAGAGATAGTCACACCGCTTAGACAAAGGCACTAATTGTTTCTTCAATTGGGTAGGTTAAATACAACTCTACAGGACTGATGTAAACACAGTCACCTGGTTGTGTATTTAAAACTACTTTGTCTGAGGTTTACCACTGTTGTAGTGAAACAGACACAGTATCGTTTTGGAGATGACAAAATTAACTCGTCACGTCGGTGAAGAAACAACGCACTCAGTAATGTACTTACACAATAGCAAGATGATGAGTGGACTCAGCCTGCAGTGCGCATGTGCAGGTGTCAGCACGTTAAAGTACAGGCCTTTTCAAGTACACAAGAAATGTTGGGCATGCGTCACCTAATTAAGGGTTGTGTAAATAGTGATTTAATGGGGATGACTCACGTTCTGAGCTGCTTTCTTCTCGGGCCTAAATTGCAGTTTGGTCTGCAATGCTTTGGCTCCATCAAGGGGCCAAAAGGTCCAATAAGAATGAAAAATTTCTCAGTGATACTCGGTTTAAACGGGATTTAGCTGATTTTCATCCAGTGGGGTACTGTCGGGCAGAGTCAGTTTTTATTGAAGTTTTCAATACAAGTAATTTCATTGGCAACAAGTCACACATCTCAGGTAAAAACCCCTGTCCCTCCCTGATGACAACACAGATCGGATTAGTTCTTTCAGAGTAAGTAATAGCACCCTCATAGCACATTGACATAGCGAGATATGGTCCATCAAGATGGTATCAGGCCAAACCATTTGCCCCACACTTTGCTGAACATCTCTGGGCATCCCCAAGCCTCAAAGAGGGCCTCCTCCTGCACCCCGCACCAGTCCACACCCCTTCTCCATTTTTGCAGTACCGGTGCCTCAACCTGGGTCCATCTAGCCGCAATGTCCCGCTTCGCCTCGGGTCATGGGGAACCATCCATCCCAAAGCCCGTGTAAGCTCAAGTTCCACCCCATTCCAGAATGGATCTAAGGCTGGACAGAGCCACACCATGCGATAGAAATCGGCTGGAGTACCAGCACAACGCGCACAGGCCGGGGAGGTTCTCACACCAGCTCGAAAGAGATGAGCCGGCGTGGGATATGCTGTGTGGAGGTAGTAGAGCTGGACCAGGCATAGTTTTGAAGATCTGGTTAGGGTTTTGGGTGCCATAAGGGTGTCACACCAGTCTGCTTCGTCCAAAGGACCCACCCACCCCTCCCATCGCTCCCTAAGCCGATCCAGGGATGTGGGGCAGTTATTAATCTGGGCTCGGTATATACATGACACTCCCTCTCTCCCCAGGTTACCCATCATGACTTGGGCCTCTAGAGAACTAAACTCCGGAAGGGAAGTGGGTGTTGGGAGGTGTATGTGGATGGCGTGGCGGAGTTGCAAATATTTGAAGAACTGGGAGTGTAAGAGAGCATGCCTATGCTGTAGGTCAGAAAAGAGCGCATGTGGTCCCCTACCGGTCAGAGTCAGTTTTACCCTTTGTCGACCGGTGGCCCCCAACCCTGCAGGGTGGCCTCAGCTGACGGGGACAGACATCCGGTTAATCAAATGCAAAGAAAGTTTGCTGAGGCCAATTCACGGAAAACTGCAACGTTTGTTTAATAATGTGGCTGCAGGTACTCTCTCCTGAAGCGTTTCGGCGACTGTCTGAATCATAGGAATGGAGGTAGCTGGACAAAGGTGCTTTATAACAATGTCCTCATATGACCATGAAGCTCAGTGCATACAATTTCCATAATGCAGTGATATTGGCATCGGGAAACTCGCTGTTGTGGTGTCCTTTAAAATATGGTGGCATGACCCGTTCGCCTCTTCATGTTTAAAGAGGATTTAACCTGAGAAAGTGCTGCAGATCAAAGCATCTGGGTTTTTCCCTGAAAATGGTATCAACAAAGGCTTTGTGGTGCTGAAATCCCCATCTTCCAAGCTTTCAGGGACTGATAGACTTTTGTTGGAGAACCACATTTTTATACAGTTTTGGCATTTTACTGGGACGTAGCCTATTTTTGCTATTTTTTGTGTGTTTTTAACCTCCTTCCAGTTAGTGGTAGAAATTAGTATGAAAGCAATAATGGATCCTGGAAAGCTATACATTTCAGAAAAGTAGACAAAAGTCTGACTTCAGCAAGGGGTAATTTGTGTAGATCCTTCAAAGCTTTTCTATAGAAATTAACAGTTGAAAATAATAGAAATGGAAAATGAGTTGAACAAAACAACCATTTGTTCCAACCTTTTCCGCAGTAACTTCTTCTAAAAATTACAGATTTTTTAAAGCAATATACAGTAACATTCGCTGGACCCTTCTGGTTGTGGGGATATATAGGACTTGTTGGTTCACCAAGAACCCCACAAACCCAGAGCCAATAACTGAGCAGTTCCCTGCAATGTTTTTTTTATTGTTTACCGGGTACATAGCAAATCATTTGGGAAAATATAAACAGGGAAAAATCGGTATGAAAGACACCTATGTATTTCTAAAATGCGAACGAAATATAGAGTTTAGAAACAGTAGCTATTTGAACGTCTCTGAAATTGTGGGTACCCATACTAGCATGTGAATTATAGGACATTTTTCAAGGTTACTTCTTTTTTACACATTCTATTGCATTTCGAAAGGCAGACATTCATCAAAATTCAATAGGTAAGAACAGTTGCTCTACAATTCTGTGTTCACCTAAGTCTCCCAATAACAATGGTACTTCACTTGTGTGGGTAGGCCTAGTGCCCACAACAGGAAACGGCCCAAAACGCAACGTTGACACACCACATTTTTTCAGTGAAAACGGACCCTTTTTTGCAATGTGCCTAGCTGTAGATTTTGAACCCTAGCTCTGCCGGTACCTAGGAAAGTCTAAAACCTATACATTTTTTTTAACTAGACACCCAGGTGAATCCAGGATGGGGTGACTTGTCTGGCTCTCACCAGGTTCTGTTACCCAGAATACCTTGCAAACCTCAAACTTTGTAAAACACATTTTCCTTACATTTCTGTGGTGGAAAGTTCTGGAATCTTCGAAGATCCACAAGATTCCACGCACCCCGCATTCCCAAAAGTCTTCCGATAAAAATGGTACCTCACTTGTGTGGGTAGGTCTAGTGCCCTCGACTGGAAACGCCCCAAAACGCAATGTGGACACGTCACATTTTACAGTGAAACTGACCCTTTTTAGGTCTCGCACCTGCGACTATCGCCAAGCGATGTCGCTGCGAGCCCTATTGTCGGCGGTTCTGCTTACAACGAGCTAAGGGAGACAAGAGATGTGCACGCGCAACCTGCCGTAATCGGATCAGGTCGTGCGCGCGTTCACCATTTCCTGTCTCCCTTAGCTCGTACAGCACACAGAGACACATGCACGCGCGCGCACGCACACACACAGATACTCGCGCACACATCCCCTCTCCCTCCCCCCTACCAGTCATCGGGCTCTTTTTACACATGCACGCATACATACACACGCATACACGCACACGCGCACACATGCATACACACACACGCGCACACACAGACACACACACACAGACACACTCGCACACACACACGCGCACACATCCCCCCTCACAACCCACTCACCGGGTTCTTTTCGCGTGTCCCTCTCTCGGCAGCCAGCGGGTCATTCTCGGCAGCAGGCAGGGCTCTCCACGAGCACGGGAGCCCCGCTAGCTGACACGCAAATCTTCCGGCTGGCTTCACGGGCACAGGAGCATGGGGTAGGCTCCCGTTTGCTTTCTGTATTTTTGCGGCCCCGCCCCCGTCCCAACACAGGTTGCCTGGCTTCCTGTTCAAGATGGGCTGCGGCGGTGAGTTTTTTTCAATACTTAACTTGTGTTCATTGCTGCCATGTTAAATTGTCAATAAGGAGCCTTACTTGTGCCACTTAAAGGCGACACCCTGTGAATGGTGACAAAATATTCTGTATTGTCTACTGCTGGTGACTGTTAGCAAAGCAGGGCTGGACGAAGAGAGCTGTTTTTAGGTCGCCCGCCTCGCGCCCTGGCAATTAGCGGCAGGCGCCGTGTCCCTGCAGCGAGATGGCAGGGGAGGTCGCCCATTACACCCGCAGCACCCTGGCACTTCAAGCCCTCGCTTACTTTCAGCCCTGCCTGGCAATTAATAACCTGCTATTTTTATTTTCTTGTTTTTTTTAATTAAATTAAATGAACTTGAATAGTTTAAATTTTTTTTTTATAGGGGCAGGTGGTATGGGCAAGCGCAGTTGCTACTCTTGCCTTCCCAGAAAATGAGAGCGTTCAGTTAGAGCCCACTGTGAAGCGAGCAGCCTCTTGACGCTGTACACTTATTGGCTGTCCTTGAGATTCCAGGAGGGATAAGCCTCACACTGCAGGTTTCGGATTGGCACTGTCATAATGTTGTGATAAGTAATGCTTTGCTGGTGCCTCTGACTTCGTTCCGGTCCACTTATTCATCTTTGTGCCAAATACGCTTCGGTTTTCTCTTTCACGCGGTGTTGAAAAGGGTGGAGGGCTATTCCTGTCTGAGGAAAAGGTAGTCAAGGCTTCAGGAGGCAGCACTGAGGCGCCTACCAGCTGCATGCAAACTTTCCAACTGCAGCATTGCACTGTGTTGTATCGTTTCTATAGCATGCCGTACCTCTTGTTGGGCCCCTGAAGCGCCTTGCAGAAGAGGGATCGGGGTTCTATTTCTGAAGTACCCGGATAAAAGAGAGGTGATGGTAGCTGTGCCATCAAGACTTGTTGCTTTTTGTGTTCTCATTTAAAATACGCTGCCTGAAATTGCTGCTAGCAGAGAATCATCAGTACCTTGGATCAGCACTGTATGAATTTCACATTGAAGGCCGCGGCAGTGTTATGGCACAGCACTACCAACTGCCTGCCTTCCTGCCCCTACACTGTTACCCCGCGGTGCAGCCACAGGACAGTGGCTATATTGCCCGTATCTGCCCCGCAACACGTTGTTCCTGCCATGGAGGTTTCCCACAGCCGGGTGCAGTTAATAAATACTGGGACCCAAAGATATGTGGCATCAAAGAATAAGAACAGACGTGGTACAGGTAGGCTTTTTTAAATGTATTTATTAGTTTTCACTTTTATATAGCGCAAACTTTACCCGCAGGTATCAGAGCGCTTTAAATCAGCATGCTTATAACAAGCAAGACTAGCACTCTATATTACTGCCAACTTTGCTTAGCATAAGCAACAGCTAACCATTCACAAACAATGTTTATATATAAATTGCAAATTCAAGAAAAAAAATTAATGTAAAGCATTGTCATTTGCAATGCAAGTAACTCAAACTTTAATGCTGCGAGACCTATTGCATTGCAAATGGTTGTTTGCAAAGTGCCTAGGTGTAGAGTTTGAACCCTAGCTCTGCCAGAACTTAGGGAAACCTAGCAAACCTATACATTTTTGAAAGCTAGACACCCACGGGAATGCAGGATGGGGTGACTTGTCTGGCTTGCAAGTGATTCTGGATAACAGAACCTGGGGCGAGCCACACAGGTCACCCCATCCTGCATCCCCTGGTTGTCTAGGTTTAAAAAATGTATAGGTTTGCTAGGTTTTGTGCCATTTCCTGTTGCAGGTAGTAGGCCTACCCACACAAGTGAGGTACCATTTTTATCGGGAGACTTTGGGGAATGCTGGGTGGGTGGAAGTTTGTGGATCTGCGCAGATTCCAGAACTTTCCATCACAGAAATGTGAGGAAAATTTGTTTTTTTTAGGTTTGTAAGGGATTCTGGGTAAGAGAATCTAGTGAGAGCCACACACGTCACTACATCCTTGATTCCCCTGGGTGTCTAGTTTTCAAAAATGTATAGGTTTCTAGTTTGCTTTCTGCAGCCCTGCGGAGGGGGTAATCAGGGACTATTGCCCCGATATGCCCCCAAAGGGGGCAGAAAGACTGTGGCTTTTTATTTGTGAGGGACATTGGGATCTCCATTCTTGGCCGCCCCAACCCCTACGCATAAAAGCAAGCATAATCGCTGGCACCTAGTGGGCTCTCTGTCCCCCGTGGGGGCAGATCAGGGGCTACAGTCCCTATCTGCCTCCTAGGGGGGGCAGAAAGACTGTGGTATCTGTTTTGGGAGTGGGGCATTGGCATTCCTATTCTGCGCTGCCCCCACCCCTGAATTTTGAAAATATTATACTCCTGGTGCTTAGTGGGCCCTCTGCCCCCGAGGGGGCAGATAATGGGCTATTGCTCCTCTTTGCCTCCCGGGATGGGGGGCAGAAAGACTGTGGCATTTGTTTGGGGGTGGGGGCATTGGCATGCCCATTCTGGGCAGCACCCATCCCTACTGATCCAGCGGGCTATAGAAAATATATCATAAACTACGCTACCCAACTTCATAACCTATAAACAAAATTCTATACTAAATATGGACCCATTTATGAACCTGATATATTTTGGGCCTACTGAATCAGGTGGTCAGAATAAATCTATATACACATTATCTACACACAATATACATATTTATACATTTGCAAAAAGAATATTGTCATTAGAATAAAACCCAACCATTTAAACGACCACCATAGGTGACGTGATCTAGCTAATGGTAACCTATACTTCTAAATAATCAAGACCAGCTTGTTTGTCAAAAGTAAGATTTTATTTTCTAAATTATGGTATATATGTTGTAAGTTTTATAAATGAAATTTATTAGCAATAAAGCAAGCATGATGGTAAGAAATATAAAAAAATTACAATTTAAGCAATTGAATCAATTTTAAAGAAATTATATAAAGTTTAGCATTTCTAAAACCTATTTCCCTAACTGAGCTAAATAGACAGAAATTAAAGTAAAGATCTTTGAGGATTCTTACGTGCTCCACGCAAAGTCCAGCAGCACATCACCCTCATCGGAAAGTCAGAAAGCAGCAGCCAGCCCAACCCTAAGGGCATGACTTTTTATACCTTTCTACGCTAACTAGACTAGCAAAGGAAAGTTTTCAGAAATCCTCGACGTCCCATTGGCTAAGAGTGACAAGTGACATGTCACCCGATTCTTAAAAAGTTCCACAAAATCATGTCTTACAAAGACCATTGTCTCTTCCACGTGAAGCCAGAAGCTTCCTGCGATTGCAACTTTGTATTAAGTCATCCTCGCAGCTTCCATAGTCTTTCAGTACAACTTCCGCGGATGCCAAGTTAAGGACTGACAAAAAGTTCACTTTCGACCTTGGCCATGTCCGACAGAATGATGTCAGCTCATCAGTTTTTGCTTTGTGAATGCAGCTTCAATAATCGTTTTAATTCAGAATGGGCGTCTCGTGACTTTCTGCAGAATTATAGATCAGCTCTTTTTCTGCGGCTCAAATAACTAGGCCCAAAAGCAGGCAACTTATGTTTTCTAGTATAAAACAAACACAAGAAAAGTATTAATGTAAGAAATAAAGTATATTCTGTATCCACCCCATGGTTTACTAATTAATTAACCCACCCGATTAATCAAAATGTTACCTAGCTAATGCAAACAAATAAAGCAGCGTTTATATTTACCAGTCTCCGTTTTTCTATGAGACCCATATGCACCTAGAATAGTAGAAATGACATCACACAGACAAGGAAAAGCAAAACAAGCACATGCTTCTTTTAAGTTTGCAGCAGTTAGTAATGACAAAAACGAAAACAATAAATTATTTTATTATTTTGCACGAACAAAAAGATGCAACAAATATGCACGTTTATGAGCACACATGTTAGTTCCTCCACGTATAAAGTTTAATCTAAGTTGTATTAGCATGACATATCACAAATCATTAATAATTTTATTCATGTTATGGAAATGTGACTTTGCGAGTTTAAACAAAATTTTGTTTTCTATCTCGCTCCATCAACTCCCTCATCTGGTGATTAACAAATCACCACACCAGCATTCAAAATTTTGGTAAATTAAATTTTAAGAAATCGATTCAAATTCATTTGTATTAGTAAACCTAAAAATCTGTTTCAGCATAATCTTTGCAATTAACATGACGCTCTCTATGTAACTCCTGTAACTCGATCTCCCTTTCCTCTTCTTTTCTGAGTTTATAGATTCTCTTCTTTTCCTTCAACTGTTTCTTTCTTTTATGTAACAAACAACCTACTTTAGTCAAAATAAAAATGAATACTATTATAATCAAAGGTGCCAGAATCTTGCCAAGAATTGAACTTCCGATATTATGAAACCAGTTTTTAATTGCTTGAAACCTTTTTGAAAGTTTCCCTGTAAAATCTTCTTCTTCTAAAGGAATTATCTCTGAATGCATTTGTGTAATATTCTTAATATACATTTCAATATTCTTACTTTCATCCGGTATATATGTACAGCAATGTTGGACATGTAAAATGCCACAGACTCCTCCCTCTTTTGCTAGGAGTATGTCTAAAGCAAGGCGATCTTGAATTACCATGGATCTAATTGCAATAACTTCAACATTCACTAATTGAAATCCATCAGCAGTGTCTGTTGATAATCTATCAACTATAGTGGACAATTTTCTGATTCTTCCTGCATTTAGGGTTATACCAACAAAAGGTATTACAGCTTGGAAAATATCTCCCAGAACTTCAGTAAAAGTTTCTCTTTTAGCTCTATTTACATAATTATGAATTTTAAACAATCCTTCTGAATCTCTGTCAACATGAAACACTTTAGGAAAAACAATTCCCACATAACAAGTTCCATACCAATGGTCTGGAAGGTTATAGTAAGCTTTGTCACCACAAACAAAATAAATTCCAGGGAAGATAGGATCTTTTCCACCTTTAAATCCCCAACCTCCCATAATCTGATAAGTATCTTCACAGTTGCTTGCACCTACAAAATAATTATCAAAAAGTGTATTATCTCTTCTAATGCAAAGCTTTCCACTAACAGGTTTGTCTATGTGAATTGCAATATTTTCAAGCATTTTGCCATTTAATTTCTCATCCTCTTTTTGCCAGAAGGATGACTTAGTCTGTTTGACTAATTCATTTCTCTTATAAATTGCTCTTCTCTCCTCAACCATATTCAAAAATTTCTTTCCTTCAGCACTTAATTTACATGTTAGATTATTCTTATAAGCATATTCATAAGTGAGTTCGTTAGTAACAAGGAAATATTCTCTCAATTGTTTTGCTTTCTTATGCTTATTTAAAGCATTATCAATCTTAACATTAGCAAAAATCTCATCATAATTTGAATAGTAATATTCTAAACGTCCAGTTTGGTAAAATAAACTAGTTAATACACTACATGTTACAGCATAAGTGAGAGGAAGCATATTATATGTTACTCCCTCAGAAACAGAAGCAGGTAACTTAACACAGACATAACAGTCTTTTGCATCCATTACCTTTACATATTCACTCAAAAGCTTTGTGAATGTATTGCTTGAAAAATCACCTATTGATTTATCTTGATGAATGTTAGGCTGATGATCAATTACTTTTGCAGATGCACTATGTTTAGTTTGGCTAACCAGAGCTTTGCTTGTTATGTTAACTTTGTGTAATTCTCTATTCATTTCTAAAGGTATAATCACAGCTAGCACCAACCAGAGCAGAACTAAAATGAGCAGACACACCAGAGTCATCTTACAGCATCTTTTAAAAACAGAACATTTTGAAGTGCTCTCCTTAACGTAAGGCATTTTTAGGTTAGTTTTAGCCTCAAAAATAAAAATAAAAATAAATTTTAAAATTTATATATACCCCCCTTTTAAAATATATTTTTCTTTTATAACTCTAAACAAGATTTCTTCGACCTTATGTCATACATAAGTTTTCTTGTACTAAACAGTTTTTCTTCGACCTTGTGTCAACTAACAGGATTTCTTCAGCCTTTTGCCAAATTAATAATTTTGTACTTCAATCATTGTCACTAATTTCTTGGATTTCGTTTTCTTCTTCACTACTATCATATATGTCAATAACAGGTGGAATTACTAAGTAAGTCCACTCAGGAGACTTGTATTTCTGGTTTGGTCTAATTATTCTCTTCCCTTTTCTCGATATCACTTCAATTTTTCTTCCAACTCCAACTTCTTTTCCTGGACTCTTTTGACTACTTATTTCTTCAACTTGTTCTATTGGCTTTTTGATCAATCTGACTCTCAATCTTCCACCAGGCCAGTAGTCTGCTTTTCTCACGTACTTCTTCTTTGGTTCAGAATTATTTGATTCTGATTTCCAAGTCCTTTTCTTTCCGTTTTCACTTCCACCTTCCACGTCACTTTCTTCAGTTTCGTAGTCTGAAATTTCAATTGACTCAGGAACTTCTCTATTCGGCAATTTCACTCCTTCAGGAACTTCACTTTGTCTTCCATCACTGGTACTCGGTAATTCGTTCTCCTCTTCTTCTTCAATTACCTCTAGCTTCCCAGATTTCGGATTTCTGTTCCTTACTTCAGAGCTTGTTCTCTGCCTTTCGGTACTCTCCTGGTCTGAAACTTCTTTTGGTTCAGCTTCTTTGTCTTCAATAGAGACAACTGAATCCTCAGTTATCTTTCCTTTTAACAGATTCTCTTCACCTTCAGAATCTATTTCAATTATTTCTAAGTCTTTTCTTGTCAGATTTCCATTCACTGGCACATTTTCCAGATGTCGACTTTCTTGTCGATCTTCGGAATCTGGAATTACTTCACCTTCTGTTCTATCTTCTGCTTCAGAATCAGAATCATCTGTGGTATCACTTTCAACATCAGAACTCTCAGGAGTTGGTACTGGAATAGTATGACTTGGATGAATCCAGCGCTTCAATCCTCTGCACTTTACAGCATTAGTAGTGATCAAGATTACCTGCCTAGGTTTCTGCCATCTAGGAGATAGACAATTCCTCCTCCGATGTACTTTCGTTCTGACCCAATCGCCAGGTCTCAGATCATGAGTCAAAACTTTTTCATTTGATTGAGCTTCAGTTCCCACCTGATTAGACACAGAAGTTACCATATCAGATAACCTTTTACAGTAATCCAAAATTGCACTGTCATTTATGCTCAACAGTTTACCTACAGGTACAAAAGCTTGCCTCATAACTCTTCCCATTAAAATTTCATGAGGACTCAGACCTGTCTTTTTATCTGGTGTACTTCTTAATGACATCAAAACAAGTGGAAGAGCATCAGTCCACTTAACACCTGTCTCTAGACACATTTTTCCAATTCTGTTTTTGATAGTTCCATTTATTTGTTCAACTACACCTGATGCCTCTGGTCTGTATGCACAGTGTATTTTCTGCTCAATGCTCAAAGCTTCACAAATTAACTTCAACAGTTTGTTATCAAAATGGCTTCCTCCATCACTCTCAATAGTGACTGGAAAACCGTACCTTGGGATGATTTCTCTGAGCATTAGTTTTGCTACTGTAATTGAATCACAATGTCGTGTAGGGAAAGCCTCTACCCATCTTGAGAATAAGCATACAATTACAAGTACATATTTCAAACAGTTGTGTAAGGGCATTTCAATGAAATCTATTTGTAACCTGGTAAAGGGACCACCTTCTCGACCAATTATTCCTGTCCCCACCACTGATTTTCTGTTTGGATTCATTTGTTGGCATGATAAACACCTTTGACAAAAAGATTCAGCAATGGTTCTAAATTTGGTATTGAACCATGTTTCTCTAAAAAGTCTGACCATAGAATCTCTTCCTAAATGTGCAGGACCATGATATAATCTGGCCATGTCAGCAATCAAGCAATTTGGTAAGACTATTCTGCCATCTTTGTAAACCCACACTCCATCTTCTTCACGTGGTCTACAATCTGATCTTAACCATAGGTCTTTTTCTTCATCATCTGCTTCGTTTTGTAAATCTCTAATCTCATGCCATGTTTCTACAACAGTTGTTAGCATTAATGAATTTGAATCAGTTTCTTTACTTCTCTCCCGATTGTATGAATAATTTTTCCTTGCGCAGTACTTTGCTGTTTCGTCTGCGAAGGCATTTCCCTTGGAAATATAATCAGTTCCTCTAGTGTGCGCTGCACACTTGACTATGGCAATTTCTTTTGGCAATTGTATTGCTTCAATTAATCTTCTAATGAAAACTGCATTTTTAATTGGTGATCCTGTTGATGTCATGTATCCTCTCTGTGACCAGAGTTGTCCATAATCATGCACAACTCCGTACCCATACTGACTATCAGTAATGATGGTAACTCTTATATCTTTTGATATTTCACATGCACGAATTAAAGCAATCAATTCAGCCACTTGTGCTGAACGAACTCCTTCAAGACATGATGCTTCTTCAACATCTACAACTGTACAAACTGAGTATGAAGCTTTCAAGACACCTCCTTCGGATCTTAAGCATGAGCCATCTACAAAGTAGACAAAATCCGATTCAGACAAAGGTCTGTCTTTGATGTCTTTTCTTGGTTTTGTGCAGAATTCCATGACATCTAAACATTCATGTTCAGTTTCAATATCATCAACAATTTCAGAATCAGGCAGTAATGTAGACGGATTCAGATTCAAACATCTTGAAATCGAAACATTATCTGCTCCCAGTATTATTTTCTCATACTTTGTCAATCTGCTACTTGTTAAATGTTGAGTCTTACCTCTTGTCAGTAATATTTCAACTGAATGAGGCACAAAAACTTTCACAGGAAATCCCATAATGATTCCTTCACTTTGTTCGAGGCTGATACTTGTAGCTGCAACTGCTTTCAAACAACCTGGTAATGCTTTTGCAATTGGATCAAGAACTGCGGAGAAGTATGCAATAGGTTTCTTTAGATTTCCATGTCTCTGTATTAATACAGATAATGCACATCCTTCTTTCTCACTGCAATACAGTTCAAAATCTTTCTCATAATTTGGCATACCCAAAGCAGGAGCTTGGCATAAGCTCTTTTTCAGGTTCTCAAAAGATTCCATCTCAGCATCATTGAGAATAATTGGATCTTTTACATCTGATTTGGTCAATCTTTGTAGTGGTTTTGCAATTACTGAAAATCCACTTATCCATTGTCGACAGTAACCTACCATTCCCAGGAACATTCTGACCTGTCTTTGTGTTCTTGGCGGTAACATTGCTTGAATCATTTTTATTCTCTCTATTGTTACTTGTCTTTTTCCTTTTGCAATTCTGTGACCAAGATATTTTACTTCTTGTTTGCAAAACTGTAGTTTTGCTGGGGACACTTTATGTCCTTCTTCTGCAAGGCGATTTAACAGAATTATTGTGTCTGTTACACAATTTTCTCTTGTCTTTGCAGCTATTAACAAATCATCAATATACTGCACCAGCGTAGACCTACCTGGTAAGTCTAAATCTTCTAATGATCTTTTTAACAATTCATTAAAGATTGAAGGACTTTCTGTATAGCCCTGAGGGATTCTTGTCCATCCAAGGGTCTTACCTTGGAATCGGAAAGCAAAAATTTCATAACTGTCTGGGTGTAAGGGAACAGTAAAGAATGCATTGCAAAGGTCAATGACTGTATACCATTCAGCATCATGTGGAATCTGAAATAGAATTACTGCTGGATTTGGAACCACAGGACAACATGGAATGACAATTTGATTAACCTTTCTCAAATCTTGTACGATCCTAAATGTTCCGTTAGACTTTTTAACTCCCATAATTGGTGAATTACAAGAGCTACTTTTCATTTCCTTTAATACGCCTTGCTTGATTAATTTTTCAATTATAGGTGTAATACCTTCAATTGTCTCTGTTTTCATTTTATACTGTGGAGTGTTTGGAAATTCTATTCCCTGTTTTAATGCTATTTTTACAGGATCTACATTTTTCATCAGACCCATCTCATTCCCAGTATTATCCCATATTTCAGATTTCACTGTTTCCTTTAGCTCTTCAGGTAAATCCTTTTCTTCAAATGCAGGAAACAATTTTGTTTCTTCTACTTCCATCATCATCATTGTCATTCTGTACAAACCATCTTCCTCCATTGTTTGTAATTCAACTCCTTCAGGAGAACAATATATTCTGCAATTCATTTTACATAGGATGTCTCTGCCTAATAGATTTACTGGACTACTGTTACAAACCACAAATCTGTGTTTGTCTCTGTAATTTCCAATTTCAACTGGTACTGGATCAGTTAAGTCTGTTTTAATTTGCTGATTACTTACTCCCACAACTTGGATGGTATCCCCAGAGAGAGGTAGGTTTTCAATTTCCACTGATCTAACAGTAGAACGGGTAGCACCAGTGTCCACTAGAAAAGTGATGTCTACATCATTAACTTTCCCGTTTACATAAGGACCAGACTGGTCAACCTCAAGAGTGGCTCCAACAACACACTCTTCCTCCTCTCTCGGGCACTGTCAGCAATAATCATCAGAATCACTGTCTTGACTTTCTGTTAATAAAAATTGTTGTGAAGCATTTTGCATTTGAACCTTTTGCTGCTTTTGCTGTTTTTGTGGTTTTATTACCTGTTCACATCCCTGAAATCCCACGTTTGGATTATATTTTTGAACTCCCCCACAATTCGGAAAAGGTGGTTGTGGCAATTGGTCTTGACGATTATTCACCTGTTGTTGTTGCTGTTGTTGTAACTGTCGCTGAATATTAAATTCATTTAACCCCTGTTGCATCTGTAGCTGTTGCTGCAGGTTAACACCATTCTGCATCTGTGGATTCAATAAGGGATTCTTTGAGTTTCTAGGAGGATGAGGACACTCGTCCCTCCAATGTCCAATTTCGCCACAATTAAAACAAGGTAATCTTTGTTTCAGCTCTTCTATCTTTGGGCTAAATTTCTTTGGGAAATTATTATTACCTTTAAACTTTCCTTGTATCTGGTTTGTATTTCCAGTTTGAACAAAATTAGTGTTCTTATTTCCCATGCTGGCAATCTGTTGCTCAGCCACCTTTACCTGAGCCCACATGGCTTTCTCCTTCAGCTTCTTCTGTTTTACTTCTAATTCATCGCTACAATATTTTGCTTTTCTTAGAATATCATCTACAGATAGTGCTTGCCATCCGACAATACTAGTTCTGATCATTTCTCCAATTTCAGGTTTTAGTCCATAAACAAATCTATAGATAAAATGACTCATGTCTTTTTCATCTAATTTTTCATAACCACTGTATTGTTTAAAGATTAACAATAGTCTTTCATAAAAAGAATGAACTGATTCTTTTGTTTCCTGTTCTGTTCTTTCTATTTTAACCCAATCAACTTCTTTGGGTGGAATTTTGTTTTTCATCCAAACAATTACTTTCTCATAGAAATCCATTACAAGTGGATTTGGGGCACCTGTTTCTTTGATTCGTTCAGGTTCTGCTTTTGGCCAACTAATAGATATTTTACATTCTGTCCAAAGATCAGATGGGACTACAATGTCAAAAAATCCATCTAAATCAATCCACAGAACTTTTGACACTTTGATAAATCTATCGACTTGCCTGTACCACTCAACTGGTTTCTCCCTCAATTTTGGAAAGTCATTTGTGAATAACAGTATGTCTTGTCTTGACCATGGGACATGAACATATCCTCCACCTGCAACTTCCCTCATTGGAAATTGTTTTGACAATTTTTCCAATCTTTCATCTTCCTTCCTTTTGGTCCATTTCACTCTCCATTTGTTCAGTTCTCCTAGCTTTTTGATATAGACAATCAAATCTTTAATGTGAACTATTCTTCCCATTGAGTTCAAACTCTCAATGTCACTTTCTGAAAAATCTAATCTGTAATGCTTTGCAAAATTCTTTTGTTTACTTACATCGATTTCAAGTTCTGCAGCTAGATCCTCTAATTGATCATATTTATTTTTCGTTTTCCACTGAATACTTTTGCAAATGAATAGTAGTTCATCATCCCGATAGTAATTTAAACTATCTGGGCCAATTGTTCCAATTATTAATTCTTCAATATTAGCTTTTAATTTGGCCACATCAAGTTTTGGTGTGGTTACCCTAACTTCAGGACTTCCTACATCTGACATAGCACCCATTGGTGTTTTTGGAGATAAATCCTCATTAAAGGTTAAATCAGGCATTCTCGATCTAGAAGTGTTTAATTCAGTTAAGTCTGAATAAAATTTTTCAGTAGCCTTTTGAGTTTCTGTATTTAAAGGAATAGTTAATCCATTTTTGTTTGTATCTCTTTGATCAAATACAGGCTGAACAGGACCTATTGTTACTGGAACTGTGACAGCTTCCATGCCTTTTGTCATTCTTTTAATTAATTCTTCTTTAGACCTTAAATATTCATTATAATCAACATCCTCAACATTTCTTGTCTCTCTTGCATAATCTTTTGGAGGTTCCCTTGCTCTTGGAGTCATTGAAAAATGTCTACCTTCATTTCGAGCATTCTCGAATTCTGATCTTCTAGGAGTTTCAGTGATTTCACAATTATTTGGATAAAGTTTAGGAGCTTCACTAATTGGAGGTGCACTCGGTGAAGTTTCAGTAGAAACCACCGGAGTAGACCATGATCTAGGAGGTCTCAAAGGCTGATTAGGCTGTTTCTTTCTAGCAGTTGTATATATTTCTTCCATAACTGCATCCTCAGATTCACTTTCCATAGATTTCCCTGTAGGAGAACCCATTACCATTTCATGAATTAAATATAATCCTTCACTCATGTTTCCCTGTCTCCACATTCGCAATCTATCTTCATGAGTTTCTCTTTTCCATGATGGATTTTTAGAAGGTCTTTTAATTCCACTAGCTTCTCTTTGTAACTGATACATCTCGTCTTCCCACTCAACTAAAGCTTCAAATTGAGTTGGTCTCGGTTTTGGAACAAGAGCATTCATTTTCTCTCGTAAATTTCTTAAAACTCTTACATTAAATGAACCATCATCAGGCCAAGCTAAAACACCGTCGTTTTTAGTATAACGTTTCCAACTGTCGAACCATAAGACAGTATGATATCCGTATTCACCTTCCATGTACGCTGCAGGTGTTTTATACTTATGAAGTAGTTTACCACCTCGCGTTTCGATTTTCTTGTCAGGTGAAAATAAATTCTTAAATTTCTGAAATAATGTTGTCTTTTTCTCAACATGTTTAAAATGATAACTCATTTTTAAGAGTTAAATTTAATTCACAAAATCGTTCGTAAAATATTTCCGGGATGTTCCGCAAAACAACCAATCCGTGCGCGAAACACACCAACAGGCCAATGGCAGTTGAGCTGCGTCACTTTTCAGCTCGACCAATAAATTTGGAGATTTTCCGAAGGACCAATCAGCTCACAGGCTGTCAGAGACTCAGGAGCCAATCAGAATACTGCTTGTGACGTAGGTCACCCAATCCCAGCGCGGCTCTGTGACGTACACAGCAGCTGCGGTTTCTCGCTTCTCACTCCTGGCGCTTACCCCTCCTTCACAAAATCTTTTCACAGCGCCATTTTAAGGACACTTTTCAGTGTAAATTAATTCTTAACAATGACTATAAAGACAACATCTGTTCGTTTCACTATTTAGGATAGTTTACATACATTCAAGTATCCACACTTCGGAATAGACGGCGCTATTCACACTAAGGATAATATTCAATTGTCAGTAGAGTAACCTTACCCCACCCTTCTAACACGTATAATTATGAACTCGCTTTGCTCTGAACCCACCGCGAAGTGAAAGTTCTAAGAGTTCCACTTGAACATAAAATACAATTCAAACTCGCACTTTTACACGGAAAATTCCCTAAATTCAAACACACATGAAATCCGTACAGGACTCTCACCTGTTTATAGAATTCATGCACCGTTAGCAAAATAACGACGTTATCCGTACAGGGCTCTCACCTGTTTATAGATATGAAACATGTACCCGTACAGGACTCTAACCTGTTTATAGATAATCATGTACCGACGTTAATTTTACCCTTCACTCAAGCTCGGATATAACTAATACTCTCATCACAGTGAGTTTTATGGAAGGCGCTTTGTCCCTATTCTCATGCTGCTTTGATTTCTTAGAAAATCCTCACTATTCAAGATTCAGACCTAGCCCTAAAACTGTGCTGCTCGGCGACAACACTATGGTACACGGCGATACCTCTTGTGATACTCGGCGATATCACTACAAACAGAACAGATGGCTTGCGTGACTAATTTCTCGCCACACAATCTATACCGGTATAGCTTACAGATAGGCACGAAAAACGAACTTAACATGTGTTAAAACATCGATCCTATTTCCATACCATGACGTAACCCTTAGCAACCAATATATTACCTTGGTTACCTCTTAGCAACCATCAATTTCTGCTACCAGAGAATTGATCCAGCGGGCTATAGAAAATATATCATAAACTACGCTACCCAACTTCATAACCTATAAACAAAATTCTATACTAAATATGGACCCATTTATGAACCTGATATATTTTGGGCCTACTGAATCAGGTGGTCAGAATAAATCTATATACACATTATCTACACACAATATACATATTTATACATTTGCAAAAAGAATATTGTCATTAGAATAAAACCCAACCATTTAAACGACCACCATAGGTGACGTGATCTAGCTAATGGTAACCTATACTTCTAAATAATCAAGACCAGCTTGTTTGTCAAAAGTAAGATTTTATTTTCTAAATTATGGTATATATGTTGTAAGTTTTATAAATGAAATTTATTAGCAATAAAGCAAGCATGATGGTAAGAAATATAAAAAAATTACAATTTAAGCAATTGAATCAATTTTAAAGAAATTATATAAAGTTTAGCATTTCTAAAACCTATTTCCCTAACTGAGCTAAATAGACAGAAATTAAAGTAAAGATCTTTGAGGATTCTTACGTGCTCCACGCAAAGTCCAGCAGCACATCACCCTCATCGGAAAGTCAGAAAGCAGCAGCCAGCCCAACCCTAAGGGCATGACTTTTTATACCTTTCTACGCTAACTAGACTAGCAAAGGAAAGTTTTCAGAAATCCTCGACGTCCCATTGGCTAAGAGTGACAAGTGACATGTCACCCGATTCTTAAAAAGTTCCACAAAATCATGTCTTACAAAGACCATTGTCTCTTCCACGTGAAGCCAGAAGCTTCCTGCGATTGCAACTTTGTATTAAGTCATCCTCGCAGCTTCCATAGTCTTTCAGTACAACTTCCGCGGATGCCAAGTTAAGGACTGACAAAAAGTTCACTTTCGACCTTGGCCATGTCCGACAGAATGATGTCAGCTCATCAGTTTTTGCTTTGTGAATGCAGCTTCAATAATCGTTTTAATTCAGAATGGGCGTCTCGTGACTTTCTGCAGAATTATAGATCAGCTCTTTTTCTGCGGCTCAAATAACTAGGCCCAAAAGCAGGCAACTTATGTTTTCTAGTATAAAACAAACACAAGAAAAGTATTAATGTAAGAAATAAAGTATATTCTGTATCCACCCCATGGTTTACTAATTAATTAACCCACCCGATTAATCAAAATGTTACCTAGCTAATGCAAACAAATAAAGCAGCGTTTATATTTACCAGTCTCCGTTTTTCTATGAGACCCATATGCACCTAGAATAGTAGAAATGACATCACACAGACAAGGAAAAGCAAAACAAGCACATGCTTCTTTTAAGTTTGCAGCAGTTAGTAATGACAAAAACGAAAACAATAAATTATTTTATTATTTTGCACGAACAAAAAGATGCAACAAATATGCACGTTTATGAGCACACATGTTAGTTCCTCCACGTATAAAGTTTAATCTAAGTTGTATTAGCATGACATATCACAAATCATTAATAATTTTATTCATGTTATGGAAATGTGACTTTGCGAGTTTAAACAAAATTTTGTTTTCTATCTCGCTCCATCACTACATATAAAAATAAATAAATCCCTGGTGCCTAGTGGGCTTTCTCCCCCCCCCCCCGGGGCAGATCAGGGGCTACTGCCCCCATATGCCTCCTGGGGAGGGGCAAAAAGGCTGTGGATTTTTTTTGAGTGGTGGGGGCATTAGCATGCCCACGCTGGACAGCCCCCACCCCGAACTTTGGGAGAAAAGAATCCCTGGTGCCAAATGGGCTTTCTGCCCCCGTGGAGGCAGATAAGGGGCTATTGCTCCATCTGCCTCCGGGGAGGGGGGGAGTCAGAAAGACTGTAGCATTTTCTTTGGGTGGGAGCATTGGCATGTCCATTCTGGGCAGCCCCCACCCCTACGTATAAACAAAATGCAAAAAAAAACTATTGCCTAGTGGGCTTTCTGCCCCCCCTTCAGGTGGCAGATCAGGAGCTACTGCCCCATCTGCCTCCTGGGGGGTCAGAAAGACTGTGGTATTTTGTTTGCGGGGTGGGGGCATTGGCATG
Organism: Lissotriton helveticus; assembly: GCF_964261635.1. NCBI lineage: Eukaryota > Metazoa > Chordata > Amphibia > Caudata > Salamandridae > Lissotriton > Lissotriton helveticus. The sequence goes on from NC_136068.1 coordinate 1,210,640,734, forward strand.
CCCATTCTGGGAGCTCCCACCCCGAACTTTAGATGAAAAAAGGCCCTGGTGCTATTTCCCCATCTGCCTTCTAGGGGGGGGAAGAAAGCCCGTACCATTTGTTTTTTGGGTGGTGCCTTGGCATGCCCATTCTGGGCAGCCCCCACCCCTATGTATAAGAACGACTAAAGAAACCCTGGTGCTTAGATGGTTTGGAAATTCCTCAGCTATCTGCAGTGGAGGGATTTTCTGCGCCTGTACTCATGATGGAATGATGCACAGGAGCACTGGTGCTCATGACGGAATCATTCAGTCATGAGCACCCAGAGGGTTAGGCATATGTCTCTCATAATAAGCATGCACTGACTCTGTCAGGGCTTGTGTAGTTCTCATGATCTGTACAGAGTTCACTTATTTTTCTGTCACTTTCTTTTTCAGATGATCTATCACTGTTCTGTGTTTATCAGCACTTACAATTACAGATGGAGCATTGTTTAGTGCTGACCTTGCTGGATCTTCAGTTGGCCAAGCAACAGCAGCCTTACACTCTATCCACAGATCACTAGGAACAACAATTTCAAATAGCGTTTCCATATCACTACAAAGCATTTTTCATAAAGGCATAAAGATGATCCCTAGTTTAGGGCACATGTACATAGTTCTCCCCATGCACTTCTCTCAAAGGAAATTCTATCTTTGCCTTCTTCTCAGTCTGTGTAACTTTATTTTAGTAGTAACTTTCTTTTTCTCTCTTCTCAGCATTTATTCAAATCTCTCAATTCTTCTGTTTTCTCAACTAAATCTTTAATGTGAGCTTTCAAAGTCACTCAGACCAATTATTTTATCTCTAATTCATCTAAATCCATCTTATAATTCCTCTGTGAATTCTTCATTCTACTTATGTAAATCTTATATTTGGTAAGTTTTCATGTTTATGTCCCTCATTTGCCCTCCTTGTTCCTTCTCTAATCAGATATCTAATTTAATCTACATTCTGACATGAGTCTTTAATCAACTGTTCTTTGAAAACTTTCTCCAAATTCAATCTTTAAAAGTCCAATATTAATCTCTCTCTCTCTCTTTTGGAAGAACATTAGGCTCAGGAGAGGAAGTTGCATCTGTAGGCACAGTAGTAAATACAATAGCACCAATGGATGTATGACGTTACCACGCGATCAAAATGATCGCGGTACATCACAACTTGCGCTGTAGGGTGCTGGACTTAGGAATAGTATGATTTACTATTCCAACTCCAGCCTACGTACAGTAGGGAAGGTGTTGGAATAGTAAATCACACTATTCCTTAGTCTAGAGCGCCCTCCAGTGCAAGTCGTAGAAACAACATGCGTTGTAAAAAGCTGCGATGTGACTGTATTGCGGTGTTTTAACCGCGTAGTAAAGGTTGTTTCCCGCACCAATAATCTTAACTCGGGCACTTCCACCTGATGTAGTACATGTACCTGTCCCTGCAAGTGCTGTCAATTCCTGTGCACTCCTACACAGTTCATCCAGTGCAGCCACATAAGATATCAAAGTAGAAAGACCATGTGCCAGTGTATGCAGTGGAGGCCTGGAATTAAAAAGATCATTTAAAAAGTGACTGTAAGGCTTTTCTTTGGTCTTGCTTCTTTCCGTCACTCTCGTCAGCTTTCTTGTTTTTTGTTCTGATAACAATTGCACTCCCTCTAACATATCCTCTCCCCAGGAAACCTCATGATTATTCCACTTGTTGTGTAACCCCGCATCAATTAACCCTTTTACTGCTTCATTATTTTTCTCTTTCTCTGTGGCCATCCGATGACATTTATTCAATGCCACAAACTTTGTAGGTCATGGTAGTGGTTTCTCCTATTCCTTGTCTATCTCAGACAATGTAGCTTTCTAGTGTTAAAATCTCCTCTGACGAAAACTGCAAGTCCTTCTCAACAGAAGCATATTCATGCCAACACAAATCCAGGCATACATATAGAGCCCTACATCCTTCAACATTTGGTACACAGTTTGACACACAGCACCCATTATTTTCACAAAAATTATCCAAAACCCGTTCAAATCAAATAAATGAATAACAACTAATGCCAGCACTGCTATATCAAATGTCAAGCAGTCTCAGCACGACTTTAACAGCAACCAACCAATGACAGTGTGACTCTGTGGCGACATCTCACCAATCCCAGTGTCACTCTTTAGGTCATTCAGCCAATTGCAGAGCAGCTTTTACTGTGAATGGAGAAAAAATAGATGCCTTTTTCTCACCGACCGCACAAAATAAATATTGTCTGCTTTACCTGAACAGGATATAATCAGCAAATTATAAAAAAAAAATCTCACAGCCAATAAAATACAGACCAGTATTGCTGCTGCAGTTGTTAAATACATTTCACACTAATGCCGACTCCCGGCCAGTGGCAATGACCCCCTGGCACAATTGTGTACTTATTTCAGTGCTCCAAAGAGCATTTCACACCTAAATTATGCACGCAAACCCTAGAAAGGAAACTTGCTATTAGAAAGAAATCTGTGTGAATGCAGTGCCTCTCAAAACACACTCCCTTGTTGCACACAATTCAGCTATAATAACTCGAGATCTTGGATTACAACAAATCCGATTAAGTAATCAACCAATAATAAACCCGCACTTCTTTGACTCATATCACAAATAGGACAAGTACATACAAATTACAGTAGTTAAACAACCTATTGAACCAAAAATCAACGTCACAAACGAAAATCCCACATGCAGCATTGCAATCCATCGCTCAATACAAGCCACTAGCTCTTCACTCACAACGTATCACCAGCATACTAAAACCTTCTAAATTTTAAAAATCATTCTGCCTTATTAATACTTTACAGTCCTCTTTACTCGGGAACAGCACTGCAGTATCAGGAACTCAGCAAATAATCCTTCAATTTGCAATTTGTGGTTATCTATTTTGGATGACATCCTGTTTTTACCGAGGATCCAACTGAGCATACTGACCATGTTAGACATATTTTGCAAAGGAGAAAAGGAGAAAATAATCTGTTTCCCAAGGCTGAAAAATATTTGTTAGAAAAAGACTTTAAAATATGTTGGATACATTCTTTCATCAGAAGCAACTGATATTGACACAAAAGATAAGAGACATTCTTGATAGGCTTACTCCTTCATCTGTTTAGGAGAAGCAATTTTCTTGGCTTGTCAAACTATTAATGAAAATTCATCAAGACGTTTTCTAAACTAGTTTGCCTGGAAAAGAACAAGACCTTTCACTGGACTAATGATGCCACATTAGCTTTTGAAAGATTGAAAGCAGAGTTCATCCGAGCGCCCATCCTACAACAACCAGATATTTCTAGACCGTTCATAGCAGAGAGCAGTTTTAATTCAATCAGATCATGTTGGTGAAGAACGGGCCATCGTTTTCTTCTCAAATACATTTTCTCCAACAGACCCAAATTATTCCATCTTGGAGAAAGAACTCCTGGCTATTAAGTCAGCATTAATTAAATAGAGACATTTCTTGGTAGAAGTCTAGTTCCAAGTAACTATTCAAACTGATCATAAGAACCTTCAAGTTCTTCAAGAAGCCAAATGCCAAAATAGCAGATATGTGTGGCCTTAGGTGTGGTGAACACAGACAAACATTTGGAGGAAACTATACCAATATGGCTCCCAAGTAGATGTGACATATAAACTAGTCAAAATATCAGATTCAGAGGTTTAATCCAACACCACATTTGTGCACCAAGATTCCAGGCACAGGGCTGATCCCCTTTCAGTAGCTGTATTTGCTGGAAATGCAGTAATACTTGTTTTACCACATTGTGCAAACAGAGCATACCCACCTCTTTTGGGTTCCTTCCACCAGTGAGAAATGGAATGCGCCACACCCTGGAATCGATTGCCCCAGTACTGTAAGAAATTGGGGTATCAGTTGACGGGGTAGGTGACCACTTCAAGTAATAACCGCAGTCCTTGTTAGGATGTGTCAATAAAGCCACTAAATTAACCTGAGCTCAAACCCCTGGCAGCTGTGGCACAGAGCATACCGGGTTCACGTAGAGGCAATATGTAAAATATTTATACCGTACCAAAACAGTAATAAAGTCAAAACACAACTCAATAATCACCCCAAAAACTAATTTAGTAAAATGAAATAAATTTTATCAAATCGTATGACATAAAAAAAACTAAAATCCAGTAAGGGAAACCGAATTTATGAATTTTTAAAATGTAAATGTGTAAATAGTGCCAAAAAGCATTAAGTGCCAACCACAGTCACCTGATTGCGCATAACGTAAGTGTAAATTAAAGCTGACTGTGATGGCGCACGGGTTAGATACAGAAACCAGGTTCAGCCCGATCGGTAGAATTACCTCCGGACTTGGAAGTCAAAAATCCTCAGTGGGTCAAGTCAGCAGGTTGTGGCCGAAGAAGGCTCCTCATCGTCAGATAGCCACTGAACAACATCTCCATGCAGTTGTTGGCTTTTGACAGGAAAGCTCTGAGCAGGAGAAATGTTAATTTTGTGCCCAGAGGCAGTCTCTTGCTGGCTGCACACTTTTGGCATGTTCACCCAGTGAAGATTTCTACCGTCGTACTGAAAGGTCGATTAGGATGGCCGACGGAAACGGGTACTGTCCGCCATGGTCGCGGCAAATGCACTCCCGCCCGTACCGCGGAGAATCCACGGTTGCGATTAGGATAGTTATATCAAGAAACTCCAACCGCGGCAGACGGATCACATCAAACACCGTCCGCGGCGGACGGAACACATCCAACACCGTCCGCGGCGGACATAACCAAATGAACACCCACCGCCGCGGACGGACATGACCGCGGAAACAGCCACATCTACCGCCATATCTGCGAAGACTCCGTGTCCGCGATTAGGATAACGCCGCCTGTACCACGGTACGCACAGCCATCCACGTCCGCGGCGGAAAGAATGCAACGAGAAACAGTGCATCACTGCGGAAGGCCAACGCAAACAACATCCCTAACGTCAAACCAATGAAATAAAGTCTCTCCGAAAGTAAATTGCAAACACACCAAAAAGGACAACCCCCCCACCTGAAACACCAACACCAATCACAAGCCACAATGACACCCCCCAAAGTACCCAATAATGCACACTAGTCAACACACCCACCTACCACCTGACTGCCAACAACCATTGAGACACGACTATAAAATGACACCCACCCACTACCACAATCCTTTGCATCACAGCATAGCTGCCAGCAAGAGGCCCAATACGACCTACAGCATACTCCAATTGAAGACACACAACCACTACCCTACCACACCCACCACACAAACACCCACCACACCATTCCTACACACCACACACCTGCACACCCCAACTCACTCAACCCACACACTGAGCACAACACACCATGGCACCCAAAAAAAAAAACCTTAATTCACGGACACTGAGTTGAAGGTAATAGTCGATGAAATAGTCCGTGTTGAGCCCCACATATTCGGGGCCAAAGTCCAGTAGACTACTGTGGCGCAAAAAAATCACATGTGGGACAGAATCGTCAGTCGGGTGAATGCGTCAGGGACCGTGCCAAGGACAAAGCACGAAATACAGAGGCGGTGGCATGACCTGAAAACCAGGGTGAAAGGCATCCGTGCCAAAAACCATGCGAGAGCCAATCACACTGGCGGCGGCACACCCCCGGAGCCCATACCATACACCGATTGGGAGGAGAAGGTGCTGGTTATACTTCACCCAGAGAGCCTAGACGGACCTGAGGAAGGAGAAGAGGCTGGTAAGTACAAACCAAGCACCACGAACAGAACGACATGGTCAGCCTCACACAACTGAGAAGACACATCTCCCAGGCCCCAACCCATGCACGTCGGACACGTACTCACCAAAATGTAAATGGCTACCAACAGGCCCCCATGTCCACAGGGAGGGTGGTGGAGGGTGGGGTGTGTGTGAGAGGTGGGTGGGGTGTGTGAGAGACCAGCACTACAACTCCCAACAGGCCCCCATGTCCACAGGGAGGTGGTGGAGGGTGGGGTGTGTGTGTGTGAGACCAGCACTACAACTCCCAACAGGCCCCCATGTCCACAGGGAGGGTGGTGGAGGGTGGGGTGTGTGTGAGAGGTGGGTGGGGTGTGTGAGAGACCAGCACTACAACTCCCAACAGGCCCCCATGTCCACAGGGAGGGTGGTGGAGGGTGGGGTGTGTGTGAGAGGGCACTACTACAACTCCCAACAGGCCCCCATGTCCACAGGGAGGTGGTGGAGGGTGGGGTGTGTGTGTGTGAGACCAGCACTACAACTCCCAACAGGCCCCCATGTCCACAGGGAGGGTGGTGGAGGGTGGGGTGTGTGTGAGAGGTGGGTGGGGTGTGTGAGAGACCAGCACTACAACTCCCAACAGGCCCCCATGTCCACAGGGAGGGTGGTGGAGGGTGGGGTGTGTGTGAGAGGGCACTACTACAACTCCCAACAGGCCCCCATGTCCACAGGAAGGGTGGTGGAGGGTGGGGTGTGTGTGAGAGACCAGCACTACAACTCCCAACAGGCCCCCATGTCCACAGGGAGGGTGGTGGAGGGTGTGGTGTGTGTGAGAGGTGGGTGGGGTGTGTGAGAGACCAGCACTACAACTCCCAACAGGTCCCCATGTCCACAGGGAGGGTGGTGGAGGGTGGGGTGTGTGTGAGAGACCAGCACTACAACTCCCAAAAGGCCCCCATGTCCACAGGGAGGGTGGTGGAGGGTGGGGTGTGTGTGAGAGGTGGGTGGGGTGTGTGAGAGACCAGCACTACAACTCCCAACAGGCCCCCATGTCCACAGGGAGGGTGGTGGAGGGTGGGGGGTGTATGAGAGACCAGCACTACAACTCCCAACAGGTCCCCATGTCCACAGGGAGGGTGGTGGAGGGTGGGGTGTGTGTGAGAGGTCACCACTACAACTCCCAACAGGCCCCCATGTCCACAGGGAGGGTGGTGGAGGGTGGGGTGTGTGTGAGAGACCAGCACTACAACTCCCAACAGGCCCCCATGTCCACAGGGAGGGTGGTGGAGGGTGGGGTGTGTGTGAGAGGTCACCACTACAACTCCCAACAGGCCCCCATGTCCACAGGGAGGGTGGTGGAGGGTGGGGTGTGTGTGAGAGACCAGCACTACAACTCCCAACAGGCCCCCATGTCCACAGGGAGGGTGGTGGAGGGTGTGGTGTGTGTGAGAGGTCACCACTACAACTCCCAACAGGCCCCCATGTCCACAGGGAGGGTGGTGGAGGGTGGGGTGTGTGTGAGAGGTGGGTGGGGTGTGTGAGAGACCAGCACTACAACTCCCAACAGGCCCCCATGTCCACAGGGAGGGTGGTGGAGGGTGGGGTGTGTGTGAGAGGTGGGGGGTGTGAGAGGACATTGTAATGTAATCAAATGGATATGAGCATGTAATGTCCACAGTACTGATCAGCACAATCTTGTCCCTCAGGTGATCGTACTCTGACTGGTGAAACCAGCACCCGGCCGCAAGACTCGCCGCACACCCATACCGGACTCTCTGGGGACGATGACACCGGCAGCTCTGGTGCGGAGGATGGTGCGGGCCCAAGCAGACAGCCAGGGCCATCTGGCTCACAGCAAATCCCGGCCCCGACAACCGTCGCCCGTGTAACTACAGCAACACCGGCCACAGTGATCTGCAGACTCCCCACCACCACCACCACCACCAGTACCACCACTCCTGCCTGTGCCAACCTGCCTAACCCACCGCACGACGCTGGGCCATCGGCCTCCCACCCAGGCAGGGAGAGTGGGCCACAAAGGAGCGAGGCCAGGCCACATCAGCCAATCAGGAGACCCACACTCCGCCGCGCTGAGGAAGGACACCCACCCCATCCTGTGGCAGAGTCACTTGAAGCCCTAGCCAGGTGCGAGGCTTCGTACGACCGTAGCCAGGAACAGGCAGATCGTGCCCACCAGGACTCGGTGGACAACACAAACATGTTGCGGGATATTTCGGGCTACCTTGGCCAGATAGTGGACATCATGGGCCAGCAGACAACAATGTGGAGGGAATGGATAGCCCGCAACAACACCCCCCCCCTCAACCAAGTGTCCAGAGCCCACGGCCAGCAACACCACCACCACAGCCACCGCCACCACCACCTGTGCCCCTGGCGACGGATGTGGCCCCTGAACAACCTGCACCCCCAGCTGACTCCGTTCCACCTCAAAGACGGAGGGGCCGTCCGAGGCTGGAAGTGGGTGAGAGCAGTGTGGGTGCTCCATCCACACGGTCCAAGAGGGGCCGCCAATGACTCTGACACTGCCTGAGCCAGCCATTCACCCTGCCAACTATCCTGTTCCACATAGCCAATCATTGCCACAGGTCTGCTGGACTAGCCTGACACCACCCAATGTGGTGTTAGCACGGACTTTTCATCTGCCATTACCTTCAACTCCCACTCCTCCACCCCACACGTACTTGTAAATATTCACCAGCACCAATGCACAACCTGTAAATAAATACCACTTACACACTCAATGATGTGTTGCCTCCATGTTTAATCCCATGATTGCCTCAGAAACAGACGTAACCAGGTGCAGGGATCCAATTCGTACATGATCATGCCGATGCAGGAGTGACCTAGGGAACATCAGAGACAGCAAACACATGTCAGGAAACATATTCACACCCATCACAACAGACTGCACAGCAACAACCCACAAACCACACTCATCACTAAAGCATTGGATGAGAGGACACACATCATGGAGACTTGCATGTCCAAATAAATGAACACACACACATGCAAACATCACACAGCAGAACACACAGCTGATGCACACCACATCCACACAACACTAGCATACATACATAAGGCATTGTCAACCGGCACAAGAGGTAGTTACTCACATTCAAGGGAAGTAGCGATCAATGAGCTGCCGCCTCTGGTCCAGACCTTCCTCCTCACCACTATCCTCATCAGTCGACATGGGTGGGATGGGAGGCCGAGGAACTTCTTTGTCTTCAGGGTCCAAGAGCAGTTCAATGTCATTGCGCACGGCCAGGTTGTGGAGCATGCAGCAGGCAATCACGATCCTGCATACTTTGCCTGGTGAGTAAGGCAGGGCCCCTCCGGTCTTATCCAGGCACCGAAACCTAGACTTTAGCAGTCCAAAGTACGTTCAACCACTCTACGTGTCCTTCCATGTGCATCATTATAGCGCATTTCACCCGCTGTAGTAGGATTACGTATGGGACTGAGGAGCCAGGGCCGGTTTGGGTACGCCGAGTCACCTATGTAGGGGGATGACAGACACAAATATCACTACCAGATTTGGTGGGTACCCCATGCCACACAGAAATCACAAGAGTCCACACTGCATACTCACCAACAAGCCACGCATGACCGGGACGCAGATTTGCCATCAATTGGGGGACAATGCTGCTCCGCATGATGTGGGCGTCATGTGCGGAGCCTGGAAATCTTGCACACACATGGGAGATGATGTTGTTGGCCAGGCACACCACCTGCACGTTCAGCGAATGGAAGTGCTTCCGATTCCTGTAAACCTGCTCACGTGCCCGTGGTGGAATGAGAGCGATATGTGTGCCATCAATGGAACCCACTACGTGTGGTATCTGGCCCAGTGCATAGAAGTCTGCTTTTACTGCTGGCAACTCTTCCGGCCGTGGAAAATGGATGTAGTCATCCTTGTACAGCATCATAGCTTTTAGAACATCCCGAAGTACCGTGCTGAACATGGCCTGTGACATCCCCCCGGCATGTCCAACTGTGTACTGAAAGGTGCCAGTAGCAAAAAAGTGTAGTGCCGCCATCACCTTTGCTGTGGGTGTAATGGAACCAGGATACGTCCTTCGTGGCTGCAGATGAGGAGACAATTGGGCAACAAGCTCCATCAATCGACGGCGATGTAGCCTGAATATCCTGATCACCTCCTCGTCAACCATATCCTCCAGCACAGTGTATGGCCGATGCACATTTGGAGCCCTCCTGTGTGGGAGAGAGATGTAACTTGAGTCAACTTACAAACGACGCATAGTTGTGCAACTCCATCACATGTAAGCCAACATTAGCAAGAAGAAAAATGTTTTAGACATTGGTCATATGTGTGACATCTCTGAAAGTTACTGCAATACGGAGTGGCCCATTAACAATGTGCAGCCACTTGCAACAGGAAGTGTGTCAACACGTACAACGCTACTTAGTCTCATGTCAACATTACTGACAAGACGTGTGTCATGACCCTAATGTGTAGAAGCAACATCACAGACACACATGCAAGTGCATGCACACAAACGATAATGATACACACACACCATGTCATCATGCACCAATGCCAACAGCAATAATGGTGAGCATAAGGTCATTACATGCATGTTGACACAACAGGCAACACACATACACTGAATGCATGTGTACCCCCACCATTTTAGTGATCACGCATGAACCACACACTGACAACAGATTCAGAATGTGGCGATACAGCCGTGATGTACTGTGTAGATGTGAAGATGTAAAAACGTCTGTAGGGCACACCCGAGGTCAACACGTCAACATGCACACCTGTTGCACATTGTGTGCCCACCGATGGGCATAGTATGGACACACATGGAATAGTGCATGACATATGAAGTTTTCCTATCACGCTCACAACCCTCATGACGCAACTGCAGACAACACACCACCACGGTGCAGCGTCTGACAATATAAAATCATCGTCGCCGCCATGGCGGTGCACTGCTTCCGCTATTTCCGAATGGGCATACGCGGCCAGCGTTCCCTCTCCCCATTGGCTGCATTTGCAGGGACCGTTACGGTCACACATCGGCAACCACATGTGCAAGCTTCCGGCACGGATGCTTCAGTTGCAACAATGTTCTATCACTGGCGCCACCATGGCGGTGCACGTATTCTGCGGGGGAGGTGCAGGCCTACACACCCTTTAGATGTAGTCAATGGACATGGCAGTTCATGACCCCCCTTACAGTCACATAGCATCATCCACCGTACACCGGCCGGACCAGCCCGGCCTGGGACCGCCGTGCCGGCCATGTCCACAACAGCCGTGCCGGACATGTCCACAACAGCCGTGCCAGGCCCGGCCTGGGACCGCCGTGCCGGCCATGTCCACAACAGCCGTGCCGGCCATGTCCACAACAGCCGTGCCGGCCATGTCCACAACAGCCGTGCCGGCCATGTCCACAACAGCCGTGCCGGCCATGTCCACAACAGCCGTGCCAGGCCCAGCCTGGGACCGCCGTGCCGGCCATGTCCACAACAGCCGGGCCTGGCACGGCTGTTGTGGACATGGCCGGCATGGCTGTTGTGGACATGGCCGGCACGGCTGTTGTGGACATGGCCGGCACGGCGGTCCCAGGCCGGGCCTGGCACGGCTGTTGTGGACATGGCCGGCACGGCTGTTGTGGACATGGCCGGCACGGCTGTTGTGGACATGGCCGGCACGGCTGTTGTGGACATGGCCGGCACGGCGGTCCCAGGCCGGGCTGGTCCGGCCGGTGTGGTGGATGATGCTATGTGACTGTAAGGGGGGTCATGAACTGCCATGTCCATTGACTACATCTAAAGGGTGTGTAGGCCTGCACCTCCCCCGCAGAATACGTGCACCGCCATGGTGGCGCCAGTGATAGAACATTGTTGCAACTGAAACATCCGTGCCGGAAGCTTGCACATGCGGTTGCCGATGTGTGACCGTGACGGTCCCTGCACATGCAGCCAATGGGGAGAGGGAACGCTGGCCGCGTATGGCCAATCGAAAGTAGCGGAAGCAGTGCACCGCAACACCAGGGCCAGTCATTGGCCCTTTTACGAACACGCATCCAGGGCTGACCAATTGCTTGCGACGTATGCCACTGACACGTGCTGAAGGCCCTATATATGTGTGATGTCAAAAAGCACACATCCTACCCTGGGTACCAGTGCTGCCTGTTCACCTCGACCTGCTGCTGCTGAGCTGACCGCCGACTGCTACCTGTGACCATCACCTCGACCTGCTGATGCTGAGCTGACCGCCGACTGCTGCCTGTGACCATCACCTCGACCTGCTGATGCTGAGCTGACCGCCGACTGCTGCCTGTGACCATCACCTCGACCTGCTGCTGCTGAGCTGACCGCCGACTGCTGCCTGTGACCATCACCTCGACCTGCTGCTGCTGAGCTGACCGCCGACTGCTGCCTGTGACCATCACCTCGACCTGCTGATGCTGAGCTGACCGCCGACTGCTGCCTGTGACCATCACCTCGACCTGCTGCTGCTGAGCTGACCGCCGACTGCTGCTCTACTGCCATACTCCGTGATCTTGCCATGTCGAGAGTCAAAGAGATCCGGTCTCGTCCCTTCACCGCTTGATGTCCTCGTGGACGGTGTGCTCTGCAACTATGGACGGCTCTACGGCGCACCCGGACAGGTGGTAAGTGCAGTGTGGGACATGTTGGTGTGCATGAGGTGGTCAATGACTCCTGGCTTCTGCAATCTTAGCTGTCTACTGTGGGCTCGACATATTATTAGGAATGTGCATGGCTGCTGACAGATACGTGTTGCCCCTATCTGTGTGACAGGCCAACTGTCCACTGACTTGCACCCTTTTGTCTCCCATCATGGTAGGTCAAGCTGCACCTTCGCAAGGACGTGTGGAGGAGCATAGCACGTGATGTACGGGCATTGGGGGTGTGCAACAGACGACATACACACTGCCACAAACGCTGGGACGACATTTCCAGGCTGAGCAAGAATGTAGCGGAAGTGACACTGGGGATGATCCCAAGGACGCCACGTCTGGCCCGACGCTCCATGACCCCTCTCATGCACCGTATCATTGCTGTGACGCATCCTGACCTGTCCGAACGGCTGAGTGTGGATCAACAGCAAACTAGCGGTGAGCAGACTGTCTGTGTATGTCACTTGGGAGTGCAATGCATGTATTGGTGCCCAGACACAGTATTGACTTCCGTGGTGCGTATGTATCGCTGCGATGCCATGTTGGTGCCATTGGGTGAGTGTGATTTGACGTTCAGGTCCGGCATGTTGACACGCCACTTGCTTAGTAGTCGAGTATGTAAGCACATGCCGTAGTGGTCCGTGGCCGCATGGCAAGACATGTGTGCAGATGTACGTGCTCCTGCCCTGTCCGCATGCTGTACATGTGTCACGACCACCAACGCTTATGTAATGTGAGGATGACTGGTAGAGGTGGGCCGTGTGCAGGATGGGGGCTAGAAGAACTTTGTCAGCAATGGAATTAGGGATTTCTTGTCCTTCTGTACGTGAGTGTGCCCATGACTTACACCTCTTTTCTGTGCATTTCAGCTTTGGCAGAGGGCACTCAGCCACAGACGGCGGAGATGAGTGGAGGCAATGCATCCGGATCAGACTTTGCGCACACACAGACTGACACAGAGGAGGGCAGCGCCGGAGAGGGGGACAGGACCGTCCCTGAGGACTCGCATGTGGAGACACCATCGTCCTCATCTTCCGACAGTGTTGGTGAGCCAGCACTGTTGTCAATGACTGGGAGTGGGCAATCAACACCTTCGGTTGGGACACAGCACACAGGGCCGACAATGCCGCCAACTGCACCATGTACTGTTCGTGCACGCAGGAGTAGGGGGAGCAGAGTGGCGTTCGGTGCAGGCACCGCTGCCCCTGCCACGGTGACCCAAAATGCACTTTGTGCTGAGGCTGTTGATCTGCTGCGACAGCTGTGTGTGGGGCAGACCAATATGACAAATGCTTTCCAAGACCATGGTAGGAAGTTGGGGCAGGTGGTGGCATTCATGGAAGGGATGCATGGTGATCTTGCTGGTCTACACAGGACAGTTCAGTCTTTGGCAAGCAGTGTGTCGTCTGCCATTGTACAGTCGCATGGACAGGGTGCTACTTCTGTTTCCCCATCTACACCACTGGATGTCTCAGGGGGGAGTGTATATTCTGACCAGGACTCTAATACAGGTTATTGCACTAGAAGCAGCGTCAGACAGCACGTCAGGGCACGGAGGGCACAGACACCATCCCCTAGGTCTGCAAAATCTGTTAACGAAGACAACGTCAGATACACTGGAGTACACACACAGGATCCACAAGTGGTGTTGGGGGACATGCCTTCACATGCTACACGGGCATTCCACACAAAAGGTACTCCCAAGGCAAGGGATACTCCCAAGTCCATGGACACTCCCTTGGACAAGGACAGTCAGAGGACAAAGGCACCTCCTAAGAGCAGGGAGAGTCCCAAGGACAAGGTCAATACCAAGGAAGGGGCCACTCCCAAGGACAGGGACATTGACAGTCAGAAGACAAAGGCACCTCCTAAGAGCAGGGAGAGTCCCAAGGACAAGGTCAATACCAAGGAAGGGGCCACTCCCAAGGACAGGGACATTGACAGTCAGAAGACAAAGGCACCTCCTAAGAGCAGGGAGAGTCCCAAGGACAAGGTCAAAACCAAGGAAGGGGCCACTCCCACGGACAGGGATAAGGACAAGGACAGTCAGAAGACAAAGGCACCTCCTAAGAGCAGGGAGAGTCCCAAGGACAGGCACACAACAGAGCAAGGGCCATCACCCAAGGGCAGTGACACACACTGAGGGAAGGTGTCTTCTGGAGACAGGTACACCACAGACGACAAGTCTGCTGCCAGGAACAGGGCCCCGTCCAGGGCACAGGGAAAGTCCAGAGTCAACTTTCCTCCTACGGATAAGGCACATCCTAGGGACAAGGCTTCTCCCATGGACACTGGCGCAATCAAGGACAGGCATACATCACCCCTGGCTGCACTGAGGCTGATGTTGTTGAAGGAACGGAAAACAGGTGTCACCGCGGCGGAGTCCCCCCATACCTCCACTCCCATCCAGGCCAGTCAGAAGCAGAGGAGGGAGTCCCCTGTTTTTGCATCCCCCATTACACATGATTCTGAGTCCAGGCAGCAGGCACACAGCAAACGACAAGCAGGCTCCAGCACGTCCCCAGAAAGCCGATCCCCGGAAGCAGATGCTCCACCTATGGTGGGTGATATTTCTTTTGAGTCCACACCACTTGCCAGTCCTGTCCTGTCCAGGGTGCACTCACATATCCCTAAGAAACGCAGACACACACCATTGACACCTGCCCACCCCGATGTCGCTCAAGTACAGCTATCCCCAGCTTCCAGGGCCACCATGCCTCCTGGCCCATACAGCCCTGTGGGTCATCATATCAGTGGTCCCAGTGGCGCAGGTGCAGTTGACTCTCATGTATCAGATAGTGTCACTGTGTCTGTTGTTTGCTGTCATGCATCATGTAGTAGCACAGTCTCAGTTGTGCCCTCTCCTGTTTCTGGTGCTGGCAGTGTGTCTGGGGCCCATGTGTGTGTCACTCGGGCTGTGGCTGTGTCTCACACTCCTGTTTCTGGTGCTGGCAGTGTGTCTGGGTCTGTGGCCCATGTGTGTGTCACTCGGGCTGTGGCTGTGTCTCACACTCCTGTTTCTGGTGCTGGCAGTGTGTCTGGGTTTGTGGCCCATGTGTGTGTCACTCGGGCTATGGCTGTGTCTCACACTCCTGTTTCTGGTGCTGGCAGTGTGTCTGGGTCTGTGGCCCATGTGTGTGTCACTCGGGCTGTGGCTGTGTCTCACACTCCTGTTTCTGGTGCTGGCAGTGTGTCTGGATCTGTGGCCCATGTGTGTGTCACTCAGGCTGCGGCTGTGTCTCACACTCCTGTTTCTGGTGCTGGCAGTGTGTCCGAGGCAGGTAGTTCACGCAGTCCACCTGATTCTGTGATGTGAGGTGCTGTTCACTTCACTCACATGTTATTGCACATGGTGTGTACATTGTCCATTGATAACAGCCTTGCACTGTTGTGGTCCTTGTGACGGGTTGCTTGGAACACGTGCTGCCTCTGATGGACCTGCTGTGTTGTCCACAATGCCCTGTTGATGCTCTGATACTGCAATTTGCCCTCTCACGTGCTGCTTCTGATGTACCTGCTCTGTTGTCCACAATGCCCTGTTGCTGTTCTGATACTGCATTCTGCCCTCTGATGTGCTGCCTCTGATGTACCTGCTCTGTTGTCCACAATGCCCTGTTGATGCTCTGATACTGCATTCTGCCCTCTCACGTGCTGCCAATGATGTACCTGCTCTGTTGGGCACAATGCCCTGTTGATGCTCTGGTACTGCATTCTGCCCTCTCACGTGCTGCCTCTGATGTTCCTGCTCTGTTGTCCACAAAGCCCTGTTGATGCTCTGATACTGCATTCTGCCCTCTCACATGCTGCCAATGATGTACCTGCTCTGTTGGGCACAATGCCCTGTTGATGCTCTGATACTGCATTCTGCCCTCTCACGTGCTGCCTCTGATGTTCATGCTCTGTTGTCCACAATGCCCTGTTGATGCTCTGATACTGAATTCTGCCCTCTAACGTGCTGCCAATGATGTACCTGCTGTGTTGGGCACAATGCCCTGTTGCTGTTCTGATACTGCATTCTGCCCTCTCACGTGCTGCCAATGATGTACCTGCTCTGTTGGGCACAATGCCCTGTTGATGCTCTGATACTGCATTCTGCCCTCTCACGTGCTGCCTCTGATGGACCTGTCCAGTGCAATGGACTGTTGATGCACTTAGCCCCTCTCACGTGCTGCCTCTGATGGACCTGTCCAGTGCAATGGACTGTTGATGCACTTAGCCCCTCTCACGTGCTGCCTCTGATGGACCTGTCCAGTGCAATGGACTGTTGATGCACTTAGCCTCTCTCACGTGCTGCCTCTGATGGACCTGTCCAGTGCAATGGACTGTTGATGCACTTAGCCCCTCTCACGTGCTGCCTCTGATGGACCTGCTGTGTTGTCCACAATGCCCTGTTGATGCTCTGATACTGCATTCTGCCCTCTCACGTGCTGCCAATGATGTACCTGCTGTGTTGTCCACAATGCCCTATTGATGCTCTGATACTGCATTCTGCCCTCTCACGTGCTGCCAATGATGTACCTGCTGTGTTGGGCACAATGCCCTGTTGCTGTTCTGATACTGCATTCTGCCCTCTGATGTGCTGCCTCTGATGTACCTGCTCTGTTGTCCACAATGCCCTGTTGATGCTCTGATACTGCATTCTGCCCTCTCACGTGCTGCCTCTGATGTACCTGCTCTGTTGTCCACAATGCCCTGTTGATGCTCTGATACTGCTATCTGCCCTCTCACGTGCTGCCTCTGATGTACCTGCTCTGTTGGGCACAATGCCCTGTTGCTGCTCTGATACTGCATTCTGCCCTCTGATGTGCTGCCTCTGATGTACCTGCTCTGTTGGGCACAATGCCCTGTTGATGCTCTGATACTGCATTCTGCCCTCTCACGTGCTGCCAATGATGTACCTGCTCTGTTGGGCACAATGCCCTGTTGATGCTCTGATACTGCATTCTGCCCCCTCACGTGGTGCCTCTGATGTTCATGCTCTGTTGTCCACAATGCCCTGTTGATGCTCTGATACTGCATTCTGCCCTCTCACGTGCTGCCAATGATGTACCTGCTGTGTTGGGCACAATGCCCTGTTGCTGTTCTGATACTGCATTCTGCCCTCTCACGTGCTGCCAATGATGTACCTGCTCTGTTGGGCACAATGCCCTGTTGATGCTCTGATACTGCATTCTGCCCTCTCACGTGCTGCCTCTGATGGACCTGTCCAGTGCAATGGACTGTTGATGCACTTAGCCCCTCTCACGTGCTGCCTCTGATGGACCTGTCCAGTGCAATGGACTGTTGATGCACTTAGCCCCTCTCACGTGCTGCCTCTGATGGACCTGTCCAGTGCAATGGACTGTTGATGCACTTAGCCTCTCTCACGTGCTGCCTCTGATGGACCTGTCCAGTGCAATGGACTGTTGATGCACTTAGCCCCTCTCACGTGCTGCCTCTGATGGACCTGCTGTGTTGTCCACAATGCCCTGTTGATGCTCTGATACTGCATTCTGCCCTCTCACGTGCTGCCAATGATGTACCTGCTGTGTTGTCCACAATGCCCTATTGATGCTCTGATACTGCATTCTGCCCTCTCACGTGCTGCCAATGATGTACCTGCTGTGTTGGGCACAATGCCCTGTTGCTGTTCTGATACTGCATTCTGCCCTCTGATGTGCTGCCTCTGATGTACCTGCTCTGTTGTCCACAATGCCCTGTTGATGCTCTGATACTGCATTCTGCCCTCTCACGTGCTGCCTCTGATGTACCTGCTCTGTTGTCCACAATGCCCTGTTGATGCTCTGATACTGCATTCTGCCCTCTCACGTGCTGCCTCTGATGTACCTGCTCTGTTGGGCACAATGCCCTGTTGCTGCTCTGATACTGCATTCTGCCCTCTGATGTGCTGCCTCTGATGTACCTGCTCTGTTGGGCACAATGCCCTGTTGATGCTCTGATACTGCATTCTGCCCTCTCACGTGCTGCCAATGATGTACCTGCTCTGTTGGGCACAATGCCCTGTTGATGCTCTGATACTGCATTCTGCCCCCTCACGTGGTGCATCTGATGTTCATGCTCTGTTGTCCACAATGCCCTGTTGATGCTCTGATACTGCATTCTGCCCTCTCACGTGCTGCCAATGATGTACCTGCTGTGTTGGGCACAATGCCCTGTTGCTGTTCTGATACTGCATTCTGCCCTCTCACGTGCTGCCAATGATGTACCTGCTCTGTTGGGCACAATGCCCTGTTGATGCTCTGATACTGCATTCTGCCCTCTCACGTGCTGCCTCTGATGAACCTGTCCAGTGCAATGGACTGTTGATGCACTTAGCCCCTCTCACGTGCTGCCTCTGATGGACCTGTCCAGTGCAATGGACTGTTGATGCACTTAGCCCCTCTCACGTGCTGCCTCTGATGGACCTGTCCAGTGCAATGGACTGTTGATGCACTTAGCCCCTCTCACGTGCTGCCTCTGATGGACCTGCTGTGTTGTCCACAATGCCCTGTTGATGCTCTGATACTGCATTCTGCCCTCTCACGTGCTGCCAATGATGTACCTGCTGTGTTGTCCACAATGCCCTGTTGATGCTCTGATACTGCATTCTGCCCTCTCGCGTGCTGCCAATGATGTACCTGCTGTGTTGGGCACAATGCCCTGTTGCTGTTTTGATACTGCATTCTGCCCTCTGATGTGCTGCCTCTGATGTACCTGCTCTGTTGTCCACAATGCCCTGTTGATGCTCTGATACTGCATTCTGCCCTCTCACGTGCTGCCTCTGATGTACCTGCTCTGTTGTCCACAATGCCCTGTTGATGCTCTGATACTGCATTCTGCCCTCTCACGTGCTGCCAATGATGTACCTGCTGTGTTGGGCACAATGCCCTGTTGCTGTTCTGATACTGCATTCTGCCCTCTCACGTACCTGCTCTGTTGTCCACAATGCCCTGTTGATGCTCTGATACTGCATTCTGCCCTCTCACGTGCTGCCAATGATGTACCTGCTGTGTTGGGCACAATGCCCTGTTGCTGTTCTGATACTGCATTCTGCCCTCTCACGTGCTGCCAATGATGTACCTGCTCTGTTGGGCACAATGCCCTGTTGATGCTCTGATACTGCATTCTGCCCTCTGATGTGCTGCCTCTGATGTACCTGCTCTGTTGGGCACAATGCCCTGTTGATGCTCTGATACTGCATTCTGCCCTCTGATGTGCTGCCTCTGATGTTCATGCTCTGGTGCCCACTTTGCCCATGCTCACGCATACACTGTGATTGCACCCCTATTATGTGTAATAAAGGTAGTAAATCACGTGTAGTGGTTTGTCGTAGTCATTCCTGCTTGCGTACTACAAATGTGTATTTCTATTGGCTTCGAATCTGTGGTTTCGGTAACATGACACTCCCCCTTCCAACGTCACGACCCTTGCAGGTATTCCCCTCCAGACAGCCAATGGTGTGTGCCTTACCTGCGTTGTCGTCGATAGTGGGCCAAGACTAGGACGTGGTGGATCGCGAAGAGCATCGGGAAAGCGTGTAGCGCTGGGTCCATGGTGGCGATCAGCTTGCGGTGGGTATCTCTGCTATGTATGTTATCTTCGCTGTGGGGAATAAGCCGTGTTCAGACAGGTTGTTTTTCCGCAGCGGTTTTATGTGTATTTTCCGCCATCTTGATTTGGGGGATGGTCGTAGACGTCAGTCCGTACGGCGGAGTATCTGGATTGGTAACGTCCGCCGCGTGGTCAGGTGTAGTTGGGCGGCGGTGCGTGCTCTTCCGTCGCGGACGGAATTTTGACACTCTTTCCTATCCTGATATGGCGGACGGAGTGTCCACGGCAGGCGGACACGGAAAAGGCATTTTCCGCGTACTCCAGGTCTGCGGTAGCTCTTCTGCCGCCATCCTAATGAGCCCCTTAGTCTGGAGCTCGGATTCTTCCAGCAGGGCAAGGTTGTATGTAGGCTGTAGCCGAAGCGTGCATCACGAGGCAGATTCCTCTTCCCCAGGGTCTCCATAATCAGATTTGCTGCTGCTGAAAAGCTCTGAGTGTTCTGCACTCACCTGGTCCCAACTGTGGAGACTATACTGGAGCCGATGCTGGATCTCCGATCCCCCTTAGGACCAAACCCATTCAAGGAACAGAAACTTCTTAAACCATGCGCTACTCTTGGAGGGTAAGGGTAATTTACAACAAGGGGTGGTGATGGACAGAGTCTCTGAATGAAGCAGAGTACTCTCACCCAGTCAAGAGATCAGGGCTAGATCCAACACCGTTTTTTAGCTCATTGCACCATCCCAGTTTCAGAACCTGGCTGTATGCAAATTAGTCTGTCCCTGGCCCAGGCCCAGTGCATCATGGGAACAGGGCAGACCAGACTACAAAAGCCAATTCTTACACTGGGAAGGAAACAAGCTTCCGGGGACCGGTTTCTGCCATTTCAGGCGTCTTCGGCCCGGCTTGCTTGAATCCTGATGGTGCAATGAGCAAGGGACTCACATCTGAGTATATGAATGAAATTCGTGCTGTACATCCTCTAAAGCCTTTGCTACATCTATAACACGCTGGGTGTCTTCAGACATGGCCTGGGACAGGTCTTGAATGTGTACCTGGTCATCCATATCGTCCAAACGGTGGAAGCATGCAAAGCTTGGCCTTCAGTCATGCACTCACCTAGTTCCAACCGCAGAGAAGACCTGTTCCCAACCGTGGAGACAATATTGGAGCTGATGCTGGACCTCCTATCCCCCCTCAGCGCCAAGCCCGTTCAAGGAACTCCTTAAACCAAGCGCTACCCTTGGGGGAGGTAGAGGGATCGGAATAAAATAAGAAAAGAGAGACTTGTGGTACTGGATCTGCTCAGCAGCTGTGCAACACTGCTAACAGGATTTATTGCTCCTTAGACTTTCTGTGTCTGCGGGGTGGATATGCACTGGCCCAGAACCTCTATTTTTCATTGGTCCAGTGCACTGGAAATAACAAGAGGAGGGAGTTACAATCAGTACACTAAGAGGCCTCTATATACAATAACAATGTATTGACTTCAGTGACATACACTTACAGGTATCAAGAGCGGCACAGATCACAAAATCACAGAATTAAACTCTGAATACAGATTGGAGTTACTGGCACTCATAAGAATTAAACTCAGAACACAGATCTCTAGTCAAGGTTCATATATATATCAAACACTCTGAAGTACTTTCTCTTGAGACTACTGTTCATCAGAAAAACACGGAGTTAAAGTCTTTAGTTCTTGTACAATCACAGTTCAAGCGCCAAGATTGCAAGAAGGGTCAGGAGCATGAACACACATGAAGTGCTGGAGTAAATCACAGAGAGGGCATGGATAAAAAGTCTATAGTCTTTGATGACGTGGGTACTTGGTCCTGCTTACTACTACAGGAGTATAAGTGAGCCCTAAGTAGTTGTGCAGGAGGAAGAGATGAAGGAGGCGTCAAGGCAGCTGGAGCCATGGGAAACACTGGTTCAGCTTGGACTTGAAGGAGACTAGAGTGCTTTTCAGTTCTGGCTGGATTCTTCAGGTGAGTGGTAGAAGTGAAGCTTGTTTCTCAGGGAGAGATGCCAAACCACGACTTATATACCCTCTCAAAGGCTCAAAGGATTAAACTAGTACACATGTGGCATGTGGAGCATATGGTAGTCTCGAAGGTTCTCAATGACCCTTAAAAGGATACAGGTGTTAGTACACTTGCTTTGACCTTACAGGAAGGGGAAGTGCAACCTGCCAGTTGGAAACAATTAACCAGGAAACAAATGTATTGTTTTTGCTTAAACTTGCCATTAACCCCACCACCAAAGAAACTCAATTTTTACTCTACTCGGTTTACTCCTCAAACGTATTTGGGCAGGCTGGCGATTTTATATAATCTGGGACAATTTGGTGCTCCCATACAAGAGAGGCGTGTTTCGAGTACCTAACTTTCAGCTTTATTACCTGGTTGCACAATGCCAATACTCCCATTGTTGATACAATGCTTTCGCTAGACTGCTATACACCAAACCAGAGGTGGACCTTGCTGCGCCAATGCCCCTTGTCTCCATATTTCTCAACGTGATCTCATTGGACCCCAAAGATCTCCAAATGCTTTCCACGCTACAGGAGCAGATTTTCTCCTCATGACTTGCAGAACTTGCAGATACACATAGCACATTCATGGGGTGAGATTATTTTCCCGGTTTCTCAAATTTTGGGAGATTGATCTGGGCACTGATCACTCATTGCCCTGCTGGGATACATCCAAGATCTCCCCAAAAGCACTAGACCATTAACCCTGATGGTGCTACTTCTAGCCAAATGTGAGGTTGCAATACACTGGGGGTAAGAGCCTGGCTCCCACCGCAACTAATTAAGTCACCAGCATGACCTACAGTGACACTACCAGTGAACTATATGCCTCTCTCCAACCCCCAACCTCTAGA
This sequence comes from Lissotriton helveticus, assembly GCF_964261635.1. Taxonomy (NCBI): domain Eukaryota; kingdom Metazoa; phylum Chordata; class Amphibia; order Caudata; family Salamandridae; genus Lissotriton; species Lissotriton helveticus. Next base: position 1,210,663,580 of record NC_136068.1, read on the forward strand.
TCAAAAGATATTTGGCATCCCCTGCAAGTTTATTTGTTGTCCAATACTGATCAGTCCCAAGCACCCTGCTCCATCATATCAGAGCCTTCTCAAGAAATTCAGTAACTCACTCTCTTGCAGCACCTACCCCAAGCCCCTCCACTAGCCCCTAATAGATGCTATACCCATGACAGGTTGGTAAAACCCCACAGTATTTTCACCCCTACCCCCAAGTATTCCGCTTCCCTCTTTTTTTTTTTTAACACTCACTTTTCAGAACGTAAAGGTTGACTCCCCATTCTACATTCCTTTTAGACAGTATGGCCCTAGTGATCTTGTATGTTTGCTATTGAGATAACAGCAGGATTTATTGGATTCTTTTTTGTTTAGATTCATTCTCCTATTGTAAAACCATACCATATGGCATACATGGACTATGCTATATCTTTAATCAATACTTCCTTCGCTCTGCACAACTGGTCTTTGTGCTTCTTCTCCATGTGTTTTTCATGCAGAGCTGCACCATGGTGCTACTAGAAAGACCCTTTCTGCAGTACCTTTAAATGCGAATGCATGCTCGCTTCACCGTCAATGGCCATTACAATGCCTGTATGCCTCTGTAATGTTGATCTCTTTAATATAAATAAAAACAGTTGAAAAAACGAAAACACCAAGGACCTAATAATAGCTGGTGCAAGGTGCTCTATAGGTTCAGGGATTCTGGGGGAAGCTTGCAGAGATTCAATAGAAAACCACACCGAGGCGCTAGTAACAGCAGGTGCAAGGTACCTGATTGGTTTACATGTTCTGGAGGATGCTTGCAGAGACTCCAGCGCAATGAAATCATGGGCTTTGGGGAGCATTAGACATGGTTTCATAGTGTGCCAGTAAATGTCACATGGATAATACAATATGAGCCCTGCACGCTAGGTCCATGAGGGGGTCGTGACACTGAGTGGGAGAAACCAAAATCATTGGCCTAGCGGCAACGCATCTCAGTTGGCTCAGCTTGGCAGGTCAGTTGTGGTGCTATGGAGGTCTTTGAAGCCAAAAGGTTTCTAAGTCCCAGGTTTTAGGAAAGTTAGGAAGGGTACTTGTCGACATCAACCAAGGGTCCGGGACCTTGGGGACAGCGCTTAAGGGTCAAGACCCATTCCAGCAGAGCAAGCAGCAGGGTCCAGGGCAGGTCCTGTTGGGGAAAAGCCTCTTGTAGCTTGTAGTATCTCTGTAGCTTGAGCAGAACGTTAGCGTAATGGCCCATGGGAGAGCAGGTCCAGTCAAGCTCGTATCAGGTCACAGACAGCAGGTCCAGTCCTCTTCTGTTCTTCACAAGTTCCAGAAAGTGTTATGAGGAGGGTAATGGTGATGCTTCATTTATAGTTGACACTTGCCTGTCGGACGGGGTGACTCCGCGGGTGACTCCTGGCTCCTCCATAACTATTGGGGTAAAAGTTTCCAGGTGTTACCCTTCCCACGTCTGCAGCACTTCCTTTTTTCTCTTCTGAAAACAATTATACTGTGCCCCTGTCTGTCCAACTCCAAGATGATGATAACCCTTCTCCCTCTGTGCAGAGCCTTTGTGCTCACCCTGCGGTGTGGCCAGTGAAATGAGCAACCACTCCTATGTAGTCACTCGATACCAGTTCCAGGGAGGGGGGCAGCTCCTCTCGTACTAGGATTGATGCCTGCCGACTGAGAAAACAAAGGATGTTTTCTGACATGTTAGCTCCCAGGTGTCAGCTAGCATTTGCCTGTAGTAGGGTAGGTCTCTTTGAAGTGAATCAAGTTCTTGGGCACAACCCAGTTGGTCATCCTGCCTGAGGAACCGTACACCTCCCAACGCCCAAGGCTTGTGTCTCCACTCTAGAAGCAAGTTCACACCTCATCAAGGGAACTGTTCCTCTCCTCTGTTACAATTGAAACTGACGTAAATGGGCCTCAAGGGCCCCAGGTAGGGGAAAAGTAACTTTATAAAAGCTACTTTTCTACAATATTTTTTACAAATCGGACTACACAAGTGAGTTGGGCTTGTAATAAATATTTGAAAAAGTTCTAGAATGAAATGTGTAGGTGTTTCCTAGCCAGAGATAACATTATTAAGTGTAATATTGTATCAAAGTTCTCTCCTATAGAACAGCTAGCTCTACAGATAAAATAGCTTTTGGGGCCTAGTCATTGTGAGGACGTGTTTAACATTAACCTTTTTCATGTCCTACTTTTAAATAAATATTGTACCTCTAAAATTAGTAAGTACAAAATGGGAGTGGTCCGAGTTCGAGAATATTCAATTTACAGGTTATTCTGTATAACTCCATACAGACAAATGCCACACATTTATATTTGATTAATGTGACTCAACAATTCAAATGATAAAGTATACAATGTTCAAATTCAAATTGCATTTATTTCTGCAATTGATTGTTTCTGTAATTTGATCGAGACCGTCCTTTGATGCTCTCTATCCGTTGTCCTGATGAAGACCCCAACATGAGGCATGATATAACCCTTAACAGCACATGGGGGTCGAAACGTAGACTACGCCGAATGAAACACACCATAGGATTTAAAGAAATTATTGTACCTAGCCTATGAGTGATGTAATTTGGGAACATTGAAAATACTGTGTTTTTGTAAAGGCGTTTCTTATTTTAACGTGATGTTGCTAATTTCACACCACCTTTACCCAGTCCCTCACAACCATCTTGCACTCCCCTTTCCTTCTCACTGAGAGCACCTATAATGTAATGAATTTACAATTACGTTGAATATTGTTGAAACATATGAGATCCAATATCTTGATCAAATTACAGAAACAATCAATTGCAGAAATAAATGCAATTTGAATTTGAACATTGTATACTTTATCATTTGAATTGTTGAGTCACATTAATGAAATATAAATGTGTGGCTTTTGTCTGTATGGAGTTATACAGAATAACCTGTAAATTGAATATTCTCGAACTCGGACCACTCCCATTTTGTACTTATCTATTGACCCAGGTCTAGGAGTTCTAAGGGCCCACCCCTTTACAACTCGTACTCTAAAATTAGTAAAGCGCACAGCTCCTCAAAGGAGATCTTCAAAATTGTCAATAAGCTCTCTTGCCCTAATAATCCTGTCAATACAGATATGGCACAGTTCTTCTGTGACAACCTGGTGTACTTTTTTTGAAACCAAAATTCTGTCTGGTCTCCATTGTGCAAAGTTATGTCATCCCAAACTGCGATTTTGCCGTG